>NC_133324.1:23719957-24464957 GCF_042186555.1 Aquarana catesbeiana
CAATACAAGACTGACAAGTGTATTATCCCTCTCCACTCCAAAACAAAACAAAAAAGTTTTGCCTTTAGCTATACTTTAACCACTTGCTGACCGCGTCTATAGCCAAATGACAGCTACACCATAGACGGTTAGTTCTGGGAGGCCATCATATGACATCCTACCATGATCACGCCCGCTGCACGCCCCTGTGGGACGCGGACGGCACACTCTGTGATCACAGTGTCTAGAGGATACTGCTGTTCCCAGACTGAGGTGAAGAGCCCATCAGTGGCTCTTTAGCATGTGATCAGCTGTGTCCAATCACAGCTGATCATGGATGTAAATGATCAGCTGTAATCATTTAGAAATAGAAGCAAATTGACATCTTAGAGTCTAATTGCTGCATGCTCTTTTACTCTATAATAAATATAAATAATTAAAGTCATTAAGCTATACTTGCTTTTCTGGTGGTCTGCTTGGCTGTCTGTGGTTAGTGTGATGGATGTTATCTCCCAAATGTAGGGCCGCCCAGTGCCGTATGTATGGCAGCACATGTTGCTGCCTCACTGCGGCTTATGAGGGACTCGTTCTGCCTGAATTGCTCCAATTTGCTTTTGTATCAGTGCCCCTCCCCTTCTGCATCCGCAGGGAGTCTGGGACATAAGTGGGGTCGGTCCGAGTTATGTCACGTCCGGGTTCAGGATGGCGCACTTCCGGGTGACGTCACTTCCGGCTTCGGGGATGACGCACTTCCGGCCACAGCACCTCTCAGACGGAGACAGATTCACTCTGTCTGGAGAGATATGGACGGTGGGTCTTCATTACATTTACCAGCTCTGGGTAAGTTATGCACTGCTTATGCCCTATCTACGCTTTTGGATACAAGGCGCGTTCCTTATTCTAAACAAGGTTTTGTTAATCTGTCTTGAGAGTTCTCATTAAGTTACTGATAAAACTCCTCTGTTTGTTTCCTTTTAGCCTCAACACTGTTGGAGCTCTACTGGCCCCCTACACTTCAAGTGGACTTTACATAGGGATAGCCATATTGGGCTTCCCCTTTCCATGTGTATGGTACTAGTGCTTGGTTCAAAGTTCCCTAGTTTGGCTGTTGAGGATTAGGGATGAGCTTCGAGTTCGAGTCGAACTCATGTTCGACTCGAACATTGGCTGTTCGCAAGTTCGCCGAACATTTTACAGGCTTATATGCAAGTTATTGTCATAAAAACTGTTTGGGGACCCGGGTCCTGCCCCAGGGGACATGGATCAATGCAAAAAAAAGTTTTAAAAAAGTTTTAAAAACGGCTATTTTTTCAGGAGCAGTGATTTTAATAATGCTTAAAGTCAAACAATAAAAGTGTAATATCCCTTCAAATTTCGTAGCTGGGGGGTGTCTATAGTATGCCTGTAAAGGGGCGCATGTTTCCCGTGTTTAGAACAGTCTGACAGCAAAATGACATTTCGAAGGAAAAAACCCATTTAAAACTACTCGCGGCTATTGCATTGCCGACATTACACATAGAAGTTCATTGATAAAAACGGCATGGGAATTCCCCAAAGGGGAACCCCGAACCAAAATTTAAAAAAAAAATGACGTGGGAGTCCCCCTAAATTCCATACCAGGCCCTTCAGGTCTGGTATTGATATGACATTTCGAAGGAAAAAACCCATTTAAAATTACTCGCGGCTATTGCATTGCCGACAACACACATAGAAGTTCATTGATAAAAACGGCATGGGAATTTCCCACAGGGGAACCCCGAACCAAAATTAAAAAAAAAAAAATGACGTGGGAGTCCCCCTAAATTCCATACCAGGCCCTTCAGGTCTGGTATGGATATTAAGGGGAACCCCGGCCAAAATTTAAAAAAAAATGACGTGGGTTTCCCCCTAAGTTCCATACATTATTTTTTTTTTTTTTAGGGGGAACCCCACGTCATTTTTTTTTTTTTTTAATTTTGGCCGGGGTTCCCCTGTGGGAAATTCCCATGCCGTTTTTATCAATGAACTTCTATGTGTGTTGTCGGCAATGCAATAGCCGCGAGTAATTTTAAATGGGTTTTTTCCTTCGAAATGTCATTTTGCTGTCAGACTGTTCTAAACGCGTGAAACATGCGCCCCTTTACAGGCATACTATAGACACCCCCCAGCTACGAAATTTAAAGGGATATTACACTTTTATTGTTTGACTTTAAGCATTATTAAAATCACTGCTCCTAAAAAAACGGCCATTTTTAAAACTTTTTTTGCATTGATCCATGTCCCCTGGGGCAGGACCCAGGTCCCCAAACACTTTTTATTACAATAACTTGCATATAAGCCTTTAAAATTAGCACTTTTGATTATTCATGTTCGTGTCCCATAGACTTTAACGGTGTTCGCGTGTTCGGACGAACTTTTTTCCTGTTCGCATGTTCTGGTGTGAACCGAACAGGGGGGTGTTCGGCTCATCCCTATTGAGGATGCGGTTATTACCCAGTCCCACACAATTTATAGGGATCTTTCTGTAAGCACCTTTTGAACTCTATACACCATCTTTGGCTGTTTCTTACAGATAGGGTGCTTCTCTTGTGCCTTGTTCTTCTATACGTATAGACATATACATATTTGTGCACTTCCTTAAAGAGCTTTTTATTGCTTAAGGTATGAGAAACTGTTGATTGGTGGATGATCCTGCCAGGTTTGCCTGCGTATACTGTTTCATATATTATGCACTGTAATAGGGCGTACACACGGTCGGACTTTGTTCGGACATTCCGACAACAAAATCCTACGATTTTTTCCGACGGATGTTGGCTCAAACTTGTCTTGCATACACACGGTCACACAAAGTTGTCGGAAAATCCGATCGTTCTAAACGCGATGACGTAAAACACGTACGTCAGGACTATAAACGGGGCAGTGGCCAATAGCTTTCATCTCTTTATTTATTCTGAGCATGCGTGGCACTTTGTCCGTCGGATTTGTGTACACACGATCGGAATTTCCGACAACAGATTTTGTTGTCGGAAAATTTTATCTCCTGCTCTCCAACTTTGTGTGTCGGAAAATCCAATGGAAAATGTCCGATGGAGCTCACACACGGTCGGAATTTCCGACAACACGCTCCGATCGGACATTTTCCATCGGAAAATCCGACCGTGTGTACGGGGCATTAGTATTTTTCTTTTCCCTGTTTTATACTAGCTGTTACCTGCCTTAAGAGATCACACTTGTACAGTTTTGTACGCTCCTGTAATTGGGTTTTGTCCACTTATGATCACATGCCTTCTGGGTTGGTTGCTTCCCAATGTTTTTTTTTGTTGGGGTGGGTGGGGCAGATTCCTTGACATGTTAGTTATTGTTTACACTATTAATAAATGATTGTTATATTCTCAGTTCTGATATATTATTTGGCTGTCTTTGTTTTTTAATTATTTCTATTGTTTTCATGTATATATTAGACTGCAAGCTCCTAAAGAAGCACTTAAGGGCGCGTAACATGTAGAGTTTTCCTCACTACCTTCGTCTCTTCCACCAACCAGCTGCTCCTTCTATTTGACATCACCTCATTTGAATTATTATTGATCGATCTGTTCCACTGTGGTAATAGCTGGTTGTGTTAGGTGGTGCGAGCGTCGTTTAGACCAAACACTGTGTTTTGTTTTTAACATGTTATGTCAATAATGTGAATTTTAAAGATAAATAAAAGTTAATTTTATACTTCAACACTACAGATGTGCCTCTTAAGTCCATGTTTTCTTCTTTTGAATAAATTTTGCAATATATTTAGGGCGTTGGCACACTTATACCTATCTGTATCCACAATGCCATCTTGTGGTGATACATTTGAATTTCAATGTAAATAGAAGCTGGTTATTGTCACTCCTTTCCTCATGCTGACAACATGAGGAGAGGAGAAGAGAGACGATAACCGGCTTCTCTAAAAGGGACATCTAGACTGATAATCAGGGCACTGATTACAAGTGTCCTGATTATCAGTGCAGTTCCAACAGTGCTCACAAGTGCTGACAATCTGTGCCCACCAGTGCTGCCAATCTGTGCCCTCCAGTGCTTCTAATCAGTGCCCATCGGTGCCTCGTTATCAGTGTCACTTATCAGTGCTGCCTACCAGTGCCCAACAGTGCCGCCCTTCAGTGCCCATCAGTGCTGCCTATCAGTTCCGCCTATCAGTTTCCATAAATGCCACCTATCAGTGCCGCCTATCAATGCAGGCTCATCAGAGCCGACTAGTGCTTCCTCATCTGTGCCCACCAGTGCCACCTCATCGGTGCCCATAAGTGCTGCCTATCAGTGTCCATCAGTGCAGCCTCATCAGTGGACATCAGTGAAGGAGAAAAATTACCTGTTTGCAAAATTTTATAACAAATTATGAAAATAGATTTTTTTTCAACATTTTCAGTCTTTATTTCTTTATTTAGCAAACAATAAATACCACCAAAAGAAAGCTCTCTTTCTGTGAAAAAAAATGTTGTTGGGGGTACAGTGTTGCATGACTGCGCAATTGTCATTTAAAGTGTGACAGCACTGAAAGCTGAAAATTGGCCTGGTCAGGAAGAGGGTAAAAATGCTCAGTAGGCAATAGGGTGCCAACTGTCTGAGATTCACCCAGACAGTCTGGGTTTTGAATCATGTGTCCCTGTTTCTGTCCACCTGAAATCTGGACACATTATTCAGACAGGAATGTGGCTCGGAACAGGGCTTGACAGGAGGGTGAGGGGGCACTATGTGCCGCATTACTATTCTCTTTGGAGCACCCAAAGGTGTCCTAGGTCTGTTACAATCTTATAGTGTATACAGAAAAAATTAACTGTGCGCTGCTAAAGTGTTCGGGTTTGGCTTGAAGAAAAAGTGGCAACCCTAGTAGACAAGTGGTTAAACGAGAAGTGTGGGATTAAAAAAAAAATAAACAATCATACCAGAGGCATTACAAGAACCTTCAGGGCCCCAATGCAAAGAAACCATGAAGGGCTCCCCTGACCCCCGGCAGGGGCCCTTCCCGCTGATCTCAGAGCCTTTTTGCTCCTATCATGGGACCCTTTATTACTGTCCTGCAGCGGGACTCATTTACATGTTCTGCAGCGGGCCCCCTTCCTGCTGTGGTCGAAATGCCAGGACCCAACAACTGTCACTGGTGTTAGTTGTTTTTATTATTTTACTTTTTTATTTATTTTTTTTTACCATTTATTTTACCATTTATACATTTTATTTATTTATTTATTTTACAATTTAATTTTTTTTTTTTTTTTACAATTTTTTAGGAGCTTCTTTGGGGGGCTTTGGTGAGGTATCAGGGGTCAAAACAGATCTCTGAGGTTCCTCCTTTGAGACAGAGAAAGGTGACTGAGGATACAGCCCTCAACCTCCATCTCTGCAGCTTCAGCTACATAGAATGAATGGACAGGGGGAGCTCTGTATAGAGCTTCCTGGCCATTCACAAACTGAAGCATAGTAAACACAGTTTACTATGCTTTAGTTATGAATGGACAGAGTCAGTGATTGGTACTGATCACTGACTCTGTCTATTCCCAGAAGAAAGGGTCGTAAATGACATGCTCTCCATCCAGACAGCCCCCACAGAAGCTGGAGGGAGAGGGGGGAAGCTGGCAGCATGGTGGGGGGGCAGTGTTGTTTGAGGGGGTAGCCAGGAGAGCACACAGGGGTCTAGAGGCAACTGGACCTGGTTAGGAGGAGAGGCGGGGTTGGCTGCAAATAGAGGAACCTATCCCTTCATTTTCCTCCAGCAGCCACTGAATGCCTGTGGGTGGGAGGGTGAGGGAGGAAAACTTTCAGCAGCTGCAGGAGGAGAATGGAGGGCATTGGTTCCTCTTTATGCTGCCACCCCACCGGCTTCTCCTGTACAGGTGGGTCGTATGGGCCCCTGGAGCATGGGGCCAGGTCTCAATTGTGACCCCTGTAGGAATATCCCTGAATCCTACTCATCTATGTGACTGCAACATCAATCCAATGCTGAAGCTGTCCCATGCCTGCTCTACACTAAAACTGAGTGGTCAAAGACCACATATGACTCAGTTCTTGAGTCAGCTCTGAGTATTAGACATGTGCAGAATGGAAAAAGTTGTTTTATTTTGTTTCGGATGGATTTGTTATGTTACTAATTTAGTTCCGTTATGGAATTTGTTTAGTTTGGATTCAGAATTTGTTTAGTTTGGTTTCTTTTTCATTAAAATTCATTTAATTTATTAATTTTCTAACAAATTCCAACTTTTCAAAAGGATTAGAATTTGGATCGGTGAAAAAACGATTGACCAATCCAAATTCTGTGTGGAGAAATAGCTGTTTGGTAAGCAGCTGGTCGGGATGTCGGCCATCCATGTCCTTAACAACCATGAGTTATCATCTGTCAGTGGGCTTCCCTACTGACAGATAAATGTAAAAAAAACAATGCCAGCACTTGCCCGGCAATAGAAAAATTTTAAAAACAAATGGCGTAGAGCCCCCCCCCCAGTCCATACCAGGCCCTTCCACAACCACACCAGGCCACACGCCCTCAACATGGGGGGGTGGGTGTTTTGGGACAGAGGGGCTCTGCACCCCCCACCCCAAAGCACCTTGTCCTCATGTTGATGGGGACGTCACTTGACCGCAGAAGGGGCAGTGCCATCGGGTGACATGTGACAGACTCACCCGGGACAGAGGCTTTTAAAGGGGTCTGTAGGCTAGCCTCATGCCTACTGACTATGAGCCCTGGCTTTTAAGGGAACACTACTCCTTGTGAGGTATATGCCTGGGGACCCTTGGAGTAATGTTACTTTGGACTCAAGTCCATGTCTCCTCAAGACACACAGACTCCGGGACTCTAGACCCGAGGTCCATGTTAAGGGCCTAGATGCCACATTTCCACCAAGAACTGCTCCACACTGTGTGACTCATAGCAGATGTTGATGTCATCAGCAAGCCACCAGTCTGGGGTTGCCTGCTATAATGTGTTTATTCCAAGTAGGTCTAGTGTGCTTCTTAAGGGTCTTTTACCCATTGTTATTTGTGCTAATTAACACACCTATTGTCTGTCTGCTAGCAACCTATTGAGGGATGTGTTTATACCTGTAATAATGTGTATTTACAGGTAGTTGGCAAGTCTGACCTGGAATGAGACCTCTGAGTCATCCAGGTGGTTAATTAATGTAGTGTTTATAGTATTATAGTATTATATATGTCGGTTGTTGTAATTATATTCCTGTGTGCAGTTTGTATTGTTAGTTTAATATGATCAGGAGGGGGGATGTCGTCCTGTGGTGAATATGTTCTGTGTACGTTTTAAAATACACAGTTCTTCTTCTGGTTTACTCCAAAACTGGTGCTGCCTAGTTCTTGGGGTAACTATAGTCAGATTCACTGGTCTCCTGTATCAGAGCTTGGGAAGCAGCTTCTTGATGGAGATACCCAGTCAGGGTAAAAAGAAATAATTAATTAAAAAGTTAATTATTTAGAACCCCGCTCTCTCAAAAAATGAAGTGCAAGTGCTCAAAGTGCATCAACCAATGTCAGCAAACACAATCATATACATATAGTGTAAAACTATGCATAACGTGTACAAAATATCTAATTAAGTGTTCAATCAAAGTGAATAATCAAAAAATGTGCATGTGAATCTTTTAATTCTTAGCCAACAGCAAGGAGTAGCTCTTCCACCACCATTACCTGCCACACGTACTACTCACCAGAATCCTATGGCACCCATTACAGGTAGTCATATACGCCTGTGAATAATGGCAATGGATAAACCTCACAGCCACAGCTCCGGTCCGGACGGATGATTAATCAGGATCCCATGGAAAGCACCCAGGAGACAGTGCCCCGCAGGAAATGACGGGATTAGCCGTGGGTGGGAGAAGGCGGAAGTTAAATAGAACAGCTTATAATCAGGGTAAGCTGACTAAATTGTGTTGTTTTTCTCAGTGCAGGTTATATAAAAAAGGAAGGAACCATAAACCACTCCGTTCAGTGGGGCCGCTCCTTGCACGGTGCACACAGGGCGGGAAGGAGTGTGTGATCTCCTGGTGGCGCGGTGTTTCCTGTCTCGGAGTACAGGCCACAATGACACGTAGAGGCCTGTACTCCGAGACCGAGACACACCGCATTTTTATGACCATTGGTGAAAAAAATTGGACTTTAGTGCTGCACATTTTTGTTGTAGTTAACCCTGCTCTCCTCTAAACCACAAGATGGCCCTAAAATACTAAACTGCAGCAACGAATGACACCCAAAAAGAACATGGTCGGTTGTTTTCTAGACATGTGTGGTTCGTTTGGTACAGAAAGAATATTCAAACAAATTTTTTGTTATTCGAAGATCCGGATATATCCAAATACCTGAATTACAATGTAAACAAATTTTACCAAATGCTCCCAATAACGTAATGAAATTTGTCAGAATTTCGGAAATTTGAACTGAAATTTGAATCGAATTTTACATTAAACTCCAGTCAAATTCTAACTACACATAATGCTGAAACCAAAGACTGTGTGTGTTATTGGAGTACCATTTGGAAATAATGCTGTTTTTGTTAAGCCAAAGATAATTTAACTACTTAAGCCCGGGACCATTTGGCTGGCCAAAGACCAGAGCACTTTTTGCAATTCAGCACTGCGTCACTTTAACGTGGCCGTGCAACATGGCTCCCAAACAAAATTGACGTGCTTTTTTTTCCCACAAATAGAGCTTTCTTTTGGTGGTATTTGATCACCTCTGCGGTTTTTATCTTTTGCGCTATAAACAAAAAAAGAGTGACAATTTTGATAAAAAAAGCTGTACTTTTTACTTTTTGCTATGCTATAATAAACATCCCCCAAAAATATATAAAAAAAACATTTTCTTTTCCTCAGTTTAAGCCGATACGTATTCTTCTACATATTTTTGGTAAAAAAATTTGCAATAAGCGTTTATTGATTGGTTTGCGCAAAAGTTATAGCGTCTACAAAATAGGGGATAGTTTTATTGGCATTTTTTATTCATTATTTTTTTTTTTACTAGTAATGGCAGCGATTAGCAATTTTTATCGTGACTGCAACATTATGGCAGACACATCGGACACCTTTGGCACTATTTTGGCACCATTCACATTTATACAGCTATCAGTAAGATTAAAAATGCATTGATTACTGTGTAAATGTGACTGGCAGTGAAGGGTTTAACCACTAGGTGGTGCTGCAGGGGTTAAATTGGAGTTCCACCCACTTTTACAACTCTTCATCATCCCTCACTAAACTGTGCACTGTAAACGAATTGGATATATTTTTATATTTTTTCTCAGCACCTACTGTATATCTGCTGTATTCATTTTTCACTTCCTCCTCCCTGGCCGCGGCCCATCGCATAATTTCCTGTTTGCAATGCCTTCTGGGAAGGGGCGGCAACTTCCTCTGACACTGCTGTTGCTATGGAAACCTGACCTGAAACCTATTACACCGCTTGTGCTGCACTGAGCATGTGTGAGATCTGCAAGGATGAGATCCAGGAAGAAATACAGTCTGGCTTCAGATGCCCACACTTAAGATGGCCACGGCCTGCTGTAAGTTTATAAAATAACAAACTACTGCTATAAATTAACAAAACAGACCTTAGTTTACAGACTAACTTTACTAGAATACATTAAGCTTGTGTATTATAGGGGTATTTTTATTTAAAAAGTATCATTTCGGCCGGAACACCACTTTAAGTGTGTCCTAGGGAGTGATTCCAACTGTTGGGGGGAGGAGCTATGTGTGACACAACACTGATCACCGCTCCTGGTTACAGGGAGCTGTGATCAGTGACAGTGTCACTAGGCAGAACGGGGAAATGCTTGTTTACATCAGCATCTCCCCGTTATTCCTCACCATGAGACAATCGTGGGTATCCCCGTAGATATCGAGTCCGCGGGACCCGCGATCACGCTCACGGAGCTCCTGGCGGGAAACGTACAGGTACGTTAATCTGCCTGTACGTGCCCTTCTGCTGCAGTATATCTGTGTGAGGCAGTCAGGAAGCTGTTAAAGAGTCATTGTAATTATTTGATGAAGTTTTGTTTGATCACTTTGCCGCATTCAAATCGAAAACAATATAACATTTTCATTTCGACTGATTAGAAAATTTATCGATTTGAACATTTCGAATCGAAAAAATTCGTGAATTCAAAGAAAATTCGAAAATTCGAAAATTCCGAATACCAGTTCCGAATACGAATTGGACGAATCAACCAAATTGAACTAAACAAAATAACTAGATTAACGGATCAAAACGAAACAAATTTTTTCATCATGCACATATCTATTGTTTACAAACATTATGTTGAGGCATGGAATGCACGCGGGTTCGCCATCTTGGATGATCCGGAAGTAAGTGTCTAAATGCATGACTTTTGATTTGAAAGGCATGGAGCTGCCGGGGATTGGAATGTGGGCGGAGCCGTGGATACCCTCTCAGGGGATGGAATCTGAATTTACTATTCTTCCCCCGATCACTGAAATCACATTTAGAATGTTGTATTTCTTGTAAAAATGTGGGGAAAGAGACACTGCTCCCTCAGAAGGATATGGGATTTTGGAGGGAGGTAATAGGTCTATTTATAAGGTGAGCACCAACAACAATAATTGATATAAAAAATATAAATTTATTGAAAAATATCAGATAAAAACATCAACATAGCCAAAATACATATTATGGCCCTAAATTTCAACTTGATAAATTAAATCAAATATGTGGGTATGCAAGAGCAGCCAACATGTTTCGCATAACGCTTCATCAGGGCACTACATGCATTACTGATTTCATCGAGATTACATAAGATATAAAACATATCATTAGTATAACAACACATATCCTATGATCAATTCAAAAAACAAACGGTTGTTAAGTTGTGTTACGTTTATAAAAATACACTGTACATTCCATATGCTCGCCTGGTCTATCGAAAGATATGAATCACTAGAGCGCAACATTACATGAACATATACCCATCATAAAACCACTTGAGGCCGATTCCCAGTGGAAGTCAGATCCAACCAGGATTGCCGGCGAGGAGATTGTAACGTGTATAGTTGCAGAGAATCTTGAAATCATATACCAATCTAAAATAAATTTATACATATAATAATAACCATAATATAATAGGAATGGAGGCCAAAATATTGATAAACAACACATTAGCTTCCATTTAGGCACAATAGAGCAGAAAGTGCCATGGTAGAAATAAAAATAAAAATAATAATAAAAAATAAAAAACTTATTTTGTATAATTATACATATTTAATATCTCAAATTTATATATATTTATTCATTAATTATTTAATTTATGTAGACCAATTCATTTAATTTAAATTCATTTAATTCAATTTAATTTAACAGGGCTTACCACTTAAAGATTAGGAGGGAGGAAAAGGTCTGTTAATTTATGTAGTATATCACAATACTCTAAGGTAAACTTACTATTTAATAGTGATGGTAGCCCCCAACTGATAGTTAAACAATAAGTATGTACAGCCCAAGACTAGTAAAGATAAATTCATACCTGGTATAATAAATAATAAGGATGAGGGTACTACGGAAGTGAAGGGTCAATCATGACCCCTGACATCACTTCCGGTCCAGGCGCCCCTGCAGAGCGCATGCGCGCCTGCCCAAAGGGAATGGCGCGCCTGTGCCATCAAACACACGCTGATGCATGGATAAGATGTGAGGGCGGAAAGAAAGACTCCGCCCTCATATGCAGGGACACACAAACCTACCCGCCAAAGGTAGTCGGCCCCAGGGTAAAGGACAGGCGAACGCTGGAATGGAGCAGTTTTATATCAATTATTGTTGTTGTTGGTGCTCACCTTTTTTTTTGTTCTACCTAAACCTTCTGTGTGCCATGTCTCTAGGGGGTGTCAGTAGTCCCCGGAGAACGGCACACAGAAGGTTTAGGTAGAACAAAAAAAAAAAAGAAGCAAAATGCACATGGGTATGGGTATGGGTGCACGTGATTACAGTGGTGAGACCGCTCCATTCACAATAGGAAAAAACAACTAAGAACAACAAATCTGAAAATTGGATGTTTCTGCCAGGTTCCCAGAGGAAACAGATGCTGAATTTACCGATCACCATCTGCTTTCCAATACAAACTCTCATCATACAAGTCTTACTATGTCTCCTTCACTTTAACTATTCATTGACCCATCTAGTTTAGGTGGATAGTAATAAAGGGATAATTTAAAAAAATAACGATGATAATAATAATGCTAATATGATTGCTATTATCACACTTATTTTTGGTTATGACTACCAAACCCCACTCACCATCTATAACACTGTCAACTTGACAACTTAATAGGTTCATAGGGGTTTGGTAGTCATTACCAAGTTTTTAAGTTTGAAAAGTTTGTGATTCACAATATAAAAGTAACTCCCCCACCTTAGATTATTATTTATAGAAAGATATCACATATATTACATGGACCTTAAGCAGAAGCGTAACTAGCACCTTCAGGGCCCTGGTGCAAGAAACCATGAAGGGCCCCCGGACTTCTGGCCTGGCCCATTCCCTCCAAGGCCTTCCCACTGATCCCACGACCCTTTATGGTCCCAGAGTGGATCCCTTTTATATGTTGTGCAGTCCTGAAGTCTTGGGCCCCGCCATGGTGGCAGCAGGCCAGGGCCCAGTCAGTGCAACCTTTGCAACCCTGGTAGTTCCGCCAGTGGTATCAGTGTGGACTGTGAATTGTGTCGGTCAGTAGGGTAGTGAACATGGTCAGTAGAGCAGTGGACATGGTCAGTAGGGCAGTGGACATGGTTAGTAGGGAAGTGGGCGTGGTCAGTAGAGTAGTGGATGTGGTCAGTAGGGCAGTGGACACGGTCAATAGGGTAGTGGACATGGTCAGTAGGGCAGCGTACATGGTCAGAAGAGCAGTGGACGTTGTCAGTAGAGCAGTGGACGAGGTCAGTAGGGCAGTGGATGGGGTCAGTAGTTTTTAATTTTTGTTATTTTATTTTTTTTCATTATTTTTTACCATGTTATTTAATTTTATGAAAAATGTTTTATAGTTTGTTTACAATGTTTGATGTGGAAGGTAGTATGGGGGGGCAGCATAATGGGAGGGGGGGCAGTATGGGGGGGCAGCATGATAGGAGGGGGGGCAGTGAAGGGCAGTATTGGTGAACAGCATGATTGGAGGTGGGCAGTGGAGGGCAGTATGAGGGGACAGCATGATGAAAGGGGGTAATGGAGGGCAATATGGGGGGACAGCATGATGGGGGGCAGTGAAGGGCAGTATGGGGGACAGCATGACCAGAGGGGGGCAGTATAGGAGGGAGCAGAGTGACAGAGTCTGTGGCTTACCAGGATCGGCCTTGGGGCAGGGAGCATTTCTTCTATGTTCTGGCATCAGGAACAGCCTTGAGGCAGGAAGCTGGAGCCAGAGTCAGGGGGCAGAGCTGGGAGGTGGAGCTGGCGGTCCTAGGTACAGATGACTGCTTGCCTCTTGACTCTGCACTGTGGATGCAGCTAGCACCAGACTGAATAGAAGGGCCAGTGGAGCAGCATATAGGAGAACTGATCTTCCTCCTGCAGCCGCTTAAAATCCTGCAGGAGCCAGGAGGAGAATAGAGGAGATCGGTTCTCCTGTATGCCACTCCACCGGCCCCCCTTTCCAGCTAGCTGCATCTACAGTGTAGAGTCAAGAGACAAGCAGTCATCTGTACCTAGGACTGCCAGCTCCGCCCCCTGACTCCAGCTCTGGCTCACACAAGTGTAGACAAACCTGACAGGGGAGCCGCACGGGCCCCCTGCAGCCTGGGACTGGGTCTCCATCGCAACTCTTGCACCCCCTATAGTTATGCCCCTGACCTTGGGGATTTTATTTATTATAAGCAAAAAAGCAGAGGGGATAGTAGCGGGACTTTCATGAGACATGTCAATGAGTACATATGCTAGTTATTCAGGATCAAATTAAATTGACCTGAAACAAATACTACACCTATAGTTCGTAAGGTAATGTAATATCCATAGTTGTTCATAAAGCCTGGAATACCATAATCGCAAAGGATTTTTGAGATGTTAATGGTACAAAGTAGTTTAATAAAATTATTGTAAGACATACTTCAAAAAATACATCATAAAACATAGTTAGGCATATGCAGGCAATCAGACAGTGGACATAATTCATGTAATAGGTGCAATTACAGAAAAAGAACTGTTGTTATTATATAATGAAACAATATGTGCATCCATAGGTTGTTAACTCAACGCGTTTCTTAGGTTGCAGCCCCGGCTGAGACATCTATCCCTACACACACATACACACACTCACTCTCATCCCCTTTCTTTTTTCACTTTCACACAGTTTTTTTCTTTTCCTTTCTTACAGCCTTTCCTGTGCTCAGCGGCCTGGTTGTTTATTCCCGCCTGGTGGTGGTTTTGGGGTGCTCCGGTCTCTCTGGCGGCTGTGGTCCACGGGTTTGGGGGAATGTGCTCTGCCTCAACCCTGGGTGGGACTTTGTTGAACCAGACCACTTACATATCCCAGCGCATTGGTTGTCATTGACCAATGAATTGTTTGTGAGTATTACTGAAACTTACATTTCTTCTTTACTTACCTTCTACCTATCCATAACTGTTTGTATACTAATAGATGTTTTATTGCTTTAATTTTTAGTTAATTTGCATCTGACTCCTGATGATTGGTTGAAAGCCAAGAAATGCGTTGAGTTACCAACCTATGGATGCACATATTGTTTCATTATATAATAACAACAGTTCTTTTTTCTGTAATTGCACCTATTACATGAATTATGTCCATTGTCTGATTGCCTGCATATGCCTATGTTTTATGATGTATTTTTTGAAGTATGTCTTATGATATTTTTATTAAACTACTTTGTACCATTAACATCTCGAAAATCTTTTGCGATTATGGTATTCCAGGGTTTACGAACAACTATGGATATTACATTACCTTACGAACTATAGGTGTAATACTTGTTTCAGGTCAATTTAATTTGATCCTGAATAACTAGCTTATGTACTCATTGACATGTCTCATGCAAATTCCGCTACTATCCCCTCTTCTTTTTTGCTTCAAACAACTGGGATGGAGACATGGCAGTACATTTATTGGTGTGGACAGGTCACAACTCCATTTTTGCTATTTATTATAAGGTTATTATCACACCTATTATTTAATACATAGTAAATAATAAATATGTATTTAATAACCTTTAATAACAATAAGTTATTTTGTTTGTAAGAAAGACCTCTAAATCCATACCAAATCTTTATGCTTGATCAGACTCCGGTTTTGATTTGGAGGGGGGCAAAAGGAAAAAAAAATGATATGGGTTTCCTCCCAAAATCCATGCTAGACCTTTGTCCTAGATAGAGGTTTGGTATGAATTTTTAGGGAGAACCCACAAGAGATTTGAGGTCCCCCCAACAAGAAAATCCACACCAAACCCTTATCCTTGAGAATCTGGTATGGTTTGTAGGCAGACAACAGGCAAGGCAGCATGCCCCAATGTTGATAAGGGTCTCATGCCCACATCCCTGGCCTAATTAATGTGGCTGCTTGCTTTGGGGACTTATTGGAATCTGGAAGCCCCCTTTAAGATAAGGGAACCCCCATATATCCACCTTTCCCCCCAACCTCAATGAGCAAAGAGCACATAGTACCTCTTGTTACTCATTCACAAAATAAAAAAGTAAATAAACACACAAAGTAAAAAATAAATAAATAAAAATAAACAATGTACCACAATGTAAATACAATGTTAATCACGTAATGCAATAATGTAGGGTCTGCCCTGGTGGTCGGTGGGAGTGCATTTCGGCATATGGACCATCATTTTTTTTACCTACTTTGCCATATACTAACATCTTGCTTGTCACCCTTGGGTGATGATTTAGGAAGGGGGCCGACTTCTTTGGCATGTGACTATATAACTCTGATTTAGTTTATGTTCAAGGCCACCCACCAAGAGGCTCCTTTTTTGCCACCACAAACATTGTTGCTTTCTCTCCTCTCTTGGGTGGTTCTGGGGATTCCCTTATTGGATACAGCGCTAAACATATGGTGTTATATACACACTGATCTGGTCTCCTGATGAAGCAATTGAACTATGAAACGCGTTGAGACCGTTTTTGGCCATATTTTGTTTCACTGTGACATATACAGTGGTTTAACATTTATATAAAAAAATGAATAAAAACCAAGCGCTGATGTGGATAGATATGTGTGATATAAATAAATTGTGCTTAAAAATATATATATATACCAATATAGTTAGTGCTATGATAAAATCAGTAAATTAAAGCTGCTATCAATATAAGGGTGATCAGATAACCAAACAAATAGTACTAAGTATAAAATTGATGCGCTTTAAATAAATAGTGCAAAATATGCTGCTGCGACTAAGCTTAAATCCAGGAATAAAAAATGCATACATGTGAATAAAATAGATAAATAATTATGGTGCTAATACATGTGTTAAAATTGCCAAAATAAATCTTCAAATTGGTGATGTGACGGTGAATATAAATAAAATATTAATGACACTCTGAGTACAATGTCCAGGCAGAAATAAATAGTGGGGGAAAGTAAAAATATTTAAACAGTTCCTTCCCTTAATCCAGATTGATTGACTCACTGGGTTAGATCGTTTGTATCAGGATATTTCGTTTTTCTTGCATCCCACTTTAGCCATAATACTGCTGGTGATTTGGCTCTCAGGATAAAGGTTTTATGCAAAGCAAGCAAAGAAAAAATAGATCATTGTGCAGTGAACTTACTAGATAGTACATAAGCAAAACAGGGACAAGCGATACACTCACAAACTCCCGGTCTATTAGAAGCATTCAAATATGCAGATTGCAGTCAGCCGCTGTGGACGTGGTTTCCTATTGAGAAACAGCTGCTGTTAACCTTCAGGTGTATTGCAGCACTGAACGTCCTAAGCTCCTCCCACCTAAACATATGGTGTTATATGTCAAAAAGGCTAATGCACAAAAAAATTCCCATTAAATGTGAGTTAAAAATAATACTAACAAATAATGAAAACCAGCCTGCCTGTGTGCATAGAAATTGGATAAACAAAATCATAAACCTAGAGGCAAAAAATAATTGTGTTCAATAATAATTGTGCAACCGTAACATATAATGTCAAATAAATATCAGATGTGTAATATAATAAATAAGTCCATCAAAGATAAAAAATAAATTGTATAGAATCCTGATGTGAATCTTGATATCAAGACGTGAGCAGCAAAATCCCTTCACCATCACTGAAAGACACCAATGTGCTCATGGAAATGGATGTCCGCTTACCAGATGAAGTTGACCAATTTAATGAAAAAAAGGTCAAATAAGCTTTAGCAAGATAATGCTTGCTGCAATGGAGAAAAATGAACCAAACTCTTGTCCTCACATCACAGGGTCTCACGCATGGGATATAAAATAGATGGAGAGGAACCAAACATAGTGTAACATCATTTATTTAAAAATTGAATAAAAACAAAGCATAGCCAAGTGGCTACTCACATATCAGGTGCCATCGCCCAGCACTGAGGCTAGGAAGCGTATCTTATGAATGGGGAAATCCGCTCTGTAGGAGAAATTCCCAGATGATCGCGGCAACGGCGTGCGTTCCACCCTCAACAGACAGACGAACCACGGAAACCGGATGTGATGTAATTGCGTGACCAAGTACCGCCTCGACGTACGTTTCGTTAAACACGTCTGGTTTATTGGACTAAGCAGAAACATCATTCTTTCAGGGAAATCCATCTACTGTATTTATTGGCGTATAACACTCACGTTTTCACCATGAAAATCGGGTGCAAATATTGTGTGCGTGTTATACGCCAATACTTCAATTTTAGCTGCCTTGTAGGGGACAGGGAGGGGGGTGGGATGAGCGCCATCAGATTATATACAGTGAGAATCTCCTGTTTACTTGGCGGCCTCTGTAATGGGAAGACCCGTTTCCTAGGCTGCCATTGGACCACTGTTCTGTCTATCATAGGAGATTCTCACTGTATGTAATCTATCTGCACTCCCCCCCTCCCCTCTAGGCTGCAGATGGGCATCGATCAGGCTGCACTGATGGAAATGGGGAGGCTGCTGCATTGATGGCAATGGTGAGGCTGCTGCATAGATGGCAATGGTGAGGCTGCATTGATGTGGACTGATGAGGCTGCATTGATGGCACTTGTGAGGCTGCAGATGGGCACTGATCAGACTGCATTGATGGGCAATGGTGAGGCTGCAGATGGGCACTGACCCTTATTTTGCTTCAAAGTGCCTTATTTAAAATTTAAGTTTTTTTCCTGAAACTTCCCTCTTAAAATGAATGTGCGCGTTATATGCCTGTGCGTGTTATACGCCGATAAATACGGTAATTGCTATATGTTTGTACATCTTGCTTTCATACAACTTTTTCATTTTTCATGATATAAAATAGAATTCTTGCCTAAGGGTGCCTAAGGGTAAAACAAATCTAAATGCCTAGGCACACTTTTGTAATTTTGACATGTGTTAGTAAAACTGGACATACAATATCATCACAACTACTTTGGGCATCCAGGTGGATAATGCCTTGTTTTTGTTTCAGGACAAATTGGGCTTTCATTTGGTAGTACTTGTTTTTTAATTTAGCTTTACAGGTGGTCCCCGGGTTACAAACAAGATAGGGACTGTAGGTTTGTTCTTAAGTTGAATCTGTTTGTACGTCGGAACAGGTACATTTTTTAAGTGTAGCTCCAGCCAAAAAAACTATTTTTAAGCTTTTTGGATAACATAAGGAAGGGTTAACACCCCTGTACCATTTGTTTTTTTGTGTGTGCCCCTGTTCAGAAGATTTCACCTCACTTTCTGTCCCAATGACAATTTGATTTTGAAAATTTTGGGTTGTTGTGGAAACAAGGATTGGTGATAAAGCATCAGTGGAGGTACCTTTTCCCCATAATAGCTCTTACAGGAGTGAATTTCCCTTCCTAGGGGTAGATTTCCTCTCACTTCCTGTTGTCTCCCTCCGTTTGTAAGTAGGAGTCGTTTGTAAGTCGGATGTTTGTAACTAGGGGACCCCCTGTACATTTCTTGTTACTACCATAACCTACCACTAAAGAACAACCTAAAATAAATTCTTCCGCTCATGATAATCGCAACAATACCACATATGTGTATGTTATCTGTTGTTTGTATCCGTACCCATACCCATGCGCATTTTGCTTTTTTTTTTTGTTCTACCTAAAAAACACTGACACTGACCGACACTGATACTAATGTAGCACCCTCTAGTGTGCTAGAAGTGTAGTGGTTAGGTTTTTTCGTTTGGATAGGCAAATTTACAGGCTTGGCTGGCAGCCAAGACTGTCTGTTGTTTTGATCTGGGTTGGGAGTGGTTCAGGTAGGAGCTGGGTGACGCACAGGCAGCATCACTAAGACCTCCCACTTCTTTCCAGGACATTCTGGAACCTTCTGGAAAGGAAGGAGGAGAGGGGAGGAGGGGCTGCCTGGGGTGTTATAAGGATCACCGAGCAATCCCCAATCTGGATTGTCAGGGGGCAGTCCTCCTTAAATATTCAAGGTCAGCCCAGCTGGGGAGAGGTAATTTAATTTGGGTGGAAGCTGGAGATGGAGTGCTAGGTTGTCATGGCATGTCAGGGAAATGGCCAAGGAACTGGCAACCTTACCAACACCCATCACGGTCACATCAGGCGCGCTCCCGTGCGTATTGGCATACGCAGATGCGCGGCTGCCTGAACAAACATACGCAGATGAGCGATGACTCTAACAGGCGTACACAGATATGCGATGGTGCCTCCTGGCCTATATAAACCTGATGCTAAGATCCCTGAGTTGCTGGATTATCATCAGCTCCCCTATGTTCCTTGTGCTCCTATATTCTGATCTTGGACTTCCTGTTACCGACCCGGCTTCCACTATCCACTGATCCTGTCTTCCCGGTTTGACCCCTGGCCTGTATCCTGACCTGCTTCTGCCTGCTCCACTACTTGATCCCGGCTTGGCTCACCGACTCTGCTTCTGCCTGTCTTAAGAATAGCCAACACCAGTTGGCTCCAGTATTACTGCCTGAATCCCAAACCTGCTATTGACCGATCTTGCTGTGTATGACCCCGGGCCTGGCTTCTGATACTCCTTCTGGATCACCCAAATGTCTGCTGCTGCTGGCTCTCCACAAGCATGCCTGCCATACAAAGCATCTTGCTTATTCCAGTCGCCCCACAGTGATCAAGCCTTCAACCACGGTCACTGACATACTGTGCTTCTCTGGGTACTGCATTCCCTGTTTCAACTTCAGGGTTGCACTGCACTCAGCCACAAGGGGATCCCTCTCAGCACCTTGGCCTCCAACTGGACTCCTGACATGACCTTTGAGGGAGCTCACCATTCTGGGGGTGTGAACTTCGGCCTGGGCTTGGGTGCGGAGGGTGGAGGTGTCCTGGACAGGTGGCACGGTAGCAAGGAGAGAACAGAAGAGAAGCACTGCCAGGCAAAGTCTCCAGGAGGAACTACAGGTTGCACCCAGGAGGGCTGGTGAGTGACACACACGGGAGGACTGGGAGGCATGCCTGAGAGAACTGGGAGATTGCAGTCTGGGATGGGTGCAGAGCCAGTGGAGTGGACTGTGGTGTTGCACAGGCAGTCAGGAAAGGCAGATGCAGCCATGAGAGCTGGCAGGGCCTGAAGATGTGTTACTGGGCTCAGTAGCCACATGGACAGCTAGAACTGGGACTACCTATCTTTTGCTTCACCATAGGGGCTTGCGGTCCCTGACTGTAAACTGCATCTGCTTTGGCCTATCTATCAGTGCTAGCTGGTCCTGAAGAGTGAGATCAAGAATTGTGCTGGAAGTAAAGCGGTTGTATATACCAGAGGTGTATATAGTTTGGTCCCATATACCATTTTTCTGCAATCAATTGGGCATCTCATGAATATCCCATCCCCATCCAAGTTAGAATCCGTCAATAAAAATACAAAACAAACTTCAAGGACTGGTTTTCTGCGTGAGGGTGAATGAAAATGGTGTGCCTGGTTGGGCAGGGTGATAGATGTACCATAATTACCAGCAGCCCCTACGGGGTACCTCTACACATAGTAGACAGTAGGGATGAGCTTCGTGTTCGAGTCGAACCCATGTTCGACTCGAACATCGGCTGTTCGATCGTTCGTCGAATTGCGAACGATATGGGTCGTTCGCGCCAAATTCGTGTGGCGCGTCACGGCCCATAATTCACTGCGGCATCGCAGTGCATTGCTTGCTGATGATTGGCCAAGCATGCACTATGACCCGCATGCTTGGCCAATCACAGCGCCGCCTTAACAGAGAGCCGTAATTGGCCAAAGCCAAGGAGGCTTTGGCCAATTATGGCTCAGGGGATTTAGTACACGCCCCACACTATATAAGGCCGCCTGCACGGCGGCCCTGTGCAGTGTGTTCCGGTGTGCTGAGAAATAGAGAGAGACAGAGACAGTGTCATTTCATTTGAGTTAGCTAGATTGGGCAGGACAGTCAGTCAGCTGCACTTAAAGTGTATTGTCTATATATATGCATCCCAGGTGTTGCATATATATATATATATATATATATATACACTGTATTCAGTTTAGCTAGATCCGTTCCTGTTATCTTCTAGACTATTTACATTTAGTGCAGTGCGTCCTGCTCACAGTGTTCAGCTAGATCCGTTCCTGTTATCTTCTTACTGACAGGCAGGCTTGTCTTGTTACAGTATTTTGAAGAAAATTACTGGTGTTCTTTTGATCCTATTAGTACCACAGTCAGGCAGCTAGACTATTTACATTTAGTGCAGTGTGTCCTGCTCACAGTGTTCAGCTAGATCCGTTCCTGTTCTCTTCTTACTGACAGGCAGGCTTGTCTTGTTACAGTATATAAAGCTACCTGAAGAAAATTACTGGTGTTCTTTTGATTCTATTAGTACCACAGTCAGGCAGCTAGACTATTTACATTTAGTGCAGAGCGTCCTGCTCACAGTGTTCTGCTAAACCTACAAGTTAGTGGGGTGCGTCCTGCTCACAGTGTTCAGCTAGATCCGTTTCTGTTATCTTCTTACTGACAGGCAGGCTTGTCTTGTTACAGTAAATACAGCTACCTGAAGAAAATTGCTTGTGTTCTTTTGATCCTATTAGTACCACAGTCAGGCAGCTAGACTATTTACAGTTAATGCAGTGCGTCCTGCTCACAGGGTTCTGCTAAACCTACAAGTTAGTGGGGTGCGTCCTGCTCACAGTGTTCAGCTAAACCTACAAGTTAGTGGGGTGCGTCCACCTCACAGTGTTCAGCTAAACCTACAAGCTAGTGGGGTGCGCCCTGCTCACAGTGTTCAGCTAGATCCGTTTCTGTTATCTTCTTACTGACAGGCAGGCTTGTCTTGTTACAGTAAATACAGCTACCTGAAGAAAATTGCTGGTGTTCTTTTGATCCTATTAGTACCACAGTCAGGCAGCTAGACTATTTACAGTTAGTGCAGTGCGTCCTGCTCACAGTGTTCTGCTAAACCTACAAGTTAGTGGGGTGCGTCCTGCTCACAGTGTTCAGCAAAACCTACAAGTTAGTGGGGTGCGTCCACCTCACAGTGTTCAGCTAAACCTACAAGCTAGTGGGGTGCGTCCTGCTCACAGTGTTCAGCTAGATCCGTTTCTGTTATCTTCTTACTAACAAGCAGGCTTGTCTTGTTACAGTAAATACAGCTACCTGAAGAAAATTGCTGGTGTTCTTTTGATCCTATTAGTACCACAGTCAGGCAGCTAGACTATTTACAGTTAGTGCAGTGCGTCCTGCTCAGTGTTCTGCTAAACCTACAAGTTAGTGGGGTGCGTCCTGCTCACAGTGTTCTGCTAAACCTACAAGTTAGTGGGGTGCGTCCTGCTCACAGTGTTCAGCTAGATCCGTTTCTGTTATCTTCTTACTGACAGGCAGGCTTGTCTTGTTACAGTAAATACAGCTACCTGAAGAAAATTACTGGTGTTCTTTTGATCCTATTAGTACCACAGTCAGGCAGCTAGACTATTTACAGTTAGTGCAGTGCGTCCTGCTCACAGGGTTCTGCTAAACCTACAAGTTAGTGGGGTGCGTCCTGCTCACAGTGTTCAGCTAAACCTACAAGTTAGTGGGGTGCGTCCACCTCACAGTGTTCAGCTAAACCTACAAGCTAGTGGGGTGCGCCCTGCTCACAGTGTTCAGCTAGATCCGTTTCTGTTATCTTCTTACTGACAGGCAGGCTTGTCTTGTTACAGTAAATACAGCTACCTGAAGAAAATTGCTGGTGTTCTTTTGATCCTATTAGTACCACAGTCAGGCAGCTAGACTATTTACAGTTAGTGCAGTGCGTCCTGCTCACAGTGTTCTGCTAAACCTACAAGTTAGTGGGGTGCGTCCTGCTCACAGTGTTCAGCAAAACCTACAAGTTAGTGGGGTGCGTCCACCTCACAGTGTTCAGCTAAACCTACAAGCTAGTGGGGTGCGTCCTGCTCACAGTGTTCAGCTAGATCCGTTTCTGTTATCTTCTTACTGACAAGCAGGCTTGTCTTGTTACAGTAAATACAGCTACCTGAAGAAAATTGCTGGTGTTCTTTTGATCCTATTAGTACCACAGTCAGGCAGCTAGACTATTTACAGTTAGTGCAGTGCGTCCTGCTCAGTGTTCTGCTAAACCTACAAGTTAGTGGGGTGCGTCCTGCTCACAGTGTTCTGCTAAACCTACAAGTTAGTGGGGTGCGTCCTGCTCACAGTGTTCAGCTAAACCTACAAGTTAGTGGGGTGCGTCCACCTCACAGTGTTCAGCTAAACCTACAAGCTAGTGGGGTGCGTCCTGCTCACAGTGTTCAGCTAGATCCGTTTCTGTTATCTTCTTACTGACAGGCAGGCTTGTCTTGTTACAGTAAATACAGCTACCTGAAGAAAATTGCTGGTGTTCTTTTGATCCTATTAGTACCACAGTCAGGCAGCTAGACTATTTACAGTTAGTGCAGTGCGTCCTGCTCACAGTGTTCTGCTAAACCTATAAGTTAGTGGGGTGCGTCCTGCTCACAGTGTTCAGCAAAACCTACAAGTTAGTGGGGTGCGTCCACCTCACAGTGTTCAGCTAAATCTACAAGCTAGTGGGGTGCGTCCTGCTCACAGTGTTCAGCTAGATCCGTTTCTGTTATCTTCTTACTGACAGGCAGGCTTGTCTTGTTACAGTAAATACAGCTACCTGAAGAAAATTGCTGGTGTTCTTTTGATCCTATTAGTACCACAGTCAGGCAGCTAGACTATTTACAGTTAGTGCAGTGCGTCCTGCTCAGTGTTCTGCTAAACCTACAAGTTAGTGGGGTGTGTCCTGCTCACAGTGTTCTGCTAAATCTACAGGTTAGTGGGGTGCGTCCTGCTCACAGTGTTCAGCTAAACCTACAAGTTAGTGGGGTGCGTCCACCTCACAGTGTTCAGCTAAACCTACAAGCTAGTGGGGTGCGTCCTGCTCACAGTGTTCAGCTAGATCCGTTTCTGTTATCTTCTTACTGACAGGCAGGCTTGTCTTGTTACAGTAAATACAGCTACCTGAAGAAAATTGCTGGTGTTCTTTTGATCCTATTAGTACCACAGTCAGGCAGCTAGACTATTTACAGTTAGTGTAGTGCGTCCTGCTCACAGTGTTCAGCTAAACCTACAAGTTAGTGGGGTGCGTCCACCTCACAGTGTTCAGCTAAAGCTACCTGTAGAAGGTTGGTGGTGTTCTCATACTACAGGCAGGCAGTTGATTTTGCTAGCTGCAGTATCAGTACATATATATATATATATATATATATATATATATATCCCAGCTTAGTGCAGCTACAGGCCATTAGTATGTCCGGAAGGCCAAGAAGGAGAGGCAGACAGTCACAAGCCAATAAGAGAGGGCAAGCAGGCTCTGTGTCTAGTGCTGGTCGTGGAGATGGTGCATCCTCATCAGCACGTGGCCATGGGACACGCTTGGCCTTTTTTTCGGCAGCTGGCCATGTTGATTCGCAACATGCGGAAGACTTGGTCGAGTGGATGACCAAGCCGTCCTCATCCTCCTCATCCTCTCTCACCCATGCTCAGGGTACTTTGTCTGGCAAAGCAGCGGCCTCTTCCCTCGGCTCAATGTCATCAGTGACTCCTTCCCTAGCCCCACCATGTCCTCCTGAGGAGTCCCTCGAACTGTTTGACCACAGTGTTAGGTACATGCTCCAGGAGGATGCCCAGCATTTGGAAGGCTCTGATGATGATACTGAGCTCGATGAAGGCAGTAACATGAGCACGGACAGAGGGGGTGCCCAAGAAGGACAGCAATCTGGCAGTCATGCTCCCCCTGCTGCAGCATACTGCCAGGTTTGCTCCAGTGATGAGGAGGGAGGGGATGATGAGGTCACTGACTCAACGTGGGTGCCTGATAGGAGAGAGGAGGAAGAGGAGGAGGAGGAGGCGGCACATCACCAACGAGGCAGGATGCCCTCCAGGGGCCAGCCTAAGGGCAGCACATTGACTGCATCACACCCCAAAGCTCCACATGTGCAGGGCGCTGCAGTCTCTGCGCGTTATTCAAAAAGTTCTTTGGTGTGGGCCTTTTTTGAGACGAGTGCATCAGATCGCACCGCTGCTATTTGCAACATATGTCTCAAGCGTATCTCGCGTGGCCAAAACATCTCCCGCTTGGGTACCACATGCTTGACCAGACATATGTTGACCTGCCATGCAGTTCATTGGCAAGCGTATCTAAAAGACCCACACCAAAGAACAAAGAGGACCTCTCCTTGCTCCTCATCAGCTGAGATTTCCAACCCCACTAAACCTTCAGTCCTCTCTGAGACCTGCACTGAGAGGAATGAAGGTGTAGAATTAGGTGTGTCACAACCAAGTACTTGTGGGCAATCTGATTTTGGTACACCGACGTCAGATTGTACCAGGCAAATTTCCCTGCCCCAGCTGCTGCACCGCCGAAAGAAGTTTGCTCCCAGCCATCCACATGCCCAGCGGTTGAATGCTAGCTTGGCAAAATTGCTAGCACTTCAACTGCTGCCTTTTCAGTTGGTAGACTCTGCCCCCTTCGGGTGAGTTTGTGGAATGTGCGGTTCCTCAGTGGCAGGTACCCAAACGCCCCTTTTTCTCACGGAAGGCGATTCCAGCTCTCTACCAGCATGTGGAAGGCAATGTCCATGCCTCGCTGGACAGGGCGGTCAGCGGTAAGGTGCACATTACCGCTGACTCATGGTCCAGCAGGCATGGACAGGGACGTTACCTAAGTTTCACGGTGCATTGGGTGACTCTGCTGGCAGCTGGGAAGGATGCAGGACAAGGTGCAGTAGTGTTGGAGGTTGTTCCGCCACCACGCCTCCAAAATGCTAATGATTGTGACACACCTCTCTCCTCCACCCCCTCCTCTTCTTCTTCCTCCATGGCCTCTTCCTCGGAACCAGCGGTGCTCCGTAGTCGTTCAAGGGGCTACGCAAGTACGCAGGCCAAAAGATGCCATGCGGTGCTTGAGCTGGTGTTCTTGGGGGACAGGAGCCACACTGGGGCAGAGGTTCTGTCAGCTCTGCAGGGGCAGGATCAGAGGTGGTTGACGCCACGCCAACTTAAGGCAGGAATGGTGGTTTGCGACAATGGCACCAACCTCCTCTCTGCCCTCCGACAGGGACAAATGACCCATGTGCCCTGTTTGGCTCACGTCCTTAACTTGGTGGTGCAGCGGTTCTTGGGCAGGTACCCGGGCTTACAGGATGTCCTGAGGCAGGCCAGGAAAGTCTGTGTGCATTTCCGCCGGTCATATAATGCCAGTGCTCGGCTGACGGACCTCCAAAAGGAGTTTAACCTGCCCAAGAACAGCCTAATCTGTGACATGCCCACCAGGTGGAACTCAACGTTGGCCATGCTGCAGCGGCTGCACACGCAGCAGAGGGCCATCAATGAGTACCTGTGCGACTATGGCACCAGGACAGGGTCAGGGGAGCTTGTTTTTTTTCCCCACGCCAGTGGGCCATGATCAGAGATGCATGCACTGTCCTGTCACCATTTGAGGAGGCCACGAGGATGGTGAGCAGTGACAGTGCATGCATCAGTGACACTGTCCCCCTTGTCCACCTGTTGGAGCACACGCTGCGTGGAATAATGGACAGGGCACTTCAGGCAGAACAGAGGCAGGAAGAGGAGGACTTCCTTAGCTCTCAAGGCCCCCTTTATCCAGACAGTGTTCCTGCGTGCCCGCCAATCACACAGGAAGAGGACGAGGAGGAGGAGGAGGAGGAGGAAGATTGTGTCAGTATGGAGGTGGAGCCTGGCACTCAGCATCAGCAGCAGTCTTTAAGGGATCAGTCCCAAGAAACACATGGACTTGTACGTGGCTGGGAGGAGGTGGCTGCGGACCATGTCGTCCTTAGTGACCCAGAGGACTCCGGACCGAATACCTCAGCAAACCTACGCTGCATGGCCTTCCTGATCCTGCAAAGCCTGCCTAAGGATCCTCGTATTCGTGGTATCAAGGAGAAGGACCAATACTGGCTGGCAACCCTCCTTGATCCACGTTACAAGGGTAAGGTTGCGGACCTTATCTTGCCATCGCAGAGGGAGCAGAGGATGAAACATCTTCGGGAGGCCTTGCAGAAAGGTCTGTGCAACGCGTTCCCAGAGACTGGAAGGTTACAAACTCCTGTTTCTGGACAACGTGTTGCTGAGGCTTCGGTCAGTCAAAGAAGGAGCGGTGGAGAAGGTGGCCGTCTGACCGATGCGTTCAGACAATTTTTTGGTCCGCAGCCCCAAGGTATGATCGGTTCCAGCAACCATCGCCAGCGTCTGTTTTACATGGTGCAGGAATACCTAGGGGCAAGATCAGACTTGGACACCTTTCCCACCGAAAATCCTCTGGGTTACTGGGTCTTGAGGATGGATCACTGGCCAGAGCTTGCACAGTATGCAATTGAGCTGCTGGCCTGTCCTGCATCCAGCGTTCTTTCGGAACGCACATTCAGTGCTGCTGGAGGCGTGGTAACCGATCACAGGGTGCGTCTGTCCACTGACTCGGTCGATCGACTGACCGATCGACTGACTGACCTTCTCGGATCACCACCAGCTACCAAGCACTTGATGCTGATGTAACCGAATAATTTTTTTTGAAATCTCAGATCCCTTCAAAGACTGCCTATGCTGATGCTGAGTGACTATCCCTGAGTAATTATCCTCTTCCTCCTCAATCATCACGCTGATAGCTTGTAAGAACATTTTTGGTTCTGGGCGCCACCACCAGTGCCTAAGGCACAATTTTTCAGCCCCTGTTTAACAGGGGCGTGTAATTACAATTTTTGATGTAATACTTTGCAGCAGGGCTCGTTCCTGCATTCCAACTAGAGTGTCTGTGAGGGGTTGCAGTGTTGTGGCACCAGCACCAGTGCCTAAGGCCCATTTTTTCTGCCCCTGTTTAACAGGGGCGTGTAATTACAATTTTTGATGCAATACTTTGCAGCAGGGCTCGTTCCTGCGTTCCAACTAGAGTGTCTGTGAGGGGTTGCAGTGTTGTGGCACCAGCACCAGTGCCTAAGGCCCATTTTTTCTGCCCCTGTTTAACAGGGGTGTGTAATTACAATTTTTGATGCAATACTTTGCAGCAGGGCTCGTTCCTGCATTCCAACTAGAGTGTCTGTGAGGGGTTGCAGTGTTGTGGCACCAGCACCAGTGCCTAAGGCCCAATTTTTCAGCCCTTGTTTAACAGGGGCGTGTAATTACAATTTTTGATGCAATACTTTGCAGCAGGGCTCGTTCCTGCGTTCCAACTAGAGTATCTGTGAGGGGTTGCAGTGTTTTGGCACCAGCACCAGTGCCTAAGGCCTAATTTTTCAGCTCCTGTTCAACAGGGGCATGTAATTACAATTCTTGATCTAATATTTCACAGCAGGGCCCTGTGAGGGCTTACAGTGTTGTGGCCACAGCAACACCTAAGGCCCAAATTTCTGCTGAGTATATAGGGCAGGACCCTACTTTCAAACAACTAACTTACAAACGACTCCTACTTGCAAACGAAAGGAGACAACAGGAAGTGAGATGAAATCTACCCCTAGGAAGGGAAATTCTCTCCTGTAAGAGTTAATATGGGAAAAACATTTCTCCTTTCCACTGATGCTTTCCAATCCATTGGGACAAAAAGTGAGGTGAAATCTTCTGAAGAGGAGGAAAGACAGCAAAACAAATGTCACAGGGGTGATAACCCTTCCCTATGTTTTCCAAAAAGCTTAAAAAAGATTTTTTGGCTGGAGCTAAACACGTTAAAAATGTACCCGTTCAAAATTACAAAGAGATTCTACTTAACAACAAACCTACAGTCCCTGTCTTGTTTGCACCGCCTGTATACTGCTGTTCAGAGTATATAGGGCCTGGTGGCCCCACACCTTTCCTTATTTTAATTTGGGTGTGGGGTTCCCCTTAATATCCATACAAAACCAAAAGGGCCTGGTAATGGACTGGGGGGTACCCATGCCATTTGTCTCACTGATTTTCATCCATATTGCCAGGACCCGACATTACATTAAACCCGCAAGCAGTTTTAAATGAGATTTTTTCCTTTAAAAATGACATTTGGTGCAGGGACTGTTCTAAACACGGGAAACACGCGTCACTTTACAGGCATACTATAGACACCCCTCAGGTACGATATTTAAAGGAATATTTCACTTTTTTTTTTTTTTACTTTAAGCATCATTAAAATCACTGCTCCCGAAAAAACTGCCGTTTTTAAAAGTTTTTTTTGCATTGATACATGTCCCCTGGGGTAGGACCCGGGTCCCCAAACCCTTTTTAGGACAATACCATGCAAATTAGTTTTTAAAATGAGCACTTTTGATTTTGAACGTTCGAGTCCCATAGACGTCAATGGGGTTCTAACGTTTGTGCGAACTTTCGGTCCGTTCGCAGGTTCTGGTGCGAACCGAACCGGGGGGTGTTCGGCTCATCCCTAGTAGACAGAAAAACTATGGCAGGTTGAAGCATATGAGTGGGTGGATGTATAGGGTAGTGGATATGTAATAGCATGTGATGTTAGTTGTACAGTATCTATATAGTTGGGATAGATATATTGTATGTCTGTCTCACACTAGATGTGAATGTTTATAGGACAGGAATATTTTGAGCAAAAAAATAGAAAGATTAAAAAGAGAGGGAAGAGTTACAATGTAGAAGAGCAGTGAATGGGAGGAGTAGGGTAGAAAGGAGGGGAAAGGAAGCATTAAGGTGGAATGACCAGAGTGAGAGTTCATAGAGAACCTGCTCAATTGCAGTTCATATGATTTACTGTAATGTAGGGAGGTGTGAGTCCCAGGATACCAAGACCTTGTTAACCACCTCAATACCGGGCACTTTCACCCCCTCCCTGCCCAGGCCATTTTTCAGCTTTTAGTGCTGTCACACTTTGAATGACAGTTGCGCAGTCATGCTATACTGTAATGTAAATGTAAACTTTCTATCATTTTCTTTATACAAATAGAGCTTTATTTTGGTGGCATTTAATCACTGCTGGGTTTTTTATTTTCTGCAAAAAAAAAAAAAAAATTTTTTTTGAAAAAAAAATTTTTTCTTAGTTTCTGTCAGTAAATTTTGTAAACAAGCAATTTTTCTCCTTCACTGATGTGCGCTGATGAGGCGGCACTGATGGGCACTGATAGGCTGCACTGATGGGTACTGATGAGGTGGCACTGATGGGCACTGATGAGGTGACACTGATGGGCACTGATAGGCTGCACTGATGTGCGCTGATGAGGCAGCACTGATGGGCACTGATAGGCTGCACTGATGGGTACTGATGAGGTGGCACTGATGGTCACTGATGAGGTGGCACTTATGGGCACTGATTAGGTGGCACTGATGAGGATGCACTAATATGCTGCACTTATGGGCACTGATATGTAGCACTGATGAGCACTAATAGGTGGCACTGATAGGCATCACTGATAGGTCGCACTGGTGGGCATTGATGGGCAGCAGTGATGGGCATCGATGGGCAGCACTGTTAGGCGGCATTGATAGCCAGCATTAACTGGCATCACTAAAGGGCGGGCATGCGGGAGCGGCCATTTAGGGACAACGTTATATGATGTTGTCCCAGAGCGAGAGCTGCACCGCCCCTCCATCATTTGACGGTGGGCGGACGGTAAGCAGTTAATGTTATCAAGAGTATTATGTAGTATCACCATGAGTTGCTCAATGAGTCTTATGTCCCTTACATGTCCTATAGAGTTATCAATGGATGGAGAATACTGTACTTACATTTCCACTTTAGAGCTACTAGACGCCAAGCTAATATCTGAATATGTGTAGTTAATTTTCTTAAGCTGCAGTCAGATAACATTGACTTGGCAATCAAGAAGATGAGTGAGAAGGTTTGCAGTAATGTATTTTTCAGTTAGGTTAGCTAGTAGTTCCCGACCATTTGCCAGAAAGTGACTTGAGTGATGCAGGACCAAAATATATGCTCTAAGGTTCCTCTTAGACATGTACATTTGTTTGGTTTAGTTTTGTTTCGATTTGTTATTTACATAAATTTGTTTCGTTAAATTAGTTTAATCCGTTTAATTCAGCTTCAGAATTCATTTTGTTTATTCGTATTTGAATCGATTAAAACTTTCAGAATTTGAATAGTTTTTGAATTAGAAAAGTTTTTGAATTCAAGTAATTTTTAAATTCGAATTTGAAATGTATTTGAATAGTTTTCAAATTCAAATAGTTTTCCGTTTTCCAAAGAGAATAAAATTGAATATGAAATAAAGGAATAGAATAGAAAAATATATCATAAAATAGAAAAGAATATAACAGAAAATAAAAAAGAATAGAATATAATGGAATAGAAACAAATAGAATATCATAGAATAAAAAAGAACAGAATAAAATAGAAAGAATATAACCATCTTCTGAAATTTGAATAGAAAAGAAAACAATAGAAAAGAATACAATTCAAAAAACAATAGAATAAAATAGAAATAATATAACTGTTCCGCTCTCAAAACACTGACTATGTGTAGTTCTAAACGGACAACTAAACACTTGTCAGAGACTCCAGTAAACAGAAGCCCAAAGATTGTTTTGTCTACCGAAGTAATCCAACTTTACTTCTTTATTATTTATTTTTATTTTTAATTTTTTGTTGTTTTAGTTTTTAATTTTGTGAAACTGCAATACAATACAATAACACGATATCAGTACACATAGAATAACTAATCTAGCATAAATGACAGATGACACAACAGAAAGGCACTTACAGGTGATGATGTCTCAAGCCCCTTGAGAGAGAAACAGACATGCTGCATCCATGTAGAATGACAATCTAAAATGGTTGAAGAACTTCCTAAACCAAAGGTCATTTCCTTTCTGAAAAATTTACATAACTGGAAATAAAGCTGAACTGGTAACATAAACTAAAGCACAAGTCCACAATCTCAGTGTCTCTTGGCTATGGTACTTCAAGCTGGTAGCCCACATGAAGAAATAGTTTTGTCCATAAACCCATCTTCAGATTGGAGAAGCCGCACTAGGCCAAACTATCTCCAATGCCAATTGTAATCCACAGGATGAATGTTAACTCTTGGCGAATGTCACGTCTGAAATCTGTCAGTGACAAGCTCTATGTTATGTATTGTGTCAACATCATAACAGAAATACCTGTTCAAAGGAGAACAATGATATCTGAAACTGGTCTGGCGTAAACTTTAACAGTCCCTTGTTTCGTCACTTTGACTTCAACCTTTCTGACATTACCATCTTTACTTGGCAATGTATTAGTGACAATTCCCATAGGCCAGTTGTTTCTGCTTTCTTGACCATCTTTCAACAAGACACTATCTCCAACTTTAACATTGGGACTGGTCTTATCCCATTTCCTGCGACTTTGTAAGGTAAACAGGTAATCTCTCCTCCATCTCTTCCAAAACGTATCAGCCAGACACTGGACTTGTTTCCATTGCTTTACATGAAGTTCTGTTGTACTAAAGTCTCCACAAGGGGCGACACAGAGTCTACCTTTTGGGCCAAGAGCATAGCAGGAGTGAGAACTGTTGGATTGTCTGGATCTGTAGATAGTGGTACCAAAGGTCTTGCATTAATGATGGCCATAACTTCTGCCATGAAAGTACTCAAAGTCTCATGAGTCAAACGAGGTTTAGCTTGGAGTAACATTGCATATAAAATGCGGCTAGCTACACCTATTAACCTTTCCCAAGCACCTCCCATGTGAGATGAGTGTGGAGTGTTAAAGATCCATGTGCATCCTTTGTCTTCAAGATAGTCTAGAAGTTCTACATCATTTGAACATATATGCAGTTTCTTGCATGCTCCTACAAAATTAGTACCTCTATCTGAGCGAATTAACTTAGCTGGACCACGATCAGAAAATAGTCTTCTTAGGGTGTTGATGAAACTGGATGCTGATATGGACTCAATCAATTCTATATGCACTGCTCTTGTAGAAAGACATGTGAAAAGAACAGCCCAGTGTTTGCTGTCAGCGCTACCTCCTCTAGTTCGGCGTGTTACAACTGTCCAGGGACCAAACACATCAACACCCACACTAGTGAATGGAGGCTCAGGATTGACTCTATCTTTTGGTAACTCTGCCATCTTTTGGCTTTCCAATCTCCCTCTGAGCTTACGGCACATGACACATTTGTGAATGATTGCAGACACTAGACGTTTTCGACCAAGACTCCAGAAACCTGCAGCTTGGATTGCACCTTCTGTTATGTGGCGCCCTTGGTGAACTATTTGATTGTGATAATGCCTTACAATCAAAGTAGCAATGTGGTGATCGTGAGGAATGATGACAGGCTGCTTCTCCTCATCTGACAGCGTGGCAAAGGATAAACGGTCACCTACTCTCAATAGTCCATCTTGATCTATAAAAGGACTGAGCTTTGTAAGACGGCTATGTTTTGGAAGCGTCTTTTGTAGTTCAATGCAGTCATATTCTTGCCTGAAATATGTGTGTTGTACAGAAGAAATTATGATTGTCTTGGCTTGTGAAAGTTCTTCTAAACTGACTCTTTCATGGAAAACTCTCCAGCTTCCGGGTCGATCATCATTGGTTTTCTTCTGGAAGCTTTTCGCAACATGAATTAGTCTTGCTATGACCCTGCTTAGTCTCCTCCAGCTGGAAAATCTTTCGAAGCAATGTAACTGCAGTCTAGTGTCAACAGCTTTAGTACTGAAGCTTACTACTTCTGACCTAATTTCAGGATCAGCTTCGGGTTCCACTGAAGAGTAAACATTGGTGTTATCAGCATTATCTACAACAGTCTGATACAGAAAATGTGGGCCTGAGAACCATATAGAGTTCTGAAGGCAAGCCATCTGTGTTGGCCTGGTAGCATAATCTGCAGGATTTTGTTCTGAGGGCACATAGAACCATAGCTCTGGACAGGTTGCTTGCCTGATCCTATTCACCCGATTAGAAACATATAAGAAGAATGTCTTAGTAGTGTTACAGATATAGCCTAAGACTGTTTTACTGTCTGTAAAGAATTTCACAGCATCTAGGCTTAGGTCCATCTCATCTCTCACTAGCTCATACAGTTCAACCGCTAGTACAGCTGCACATAACTCTAGGCGTGGAATTGTATGTGCCGACCTAGGACTCAGTTTGGATTTTCTCATAACAAATCCAACATGACAGACATTTCCTGCATTGTTTACCTTCAAGTAAGCAACTGCACCTATAGCTGTAACAGATGCATCTGAAAAAATGTACAGTTCTCTTTTGCAGGCTTGTGACAATGAAACAGGAACATAACATCTGGGTATTTGTAAACATTGTAAGGATTGTAAAGACTCTGTCCATTGGACCCACTCATGGAGTCTCTCTTGTGAAATTAAGGCATCCCACTCACTTTCTCCACTTGACAGTTCACGAACTAAGGCCTTACCTTTTATGGTGACAGGTGCTACAAACCCGAGAGGATCGTAGAGACTGTTCACAGTGGATAGAATTCCTCTTCTCGTGAATAGCTTTTCTACTGAAGAAACCTGAAAAACAAAACAGTCTTTCTCTATATCCCAGCTTAGGCCTAAACTCTTCTGTAAAGGAAGGGTGTCTGTTCCCAGGCAAAGGTCTTTGAGATTCTTAGCTTTGTTTTCTGTGGTGAAAGCTTCCATGACTTGTTTGCTGTTAGAGGTTATTTGTCGCAGATTAGACTCTGCCATTATTTGTTTTGCTTTGTTAAGAATGTTGATTGCCCCTTCCCTTGCTGAATGTTGATTGCCCCTCCTCTCCTCGATGGATCCTCAGCGCTCATCGAGGAGAGGGGTGAGAAGCCATACACAGCATCCCGGGTCCGCCGTGACCATCAGTACACTGCCAAGATCCATTGTGGGGAATGTCATACTCATGCATTTATATATTTGTTTCTATGTGAGTACAATGAGAGGAGACTTTTATGGTTTTATCCAATAAACGTTTTTAAGTTGTACTACGCTCTTGGTGGTAATTTCTCTTTTACATGATAACATCACCTTACCTGATGAGAAGTTTAGCCCGTTAAGGAAGGTCTTCTGCCCTGAGTCCAGCGTGCTTGTGTACCCCTTGAGGGGCCCTACATAAAGCATATGTGCCGCGCATGAGAATGCAAGGCATAAATATCCGGTGAGTGCGGTTTCACTAGGGAGATCCACAGTCACAACCGGTGTGGTGGAAGCGTACATGTATAGCGGTTGAAGATTTGTTGCACATTCACTGCTTCAGTTGCACTCTTGCTCCTTTCATCAATTGTTCACAGACTGGATTTTATTAATTATTATTATTTTTGAGTTCGGACTTTTCATTCAGTCACAAGGTTTCACACCATGTTATTTGATTCGTTTTGATTATATGGGACTTGATTTTTTTTTTATATAGCCACTTAGAGAGCTATCCTATTTTTGGTGGAAGTTTGACATAATGTTGATGTTTTGATCATGTGGTTTATTCACAATTAATCACTATTATTACTTTTAAGATTTATTTTTAAGATTCATTTGAGTTTATATACAGCGCCACTATTTCATTTACTTACTTTGGAATACTGGGACATTAGTTTATTTTTTTTAAGTTGGCAGCTGCTGTTATTATTTACACATAAGCGCAGTGGAGGGTCACCAAGTTTTTTTTGCGCAACACTTGATCACTCTTTATAATATAAATAACTATAACTTAATTAGCCTGCAAAGGCAGCACAATAACTATTTCCCAAAATTTAAGCAGAATCAATCTGAATAGAACAGAAAATAATAGAATAGAAAATAACAGAATAGTATAGAAAAAAAAAACAGAATAGAATTGAAAGAATATAACCATCTTCCTATTCTAATCTATTCTTTTCTTTTCTATTCAAATTTGAATTTATTCTATTTGCATTTTGGGACATGGTTATATTCCATTTTATTATATTCTATTGTTTTTTTTTTTTAATCCTATTCTTTTTCTATTTGTGTAGTCTATTTTATTCTTTTCAAATTCAAATTTATTCTATTCAAATTTCAGAAGATGGTTATGTTCTTTATATTCTAATCAGTTGTTTTTTCTATACTATTCTGTTATTTTATTCTTTATTCTAATCTATTCTTTACTATTCTTTTCAAATTCAACTTGATTTTATTTTTTTAATTTTGGGAAATGGTTATATTCTTTCTATTCTATTGTTTTTTGAATTCTATTCTTTTCTCTTCTATTATATTCTATATATTCCAATTCTTTAATTATGTATTTGAATTCACATTTATTCTATTTGAAATTTAAATTTTAGAAGATGGTTATATTCTATTTCATTCTATTCTTTTTTTTATTCTATTCATTTCTATTCTATTATATTCTTTTATTTTCTATTTTGTTCTGTTTTACAATATTATATTCTTTTATTTTCTTTTATATCCTTTTCTATTCCATTTTTTATTCTGTTTAATTCTCTGTGGAAATTGGAAAACTATTTGAATTCAAAAACTATTTGAATACTATTCAAAATTGATTTAAAAATGATTTGTATTGATTTGAATTCTAATTTCGTCTGAATTTTTCTTTTCATTTTGGATTCGTTTAAATTCGGTACTATTGTGATTTGGATACATCTGAATTTCTGAAAAACAAAAATTTCAATTCAGAACGAAACAAACTGCACATGTCTAGTTCCTCTACGTGTCCCAGTCTCTACTATTAGTCTGAGACATCAGGGTAGACTTTATCAGACGTGTAGTGCTAGTTAAAAAATGAATAAAAATAAAATGATGTTTTTTTTTTTTCATGTGGTACAAACCACATACTGTATATTTTATTGTAGGTATGTAAAAAAAAAAAAACTCTTCTTACCTTGAATGATAATATAAAAAAACCTTCTCATGTCTTTAATTATGGTATATGCTGTTGTGTAGATCACTTTAACTTCTTCAGATCCGCACTATTGCCAAATGATGGCTACAGCGTGGACCTGCTTTGCCGGCAGTACGTCTATTGACATCCTCCCGTGCCCGAGCGGCCTGTGCGTCTCCTGCGTGGCATGCTCTATGAGACTCGCTAAATCACAGATCAGAGTAAGGGGTCGATCCCGACCCCTTACCACGTGATCAGCTGTCAGCCAATGACAGCTGATCATGTGATGTAAACAGAGCCGGTAATCAAAAAGCCAATCACCGGCGGCTGTGGGAGGGACATCAGTCCCAATCATGAAGAGCTGCCGCCAGCTCTTCAGTGCCCACCTGTGCCACCTGCCAGTGCCACCTAGCAGTAGACAACAGTGCTGCCTACCAGTGACCACCAGCGCCACCCATCAGTGCCCACAGTGCCACCCATCAGTGCCCACAGTGCCACCTATCAGTACCCACAATCAGTGCCTCATCAACCGTGCTGCACATCAGTGCTACCTATCAGTGCCCATCAGTGTCACCTACCAGTGCCCATCAGTGCTGCCGATCAGTGCCCATCAGTGCCACCTATCAGTGCCACCTATTAGTGCCCATCAGTGCCATCTATCAGTGGTACCTATCAATGCCCATCAGTGCCACCCATCAGGGCCCATCAGTGCTATCTTATCAGTGGCCATCAGTGCCGCCTTATCTGTGCCCATCAGTACTGCCTTATCTGTCCCCATCAGTGCCGCCTTATCTGTGCCTATTGGTGCCCCCTTAACTGTGCCTATCAGTGCCCACCAGTGCCGCCTCAACAGCGCATATCAATGAAGGAGAAAAATGACCTGTTTGCAAAATTTTATAACAAACTATGAAACGTGATTTTTCTTTCCAAAATTTTCCATCTTTTTTTGTTTGTTTAGCAAAAAATAAAAATCCCAGCTGTGATTAAATACCACCAAAAGAAAGCTCTATTTGTGGGAAAAAATGATAAATTGGTCTGGGCAGGAGGGGGGTTTAAATGCCCAGTAAGCAAGTGGTTAAAGGGTCATTGTACTTAAATAGACAGGAAGAAATGGGATGCTTGTTAAGTAACTAAGTGGTATCTATTGACATCCAAAAAAGTTCTGACATGGATGGATTCTAAACAATAATTATGATTTCACCTTATCAAAAATATGTTTTCTTGTATTTCTCTGAGGTTGTATGATAATAATATAACATTTAGGAAAAAATATACATCCTAACAATCCAGCACTGGAGGTCAGTATGGCGAATACCTCCACAGCCACCACATATTTCCCTCGGGTGCTCAGATAGGCCGGGATCATGGCAATCCAGACACTGCAGAACACCAGCATGCTGAAGGTGATGTACTTGGCCTCATTAAAACTGTCCGGTAATGTCCTCACCATGAAAGCCAGAACAAAACTCACAGCTGCCAGAAACCCCATATAACCCAACACAGAGTAGAAGCCGATAACTGACCCTTCATTACACTGAATGAGGATCATCCCAGGATAGGAGACCATGTCATACTCTTGGTATGGAGGAGACACTGACAGCCAAATAACACAGATCACAACTTGGACAGAGGAGCAGATAATGACAACAGAATTAGAAGTCTTCTCTCCCACCCACTTCCTCCAGTAGCTGCCGGGTTTGGAGGCTTTGAAGGCAATGCAGACTGTGATAGTCTTGGCCAGAACAGAAGAGACAGCGATGGAGAAGAAGATCCCAAATAAAATTTGTCTCAGCATGCAGGTTATATCCACAGGATGTCCGAGGAACAAGAAGACACAGAGGAAGCTCAGCAAGATGGAGGTCAGGAGGATGAAGCTCACAGTCCGGTTATTGGCTTTCACAATTGGAGTGTCTCGGAATATAATAAACAATGTCAGTATAGAGAGAGTTTCCACAGAGCATAATATAGAGATAAAATAAAAAGCTAGAGCTATGATGTTTGTCTCATAGGAGAGATAGTCATATGTTTTGGGACTACAGATGATTTTTCTCTCATCCGGCCATGTGTCAACAGGACATTGGTGGCAGATGTCACTGTCTGTGGGAGAAAAAAGCACAAAGTACAAACTTTCCATTATTAAACTGAATGAAATCATCAACAACTTAACACATACCAGATACAGCATCTGTTCTTTAATAATTATATCTCACAGAAGTAGTGTTTTTTTAAAAGAGAAGTACGGGAAAAGCTCGTTTGGCTGTACTTCTCCTTTGGATCACAGGAGTACAGTTCATTTTGCACTCCTGTGACCCTTTTTCAGTAGAGAGTGGGCTGAAGTCCGCTCTCTGATGACATCACAGAAGTCGGTCCAGACTCCATGTCATCACAACCACGGAGTCAGGATCCACCAAATCCCTGGGCCGACACCTGGTTCAGGCTCACAGCGAGCCACTGAGAGCCTGAGCCAGACACTCCGCCCCTCCACAGCTTAGCACTCCAGTGAGCTAGGAGGAGGCAGAGCAGAGAGCCGCTGAGAGCCTGAGCCGGACGCTCCGCCCCTCCACAGTTCAGCACTCCAGTGAGAGAGGAGGAGGCAGAGCATAGAGATTCTGAGAGCCTGAGCCGGATGCTCCACCCCTTCACAGCTCGGCACTCCAGTGAGCGAGGAGGAGGCAGAGCAGAGAGACGCTGAGAGCCTGAGCCGGACGCTCCGCCCCTCCACAGCTCAGCACTCCAGTGAGCAAGGAGGAGGCAGAGCAGAGAGCTGCTGACTGACAGTGAGCGGCTCTCTGCTCATGGAGCTGTGAGAAACTGTATGATGTGTTCAGTTGCTTGGTTATCAGTGTAGAGGTGCCAGGGGACAGATGCAGCATCGGACCACCTAGGTAAGTATGATAAGAAAAAAAAAACAGAAACCCTTACTTCTCTTTTAAATAATGCTCTATTACCTCTATGATTAAGCGCCTCCATGGTGAAATGTGTTGGAGGAGGAACAGGATCTTTTCAATGGTGTTTTATATAACAAAGTGTTTTCTGTTTAACCACTTAAGCCCCGGAAGATTTGCCCCCTTAATTACCAGGCCATTTTTTTTGTGATACGGCACTGCGTCGCTTTAACTGACAATTGTGCGGTCTCACAACACTGTACCCAAACAAAATTGACGTCCTTGTTCCCCCACAAGTAGAGCTTTCTTTTGGTGGTAATTGATCACCTCTGCGGTTTTTATTTTTTGCGCTATAAACAAAAAAAAGGGACAATTTTGAAAAAAAAAACAATATTTTGTATTTTTTGCTAGAATAAATATCCAAAAAATAAATAAAAGAAAAACAAATTTCTTCCTCAGTTTAGGCCGATATGTATTCTTCTACATATTTTTGGTAAAAAAAAATGCAATAAGTGTATACGGTATTTATCGGTGTATAACACGCACCGGTGTATAACACGCACCCTGATTTTAAGAGGGAAGTTTCAGGAAAAAAACTTTACACAGCACACAGACCCCCTGCACAGCTGCACACAGACCCCTTGCACAGTTGCACATAGACCCCATGCACAGGTGCACACAGACCCCCTGCACAGCTTCACACAGACCCCCTGCACAGCCGCACACAGACCCCCTGCACAGCTGCACACAGACCCCCTGCACAGCTGCACACAGACCCCCTGCACAGCTTCACACAGACCCCCTGCACTGTTGCACACAGACCTCCTGCACAGTACAAGCCTCCTGGGACAGCGCTGCCAGCATACCTTTAGGTGTTGAGAAGCTCCTCCTGTGTTATGCTCATTGTCGATGGGGGCTTCTGTGTGCCTCAATTGACGCCACTCTCTCGTGGACCCAGTGATGTGACTATCCTCTGCTGTTTCATTGATGGTCACATGGCCGCTCTCCTCCAATCAAAAGCTACAATCGAGGAGGAGAGCAGTCATGTGACCATCAATGAGCAGAGGAGAGTCAAATGACCGGGCATACGAGAGAGCTCAATTGAAGCACACAGAAGCCGCCTCCTCCAATCAAAATCTACAATCAAGGAGGAGACGGAGCGGGAGGAGGAGAGCGGCCAGAATGAGCGCCGTTGCTTAGGCACAGGTACAGGCATCGGGGCTGATGTGGGGGGATACGGTGTGTGTGGGAGGGGGCTGGCAGTGTTATTTTCTGCACCAGGACCAGGAAGGGTGGGGCTGCCGGACCGAAACCCTCCCAATGAGGTGGGCCTCCTGATCCCCGCCCCCCCATTGGTAAAAATATATATATATTGGCGTATAACACGCAGGCATGACTTACCCTCTGTTTTCAGGGGAAAAAAGTGTGTGTTATACCCCGATAAATACGGTATTTATTGATTTGCGCAAAAGTTATAGCGTCTACAAAATAGGGGATATATTTATGGCATTTTTGTTATTATTTTTTTTTAATAGTAATGGCTGCGATCTGCAATTTTTATCAGGACTGCGACATTGCGGCCGACAGATCGGGCACTTTTGACACTTTTTTTGGGACCATTGACATTTATACAGTGATCAGAGCTAAAATAAAAGCACTGATAACTGTATAAATGTCATTGCCAGAGAAGGGGTTAACACTAGGGGGCGATCAAGGGTTTAAATATGTTACCTAGGGAGTGTTTCTAACTGTGGGGGTGATGGTACTGCCTGGGGGAGGAGACGGATCATTGTTCCTAAGCATTAGAAACAACTGATCAGTTTCCTCACCCCTGACATAACGGACGTCTTTCTATTTACATTGACAGACCTCTGTTCTGTCTCTCTCAGAAGCGATCGCGGATGCCCATCTGACATACATCGGTGGCAGTGGGGGTTTTAGATACACTCCTGTCTGATGTAGCCTCCTATGAAGACAATCGGCAGCTCTACAGCCACTTGATTGCTTTCACTGACCCCAGGAAGTGTGCCCTCCATGTGACTGCCTCCTGCCATTTTTTGTAGGCTCTGCTTTGCCACCTGCTAACCTGGGACCTGCATGTCAGATACCACCAGTTTAGTGATTGCTGTGATCTGGTGGTTTTGGCCACTGTGGTCAGGAAAGAAACTACTATTTTGGGGTTTTAATTTCCATTGGGGCATAAATAATCCGTTTTTTTTTTTTGTTTTTTTTTTTAAGTGGAGCTCCAGGCTCCTTCAGGAAAAAATAAAAGTCAACAGCTACAAATATTGTTTTTTATTTTATGTACATAAGGCTAATATTTTGGATTAAACTGTTTTTTTTTTTTAAATTGGAGCTCCAGGCACCTTCAGGAAAAAATCAAGCAGTGTCTTCACCCAAGTCATTTTTCAATTTGCTCTCGTGTGCTGCCTCTGCCATCTCTAATAATGTAAACCAGTGATAAAACCTTGCGGCTTCACTGGCGGTTCTCTATTGTGCACTGCGCTTTGTGAATGGCCCGACAGTGGGGGAAATAGGAGGGAGGCCGAACTTCCAGATGACTTTACCTCAGCGAAGTCAGACAGAAATGGGAGTGGCTATCTGTCAAAACCAGGTACCACTCTCGGCGCTGTATGTGAGGACAATGGGATGCAGTGGCTCCGTGTTAGCCCAGCAACAAATCAGCTATAAAGCCGACAACAGCTCCCACTTTCAGGCACAGACACCGTGATCCGACCCCCCTTCACATTATGGAGCGGTATCTCACCAACTCCCGCTCTGGCTCCCAGTCTTCTTCAAGTGCTGGGACACATAGTCCCTCAGAATCCAAGATGGCCACGGACCGCGCTACAGAGCCTCAGAATATGGACAAGCTTGTGCACGTGGTCTGCAAGCGCACATGGTCTGCGAGTGCACGTGGTCTGCGAGTGCACGTGGTCTGCGAGTGCACGTGGACTGCGAGTGTAGGAGCTGGTGTAGTAAGGAGGGGTTTGGGTTCCTGGGGAACTGGGACGACTTCTCAGTCAGTCACCAGTTCTATAGAAGGGACGGACTGCACCTAAATAAGGGGGTGTAGATGTGCTGGGAGTGAAGATGACCAAAAAGTTAGAGGGGTTTCTAAACTAGGTAATGGGAGGAGGGTCCAGAGGTACATATAGTCAGTGTGGAACATATTCCAGAGGGTAGTATTGGGGGCACTAGTGTTAGGTTGACTAAAGCACATAAGCCCGAGGTAAGTATAGTAACAAGTCCTGAAAAGGGGAGAGACACATACTGAGAAGATATAGAGTGCTGCACACCCCGATTCGTGTCAAAAAGAAAAAGAAGATATCCCCCATGGGGCTTTAAAGCAGCAAAAAATTATGAAAATAATAAGTTGTTACTTGAAAGGGTTTTTTAATTAGTGGGACTTAACCGTAATGGTTAAAATAAGAGCTGTGCTACAGGAGATAACACAAATGAAGCTGGCACAAGTTTATACAATGATCAAGCGCTATAACAGGGTGATAAACCTGACGCGTTTCGACCCCGTTGGGTCATCTTCAGAGGATTGAGGCGCTGTGACAAAATTTACGTATTAGAGTTCATGGATGTGACCATAAAAATATAATATAATATATATATGTTTAACAGTATAATTACCAATCACATTGTGTTTGAGCAATTTCTCCTGAGCTTATAATAATTCTCCGACGTCTTCCCCACCGGGTCCCGACAGGGGTCCCTGGCCGTCCACCACGTCAACAGGGGAAAAGGGGGGGTTTACTCGTCCATGCGTGTCTTACAAGGAGTCACACCAAGTGGATATTTCCCAAAACTGGGGAGGAGCGTGGGGGCAAGCGAGCGACACCTGCAGCCAAAGCATCAAATAACAGACAACTGTACCATCAGTGCGTTCTGTTTAGCACGGATAGAGATATATGTATCATGTGTCACTTTTTGAAAAAAAGGATAACTCTGTTTATAATTTATTTAATATTTGTTTGATGTTGTCTGTACTTATTGGGGTCAGCGATGTATGAATATTCCCATAGTGGTGATGGTAACAAAAGGGGGGGGGGGAAGGGGTTGACAAGGGTAGATAGGACTGCATGTAGATATCAGTATGTCAGAGTTTGTAATGTAATAGGTAAGTGGTGGTGTCTATGTGTTGGCCGTGAAATAAGTGACAAAGTAGGGTGAGAATATAGGAATGTAAAGAAAAGAAAACGGCGAGTGTGGGGAGAACATGTGAGGAAAGAAGGGGACGGGCAGACTAGTAGGGAATGGGAAAAAAAAAAAAAAAAACCAGGGGAAAAAAAGAAAAAAAGAACGGGAAGGAGGGGGGGATGGTTAAGGGGGGAATGGGAAAAAAGATTAGGGAGTGAAGGAAAAAAGCTTAAGAGGAAAAGATCCAGGGGAAAAAAAAAAAAAAGGAGTCAGATTGGTGAAGTGTGAGGATGGTGCAGGTGGGGTGATACATGTGAGTAAAGGGAAGCATGGGGGTGGGGAAATGGGAAGGTGCAGTGCAAGGGGCCAAATGAAACAATCAAGAAGCAGTGAAAGCAAAAACATCAGCAAAAAACACAATCCAACCGTGTGTATGTGAGAGATGGGTGTGTGTGATGGTGTACTGAAAAATGCATAGGTGCTGGAAAAGGGGTGATGAGGTGTCAAGATGGGAAGAAAATGAGACAGAGGTGAGACAAAGAAACACACAAGGTGAAGTGCAATAAAGGTGAACGTGTATTAAGGGTGAGTAGAATCGGATGTAAATTGTACAAAATAGTGTAACTAGTCACAGTGGGAAGGAATGACGTGAAAGAGACCCACAATACAGGGTATATCACGTCAGGTCCAACTCATCAATGTGTTCAGATACTGGTGATTACCTGTCTCCAAAGTATAGGTCAGTCTGATGAAACAGTAGGAACTAAATGCAGATCCCCCAGTCTGCTTGGTCATTATAAATAAAGTGCTGGCCGCTGATTGGATGCCTAATTGGGCTGCAGGTGCATGCAGGCTGTCCCCACCCCCCCTCCTCCTCCAGCAGGGATTAACACTCCACATGTGGCTCCCCTGGCGTTCAGGAAGATGGATATCCTGGCACAGCCGTCACATCCGTCGTAATAGCATGATGTCGTGATGTCACGCGCACGCATGCAGCATCGGGTGCCCGCAACGCCACGGCATCCGGATGTGATCCGGAACGCCGCTGGCAGGAAATGATACACCCGAGGGTGCAGAAAGGAGGCACGGACCCTTTAATTGTGCCCCCCCTCTTTTCCTGTCAGGAAGAGACGCAACGACGAAGCCCCCCATCTTTTTTCCCCTGTTTTTTTTTTTTTTTCCCATTCCCTACTAGTCTGCCCGTCCCCTTCTTTCCTCACATGTTCTCCCCACACTCGCCTTTTTCCGTTCTTTACATTCCTATATTCTCACCCTACTTTGTCACTTATTTCACGGCCAACACATAGACACCACCACTTACCTATTACATTACAAACTCTGACATACTGATATCTACATGCAGTCCTATCTACCCTTGTCAACCCCTCCCCCCCCCCCTTTTGTTACCATCACCACTATGGGAATATTCATACATCGCTGACCCCAATAAGTACAGACAACATCAAACAAATATTAAATAAATTATAAACAGAGTTATCCTTTTTTTCAAAAAGTGACACATGATACATATATCTCTATCCGTGCTAAACAGAACGCACTGATGGTACAGTTGTCTGTTATTTGATGCTTTGGCTGCAGGTGTCGCTCGCTTGCCCCCACGCTCCTCCCCAGTTTTGGGAAATATCCACTTGGTGTGACTCCTTGTAAGACACGCATGGACGAGTAAACCCCCCCTTTTCCCCTGTTGACGTGGTGGACGGCCAGGGACCCCTGTCGGGACCCGGTGGGGAAGACGTCGGAAAATTATTATAAGCTCAGGAGAAATTGCTCAAACACAATGTGATTGGTAATTATACTGTTAAACATATATATATTATATTATATTTTTATGGTCACATCCATGAACTCTAATACGTAAATTTTGTCACAGCGCCTCAATCCTCTGAAGATGACCCAACGGGGTCGAAACGCGTCAGGTTTATCACCCTGTTATAGCTCTTGATCATTGTATAAACTTGTGCCAGCTTCATTTGTGTTATCTCCTGTAGCACAGCTCTTATTTTAACCATTACGGTTAATTCCCACTAATTAAAAAACCCTTTCAAGTAACAACTTATTATTTTCATAATTTTTTGCTGCTTTAAAGCCCCACGGGGGTTATCTTCTTTTTCTTTTTGATAGTAACAAGTCCTATTTTCAATCTCGGAACACCCGATAGGAGGACAGTATGCGACCGGTCTAAACTACGTGGCATGTTTACCAATGCCAGGAGCCTGGCAGACAAGATGGGCAAACTAGAGATACTGTTGTATGAGGAGGATTTCGATTTTGTGGGAATTTCAGAGACCTGGTTCAACAGTTCTCATAGTTACATAGTAGGTGAGGTTGAAAAAAGACACAAGTCCATCAAGTCCAACCTATGTGTGTGATTATGTGTCAGTATTACATTATATATCCCTGTATGTCATTCAGGTGATTATCTAATAGTTTCTTGAAGCTATCAATGCTCCCCGCTGAGACCACCGCCTGTGGAAGGGAATTCCACATCCTTACCGCTCTTACAGTAAAGAACCCTCTACGTAGTTTAAGGTTAAACCTCTTTTCTTCTAATTGTAATGAGTGGCCCCGAGTCTTATTAAACTCCCTTCTGCGAAAAAGTTTTATCTCTATTGTGGGGTCACCAGTACAGTATTTGTAAATTGAAATCATATCCCCTCTCAAGCGTCTCTTCTCCAGAGAGAATAAGTTCAACGCTCGCAACCTTTCCTCATAACTAGGGATGAGCCGAACACCCCCCGGTTCGGTTCGCACCAGAACCCGCGAACGGACCGAAAGTTCGCACGAACGTTAGAACCCCATTGACGTCTATGGGACTCGAACGTTCGAAATCAAAAGTGCTCATTTTAAAGGCTAATTTGCATGGTATTGTCCTAAAAAGGGTTTGGGGACCCGGGTCCTACCCCAGGGGACATGTATCAATGCAAAAAAAACTTTTAAAAACGGCCGTTTTTTCGGGAGCAGTGATTTTAATGATGCTTAAAGTAAAAAAAAAAAAAAGTGAAATATTCCTTTAAATATCGTACCTGGGGGGTGTCTATAGTATGCCTGTAAAGTGACGCGTGTTTCCCATGTTTAGAACAGTCCCTGCACCAAATGTCATTTTTAAAGGAAAAAATCTCATTTAAAACTGCTTGCGGGTTTAATGTCATGTCGGGTCATGGCAATATGGATGAAAATCAGTGAGACAAACGGCATGGGTACCCCCCAGTCCATTACCAGGCCCTTTGGGTCTTGTATGGATATTAAGGGGAACCCCGCACCCAAATTAAAATAAGGAAAGGTGTGGGGCCACCAGGCCCTATATACTCTGAACAGCAGTATACAGGCGGTGCAAACAAGACAGGGACTGTAGGTTTGTTGTTAAGTAGAATCTGTTTGTAATTTTGAACATTTTTAACGTGTTTAGCTCCAGCCAAAAAATCTTTTCTAAGCTTTTTGGAAAACATAGGGAAGGGTTATCACCCCTGTGACATTTGTTTTGCTGTCTTTCCTCCTCTTCAGAAGATTTCACCTCACTTTTTTGTCCCAATGAAAAATGTTTTTTGAAAATTTGGGTTTTTTTGTGGAACAAGGATTGGAAAGCATCAGTGGAAAGGAGAAATTGTTTTCCCATATTAACTCTTACAGGAGAGAATTTCCCTTCCTAGGGGTAGATTTCATCTCACTTCCTGTTGTCTCCTTCCGTTTGCAAGTAGGAGTCGTTTGTAAGTTAGATGTTTGAAAGTAGGGTCCTGCCCTATATACTCAGCATACTCAACATATATACTGCCCTATATACTCAGCATACTCAACACTGTAAGCCCTCACAGGGCCCTGCTGTGAAATATTAGATCAAGAATTGTAATTACATGCCCCTGTTGAACAGGAGCTGAAAAATTAGGCCTTAGGCACTGGTGCTGGTGCCACAACACTGCAACCCCTCACAGACACTCTAGTTGGAACGCAGGAACGAGCCCTGCTGCAAATTATTGCTTCAAAAATTGTAATTACACGCCCCTGTTAGACAGGGGCAGAAAAATTGGGCCTTAGGCACTGGTGCTGGTGCCACAACACTGCAACCCCTCACAGACACTCTAGTTGGAACGCAGGAACGAGCCCTGCTGCAAAGTATTGCATCAAAAATTGTAATTACACGCCCCTGTTAGACAGGGGCAGAAAAATTGGGCCTTAGGCACTGGTGCTGGTGCCACAACACTGCAACCCCTCACAGACACTCTAGTTGGAACGCAGGAACGAGCCCTGCTGCAAAGTATTGCATCAAAAATTGTAATTACACGCCCCTGTTAGACAGGGGCAGAAAAATTGGGCCCTAGGCACTGGTGCTGGTGCCACAACACTGCAACCCCTCACAGACACTCTAGTTGGAATGCAGGAACGAGCCCTGCTGCAAAGTATTACATCAAAAATTGTAATTACACGCCCCTGTTAAACAGGGGCTGAAAAATTGTGCCTTAGGCACTGGTGGTGGCGCCCAGAACCAAAAATGTTCTTACAAGCTATCAGCGTGATGATTGAGGAGGAAGAGGATAATTACTCAGGGATAGTCACTCAGCATCAGCATAGGCAGTCTTTGAAGGGATCTGAGATTTCAAAAAAAATTATTCGGTTACATCAGCATCAGGTGCTTGGTAGCTGGTGGTGATCCAAGACTCATTCATTTTTATGAAGGTCAGCCGATCGACCGAGTCGGTGGACAGACGCACCCTGTGATCGGTTACCACGCCTCCAGCAGCACTGAATGTGCGTTCCGAAAGAACGCTGGATGCAGGACAGGCCAGTAGCTCAATTGCATACTGTGCAAGCTCTGGCCAGTGATCCATCCTCAAGACCCAGTAACCCAGAGGATTTTTGGTGGGAAAGGTGTCCAAGTCTGATCTTGCCCCTAGGTATTCCTGCACCATGTAAAACAGACGCTGGCGATGGTTGCTGGAACCGATCATACCTTGGGGCTGCGGACCAAAAAATTGTCTGAACGCATCGGTCAGACGGCCACCTTCTCCACCGCTCCTTCTTTGACTGACCGAAGCCTCAGCAACACGTTGTCCAGAAACAGGAGTTTGTAACCTCCCAGTCTCTGGGAACGCATTGCACAGACCTTTCTGCAAGGCCTCCCGAAGATGTTTCATCCTCTGCTCCCTCTGCGATGGCAAGATAAGGTCCGCAACCTTACCCTTGTAACGTGGATCAAGGAGGGTTGCCAGCCAGTATTGGTCCTTCTCCTTGATACCACGAATACGAGGATCCTTACGCAGGCTTTGCAGGATCAGGGAGGCCATGCAGCGTAGGTTTGCTGAGGCATTCGGTCCGGAGTCCTCTGGGTCACTAAGAACGACATGGTCCGCAGCCACCTCCTCCCAGCCACGTACAAGTCCATGTGTTTCTTGGGACTGATCCCTTAAAGACTGCTGCTGATGCTGAGTGCCAGGCTCCACCTCCATACTGACACAATCTTCCTCCTCCTCCTCTTCCTCCTCGTCCTCTTCCTGTGTGATCGGCGGGCACGCAGGAACACTGTCTGGATAAAGGGGGCCTTGAGAGCTAAGGAAGTCCTCCTCTTCCTGCCTCTGTTCTGCCTCAAGTGCCCTGTCCATTATTCCACGCAGCGTGTGCTCCAACAGGTGGACAAGGGGGACAGTGTCACTGATGCATGCACTGTCACTGCTCACCATCCTCGTGGCCTCCTCGAATGGTGACAGGACAGTGCATGCATCCCTGATCATGGCCCACTGGCGTGGGGAAAAAAAACCAAGCTCCCCTGACCCTGTCCTGGTGCCATAGTCGCACAGGTACTCATTGATGGCCCTCTGCTGCGTGTGCAGCCGCTGCAGCATGGCCAACGTTGAGTTCCACCTGGTGGGCATGTCACAGATTAGGCGGTTCTTGGGCAGGTTAAACTCCTTTTGGAGGTCCGTCAGCCGAGCACTGGCATTATATGACCGGCGGAAATGCACACAGACTTTCCTGGCCTGCCTCAGGACATCCTGTAAGCCCGGGTACCTGCCCAAGAACCGCTGCACCACCAAGTTAAGGACGTGCGCCAAACAGGGCACATGGGTCATTTGTCCCTGTCGGAGGGCAGAGAGGAGGTTGGTGCCATTGTCGCAAACCACCATTCCTGCCTTAAGTTGGCGTGGCGTCAACCACCTCTGAACCTGCCCCTGCAGAGCTGACAGAACCTCTGCCCCAGTGTGGCTCCTGTCCCCCAAGCACACCAGCTCAAGCACCGCATGGCATCTTTTGGCCTGCGTACTTGCGTAGCCCCTTGAACGCCTACGGAGCACCGCTGGTTCCGAGGAAGAGGCCATGGAGGAAGAAGAAGAGGAGGGGGTGGAGGAGAGAGGTGTGTCACAATCAGCATTTTGGAGGCGTGGTGGCGGAACAACCTCCAACACTACTGCACCTTGTCCTGCATCCTTCCCAGCTGCCAGCAGAGTCACCCAATGCGCCGTGAAACTTAGGTAACGTCCCTGTCCATGCCTGCTGGACCATGAGTCAGCGGTAATATGCACCTTACCGCTGACCGCCCTGTCCAGCGAGGCATGGACATTGCCTTCCACATGCCGGTAGAGAGCCGGAATCGCCTTCCGTGAGAAAAAGTGGCGTTTGGGTACCTGCCACTGAGGAACCGCACATTCCACAAACTCACGGAAGGGGGCAGAGTCTACCAACTGAAAAGGCAGCAGTTGAAGTGCTAGCAATTTTGCCAAGCTAGCATTCAACCGCTGGGCATGTGGATGGCTGGGAGCAAACTTCTTTTGGCGGTGCAGCAGCTGGGGCAGGGAAATTTGCCTGGTACAATCTGACGTCGGTGTACCAAAAGCAGATTGCCCACAAGTACTTGGCTGTGACACACCTAATTTTACACCTTCATTCCTCTCACTGCAGGTCTCAGAGAGGACTGAAGGTCTAGTGGGGTTGGAAATCTCAGCTGATGAGGAGCAAGGAGAGATCCTCTTTGTTCTTTGGTGTGGGTCTTTTAGATACGCTTGCCAACGAACTGCATGGCAGGTCAACATATGTCTGGTCAAGCATGTGGTACCCAAGCGGGAGATATTTTGGCCACGCGAGATACGCTTGAGACATATGTTGCAAATAGCAGCGGTGCGATCTGATGCACTCGTCTCAAAAAAGGCCCACACCAAAGAACTTTTTGAATAACGCGCAGAGACTGCAGCGCCCTGCACATGTGGAGCTTTGGGGTGTGATGCAGTCAATGTGCTGCCCTTAGGCTGGCCCCTGGAGGGCATCCTGCCTCGTTGGTGATGTGCTGCCGCCTCCTCCTCCTCCTCCTCCTCCTCCTCCTCCTCCTCTCTCCTATCAGGCACCCACGTTGAGTCAGTGACCTCATCATCCCCTCCCTCCTCATCACTGGAGCAAACCTGGCAGTATGCTGCAGCAGGGGGAGCATGACTGCCAGATTGCTGTCCTTCTTGGGCACCCCCTCTGTCCGCGCTCATGTTACTGCCTTCATCGAGCTCAGTATCGTCATCAGAGCCTTCCAAACGCTGGGCATCCTCCTGGAGCATGTACCCAACACTGTGGTCAAACAGTTCGAGGGAATCCTCATGAGGACATGGTGGAGCTAGGGAAGGAGTCACTGATGACATTGAGCTGAGGGAAGAGGCCGCTGCTTTGCCAGACAAAGCACCCTGGGCATGGGTGAGAGAGGATGAGGAGGATGAGGACGGCTTGGTCATCCACTCGACCAAGTCTTCCGCATGTTGCGGCTCAACATGGCCAGCTGCCGAAAAAAAGGCCAAGCGTGTCCCATGGCCACGTGCTGATGAGGATGCACCGTCTCCACGACCAGCACTAGACACAGAGCCTGCTTGCCCTCTCTTATTGGCTTGTGACTGTCTGCCTCTCCTTCTTGGCCTTCCAGACATACTAATGGCCTGTAGCTGCACTAAGCTGGGATAGAACACCTGTAATTTTCTTCAAGTAGCTTTATATACTGTAACCAGACAAGCCTGCCTGTCAGTAGGAAGATAACAGGAACGGATCTAGCTGAACACTGTGAGCAGGACGCACTGTACTAAATGTAAATAGTCTAGCTGCCTGACCGTGGTACTAATAGGATCAAATAGAACACCTGTAATTTTCTTCAGGTAGCTTTATATACTGTAACCAGACAAGCCTGCCGGTCAGTAGGAATTTAACAGGAACGGATCTAGCTGAACACTGTGAGCAGGACGCACTGCACTAAATGTAAATAGCAGGAACGGATCTAGCTGAACACTGTGAGCAGGACGCACTGCACTAAATGTAAATAGTCTAGAAGATAACAGGAACGGATCTAGCTGAACACTGTGAGCAGGACGCACTGCACTAAATGTAAATAGTCTAGAAGATAACAGGAACGGATCTAGCTGAACACTGTGAGCAGGACGCACTGCACTAAATGTAAATAGCAGGAACGGATCTAGCTGAACACTGTGAGCAGGACGCACTGCACTAAATGTAAATAGTCTAGAAGATAACAGGAACGGATCTAGCTGAACACTGTGAGCAGGACGCACTGCACTAAATGTAAATAGCAGGAACGGCTCTAGCTGAACACTGTGCGCAGGACGCACTGCACTAAATGTAAATAGCAGGAACGGATCTAGCTGAACACTGTGAGCAGGACGCACTGCACTAAATGTAAATAGCAGGAACGGATCTAGCTGAACACTGTGAGCAGGACGCACTGCACTAAATGTAAATAGCAGGAACGGATCTAGCTGAACACTGTGAGCAGGACGCACTGCACTAAATGTAAATAGCAGGAACGGATCTAGCTGAACACTGTGAGCAGGACGCACTGCACTAAATGTAAATTGCAGGAACGGATCTAGCTGAACACTGTGAGCAGGACGCACTGCACTAAATGTAAATAGTCTAGAAGATAACAGGAACGGATCTAGCTGAACACTGTGAGCAGGACGCACTGCACTAAATGTAAATAGCAGGAACGGATCTAGCTGAACACTGTGAGCAGGACGCACTGCACTAAATGTAAATAGCAGGAACGGATCTAGCTGAACACTGTGAGCAGGACGCACTGCACTAAATGTAAATAGCAGGAACGGATCTAGCTGAACACTGTGAGCAGGACGCACTGCACTAAATGTAAATTGCAGGAACGGATCTAGCTGAACACTGTGAGCAGGACGCACTGCACTAAATGTAAATAGTCTAGAAGATAACAGGAACGGATCTAGCTGAACACTGTGAGCAGGACGCACTGCACTAAATGTAAATAGCAGGAACGGATCTAGCTGAACACTGTGAGCAGGACGCACTGCATTAAATGTAAATAGTCTAGATAGAAGATAACAGGAACGGATCTAGCTAAACTGAATACAGTGTATATATATATATATGCAACACCTGGGATGCATATATATACACAATACACTGTAAGTGCAGCTAACTGACTGACTGTTCTGCCTAATCTATCTAACTCAAATCAAATGACACTCTCTCTCTCTCTCTCTATCTCTCAGCACACCGGAACACACACTACACAGGGCCGCCGTGCAGGCGGCCTTATATAGTGTGGGGTGTGTACTAAATCCCCTGAGCCATAATTGGCCAAAGCCACCCTGGCTTTGGCCAATTACAGCTCTCTCTACTGACGGCGCTGTGATTGGCCAAGCATGCGGGTCATAGTGCATGCTTGGCCAATCATCAGCCAGCAATGCACTGCGATGCCGCAGTGAATTATGGGCCGTGACGCGCCACACGAATTTAGCGCGAACGGCCCATAACGTTCGCAATTCGGCGAACGATCGAACAGCCGATGTTCGAGTCGAACATGGGTTCGACTCGAACACGAAGCTCATCCCTACTCATAACTAAGATCCTCCAGACCCTTTATTAGCTTTGTTGCCCTTCTTTGTACTCGCTCCATTTCCAGTACATCCTTCCTGAGGAGTGGTGCCCAGAACTGGACAGCATACTCCAGGTGCGGCCGGACCAGAGTCTTGTAGAGCGGGAGAATTATCGTTTTATCTATGGAGTTAATCCCCCTTTTAATACATGCCAATATTCTGTTTGCCTTATTAGCAGCAGCTTGGCATTGCATGCCATTGCTGAGCCTATCATCTACTAGGACCCCCAGGTCCTTTTCCATCCTAGCTTCCCCCAGAGGTTCTCCCCCCAGTGTATAGATTGCATTCATATTTTTGCCACCCAAATGCATTATTTTACATTTTTCTACATTCAACCTCATTTACCATGTAGTCGCCCACCCCATTAATTTGTTCAGGTCTTTTTGCAAGGTTTCCACATCCTGCGGAGAAGTTATTGCCCTACTTAGCTTAGTATCGTCCGCAAATACAGAGATTGAACTGTTTATCCCATCCTCCAGATCATTTATAAACAAATTAAATAGGATTGGTCCCAGCACAGAACCCTGGGAAACCCCTTACCCACCCCTGACCATTCTGAGTACTCCCCATTTATCACCACCCTCTGAACACGCCCTTGTAGCCAGTTTTCAATCCATGTACTCACCCTATGGTCCATGCCAACGGACCCTATTTTGTACAGTAAACGTGTATGGGGAACTGTGTCAAATGCTTTTGCAAAATCCAGATACACCACGTCTATGGGCCTTCCTTTATCTAGATGGCAACTCACCTCCTCATAGAAGGTTAATAGATTGGTTTGGCAAGAATGATTCTTCATGAATCCATGCTGATTACTGCTAATGATATCATTCTTATTACTAAAATCTTGTATATAGTCCCTTATCATCCCCTCCAAGATTTTACATACTATTGATGTTAGGCTAACTGGTCTGTAATTCCCAGGGATGTTTTTTGGGCCCTTTTTAAATATTGGTGCTACATTGGCTTTTCTCCAATCAGCTGGTACCATTCCAGTCAATAGACTGTCTGTAAAAATTAGGAACAACGGTCTGGCAATCACCTGACTGAGTTCCCTAAGTACCCTCGGATGCAAGCCATCTGGTCCCGGTGATTTATTAATGTTAAGTTTCTCAAGTCTAATTTTAATTCCGTCCTCTGTTAACCATGTAGGTGCTTCCTGTGTTGTGTCATGAGGATAAACACTGCAGTTTTGGTTACTGAAGCCCCTCGATTCACTCGTGAAGACTGAGGAGAAGAATAAATTCAATACCTTTGCCATCTCCCCATCCTTTGTAACCAGATGTCCTTCCTCATTCTTTATGGGGCCAATATGGTCTGCCCTCCCTTTTTTACTGTTTACATACTTAAAGAAGTATGGCTGGCAACTATTTAAGGGTATTCCCTTTATCACAGGTTGCAAAAAAGGGGAGGGGTATGCCTATCTATCAGGAATAATGTAAAAGTGAATGAGAGAGATGACATCAATAAGGAAGCTAGGGAGGAGGTGGAATCCTTATGGGTAGAGCTCCAAAGTGATGCAGCTAAGGGGAAAATAATAATGGGAGTATGCTATAGGCCCCCTAACCTGAGGGAGGAGGAGGAGACAGACCTCCTATCACAATTTATATTAGCAGCAAGGATGGGAAGTGTTATCATAATGGGGGATTTTAATTATCCAGACATAGACTGGGCAGAGGGCACCAGGCATTCCTCTAAGGCTCGCCAGTTCCTAAATGTCTTGCAGGATATGGGTCAGATGGTAGACGCACCAACTAGAAACAAAGTGTTACTAGATCTACTGATTACCAACAATACAGACCTGTTCACGGATGTGGAAATATGGGGCAATTCAGGAAACAGCAATCACAGGTCAATTGGCTTCAGTATAAATCACACATATAGGAAACATAAGGGGAATACAAAGACACTGAATTTCAAGAGCCAACTTTCCTAAACTATGAACCTTTCCCACATTACCTCCCTCACCCTCCTGCTTCTCCTAACCTCTGGTGACATATCCCCAATAGGGATGAGCCGAACACCACCCGCTTCGGTTCGCATCAGAACATGCGAACAGGCAAAAAATTTGTTCGAACACCATTAAAGTCTTTGGGACATGAACATGAATAATCAAAAGTGCTCATTTTAAAGGCTTATATGCAAGTTATTGTCATAAAAAGTGTTTGGGGACCTGGGTCCTGCCCCAGGGGACATGGATCAATGCAAAAAAAAGTTTTAAAAATGGCCGTTTTTTTCGGGAGCAGTGATTTTAATAATGCTTAAAGTGAAACAATAAAAGTGTAATATTCCTTTAAATTTCGTACCTGGGGGGTGTCTATAGTATGCCTGTAAAGGGGTGCATGTTTCCCGTGTTTAGAACAGTCTGACAGCAAAATGACATTTCAATTTCCTGACATTTCAGGAAAAATAAAAAATGGAAAACTACTTGCGGCTATTAATGAATTGCCGGTCCGACAATACACATAAAAGTTCATTGATAAAAACAGCATGGGATTTCCCCACAGTGGAACCCCGAACCAAAATTTAAAAAAATGTATGGGGGTCCCCCTAAATTCCATACCAGGCCCTTCAGGTCTGGTATGGATATTAAGGGGAACCCTGCACCAAAATAAAAAAAATGGCGTGGGGTCCCTCAAATTCCATTCCCCGTGTTGTCAGAGGGGGGTGGGGTCACGTAACGGGGTGATCCCACCCCCTCTGACAACACGTGGAAAGCCTCAGGGAAGTCCCGTGAATTCCTGTCCCTAAGAATTGCTGTCATCTACCAGCCCCCTGGACCAGTATCAGCCTTCCTTGATGACTTCTCTGCCTGGCTACCCTACTTTCTCTCTTCTGAAATTCCCACAATTATTCTCGATGACTTCAACTAGACATGTGCATTCCGTTTCGTTCCAAATCGAAATTCGGATAAACTTTTCATTATTCGGAAATTCGTATGCATCCGAATTTCCAAATTACAAAAGTAACGAATTTAAACGAATCCAAAAAAAAATGATCGAATTCGAAAACAATTTCGAATCGAATTCGAAAAAAATAGAAAACGATTTTCTAAAAAATACAATAATATAGAATATAAAATAATAAAGCAATAGAATATCTATATCTATAGATATAGATATAGATATCTATATCTATATCTATATCTATAGATATCTATATCTATAAAGATATATATAATATTTTTTTATTATTCTGTTCTATTACTACAAGTCTTTTCTATTCAAATTCAAATTCATTCTATACGAAATTCGAATTTCGGAACATGGCTTCTGCAGTTCGAATTTCGTATAGAATGAATTCAAATTTGAATAGAAAAGATTAGAATAGAAAATAATAGAAAATAATAGACTAGAAAAACAATATAACAGAATAAAATATTTTTCTATTCTGTTCTATTGCTTTTAAATGCTATTCTTTTCTATCATTTTCTGTTCTATTCTAATCTTTTCTATTCAAATTTGATTTCAGTCTATATGAAATTCGAATTTCCAAAGATGTTTTATATATATATATATATATATATATATATATATATATATATATATATATATATATATATAAAACATTTTTTTTCTATTCTGTTCCATTGTTTTTCTATGCTATTCTTTTCTATTCTATTCTAAACTTTTCTATACAAATTTGAATTCATTCTATGCGAAATTCGAATACGAAAGATGGCTTCTGAAATTCAAATTTTGCATAGTATGAACTTGAATTTGAATAGAAAAGATTAGAATAGAAAATAATAGAAAAGAATAGACTAGAAAAACAAGAAGAACATGACATAATATAATATATATATTTTATTTTATTCTGTTCTATTGTTGTCTATTCTTTTCTATACTGTTCTAATGTTTTCTATATATATAATATTTTTTCTGTTCTATTGTTTTTCTATTCTAGTCTAATCGAATTTGAATTCAAATTCATTCTATACGAAATTCGAATTTTGGAAGATGATATATATATATATATATATATATATATATATGTTTTCTATGCTGGTCTATTGTTTTTCTATGCTATTATTCTCTATTATTTTCTATTTAATTCTAATCTTTTCTATTTGAATGCCAATGCATTTGATGGGCGCTGGTGAGGCTGCATTTGATAGGGCGCTGGTGGGCTGCATTTGATGGGCGCTTCATTAAAAAAGTGGGGTATACATGGGCAGGGAAAAGAGGGTGGAGTCAGGGGTGGAGCCAGGGGGGGGGCGGCAAAATGAGGTTTCTCCTAGGGTGTCAAAAATCCTTGCACCAGCCCTGTCCAGATATAAAACGATAATTTTCCCACTCTACAAGACTATGGTGTGGCTGCACCTAGAGTATGCTGTCCAGTTCTGGGCACCAGTCCTCAGGAAGGATGTACTGGAAATGGAGCGAATACAGAGAAGGGCAACAAAGCTAATAAAGGATGTGGAGGATATTAAATATGAGGAAAGGTTGCGAGCACTGAACTTATTCTCTCTGGAGAAGAGACGCTTGAGAGGGGATATGATTTCAATTTACAAATACCATACTGGTGATGGTGACCCCACAATAGGGATGAAACTTTTTTGCGGAAGGGAGTTTAATAAGACACGTAGCCACTCATTAAAATTAGATGAAAAGAGGTTTAAACTTAAACTACAGAAATAGAGAGAGAAGAAAGAGAGAAAGGGATGGGGGCGGACTTGTGATATCCCACCCCAGACTTTACTTTATAGCTGCCCAGCTTCAGCATTTTGCTGGCTGGGGTGCTGTGAACTGGGAGGACTCTATTCAGGCCCTACTGCTAAGTAACAGTGGCGAGGACGAGCGGTATCAGAGAGATATGAAGATACTTTATGGGTTGTCATCGTTGGTGCAGCGCAGCCTTACTAGACCACAAAGCACTTCTGTTTTTTGCATGGTGACATTTCCTTGTTTGCGGAGGCTGGTGGGAGAGAGTCCCTGGATCTGGATGCTGAGTGCCTGCCTTTAAGATCCCTGGCTGGGGTTGCAGCCATCCGCTCCCTGGGTCTCCTGTAATTAAGAGACCATTTTTGTCTGGTAAGAGGCAGCAATTTTTCCAAGAGGTGGAGGTCTGTCTACGCACTCTAATTTTTACCACAGCAAGATTTTGTTACATTATTTCACAGAGCACTGGGAGACAAGTTTTTTTCTTTGCATATCAATCTAGCACGGATGGACTTCCATTATTATTGTTTTTGTTGAGTCACGGACTGATTTTGGGTTTATTGTATTTTTATTTTTTTTTTTTTTTTTTATTCATTTATATTTTATTTTTTTTCTTCATTCATCACGGTTCAGTTTTTTAGTCACAGATTTGTCACATTATTATCCCTACAGTTATTTGAGATATTCACTTGTCACCGATTGGGTCATGCAATATTGATCCTTTCATACGGACATAGTCAATGATTTCTGTGTCCTATTTAACCAACAGCATTTATTTTTAAAGCGTGTATTTACATTGCTCAGCACTCTTATGAAACTCATCTACCTAATGATCACTATTCACCTTCATATCTTTATGAAGTTTTTTACCTCTAATTTTTAGCGCGACTTTTTTGATATATATATATCCATAAAGACCCTAAAATGTGCCTGCTGGGCTACCTTGATGAAGAACTTATGCCCCATGAGATTTTGATACCAGTTAGCAGACTACTGTTTTTGGCACGAAAGCTAATTGCCCTAAGGTGGATATCTCCTAGAGCACCTTCCTTTGCGGAATGGTGCCTTCATGTAAACGACAATATTCTGAAGGAAAAACAGATCTATTGTAACAGAGGCATACCCAATTACCTGTATAAACTGTGGAAGCCATGGATCTCGGTTCCACGGTTAGCCCCATCCTCACCGGTTTTTGCGGATCTTTTGTAGGGTGGGCAAGTATAATTAGGGATAGAGAATTTGGTACCAGACAGAAAATGGAGGTAGAGGGCAAAATCAACGGGGAGAGAAGAATCTACTGAATTAAGCAACCAGCCGAGGTAACTTTTCACATAGGTATAGATGTATAGAATACTATAGTGGGCAGGAAATGGTCAACAGTCATCTGAGTTGTTTGTGCTGGGGTAATTTTTTTTTTTTTTGTGTGCGATGTTTTGTTGTATGTTGTTATTATTTGTGGTTAAATACTTGTTATATTGATTGGAGAATATATGTAAGAAAAAGAATTTGCTGTGGATAGACCATATGTATGGTATTCGAAATAAGGAATTTATGTACAAACTGTATAAGTGATAAGTACTATATCCAATAATATATTTTGGTTTGTAATGTTGAAATATTTATAATAAAGAAGTATGGAATTAAACAGAAATAGAGAAAAAAGTGCAGCTCTGAACAAATATCATAAATGTATGTGATAGATCAATGAATCAATAACATACAAAAATGGCTGATATCTAATAAATGATTGATATTAGCATCAGATAAAGTAATAAGTAATAAGATCTAGTGAAAAAATATATCCATTGATGGTGCAGATAAAGATGCCACAAAAATAAAATAAATAAATATAAATATTTGTGAAAAACAATTCATAAAGTGAAATAAAGTCCAAAAGCGAGATGTCCGATGCAAGACCCTGGGTCTGTATTTCACCGCTAGTGCTTAACGCCACCTGGTAATGAAGTAATAGAGGCTTACCGGAAAGCCTGCGACCACCCTTATTCAGGGGGGTCAAAACAGGCTTAGTAGAATAATCGGAGCCACAGGAAACTATGCTAGAATCTCACTAACTTTCTTCATGGATGGCCAACCAGCAGCAACAGGAGACACCTTAGATGTTGTATTCCCAGGAGGCAGTTACCACACAGCAATAGATGTGCACTTCCAAATATCCAGCCAAGGCAATCCGTGGATTAAAAAAAGAAGGAGACTCCAATAGTGCAGAGAATCTTGGCAAATATATTCAAATTATTAAAAACAAACACATAAAAAATTCCTAGCAGGGATAAGAAGTGAAGGAGACTCCACTGCTATTAAAAATAGAATCGCGCATGTGCCATGCGTGTCCACGTTGTGACCCTACGACCGTTTCGTCACAACTGATGTTATCAGGGGTACGCAACAGTGCATGCGCCTTAAAAGTTCAAACGGCGTGGTAAAGAGCACAGCCGTTGGCTAGCAAACAACTATGCTGGGAACTGATTGGTCTAGGAACAGATGGCTCTAACCTCCCAAATTAGGTCAGTCTAATTGACATAAAACTAACTCACCCCTGACACCTACAGGGCGACCAAAATAATGTTCATAAATAGAGCCAGAATAATAATAAAGAAATAATGATAAGAACAGTGCCATCTTGTGGATGTTTAAGATAATACTTAAAAGTTGTCAATATGAGATTCTGGATAGATATTTTCTAGAGGGGTATATATAAAGATGTATACAAAAAATACATAAAAAATACATATAAATGTATAACATATCAAATGACATAAACAGCCCCCCCAATGAATGTAGATCAATATTGCAAAAAACCTTCCACCATACTGCCAAAGCAAAATTAATACAACTCAGCAAAAGATATTCTTATATGTGTTCAAAAATTGATGGAAAATTGGGACAGAATATAGTAACAATGATAAAGAGAGATAAGGGGATTATCGCGGTGCCAGACAATTATTGGAATACATTGATTAAAAGTTATAATGTTTTATTAACAAACAATTTAAAAGAGTATACAATGATTATACACATTAAGGGTGTGAACATGCAAAAAGGGAAATATACAGAACGAACTATACAGCACTGTTACGAAACCCAGCCTATGGCGTGGTGGCAGGTCTTGTAAACAGGTATTGAAGTCCTACATGTTTCGCCAAAATTGGCTTCCTCAGGGACAGTTGGTTATACCTGTATTAGTATCCTGAATTCTATAATAAAAAAAGACAATCAGAAAAGATATAACAGTATGTATCTCAAGCTAACAAGATAAAAATGAAATGAGTATGTATCATATTTATTATATTATATGCATAGTCATTTCATTTTTATCTTGTTAGCTTGAGATACATACTGTTATATCTTTTCTGATTGTCTTTTTTTATTATAGAATTCAGGATACTAATACAGGTATAACCAACTGTCCCCGAGGAAGCCAATTTTGGCAAAATATGTAGGACTTCAATACCTGTTTACAAGACCTGCCACCACGCCATAGGCTGGGTTTTGTAACATTGCTGTATAGTTCGTTCTGTATATTTCCCTTTTTGTATGTTCACACCCTTAATGTGTATAATCATTGTATACTCTTTTAAATTGTTTGTTAATAAAACATTATAACTTTTAATCAATGTATTCCAATAATTGTCTGACACCACGATAATCCCCTTATCTCTCTTTACCATTGTTACTACTTTCATTGGGATGAGGTGCCGTATTATAACGAGGACTACCCAGTCATAAAACCCCTTGGGACAGAATATCCCTGATGTTTATAAAGTGCAAAAGAAAGTGCAGATGTGGGATATGAAGTTATCATAACATGTATAGTTAAATGACAGACTAGAAACCAATATTGCAAACACTAGCTATAGGGGACATCAACAATTATTAATGAAACAGTTGTTGTCCCACTCTATGTTCAAGCCATTGGGGGCGTGAGAACCAAGCTTATAAATCCAGTTGGTTTCTGATCTGGCTATAGTTCTCCTACCGTTGCTACCACACCAGTGGGGAACATATTTTTCCAAACCAATAAAGATAGTACCAGTAGGGTCTCTGTTATGTTTAAGGTCATAGTGTCTGGAGACACTATGTTTATCGAAGCCATTCTTTATATTGGTGACATGTTCCCCTAACCTAACGTGCAACATCCGAGTAGTATGTCCCACATATTCCAATCCACATGGACACCTTAGGAGGTACATGACACATTTAGTGGTGCATGTTATAAATGATTTAATAGGATATATAACACCTGTGCCCTCCGATGTAAATTCAGTTAGTCTCCTATCACGTAATGCATTCACTTTGCAGATTTTGCACTTCCTGCAAGGAAAAAACCTTTTAGGTCCCCAAAAAAGGATGGACGTGTGGGTGGGTCCGGAACATTGGGTGCTAATATATGTCTGAAGCTAGTGGCTCCCCTAAATAGTACACAGGGTTTATCAGACAACAAAGGTCCAAGGACCCGATCGTTTTTAATGACTGGCCAGTGCCTTTTAATGATTCTCTTAATGGCCCAGTGCTGACTTGAATAGGTGGTGAGAAAGGCTAGTCTGAAGTCCTCTCTGTTTTTAACTTGAGGGGGTTTATCACCCAATAGGTCCTTACTGTCCCTGTTCCCCACCTCAGTAATAAGAGAGTCCAGGGCTGCATTGTCATAGCCTTTACTCAAAAATCTGGATTTCAGGATTAAAGCCTCCCTTTGGAACTCATCCACATCGGAACAATTCCACCTTAGACGCAGGAATTGGCCCTTAGGGACAGCCGACAACCAGGAACGATGATGGCAGGAATCCAGTGGGATGAAACTGTTCCTGTCGGTTTGTTTAAAAAAAGTGGATGTGGTGATTTTGCCATCGTCGATTGCGATTACCAAATCCAGAAAATGGATCTGGATCAGACTGGCTTCATAGCTGAGTACTATGCCTCTATCATTATTATTGAGAAAGGATAGGAAGGTGGCCATGGAATCGGAATCACCATCCCATATGCACAGGACGTCATCTATAAATCTTCTCCACATGACAAGCTGCAGTGGCCTGTCATGTAGAACCACATCCTCCTCCCATTTGGCCATGAAGAGGTTGGCCATACTGGGAGCAAACTTAGCTCCCATGTCCACTACCTTCATTTGTAAATAATGCGCGCCATTATACCAAAAATGATTATGCTTCATCGAGAAGTCCAAAAGCTCCATCACGAAATTACATTGCGTGGTGGAGATATTGGAGTTTCAATAGAGAAAATGTCGCACAGCCTCATGACCCAACCTATCAGATATCAATGTATAAAGCGACGCAACATCAGTGGTCACCAACGTATAAGTGGCCTTCCACTCAATTTCACTCAACAAATTAAGGACATGTTTAGTGTCCTTAAGAAAAGAAGGGGTACCTATCACCAGTGGCTGTAGGAAATGGTCAATATATTTACCCACACGTGAAGTGATGGAGTCTATACCACTGATGATGGGTCTTCCCGGAGGGTTGATCAAAGTCTTGTGAATTTTGGGCAGTATATACATAACCAGCAATCGGGGGGCTAAGGGGACCAAGTGCTCCTTCTCTTTTTTATTGAGAATCCCCATATTGTATCCTTTGTCAACCAACTCCCATTTAAATGTGAGTTGATTTTATGTCAATTAGACTGACCTAATTTGGGAGGTTAGAGCCATCTGTTCTTAGACCAGTCAGTTCCCAGCATAGTTACATAGTAGGTGAGGTTGAAAAAAGACACAAGTCCATCAAGTCCAACCTATGTGTGTGATTATGTGTCAGTATTACATTGTATATCCCTGTATATTGCGGTCATTCAGGTGATTATCTAATAGTTTCTTGAAGCTATCAATGCTCCCCGCTGAGACCACCGCCTGTGGAAGGGAATTCCACATCCTTGCTGCTCTTACAGTAAAGAACCCTCTACGTAGTTTAAGATTAAACCTCTTTTCTTCTAATTGTAATGAGTGGCCACGAGTCTTTTTAAACTCTCTTCTGCGAAAAAGTTTTATCCCTATTGTGGGGTCACCAGTACAGTATTTGTAAATTGAAATCATATCCCCTCTCAAGCGTCTCTTTTCCAGAGAGAATAAGTTCAGTGCTTGCAACCTTTCCTCATAACTAAGATCCTCCAGACGGACTCGGGGGGACTGGCGGTGCCAAATTCGTTTCTTTACTTTATAGCAGCTCAGATGCAACATCTGACGGGCTGGCTCTGCCCTGAGCCCTCTGACCCCATCCGCAATATTGTGTGCACTCAGGTGTCATGTGGTGAACTTGTGGAGTGCTTAGAGGCTGGTGAACTGGGAGCACTGACTCAATACCCTACGCTACAGCTTATAGACAAAGTATGGAACAAAACAAAACAACATCTTCAGTACACGGGTTATACAAACTGGTCTCGTATTTGGAATAACAGAAACTACCTAGAATTAAACAAATTGGAAAATTTCTCCAATTGGTTAGCTAGGGGAGTGAAATATATCCCACAACTATATTGCGGGGGCATATTGCGTGATTTTCAATCACTCCGTACAGAATTTAACTTACCAAACACCTCATTTTTCCAATACCTGCAACTTAGGCATGCTATAACAGCACAGGCTGTGGTGTCCACTTGGGAGCTATCCAGGTCCCCGGTGATTACACAGCTGATCTTGTCTTCATCCCGAAAGGGACAAATTTCCTCTCTGTACGGCTCTCTTCTGGGCCACGTGTCTAAAGCGATGGCTCTGAATTGTAGAGCTGGATGGGGAGCAGACATAGAGCATATCTCAGATGAGGAATGGACTACCATATTAGATAATGTACTTAAAATATCACTGTCCTCATCTCAAAGACTCACTCAATTATTTATTATACATCGCACCTACCGCACACCTGAGAAATTACACAGATGGCGCAGGAGGGAGAGTCCGCTGTGTCCTCGCTGTCTTGTGGACACTGGTACACTTGTTCACATGCTGTGGAAATGCCCAAAATTGCATAGATATTGGGCGGAAGTGATTAGTACCATTAATAGTATCTGGAATCTTAGACTCACTACAGACCCTAAACTCTGTTTGCTGGGTTGGTTGGATGAGGAACAGTACACACCCCATACATATATTGCCATCCTCAGAACTTTATTCCTAGCTAGGAAACTCATCGCCAGAAAATGGCTATCTATAACGGCCCCCACACATACAGAATGGATTACATCCGTAAATGATTCTCTTATTAGAGAACAACTCACCTATAAGCATAGAGGTAGCCCACAAAAATTTGAATCTATCTGGGAACCCTGGTTAGACACCCCGGGACTGGCTCCATTGCGACTGGTTCAAAATAGAATCTTAGGCGGTAGACCGACATCAATAAATACACCAAGTTAGTTTATGACACTGAAGAAGAAAGTCTGCGATGGAGCAGTGATACAAGAGTGTTGGGACCTGCAAAGATTTAAAGGTTTATGTTGTGTTATACCCAATGGGTACTGTTTGTTATAGAGCATACTTACCGCCTCCCGCTGTTTAAGGGTTAGCGGTAACAAACTCCACTCAGAGGCCCCCCCTTTTTTTTTTTGGGACCGAAAGTGGAGAGAAATAGTATCCTATTAAGAGGACATAAAGGTTGTTTTTGTTTTCCTTTTTTAAAAAAAAAGGGGGGGAAATAAAGAATAAAGTAAAAAGAATGAAGAAACACTACCACAAATGCCTTATTACACATATACATCTTTTATTTCTGATATGAAACTACAAAGCATGTTATTATATATGAGTGACACAATGTACAGATATTTGTGGTCAGATAAATATGCTTAATATATGTCCTTAAATACTACTGAAAAACCTTTGTATGGTTCTTTGATTTTTGTTTTTATTTTTTGTTTTTGATTTTCAATAAAAATTATCTGATTTAAAAAAAGATCCTCCAGACCCTTTATTAGCTTTGTTGCCCTTCTTTGTACTCGCTCCATTTCCAGTACATCCTTCCTGAGGACTGGTGCCCAGAACTGGACAGCATAATCCAGGTGCGGCCGGACCAGAGTCTTGTAGAGCGGGAGAAGTATCGTTTTATCTCTTGCGTTGATCCCCCTTTTAATGCATGCCAATATTCTGTTTGCTTTATTAGCAGCAGCTTGGCATTGCATGCCATTGCTGAGCCTATCATCTACTAGGAGCCCCAGGTCCTTTTCCATCCTAGATTCCCCCAGAGGTTCTCCCCCCAGTGTATAGATTGCATTCATATTTTTGCCACCCAAATGCATTATTTTACATTTTTCTACATTCAACCTCATTTGCCATGTAGTCGCCCACCCCATTAATTTGTTCAGGTCTTTTTGCAAGGTTTCCACATCCTGCGAAGAAGTTATTGCCCTGCTTAGCTTAGTATCGTCTGCAAATACAGAGATTGAACTGTTTATCCCATCCTCCAGGTCGTTTATAAACAAATGAAATAGGATTGGTCCCAGCACAGAACCCTGGGGAACCCCACTACCCACCCCTGACCATTCTGAGTACTCCCCATTTATCACCACCCTCTAAACTCACCCTTGTAGCCAGTTTTCAATCCATGTACTCACCCTATGGTCCATGCCAACGGACCTTATTTTGTACAGTAAACGTTTATGGGGAACTGTGTCAAATGCTTTTGCAAAATCCAGATACACCACGTCTACGGGCCTTCCTTTATCTAGATGGCAACTCACCTCCTCATAGAAGGTTAATAGATTGGTTTGGCAAGAACGATTCTTCATGAATCCATGCTGATTACTGCTAATGATATTGTTCTTATTACTAAAATCTTGTATATAGTCCCTTATCATCCCCTCCAAGAGCCAACGGCTGCGCTCTATACCGCGCCGTTTGAGCTTATAAGGCGCATGCGCGTGCGCTGTTGCGTACCCCTGATGACATCAGTTGTGACAAAACGGCCATAGGGTCACAACATGGACACGCATGCCGATTCTATTTTTAATAGCAGTGGAGTCTCCTTCACTTCTTATCCCTGCTAGGAATTTTTTATGTGTTTGTTTTTAATAATTTGAATAAATTAGCCAAGATTCTCTGCACTATTGGAGTCTCCTTCTTTTTTTAATCCACGGATTGCCTTGGCTGGATATTTGGAAGTGTACATCGATTGCTGTGTATATATTAATGCAATATTGCAATATTAATTTTACACACTATTTATGCACCTAGCACAATTTATTTTTTTATATTTTAACCTTAAACTATGTAGAGGGTTCTTTACTGTAAGAGCAGCAAGGATGTAGAATTCCCTTCCACAGGCGGTGGTTTCAGCGGGGGGCATCGATAGTTCAAAAAAACTATTAGATAAGCAGCTGAACGACCTCAACATACAGGGATATACAATGTAATACTGACATAATATCACAAACATAGGTTGGACTTGATGGACTTGTGTCTTTTTTCAACCTCACCTACTATGCAACTATGTATGGTGTTTTTAGCTTATAAGATTATTTTTGTGTTTTGGTTAAACGTGATGGCCATGTGTCTTTTTTCAACCTAACGATGTGACTGTGTATTTATTACCTGTTTCATTGGAGATTTCCCCATCAGAACACGGCACACAGTGATAGCAGCAGACATGAATTCCATCAGTTGGAACCTTCCTGGATCCTGGAAGACATGGCTCATTGCACCGAGCTTTAGGAATCTGAAAGGAAAATATTTTTAGGGATCAGATTAGCCCCATAGGAAAAAATATGGGTAGAGTAGAGAGAGGGATTTTAACACCTGTTAGATTTTAATTGTTACCTCAGCCCCCATTAGGGAGATTCACTTTCTCTTTGTCCCGTTTATCATTATCGTCAATAGTGAAAGCATAAGAAAATCCCAAATTTTGGGTTGTCCCCAGAAAAGTAACGGGGAAATCTTATAATGGGGAAAGTAGTTCTGCTGATGCGATGAGGCTTAAGCATTATAGGTAGCACTGCACATGGGTGTGCTTACTACAAAGGTAATCATTGGAGTTGTTATAGACCTCCCAGTATTAATGAGGAGGTGGAGACTCAGCTCCTTGCACAGATAGAAAGGGATGCAAGGGCTGGGACAGTGATAATAAATGGGGGGTTTTAACTACTCAGAAATCGGCTGGAGCAATGCCACTACTGGAACTGTTAAAAGCACAAATTTATAAACTTATTACAAGACAATTTTATGGTACAGTTCATAGAGGCCCTGACTAGGAATGACGCTCTGCTGGACCTGGTAATCTCAAACCATGGAGAGCTTATTATCAATATTCATATAAAGGAACATCTGGGTAGCAGTGACCATAACATGATTTAATTTAATGTTAGCTGTAAGCAACAAACACATACTGGAAATATGAAAACACTTAACTTTAAGAGAGAAATTTTTCCAAAGATGAGGGCTGCTCACCAAGACTAAGGCGGCCATAAATTGTACAATTTTCTTATTAAAATTTCCTTTGGATTTACCAAAACCATATAATATGAGGTCAAACCTAAACACTTTCAATTTATATGCAATCAAGCAGGCCTTTTCACAACATAGTTGAAGGTAAATCTAAAGGAAATTGAATAAGAAAATTATAAAATTGTATGGCCAGACTTAGACTGGGATGGAATATTGGCATCGATCAACACAAAATAGAAATGGGAATTTTTCAAAGCGACTGTATGTGAACTCACTGCAAAGTATATTCCCATGGGCAATACATTTAACAGGCTACAAATAGAACCTATGTGGCTCACGGCCAAAGTTAAAGTGGTTGTAGATAGTGTTAGGCGAACGGTTCGGCCTGAGCATGAGTTTGTGGTTAACATTGGCCGTTCACCTGTTCGACAATTTGTTCGGCCCGCCGAACATCCAAAATGCACTCTGTCGCCACACAGTGCATTGGAAGCCCTGATTGGCTGAAGCAATGGAAGCTTTGCCTAATCAGGGCATATAGCACTGTAAGAGCCATGATTGGACACTGTCATAATGACTCTAGCCAATCATGGCTCATTAAGCTTAGTCCCATCCCACACTATAAAAATATTTTTCCCATAAAGGCCATTTGCAGTGTAATATCAGTGTGGAGAGAGATAGAACAGGGCTCTGTTCAGTGCTGCTAGCAAGTTAGTGTGCTATAGTGTGCTATTGTGATTCTATTGTTAGTGTAAAGTATTAGTTTAGTGTGAATCTAGTTCACAATAATATTTAGTTCATTTTTTTTTGTCAGGGCAGGCTTCCTACAGTATATTTCAGTGTATTTCTGCACGTTTAACACAGTATTCTGCAGTGCATTATTGCTGGTTTAACACAGCATATTTCAGTGCATTATTGCACATTTACCACAGTATACTGCAGGGTGTTATTGAACGTTTACCTCAATATATTGCTGTGCATTAGTGCACATTTAACGCATTATATATCAGTGTGTTAGTGCACAGTTACCACAGTATATTGCAGTGTGTTAGTGCACATTTAACGCAGTATCTTTCAATGCGTTGGTGCACGTTTACTGCATTATATTGCAGTGCATTAGTGCACGTTTAACACAGTATATTTCAGTGCTGTATTTTTCAGTGCGTTATTGCACGTTTCCGCAGTATATTTCAGTGCTGTGGTGCATGTTTACCGCAGAATATTTCAGTGCGTTAGTGCACATTTACCACAGTATATTTCAATGCATTATTGCAGTATATTGCAGTGTGTTGATGCATGTTTAACACAATATATGTCAGTGCATTGGTGCATGTTTACCGCAGTATATTGCAATGTGTTAGTGCACGTTTAGCACAGTATATTTAAGTGCATAGGTGCACGTTTACTGCAGTATATTGCAGTGCATTAATGCATGTTTAATGCAGTATATTTCAGTGCAGTATTTTTCAGTGTATTATTGCACAATTAACACAGTATATTGCAGTGCCTCAGTGCAGTTTAACTGCAGTATACTGTAGTATGTCAGTGGAGTGTATCTGTGTAGTGAGTACTCTAGTTAAAGTGCACAATACAACACTTTCCATTGATTAAAGTTCATCCAAGGGGGGGCGTGGCCTGCAACGGAGCTGAATGGACGTCTGATCCCAGAGCTCCGGCACTCCGGCGGACATTAGCGATCACAAACGGCTAAAAACACCCGGATTTCACCCTCATCAGCTGGCGAAACGACCCGGGCACATCAGGAGGATATGATGGGCAAGAGAAAGGGCACATCTAAGCCCCAACGGCTGACGGACTACTTTTCACAGCCGCAACACGGAGGTAGGCAAGATGGCGCCGACCATCCCCATGCATTGCCACATAAAAACAATCCCGCTCCGCTCACCGCCACCTCATCCCCTAACCAAAATGACTCCTGTAGCAGCCAAAGATCCCTACCTTCATTCTCTCCATCAGGGAGTCCAGCAAAAGTCAAGCAAAAGCTGGATGGAGCTGGATGCAGTCCTGCAATAAGCCCGGGAACAGACTCAGGGGATGACACTAGGGAGCTCCCTGAATCAATTACCACCTTCCCCACCATGAATCAACCGGTATTGGACACTGTCCTAAAGGATATGTTAGTGTCTCTAAGAAGTACCTTGCAGGCTGATATGATGCACTGTATGCACAGATTTAGTGGGGAATTAAACGCAATAAAGACCCGAGTGGAGCATGTGGAAAATAAAATGGGGGATTTTGCATCCACCATTAATGACTTGGTGGACGCAAATGAAGAGAGAGAGGAGGAATATGTATGGATTAAAAACAAGATTGCAGACATTGAGGACAGGTCCAGACGGAACAACCTCAAGATTAGAGGAATCCCGGAATCAGTACAAGCATCTGAAATGAGACCATATGTTGTGGACCTTTTCACTGCTCTTTTACCGGACCTCTCCGAAATAGACATCACTATTGACAGAATACACCGCCTACCAAAACCAACTTATCTCCCGGACACTGTCCCCAGAGATGTGATTTTGCGCCTACATTTCTTCCATGTCAAAGAGCAATTAATGCAAGCAATGCGGAAACAGGAGAATATCCCATCCCGCTTTCAACAACTGCAATTATATGCTGACCTTTCTCAGCATACATTACAAAAGAGAAGGAACTTGAACACTATCACAAAAGTGCTCAGGAACCACAACATACCCTACAGATGGGGGTACCCTACTAAAATAACCATCACCAACCAAGACAAAACGTTCATTGTAGACTCAATGGACAAAGGCATTGCCTTACTTAAATCATGGAACATCCTTCCTGACTCCGAAAACGACGGAAGCCCTAAAGGCAACCGACAGTCGGTTACACCTGACTGGAAGAAAGTCACGCCAAAGAACGCCAAGTCGCATAAATAATTTCTTTTGGAAATTCGGAAAACTTGTAAGCCCATCTAAAATGCCGGAGTAGCCGATAGGCTAGAACTTAACCCCTCAAGTATCTTGAGCAGCAATTTGCTGCACACTGGGGACTCTCACTTAACCCCATAAGAAGGAAGTTTCCCTTATGGGTCATCCAGAAGTTTCTGGAAAGTTGAATGGTAACTATACCTACTATGTTAACTTTGTTTTGTTATATTTTTTCTACCTTTTCTTTTTTCGTCCACATATGGAGCACCACAACCATTTACCCAACATCCAGCTCTTCGCAACATATGAACATCAATCATCTGAAAATATCCAGTACAACAACCACCATGATACAGACACTACAAGGATCACAGTGAGTACATGTACTACAAGAGAGTATACGCATGCACCGCATCCATCACTAAAGGTGATTTTCAGATACCTCAGATCTGAAAACAAACCACAACCAACACTCATAGAAATCCAACCTAATGGCTATCCAATTTTTATCTATTAATGCCAAAGGGCTTAATCATCCAGCAAAGAGAAAATCCCTCTGGAAGGAAGCATTAGTGAATAAATCTGATATATTATGCGCACAAGAAACACACTTTAGTAGTACAGCTGCCCCAATATGTCAGCACAAGAACTTTCCACACATCTTTTTTGCAAACGCTGAATCAAAATCCAAAGGAGTAATGATTGCTATAAGAGATACCGTTGCATTCAATCTTCATTCAAAATATATTGACCCACAGGGGCGATACTTGGCGTTAGTGTGCGATATCAATCAAGTAACTTACACCATAGTAAACGTATACGCACCAAATAAGCATCAGATCCGTTTTTTTCATAAGATTGTCCACAAAATTGATTCCCTGAGAAAAGGTCTTTTGATATTGTGTGGGGACTTCAACATTATACCTGACCCATCTATAGACACAACAAGAAAAGCGAATCGAACAATAACATCTTTGCAAGAGTCCATTCATAAGGAGAACCTATATGATGTGTGGCGGTGTCTTCACGCCGGAGAGAAAGACTTTACATTTTTCTCCGCCCCACACCACACGTACACCAGGATTGACTTCTTCTTAGTAGACCAACACACTCTGATCAAAGCAGCCTCTTCAACCATCAACAACATCACGTGGTCAGACCACGCTTCACTCACCCTATCTATTAAAGACACTTCAATTGTCAATACCACTCCAGTGTGGAGAGCCAACTCCTTTCTTATGCAACAACCAGAATCCAAAAAAATTATTGAAGATCACTTGGTAGAATTCTTTCGCATTAATGAGTCTTCTGTACAAAGTCCTTTTACTCTGTGGAGTGCTCATAAGGCATTCATTAGAGGAATATTCATTAAATTGGGGGCCAGGGCGAGGAGGCAGCGGCAAAAGAAATTTCAGGACATCACAGATGAAATTTTTAGAATTGACTCCAAAAATAAACAACAATTTTCTCCTACACTATCTAAAAGACTAAATCAACTGAGATATGATCTAAGACTCCTTTTACTAGAGGAGTTTGAAAAAAACACTAAACGGCTTAAAATGAACTACTACGCACACGGCAATAGGGCAGGAAAATTGTTAGCACAACAAATTAAGGGCCATAGAAGTAAAACTAAAATCCCATATATATTACATCACACAAATAACATTAAACTACAACATCCACAAGATATAGCAGACACCTTTAGTACTTATTATAGCAAGCTATATAACCTGAAAGATGACATAACCATAGTCCAACCTACACCGACAACAATAAATGATTTTTTAAACCACATCAAATTACCAACACTTTCTCAACAAGAAACGGAGTGTTTAAATGCACCATTTACTACTGAAGAAATTCATAAAACTATAGAATCACTCCCAAATAATAAATCCCCAGGCCCAGACGGCTTTATAGGAGAATACTATCAAACGTTCAAAAATTTACTGTCTCCACATTTAAACAAAGTTTTCAACACAGCGGCTGCCTCCTCGTCCTTCCCATCTGAAATGTTAACTGCACTGATAGTGACATTGCCCAAGCCGGGGAAAAACCCAGACACACCAGCAAATTTTAGGCCCATTTCTTTATTAAATACAGACTTAAAAATTTATGCTAAAACAATAGCTAACAGACTCATAGACATCTTACCTCACTTAATACACCCGGATCAGACCGGATTTACCAGGGGACGCCAGACCTCTGACGCTACCAGGAGACTAACAAATATTATACATATTGCTGCAACCCAGCAAAGGCCTTCTCTGCTCCTAGCATTGGACGCGGAGAAGGCCTTTGATAGAGTCCACTGGGGCTATTTGGAGTTGGTTTTGGGGAGATTTGGTTTCTCTGGACCTATCTTAAAAGCAATCATGGCATTGTATTCAAAGCCATCAGCCCGCGTATACACATCGGGAGTACTCTCTAAACCATTCAACATAACCAACGGTACCCGACAGGGCTGTCCCCTATCCCCATTAATTTTCAATTTAATTTTAGAACCCTTAGCAATGATTATCAGACAACAGCAATCTATAACAGGATTCATGACCCATAAATCGGAACATGTCATTAGCTTATTTGCGGATGACATTATCCTGATGCTCACAAATCCAACAACTTCCCTGGCTTCGGTACATGACACACTACAAATGTTTTCTAAAGTTTCATACTATAAAGTCAATGAGAACAAATCTTATATACTGGGTATGGGTATAGAAGAGCAAGAAGAAAGGGTTCTCGGTTCACGGTTTCCATACTCATGGTGTAAGAAAGGGGTGAAATATCTGGGAATCACCCTAACAGCGTCTCCGGACCACCTTTTTAAGGCTAACTATATCCCCTTTCTTGACGCCTTACCGACAAAACTGCAAAAATTAGCCAAAACAGAACTCCTATGGTCAGGACGTCTGGCCGCTTTTACAATGGTAATTTTACCCCAAATAATATAACTTTTCAGATCACTCCCTATCCCTGTCCCTAACTTTTTCTTTTCTAAACTTCAATCTATGCTAAATAGATTTCTATTGAAAGGGAAAAAAGCGAGATGGGCGTTTAAAAACTCAGTAATGTCTAGAAAAGTTGGGGGGATAGGCAACATTGTAATTAAAGACTATTACCTTGCATCTGTATTAGCACAATTGAGAACATGGTTCCCAGAATCGCCCGACACTAGATGGCAGGAGTTGGAGGAAGATCAAATTCCCAACAAAAACTTATACGACTACCTAATGTGTAACTCAATTACTTCTTCCCGCACCCAGAACTTAGCACCACCAATAAAAGCGTCAATCAGAGCCTGGAATATTTTGGTAAAAAAACAATCATACACTTCACCTATGTCCTTGATAAAAATACCCATCACCAGTTTATCCGAACTTATTCCTAACCTTAGCATAAAACATTGGGCTAAATTAGGTATTGCAAACCTAGAAGATCTTAGAATAGGACCCACGATGAAAACATTTAGAACACTACAAGTTGAATACAATTTAGAGCATTCTGAATATTACAGATATATACAGATTTGCCATTTCATGAGAACCAACCCCTCTCTATCAGTACAACTCCCCTGGAGAATAGTACTATACCTTACAAAACAAAACACCAATATTAAAGGAATCTCCTTATTTTATAATACTCTAAACAATAAATTAACATTTGTCAAACAATCCTATATTGAGGCCTGGGAACGTGAATTAAAACAATGTTTCAAACCAGAACAATGGCAAAAAGCACTTCAAACTACATACACCACTTCCAGGTGTACCAACTTATGGGAATTAACACAAAAAATACTTATGCGTTGGTACTTAACACCGTACAGGATTTCCAAGTTTGACCCCATGACCTCCCCAATGTGTTGGAGGAACTGCAATCATGTAGGTACCTTACACCATATACTTTGGGAATGCCCTAAAATACGTACTCTATGGGAAAAGGTATTCGAAATACTCACAAAAATAACAAATCAGCAAATCCAGGCTACACCAGAATTAGCTATTCTCTCTATAGACATAGACCTGTTCCCTAAAATATATAGGAAAATAATATCTCATGTATTACTAAGCACTAGATTAACAATAACCAGACATTGGAAGACACAAGAAACCCCAAAAATAAAAGAAATAATCCTAACCACCAACACGCACATTTCTTATGAAAAAATGTATGCATCAGCCCAAGGTAAATTCTTGACAGCATGCAAACAATGGAAACCGTGAACCGAGTGGTATAAACCAAGAATGGTATAGAAGCTAAAAACATAACTGACATATGCGCAATTACTGGATGAGCTTAAAAACGCACACCTCACAAAATGGGTTGCTCCATTATTTATTTATTATTTATTCTTTATTATTATTATTTGATATCATTTGTTTAAGTATTTTATTTTATTTTATATATTTCACTTTATTTGTTTTATCTCTAATCTGTTTCCTTTGTTCATATCCACACAACAACATCATAATTGGACCAAAATACGGTACGACATATAAAATCTATACTGATTATAGATTTTTTCTTTTTTTTTGAGTTAAGTCGATGGGGTCCCCTCCCTCTGGGGCACAGCAGGTTCCCAATAGGGGTGTCGGAGGAGGGAGGGTTCCTAAACTGAGTATGCCTCTTTATCTACTTCCACTTAACTACAATGTGGCTTTCTCAGAATATAATAACACATAAAACCATGTAAGGTTTAGCAACATAATTGTCTAGTGGACTAGTCGGAAACGTCAAATTGTATAATAATGTCTTTTATTACAAGTACTGCTGTTTGTACTTTTCCATCTGTTTCGTTTCTTTTCTATGTTTAAAATCAATAAAAACTATTAAAATTAAAAGTTCATCCAAAAAATTATATCCCCTTCTCTATTACATTTTGGTAATAAGCCACCCAATCATGACTGGGAGGCCAACAAGGAGAGGCAGACATTCCCATGGCACTGTGAGAGAGCCAGCAGCATCTATGTTCACAGGCAAAGGTGTATGTGGTCCATCATCAGGCAGGGCATCATTTCCTCATGTTTAGTGATGTTGCCTGTGTTATCCAGCCACAGCATGCAGAGGAAGTGGTGGACTTGCTTACTAAACCATCATCCTCCATCACCGATAATAGTGCGGAGTCCAGCGCAGCTGCTTTTGTTGTAAACAGAGTTGTTTATTCTGCCTCCTTGTCCACAGCTACTCTGGTTCTGAGGTTGAGCAAAGTAGGAACATGAGCCTACAGAGGGGAGAACGCTGGTAAACAACAAATTGGCAGTCATGTTCCCCAAGCCACAGTGCATTGCCAAGTTGGCTCCAGGGATGATGAGAATGGAGGTGATGATGATGATGATGATGATGAGGTCACTGATGTGACTTGGGTGCCAGATAAAGCAGAGAAGGAAAGTGAAGGTGAGCTAAAACTCCAATGAGGCAGCCACCAAGGAAGAGTAGAGTGCAGTCAACCTATTCCACCAGATTGTGGAGCTGTTATCTTCCAGCCCACTTGCTACAGCTCAGCTGTCTGGGCCTTTTTTAACACATGTGCAGCTGATCACACTGTTGCCTCAAGCAGACAAAGTGGGCCAAAAACACCAGCCATTTGGGTACCACATGCTTGACAAGGCATTTAACCTTCCACCACTCCCCATTGGCAAGAGCATCTGAAAGCCACACAAAAGGGATGCAATTCTGCTCCTTCTCACTCTTCACCTTTATGTTCTACCCCCCGCTATACTGCATGATCTCTCAGCAGCCTCCACTGACAGGGGTGATGATTGTAACAGGACCTTGGAGCACACCACCAGCTGTAGACTATAGCAGGCAAATCTCTCTGTCCCATCTGCTGCAGCAAAACAAAGTTATTAGTGCCCAGCATCTAAATTCAAGCTTGTCAAAGCTGCTGGATTTGCAACTCCTGCCTTTCCATTTGGTGGATTCTGCAGTGTCCATGAATTTGCAGAATGTGCTATACCACAATGGCAGGTTCCTAGTTGCTATTCCTTTTCACATAAGATCCTTCCAGTTCTGTACCATCATGCAGAAGGCAATGTTGTGGCATCATTGGGCATGGCAGTCAGATACAATTTCCCCCTTACTGCTGACATGTGGTCCAGCAAGCATGGTCAGGGATGATATATGTTATTCACAGCACACTGGGTAACTCTGCTTGCAACTCGGAAGGATGCAGGACAGGGCTCGGTGCTGCAGCTTGTTGTGCCACCATGACTCCATACAGCTGGTGGTGATGTGAGATTTGTCAGCTCCACCCCCTCTGAATTGTCCTATGAACCAGCAATACCCCCTAAATGTTCAAGGGCTTATTCAATGAGTCAGGCTAAAAGATGCCATGCAGTGCTTCAGCTGGTCTGTGTTGGGGACAGGAGCCACACCAGAGCAGAGATTCTTATAGATCCTTGCAGGCCCACAGTTGGTTCACGCTATGCCAGCTGGAGCCAGAAATGGTGGTGTTCGATAAAGAAACAAACTCTTGTCTGCCCTTAGACAGGATAGGTTGACACATGTGCCATGCCTGGCACATGTCCTCAGTTTGGTGGTGCATCGTTTCTTGAATACGTACCCAGGGTTGGAAGATCTGCTAAAGCAGGCCAGAAGAGTCTGTAGCCATGTCAGGTGGTCATACACAGCCAGTGCTGGCTTGGCTGAAATTCAGCAGGAATTTCACCTGTCCATAAACTGCCTGATTTGTTACATGCTCACCAGGTGGAACTCAACTGTGGCAATGCTGCAGTGGCTACACATGCAGCAGAGGGCAGTCAATGAGCACCTGTGTGTCTTTAGCACAACAACATGCCAATGGCTGCTGATAAAGGATGCATGCACTGTACTGCCACTATCTGAGGAGGTGACAAAGATTGTGAGTCGTGGCAATGCATGCATCAGTGACACAATGCCTGTTGTGTCCCTGCAGGAGCAGACTCTGCATGGCATTATGGACAGGGCACACCAGGCAGAGCAGCGGGAGGAAGAGGGGGACTTCCTTTACTTTACTTCCTTTGGAGACAGAGGAAGACATATGTCAACCCTTAACAGATAGTTGCCCATCCACAGAACTCTTGGAAGTATTAAGTGGCTGGAAAGAGGCAGTTCCAGTTACTCTAATGCTCAGTGACTCCCGAGGAGTCTGCTTCTCATGCCTCAACAAACTTGTGGTGCATGGGCTCCCTCATTCTTCAAAGCCTGTGAAAGGACCCAAGAATATGTGGCATCAAGGAGAAGGATCACTATTGGTTGGCAACCCTTGACCACCGTTACAAGGGGAAAGTCTCAGAACTCATCCAGCTCCCACAGGGGGAGGGAGCAGAAGATGAAATCTCTTGAGGACACCTTAAAGAGGGGCTATGTAATGCCTTTCCTGACTCTGGTAGGTTATAGTTTCATGTAAAAAGTAGTTTTGAGGCTTCTGTTGATCAAAAGAGGAGCGGTGGAGAAGGGGGCCACCTCAGTGATGCTTTTAAAAAAAATTTTTAGTCCTCGTGCCCAAGGCTGTAAGCTTTCACATCCCATCAGCAGTGTCTGCATCATATTGTGGGAGATTATCTAGGGGTGAAAACAGACCTGGAGAGATTTTCAGTAGATGATCCACAGGGTTACTGGGTCATGAGAATAGACCACTGGTCAGAACTTGCCCAGTATGCAATTGAGATGCTGAGCTGCCCTGTATCCAGCATGCTTTCGGGTGCATTCCAGGGCATTCAGTGCTTTGTGACAGATAAAAGAGCGCGTCTGTCCACAGACTCCATAGAACGGCTGACATTTATCTCAATGAATCATTCCTGGATTAGGAGCAGCTAATCAAGCCCCTGATGATGATGTTGTCAATTAAGTGTTTTAGGGATGTGTAATCTGTGCAAAACCGTCTAGGCTGCATAGCTTTGTGCATGTTGATTTTAATGTGAAGAAACTTTTTGGTATAGGTTTCATGGGCACAATTAACACCCAAGGACAAATTATTCTGCACATGTCTGACAGGTGCATATCATTTACATTTTTGACAGCAAGGTAAATTCTTACTTTCATAAAGAGTAACTCTATAGGGTGAAAGTGTGAAAGCACCACTGACACCCAAGGACCAATTTTTCCTCCACTGTTTAGCTGGGGCATATCATTTCAATTTTTGACAGCAAGGCCAATTATTGCTTTCATCAAGAGTATCTTTATAGGGTTATGATTTAAAGGCACCACCAACACCCAAAGCCCAATTTTTCCGCACCTGTTACTTCTATCCAGAGTCTGCAAAACAGACACCAGAATTCCTCAAAAAAATCTTTAATCTCGTTCCGAGTGCACTAATTTGTGCCCTCATCATACAGACTCCCCAAGCCATTGCTTACAAAATAAAGAAAGCTTGAAGGGAAAATGTAATTTCTTTGGCCTTGTAAATGTCATTATTGCTACAGCAGGTTGTATACATCGTACAGATGTTCCAGTTTACAGGCAGACTAAGGGGTCCCACCAGGCACCATATTTAAAGAATTTTTCATTTTTAGTTATTTCTCATTTTTATGCTTTCACCTTAAGCATCAGTAAATCAATGCTCATTTAAAAATGATGTTTTATGCAAACTTTTTTCAGTGATACATGTCCCCCATGACAGTACCCGGACCCCATAACCAATGTATGTCCAACTACTTGACTATATGCCTTCAAAATGGGCACTTTTGATTTTTTCTGTTCCATAGACTTCAATGAGGTTTATTATTCATTTCAAACTTTTGCGTTGTTAAAAAGTTCTGCCCCCTTATTACTTACCTGAGCCCCATCTAGATCCAGCAATGTTGCACAAGAGACTCGGCTGTCCGGGACTCCCCTCCTCATTGGCTGAGACAGAAGTGTGGAACCATTGGCTCCCACTGCTGTTAATCAAAGTCAGTGAGCCAATGAGGAGAGAAAGGGGGTGAGCCTGGGCTGCAGCTCCATGTCTGAATGGACACAGAGAGCTGCCCCATAGCAAGCTGATTATGGTGGGGGCACTCAAAGGGAGAGAGGGGTCAGAAGCATCAAATAGGGACCCAAGAAAAGGAGGATCTGGGCTGCTCTGCACAAAACCACTGCACAGAGCAGGTAAGTATAACATGTGTGTTATTTGTTATTTTTAATGAGAAAAAAAGAGCCTTTAGAATCACATTAAAAAATTCTATGAATAATATGAAAAGAGCTTTAACCACTTGACGACCGCCTCACGCCGATTTACGTCGGCAAGGTGGCACGGACAGGCAAAATCATGTATATATACGTGATTTGCCTTCCGCGGGTGGGGGGTCCGATTGGACCCCCCCCCGGTGCCCGAGGCGGTCGTCTTTGGTCCCACGGCGATCGGAGATGAGGGGGAGGCCATCCGTTCGTGGCCCCCCCTCGCGATCGCCGCCGGCCAATCAGATAACTTCCTTTGCTGCTGTATGCTAAACAGCAGCAAAGGAAATGATGTCATCTCTCCTCGGCTCGGTATTCCGTTGCAGCGCCGAGGAGAGAAGACATCACTGTGAGTGCACTAACACTACACACACAGTAGAACATGCCAGGCACACAAAACACCCCGATCCCCCCCCCCGATCGCCCCCCGATCCCCCCCCAATCACCCCCCCCTCCCTGTCACAAACTGACACCAGCAGTTTTTTGTTTTTTTTTTTGTTTTTTTCTGATTACTGCATTGGTGTCAGTTTGTGACAGTTACAGTGTTGGGACAGTGAATATTACCCCCCTTTAGGTCTAGGATACCCCCCTAACCCCCCCTAATAAAGTTTTAACCCCTTGATCACCCCCTGTCACCAGTGTCGCTAAGCGATCATTTTTCTGATCGCTGTATTAGTGTCGCTGGTGACGCTAGTTAGGGACGTAAATATTTAGGTTCACCGTCAGCGTTTTATAGCGACAGGGACCCCCATATACTATCTAATAAATGTTTTAACCCCTTGATTGCCCCCTAGTTAACCCTTTCACCACTGATCACCGTATAAGTGTTACGGGTGACGCTGGTTAGTTTGTTTATTTTTTATAGTGTCAGGGCACCCGCCGTTTATTACCGAATAAAGGTTTAGCCCCCTGATCGCCCGGCGGTGATATGCGTCGCCCCAGGCAGCGTCAGATTAGCGCCAGTACCGCTAACACCCACGCACGCAGCATACGCCTCCCTTAGTGGTATAGTATCTGATCGGATCAATATCTGATCCGATCAGATCTATACTAGCGTCCCCAGCAGTTTAGGGTTCCCAAAAACACAGTGTTAGCGGGATCAGCCCAGATACCTGCTAGCACCTGCGTTTTGCCCCTCCGCCCGGCCCAGCTCAGCCCACCCAAGTGCAGTATCGATCGATCACTGTCACTTACAAAACACTAAACGCATAACTGCAGCGTTTGCAGAGTCAGGCCTGATCCCTGCGATCGCTAACAGTTTTTTTGGTAGTATTTTGGTGAACTGGCAAGCACCAGCCCCAAGCAGCGTCAGATTAGCGCCAGTACCGCTAACACCCACGCATGCAGCATACGCCTCCCTTAGTGGTATAGTATCTGAACGGATCAATATCTGATCCGATCAGATCTATACTAGCGTCCCCAGCAGTTTAGGGTTCCCAAAAACGCAGTGTTAGCAGGATCAGCCCAGATACCTGCTAGCACCTGCGTTTTGCCCCTCCGCCCGGCCCAGCCCAGCCCACCCAATGCAGTATCGATCGATCACTGACACTTACAAAACACTAAATGCATAACTGCAGCGTTCGCAGAGTCAGGCCTGATCCCTGCGATCGCTAACAGTTTTTTTGGTAGTATTTTGGTGAACTGGCAAGCACCAGCCCCAAGCAGCGTCAGATTAGCGCCAGTACCGCTAACACCCACGCATGCAGCATACGCCTCCCTTAGTGGTATAGTATCTGAACGGATCAATATCTGATCCGATCAGATCTATACTAGCGTCCCCAGCAGTTTAGGGTTCCCAAAAACGCAGTGTTAGCGGGATCAGCCCAGATACCTGCTAGCACCTGCATTTTGCCCCTCCGCCCGGCCCAGCCCAGCCCACCCAAGTGCAGTATCGATCGATCACTGTCACTTACAAAACACTAAACTAAACTGCAGCGTTCGCAGAGTCAGGCCTGATCCCTGCGATCGCTAACAGTTTTTTTGGTAGCTTTTTATTGAACTGGCAAGCGCCAGCGGCCTAGTACACCCCGGTCGTAGTCAAACCAGCACTGCAGTAACACTTGGTGACGTGGCGAGTCCCATAAGTGCAGTTCAAGCTGGTGAAGTGGCAAGCACAAGTAGTGTCCCGCTGCCACCAAGAAGACAAACACAGGCCCGTCGTGCCCATAATGCCCTTCCTGCTGCATTCGCCAATCCTAATTGGGAACCCACCACTTCTGCAGCACCCGTACTTCTCCCATTCACATCCCCAACCAAATGCAGTCGGCTGCATGAGAGGCATTTTCTTTATGTCCTCCCGAGTACCCCTACCCAACGCCCCCCAAAAAAGATGTTGTGTCTGCAGCAAGCGCGGATATAGGCGTGACACCCGCTATTATTGTCCCTCCTGTCCTGACAATCCTGGTCTTTGCATTGGTGAATGTTTTGAACACTACCATTCACTAGTTGAGTATTAGCGTAGGGTACAGCATTGCACAGACTAGGCACATTTTCACAGATGCCATCGCATTTTGAGAGACCCGAACCTGGAACCGGTTACCGTTATAAAAGTTAGTTACAAAAAAAGTGTAAAAAAAAAAAAAAAAAAAATATATAAAATAAAAAAAAATAGTTGTCGTTTTATTGTTCTCTCTCTCTCTATTCTCTCTCTCTTGTTCTGCTCTTTTTTACTGTATTCTATTCTGCAATGTTTTATTGTTATTATGTTTTATCATGTTTGTTTTTCAGGTATGTAATTATTTATACTTTACCGTTTACTGTGCTTTATTGTTAACCATTTTTTTGTCTTCAGGTACGCCATTCACGACTTTGAATAGTTATACCAGAATGATGCCTGCAGGTTTAGGTATCATCTTGGTATCATTCTTTTCAGCCAGCGGTCGGCTTTCATGCAAAAGCAATCCTAGCGGCTAATTAGCCTCTAGACTGCTTTTACAAGCCGTGGGAGGGAATGCCCCCCCCCACCGTCTTCCGTGTTTTTCTCTGGCTCTCCTGTCTCAACAGGGAACCTGGGAATGCAGCCGGTGATTCAGCCAGCTGACCATAGAGCTGATCAGAGACCAGAGTGGCTCCAAACATCTCTATGGCCTAAGAAACCGGAAGCTACGAGCATTTTATGACTTAGATTTCGCCAGATGTAAATAGCGCCATTGGGAAATTGGGGAAGCATTTTATCACACCGATCTTGGTGTCATCAGATGCTTTGAGGGCAGAGGAGAGATCTAGGGTCTAATAGACCCCAATTTTTTCAAAAAAGAGTACCTGTCACTACCTATTGCTATCATAGGGGATATTTACATTCCCCGAGATAACAATAAAAATGATTTAAAAAAAAAAAATGAAAGAAACAGTTTAAAAATAAGATAAAAAAGCAAAAAAATAATAAAGAAAAAAAAAAAAAAAAAAAGCACCCCTGTCGCCCCCTGCTCTCGCGCTAAGGCGAACGCAAGCAGCGGTCTGTCGTCAAACGTAAACAGCAATTGCACCATGCATGTGAGGTATCACCGCGAAGGTCAGATCGAGGGCAGTAATTTTTGCAGTAGACCTCCTCTGTAAATCTAAAGTGGTAAAGGCTTTTAAAGGCTTTTAAAAATGTATTTATTTTGTTGCCACTGCACGTTTGTGCGCAATTTTAAAGCATGTCATGTTTGGTATCCATGTACTCGGCCTAAGATCATCTTTTTTATTTCATCAAACATTTGGGCAATATAGTGTGTTTTAGTGCATTAAAATTTAAAAAAGTGTGTTTTTTCCCCAAAAAATGCGTTTGAAAAATCGCTGCGCAAATACTGTGTGAAAAAAAAAAATGAAACACCCACCATTTAAATCTGTAGGGCATTTGCTTTAAAAAAAAATATAATATTTGGGGGTTCAAAGTAATTTTTTTGGAAAAAAAAATATCTTTTTCATGTAAACAAAAAGTGTCAGAAAGGGCTTTGTCTTCAAGTGGTTAGAAGAGTGAGTGATGTGTGACATAAGCTTCTAAATGTTGTGCATAAAATGCCAGGACAGTTCAAAACCCCCCCAAATGACCCCATTTTGGAAAGTAGACACCCCAAGCTATTTGCTGAGAGGCATGTCGAGTCCATGGAATATTTTATATTGCGACACAAGTTGCGGGAAAGAGACAAATTTTTTTTTTTTTTTTTTGCACAAAGTTGTCACTAAATGATATATTGCTCAAACATGCCATGGGAATATGTGAAATTACACCCCAAAATACATTCTGCTACTTTTCCTGAGTACGGGGATACCACATGTGTGAGACTTTTTGGGAGCCTAGCCGCGTACGGGACCCTGAAAACAAAGCAGCGCCTTCAGGCTTTCTAAGGGCGTGAATTTTTGATTTCACTGCCTATCACAGTTTCGGAGGCCATGGAAAGCCCAGGTGGCACAAAACCCCCCCAAATGACCCCATTTTGGAAAGTAGACACCCCAAGCTATTTGCTGAGAGGTATAGTGAGTATTTTGCAGACCTCACTTTTTGTCACAAAGTTTTGAAAATTGAAAAAAGAAAAAAAAAAAAGTTTTTTCTTGTCTTTCTTCATTTTCAAAAACAAATGAGAGCTTCAAAATACTCACCATGCCTCTCAGCAAATAGCTTGGAGTGTCTACTTTCCAAAATGGGGTCATTTGGGGGGGTTTTGTGCCACCTGGGCATTCCATGGCCTCCGAAACTGTGATAGGCAGTGAAGAGTGAAATCAGAAATTTTCACCCTTAGAAATCCTGAAGGCGGTGCTTGGTTTTCGGGGCCCCGTACGCAGCTAGGCTCCCAAAAAGTCCCACACATGTATTATCCTCATACTCAGGAGAAGCAGCTAAATGTATTTTGGGGTGCAATTCCACATATGCCCATGGCCTGTGTGAGCAATATATCATTTAGTGACAACTTTGTGCAAAAAAAAAAAAAAAAAGTGTCACTTTCCCGCAACTTGTGTCAAAATATAAAATATTCCATGGACTCAATATGCCTCTCAGCAAATAGCTTGGGGTGTCTACTTTCCAAAATGGGGTCATTTGGGAGGGTTTTGTGCCACCTGGGCATTCCATGGCCTCCGAAACTGTGATAGGCAGTGAAGAGTGAAATCAAAAATTTACACCCTTAGAAATCCTGAAGGCGGTGCTTGGTTTTCGGGGCCCCGTACGCGTCTAAGCTCCCAAAAAGTCCCACACATGTGGTATCCCCATACTCAGGAGAAGCAGCTAAATGTATTTTGGGGTGCAATTCCACATAGGCCCATGGCCTGTGTGAGCAATATATCATTTAGTGACAACTTTTTGTAAATATTTTTTTTTTTTTTGTCATTATTCAATCACTTGGGACAAAAAAAATAAATATTCAATGGGTTCAAAATGCCTCTCAGCAATTTCCTTGGGGTGTCTACTTTCCAAAATGGGGTCATTTGGGGGGGTTTTGTACTGCCCTGCCATTTTAGCACCTCAAGAAATGACATAGGCAGTCATAAACTAAAAGCTGTGTAAATTACAGAAAATGTACCCTAGTTTGTAGACGCTATAACTTTTGCGCAAACCAATAAATATATGCTTATTGACATTTTTTTTACCAAAGACATGTGGCCGAATACATTTTGGCCTAAATGTATGACTAAAATTTAGTTTATTGGATTTTTTTTATAACAAAAAGTAGAAAATATCATTTTTTTTCAAAATTTTCGGTCTTTTTCCGTTTATAGCGCAAAAAATAAAAACTGCAGAGGTGATCAAATACCATCAAAAGAAAGCTCTATTTGTGGGAAGAAAAGGACGCAAATTTCGTTTGGGTACAGCATTGCATGACCGCGCAATTAGCAGTTAAAGCGACGCAGTGCCAAATTGGAAAAAGACCTCTGGTCCTTAGGCAGCATAATGGTCCGGGGCTCAAGTGGTTAAAAAATATAAAAACAAAGGAACACTATCATCATTTAAATGTTACAAACAATATAAACAGAATATGAAAAATGGAAATCAAGGCCGCAACAATCTAAAAATGAAAGACAGATTGCAAAAGATAGTAAGACAAACCCAAAGAAATTCTTCAAATATATTCATAGTAAAAAGATCAGATCTGAACATGTAGCTCCTTTACAAAGTAATCTAGGGTGGGTGACTGGGGACAAAGAGAAGGCAAATTTCTTAAACTCTTTCTTCAGCTCCGTGTATACAAAGGAGCAAAATCTCGACCCAAACCTTGTTATTTGCCCGTTCAGCCAACACCTGAATTTGCAGGCCACAGTGCATTCTAAGCCCTGATTGGGCAAAACTTTGCCCAATCAGGACGCAGTAAATAACTGGTTGTTAAGGTGCAGGGCCAGGAAACCAGCCAAGGCATCCTGAACAACCAATGAGTCATCAGCTTAACAGCTGTCAGATATAAAAAAAAGTGAAAAAAAAGGCATGGGGGTCCCCCCAATCCATACCAGGCCCTTTGGGGAATCCCACCCCAAAATAATAATAAAAAAGTTGTTGAGCCCCCCAAAATCCTTACCAGACCCATATCTGTCAACATGGGGAGGGGGGGTTGCTGTCCCAACTCAAAGCACCTTGTCCTCATGTTGATGGGGACAAGGGCCTCTTCCTCACAACCCTGGGCAGTGGTTGTGGGGGTCTGTGGGTGGGGTGCTTATCGGAATCTGGAAGCCCCTGTTAACAAGGGGGCCCCATATCCCATCCCCCTGCTATGTGAATGAGTATGGGGTACACCGTTTGCCTTAGTTGATGGCAGAGTGTGTTTTTCTTTTCTTTATAGGCCCAGCTGTAGCAACGGCGGTGTGCTAAACATGGATCTACATCACAGGACACTGTTTTTTTTTTTTTTTTTTTAATAAAGAAGTTGTCAAAAACTTCCTCCAGTTTTTATTTACACTTTTTTAGTATCCCATGCTTATTCATATAGGGGGCAGAGCCCCCCCCACCCAAAAACACCCACCCCCCCATGTTGAGGGTCTGTGGCCTGGTATAGTTTAGGAGGGGTATGCTCGCTCGTTCCCCCCCCCCCGGGCCTGCATGCTCAGATAAAGGTCTGGTATGAATTTTGGGGGGATTCCACACAGTTTTTTTCTTAAATTTTAGTGTGGTATGGATTGGGGGTACCCCACGCCATTATTTTTCCCTTTATTTTAAATAGCCGTGTGCCAGCAATTGCATCCGCAAGTCAATTTAAATGTGATTTGACTCATTTTTTTTCTGTCAGTTTTGCTGGAGCATGTTCTATACATGCTACAGATGCGCCACTTTGCAGGCAGACTAAGAAAACCCCCCAGGCACTATATTTAAAGGAATTTTTCATTTTTATTGTTTCACTTTAAACATCATTAACCAGTTAAGGTTGGCTCCCATGGGCAAATCGTCGTAGCTGTACGTCGGCCGCTTTAAGAGCTCTAGGGCACACGCGCCTATGGTGTCCAAGCCGATGTGCATGCCCAGTGCCCGTGATGTCCGCTGAGCACTCTTGATCGCTCTTGAGAGAGTCAACATAAACAGACAGATCTCTGTTCTGTCAGGAGAAAGGAGACAGGACTGCTGTTCATACTGAATATGAACAGCAATCTGTCTCCTCCTCCTGGCCGTCTCATCCCCCCACAGTTATAAACACTCCCTAGAACACACATTTAACCCCTTGATCGCCCCCTAGTGTTAACCCGTTCCCTGCCAATGACATTTATACAGTAATCAGTGGCTATTTTTAGCTCTGATCACTGTATAAATGTCAGTGGTACCAAAAAAGTGTTAAAAGTGTCCGATCTGTCTGCCGCAATGTCACAATACCACTAAAAACCGCAGATCACCGCCATTACTAGTAAAAAAAAAAATAATAAAAATGCCATATATCTATCCTCTATTTTTTAGATGCTATAACTTTTGCACAAACCAATCAGTATACGCTTATTGTGATTTTTTTTACCAAAAATATGTAGAAGAATACATATTGGCCTACCCCTAGAAAGAAATTTGTTTTAAAAAAAAAAAGGAGATATTTATTATAGCAAAGCGTAAAAGATATTATTTTGTTTTTTTCATAGCACAAAAAATAAGAACCACAGAGGTGATCAAATAACACCAAAAAAAAGCTCTCTTTGTGGGAAAAAGGACATAAATTATGTTTGGGTTCAGTGTAACATGACTGCGCAATTGTCAGTTAAAGCGACGCAGTGCCGTATCACAAAAAATGGCCTGGTCATTAAGGAGGCAAATCCTTCCTGTCCTTAAGTAGTTAACATAATTTTAATTGCATTGATACATGTCCCCAGGGCAGTATCCGGGCCCCCATACCCATTTTTATGGTCAATACCTTGCATATAAGCCTTAAAGATGGGGACTTTTGATTTTTTATGTTTCGCTCCCATAGACTTTAATGAAGTTTGCAGCTCGGGACCAAACTTTTCCCCTGTTCAGGAGTTCTGGTGCAAACCAAACAGTGGGTGTTTGGTCCATCTCTACCTGTTAGTTTAACTTCTATAGTTGGGTAGATATTAGAGAGTTTAATAAAAGAACACACATATGAATTCTTGCTGGAAATAAAGAAAATAATATATATTTTTACAAAAGAATTTTATTGCAAAGAAATTCGACAGATTAGTTCAACAATGAGATGGTTACATCAAACATAAAAAGAAAAAAGAAAATAACTGCGCTAAGGTTGTACTTAACTGCGCTAAATTGTGTACCTAAACACAAACCATGCTAATAATTAATAAATATTTAATATCAAATAGAGTGATAAAGCAGCAATTCTTCTGCACAACAAAAATAGTGTTAAGTTTGAAAAATTAATAGAATTGCGCTAAAACATTAGCTTAATAATGTATACATACATTAATCCATGACAATAGTGATGTACCATGTGCATGTACTATATAATGTGAACGAATTAGCAAATAGTGGCGTGACACCAAAGCAAAAAACAAAAGTGAAGTAAAAATGAATCAATCAATGGTGATATAAATGAATTACATATAGTGAAATGTCCAAAAACTTAGGATGACCAAACACCCGTGAACTAAATAATCATTGGTGAAATAATAAAAAAGTCCATCCAAAAAATTATATACGGTCTTCAATAATGTGAAGAAAAACTGGTGCTCAGTCCGCTACCAATGATAGAGGGTTGCCGCTTACCAGAACCCCATGATCCCCCACTACAGAAGATCAGGGGAAGCCTGAATAGAGGATGCCCTCCGGAGCATAGCAAATGGACCCAGACTCTGGAGTCGTTAGTGGTAATAAGATATCCAAAAACACCAAACGGAGCTAATTGACCTCAGATCCCATCATGGCATTCCCAGCTCCTCGTTTTATAGCCTCAGCTGCCCAGTGACCAGCTCCTGACAGTCCGCGAGCTCTCCGACCAACGAGACGACCTCCGATGTCTCACAGCAACCAAACCGGTTCACAGCTCTCTCCTAAGCCAGCCACTGACAGGGGCGTGACGTCAGAAGCTGGTCACTGGGCAGCTGAGGCGATAAAACGAGGAGCTGGGAATGTCATGATGGGATCTGAGGTCAATTAGCTCCATTTGGATATCTTATTACCACTAGCGACTCCAGAGTCTGGGTCCATTTGCTATGAACCGGAGGGCATCTTCTATTTAGGCTTCCCCTGATCCTCTGTAGTGGGGGATCATGGGGTTCTGATAAGCGGCAACCCTCTATCATTGGTGGCGGACTGAGCACCAGTTTTTCTTCACATTTTTGAAGACCATATATATATTTTTTATTATTTCACCAATGATTTAGTTCATGGGTGTTTGGTCATCCTAAGTTTTTGGACATTTCACTATATATAATTCATTTATATCACCATTGATTGATTCATTTTCACTTTTGTTTTTTGCTTTGGTGTCACGACACTATTTGCTAATTCGTTCACATTGTATGGTACATGCATATGGTACATCACTATTGTCATGGATTAATGTATGTATACATTATTAAGCTAATGTTTTAGCGCAATTCTATTAATTTTTCTTGCATCAAACATAGCATAAAGGAAAAATCCCAACAGAGGGATGCAAAAAAAGTTACCTAATTCTCTAATGCAGTATAGCATATCTACTGAAGTCCTTAAAGCGGAGTTCCACCCAAAAGTGGAACTTCTGCTCTTTTGTCTCCTCTCCCCCTCTGGTGCCACAATTGGCACTTTTCAGGGGGGAGGGGGACAGGATACCTGTCTTTGATGGGTATCCTGTTCCAACTTCTGGGAATCCAGGCCACGGCCTGTGACATCACCGCAGGGCTCCCTCCTCCTCACTCCTCCTCTCCCTGTCGCCAGGCCAGTAGGAGAGCTGAGCAGGGCCTCACACATGCGTAGTAGGGTTCACGGTGTGAAGCCGTAATGCTACACCACCGGGTACCCTTACCCGCAATGGCGGCGGTAGTACCCTACAGCTGATGGAAACATCAGCTGGGGTGACTACATCGCTGGACTACAGGACAGGTAAGTGTCCTATTGTTAAAAGCCAGCAGCTGCAGTATGTGTAGCTGCTGGCTTTTAATTTTTTTTTTAGGTGGAATACTGCTTTAAGTCCTTGATGTAGAAATCTTAATACTCCAGACTGTAGTGCACAGTGAACTAAAACCTAGACACCCAAACTTGTTAGTGGAGAATACAAAACAGTTCAAATGGTAGACAGTGGATGCTTATGCAGATAAGTATATATGCGATATATTAATAAAAAGATGTGATCACTAACTATCCTCACCAAACCCATGCCTGGTGGCCTGGTGAGAAATAAAGACAATTATACATAAAAAGAAAAGATCTAGGGAAAAAGCTGGAAAATAGAGTGATAAGGAGAAGGAAGATGAGTCCAACAGGGTGTGCAGTGAGGAATTACTCAAATTGAAAGGAGCTTATTATCAAATATGGAAGGTTGGATATATGTTATCCACTGCTGCCAGACCCTGAGAAATTTATCATGGGTATCCAAAGGGAAAAAAATATTTTATATATATATTAGGCAACAGACAGCATGGATTCATGAAACACAGAAGTTGTCAAACAAACCTGATTTCTCTTTATGAGGAGGTAAGTAAAACCTTGGACTGAGGGGTTCCTGTGGACGTGGTATACTTGGACATTGCCAAAGAATTTGACACAGTTCCCCACACAGGGCTAATGTGTAAGGTAAAGTCTATAGGTTTGGAGAAATCAGTTTGTAAACGGATAGAAACCTGGCTAAAATACAGAATTCAGAGAGTAGTGGTTAATGATTCATACTCTGAATGGTCTAAGGTGATTAGTGGTGTACCCCAAGGTTCAGTGTTATTAGTGGTGTACCCCAAGGTTCAATGTTATTAATGGTGCACCCCAAGGTTCAGTATTATCCGTGGGTTCAGTGTCATAAGTGTTGTACCTCTAGGTTTAGTGTCATCAGAGGTGCTCCCCACAGGTTCAGTGTTAACAATGAAACTTGGAGTGCCCCACTGATAACAATGAAACTTGGGGTACCCCAGTGATATCAGTGGGGCACCCCAAGGTTCAGTGTTATCAGTAGGGTACCCCAAGATTCAGTGTTATCAGTGGTGCACCCTAAGGTTCAGTGTTATCGGTGGTGTACCCCACGGTTCAGTATTATTAGTGATGTACCCCAAGGTTCAGTGTTATTAGTGTTGTACCTCAAGGTATAGTGTCATCAGACGCGCTCCCTACAGGTTCAGTGTTATTAGTGGTGTACCCCAAGGACTTTTACTTTTTAATATCTTTATAAATGATATTGGGTCTGGGATTAAAAGTACCATGTTAGTGTTTGCAGATGACACCAAGATATGCAGTGGAATAACAGCCTTATAGGATGTCTCCAACTTACAAGCGGACTTTAAAGCACTTTTTAATTGGACAACTATGTGGCAAATGAGGTTTAATGTTGATAAATGTAAAGTTATGCACTTGGGGGCGAAGAATAGGCATGCATAGGGGGAGTACAACTGGGGGAGTCAATGGTGGAGAAGGATCTGGGTGTTCTGGTAGATCATAAGCTTAAAGTAGAACTATAGGCAAAACTTTTTTTACATTTTGGATTGAGCAAGGGAGGGTTATAATCCATGTCAGTTTTTGTTTTTTTCGCCATCTGTGTCCCATTGCTCAAATTTCCCTTCACTCCCTGGTTAATTCCCTTAACAAGAAGTTAAGGGAATTAACCACTTACCCACTGGGCACTTAAACCTCCTTCCTAACCAGACCAATTTTCAGTTTTCAGTGCTCTCACATTTTGAATGACAATTACTCAGTCATGCAACACTGTACCGATATGACATTTTTGTACTTTTTTTTCACACAAATAGAGCTTTCTTTTGGTGGTATTTGATCACTTGTGGGTTTTTTTTTATTTTTTCGTGCTATAAATGAAAAAAGACAGAAAATTCTGTAAAAAAAACGGAAAATTTATATCAAATACTTACAGTAATTTTCCTTTCCTGATAGGCTCCATGGCAGCATACGTGTGGGTTAGCCCTGCCTCCATAACTACCCAATAGGACCCCTCTCCCATAAATCTTTGCTCTAGGCTGCTATCCATGTTCCATAACTAGCCTACTCCAGACATTTGGGAGGGACTCCTGCTGCCATGGAGCCTATTAGGAAAGGAAAATTACGGTAAGTATTTGATATAAATTTTCTGTTTTCCTGACAGGCTCCATGGCAGCATATGTGTGGGAAATAACTTGCCAAACACACCTGCCTGGGCAAAAATGTTTGAGCAAAGAAACCAAAATGTATTTAACATTGTCAACCGACAACACTTGTAGATCAAAATTAATGGATGACAGAGCAGCTGGTTCAACACAGTAGTGAGAGACAAATGTGTTAATAGAAGACCAAGAGGCCACTCTACAAATGATTTTAGGTGCGACATGCCGAGAAGCTGCCCAAGAGGTCAAGATACTCCGGGTCGAAGGAGCCGTCACTGCCTCTGGAGGAGCCAAGTCCTTTGTTTTGTATGCCCTCTGAATGGTCTGCACAATCCAGGAAGAAATTGATCTGACCGAAGCTCGCATTCCCTTGCTTTTACCATGGAGAAGGACGAAAAGAAATTCTGTTTGTCTGAAAGGAGCTGTGACCTCCAGGTATTGTTTTAGAGTGTGGTCTACATCAAAAGGATGAACATCTTGATTATCTGTTGTTTTAAAAGTAGGAAGCACAATCTCTTGGTTTTCATGAAAGACTGAGGTCACTTTAGGGTTTGACCCTAACATGGGAATCAACACTGCTCTGTCTGGCAAAAAGGTCAGAAAAGGCTCTTCTGAACCTAAATTTCTAATTTCTGACACCCCCTTGGCCGAAGTCACAGCTACTAAAAAAGTGGTCTTGAGCGTGAGGTCTCTCATGGAAATTGGGTTTGTCAGGATCTGATCCGAGATTGGAGAGAAAATCCAAGACAAGAGTGAGGTCCCATTTGGGGAACCTAGGTCTTCTTTGAGGTCTAAGCCTGATAGCTCCTTTAAAGAACTGTTGGACCAACGCATAATTTGCCCATGAAACTCCTGTAAAGGCCGAGATAGCTGAAAAATGAACTCTTAGTGAGCTGACTGCTAAGGACAGGTCAAGTCCTGATTGAAGAAAACTCAGTATGTCTTGTACTGCTGGAGAGTTATAAGGATTCGACCTGGAAGACATATGATCAGTGAATCTAGACCATATACGCTCATATACCCTATTAGTACTTCTCCTTCTGGCACTGAGAAGAGTTGGAATAGCTTCTTCAGGACAACCTAGAGCTTCGAGCTTTCCCCTCTCAAGAACCACACCCTGAGGTATAGGCAGTATGGACATGGGTGTAATGTCATGCCTTGAGACAGTAGATCCGGCCTGAGAGGTAGGGGAACTGGGTCTTGATAACTGAGGAGTGATAACAGAGGGAACCACGGCCTGTTGAGCCAGAAAGGAATCACTGCAATGATCTTCACCTTCTCTGCTCTGAGTCTCCGGAGAAATTGGAGAATCACCGGTACCGGAGGGAAGGCATAAGCCTTCTGAAACCTCCACTGATCTGAGAGAGCATCTATTCCATATGCCTGAGGGTCTCTGAACCTCGAATAATATTTGGGCATTTTGTGATTGCATGGGGAAGCAAACAGATCGACCTCTGGAAATACTCCCAGGGTCAGAAGCCACTCGAACACCTCTCTGTGGACCACTCGTTGTTGTCCATTTGAACTCGCGAGAGGAAGTCCGCCTGTACATTCTGAATCCCTGGAATGTAAACCGCAGAGATGTTGGACAGGTTCTTCTGAGCCCAGCTCATTATTGGCTCTACTTCCTGTATCAGGGACCAGCTGCGAGTTCCACCTTGCTTCTTTATGTAAGCCACCGTGGTTGTATTGTGCAACCTTAACATTACTGATGAATTCATTATTAGATGGCGAAATTCCAGAAGTGCCTGAAAGGCGGCCCTCAGTTCAAGTGTATTGAAGACAATCCCTCGAGCAGGGGAATTGCATCTGCCCTGAGCCACTTCCGAAAGGCAGTGAGCGCCCCATCCCTGATTGCTGGCATCCGATGTCATTGTGACGACCCATGAGATGGGAATGATCGAATGGTGATTGCAAAGATTTTTCCCTTGAAGCCACCATAGGAGAGACATTCTCATGGTTGGAGTAAGGTGTATGCGCTGGATTTGGCTGGAAGAGTCCCATTTTTGAAGGAACCCTTTTTGGAAGGGTCGTGTATGCCATTGGGCCCACTTCACCATAGGAATGGTGGCTGTCACTGTGCCAATTACTTTCAGTCATTGGAAAGCGGAGAGGTGAGATGATGCAAGGGCTGAGATGGTGCCTTCAAGGGATGAGCTTCGTGTTCGAGTCGAACCCATGTTCGACTCGAACATCGGCTGTTCGATCGTTCATCGAATTGCGAACGATATGGGCTGTTCGCGCCAACTTCGTGTGGCGCGTCACGGCCCATAATTCACTGCGGCATCGCAGTGGATTGCTGGCTGATGATTGGCCAAGCATGCACTATGACCCGCATGCTTGGCCAATCACAGCGCCGCCTGAACAGAGAGCCGAAATTGGCCAAAGCCAAGGAGGCTTTGGCCAATTATGGCTCAGGGGATTTAGTACACGCCCCACACTATATAAGGCCGCCTGCACGGCGGCCCTGTGTAATGTGTGTTCCGGCGTTCATTGAGAGAGAGAGAGAGACAGACAGTGACATTTGATTTGAGTTAGATAGATTAGGCAGAACAGTCAGTCAGTTAGCTGCACTTACAGTGTATTGTGTATATATATGCATCCCAGGTGTTGCATATATATATATATATATATATATATATATATACACTGTATTCAGTTTAGCTAGATCCGTTCTTGTTATCTTCCTACTGACAGGCAGGCTTGTCTTGTTACAGTATATACAGCTACCTGAAGAAAATTACTGGTGTTCTTTTGATCCTATTAGTACCACAGTCAGGCAGCTAGACTATTTACAGTTAGTGCAGTGCGTCCTGCTCACAGTGTTCAGCTAAACCTACAAGTTAGTGGGGTGCGTCCTGCTCACAGTGTTCAGCTAAACCTACAAGTTAGTGTGGTGCGTCCACCTCACAGTGTTCAGCTAAACCTACAAGTTAGTGCAGTGCGTCCTGCTCACAGTGTTCAGCTAGATCCGTTCCTGTTATCTTCTTACTGACAGGCAGGCTTGTCTTGTTACAGTATATACAGCTACCTGAAGAAAATTACTGGTGTTCTTTTGATCCTATTAGTACCACAGTCAGGCAGCTAGACTATTTACAGTTAGTGCAGTGCATCCTGCTCACAGTGTTCAGCTAAACCTACAAGTTAGTGGGGTGCGTCCTGCTCACAGTGTTCAGCTAAACCTACAAGTTAGTGTGGTGCATCCACCTCACAGTGTTCAGCTAGATCCGTTCCTGTTATCTTCTTACTGACAGGCAGGCTTGTCTTGTTACAGTATATACAGCTACCTGAAGAAAATTAATGGTGTTCTTTTGATCCTATTAGTACCACAGTCAGGCAGCTAGACTATTTACAGTTAGTGCAGTGCGTCCTGCTCACAGTGTTCAGCTAAACCTACAAGTTAGTGGGGTGCGTCCTGCTCACAGTGTTCAGCTAAACCTACAAGTTAGTGTGGTGCGTCCACCTCACAGTGTTCAGCTAAACCTACAAGTTAGTGCAGTGCGTCCTGCTCACAGTGTTCAGCTAGATCCGTTCCTGTTATCTTCTTACTGACAGGCAGGCTTGTCTTGTTACAGTATATACAGCTACCTGAAGAAAATTAATGGTGTTCTTTTGATCCTATTAGTACCACAGTCAGGCAGCTAGACTATTTACAGTTAGTGCAGTGCGTCCTGCTCATAGTGTTCAGCTAAACCTACAAGTTAGTGGAGTGCGTCCTGCTCACAGTGTTCAGCTAAACCTACAAGTTAGTGGGGTGCATCCTGCTCACAGTGTTCAGCTAAACCTACAAGTTAGTGTGGTGCGTCCACCTCACAGTGTTCAGCTAAACCTACAAGTTAGTGTGGTGCGTCCACCTCACAGTGTTCAGCTAAACCTACAAGTTAGTGGGGTGCGTCCTGCTCACAGTGTTCAGCTAAACCTACAAGTTAGTGGGGTGCATCCACCTCACAGTGTTCAGCTAAAGCTACCTGTAGAAGGTTGGTGGTGTTCTCATACTACAGGCAGGCAGTTGATTTTGCTAGCTGCAGTATCAGTACATATATATATATATACATATCCCAGCTTAGTGCAGCTACAGGCCATTAGTATGTCTGGAAGGCCAAGAAGGAGAGGCAGATAGTCGCAAGCCAATAAGAGAGGGCAAGCAGGCTCTGTGTCTAGTGCTGGTCATGGAGACAGTGCATCCTCATCAGCATGTGGCCGTGGGACACGCTTGGGCTTTTTTTCGGCAGCTGGCCGTGTTGAGCCACAACACGCAGAAGACTTGGTCGAGTGGATGACCAAGCCGTCCTCATCCTCCTCATCCTCTCTCACCCATGCCCAGGGTACTTTGTCTGACAAAGCAGCGGCCTCTTCCCTCGGCTCAATGTCATCAGTGACTCCTTCCCTAGCCCCACCATGTCCTCCCGAGGAGTCCCTCGAACTGTTTGACCACAGTGTTGGGCACATGCTCCAGGAGGATGCCCAGCGTTTGGAAGGCTCTGATGATGATACTGAGCTCGATGAAGGCAGTAACATGAGCGCAGACAGAGGGGGTGCCCAAGAAGGACAGCAATCTGACAGTCATGCTCCCCCTGCTGCAGCATACTGCCAGGTTTGCTCCAGTGATGAGGAGGGAGGGGATGATGAGGTCACTGACTCAACGTGGGTGCCTGATAGGAGAGAGGAGGAGGAGGAGGAGGCGGCACATCACCAACGAGGCAGGATGCCCTCCAGGGGCCAGCCTAAGGGCAGCACATTGACTGCATCACACCCCAAAGCTCCACATGTGCAGGGCACTGCAGTCTCTGCACGTTATTCAAAAAGTTCTTTGATGTGGGCCTTTTTTGAGACGAGTGCATCAGAACGCACTGCTGCTATTTGCAACATATGTCTCAAGCGTATCTCGCGTGGCCAAAACATCTCCCGCTTGGGTACCACATGCTTGACCAGACATATGTTGACCTGCCATGCAGTTCGTTGGCAAGCGTATCTAAAAGACCCACACCAAAGAACAAAGAGGACCTCTCCTTGCTCCTCATCAGCTGAGATCTCCAACCCCACTATACCTTCAGTCCTCTCTGAGACCTGCACTGAGAGGAATGAAGGTGTAGAATTAGGTGTGTCACAGCCAAGTACTTGTGGGCAATCTGATTTTGGTACACCGACGTCAGATTGTACCAGGCAAATTTCCCTGCCCCAGCTGCTGCACTGCCGAAAGAAGTTTGCTCCCAGCCATCCACATGCGCAGCGGTTGAATGCTAGCTTGGCAAAATTGCTAGCACTTCAACTGCTGCCTTTTCAGTTGGTAGACTCTGCCCCCTTCCGTGAGTTTGTGGAATGTGCGGTTCCTCAGTGGCAGGTACCTAAACGCCACTTTTTCTCACGGAAGGCGATTCCGGCTCTCTACCGGCATGTGGAAGGCAATGTCCATGCCTCGCTGGACAGGGCGGTCAGCGGTAAGGTGCATATTACCGCTGACTCATGGTCCAGCAGGCATGGACAGGGACATTACTTAAGTTTCACAGCGCATTGGGTGACTCTGCTGGCAGCTGGGAAGGATGCAGGACAAGGTGCAGTAGTGTTGGAGGTTGTTCCGCCACCACGCCTCCAAAATGCTAATGATTGTGACACACCTCTCTCCTCCACCCCCTCCTCTTCTTCTTCCTCCATGGCCTCTTCCTGTGCTTTGTCCTCGGAACCAGCGGTGCTCCGTAGCCATTCAAGGGGCTATGCAAGTACGCAGGCCAAAAGATGCCATGCGGTGCTTGAGCTGGTGTGCTTGGGGGACAGGAGCCACACTGGGGCAGAGGTTCTGTCAGCTCTGCAGGGGCAGGTTCAGAGGTGGTTGATGCCACGCTAACTTAAGGCAGGAATGGTGGTTTGCGACAATGGCACCAACCTCCTCTCTACCCTCCGACAGGGACAAATGACCCATGTGCCCTGTTTGGCTCATGTCCTTAACTTGGTGGTGCAGCGGTTCTTGGGCAGGTACCCGGGCTTACAGGATGTCCTGAGGCAGGCCAGGAAAGTCTGTGTGCATTTCCGCCGGTCATATAATGCCAGTGCTCGGCTGACGGACCTCCAAAAGGAGTTTAACCTGCCCAAGAACCGCCTAATCTGTGACATGCCCACCAAGTGGAACTCAACGTTGGCCATGCTGCAGCGGCTGCACACGCAGCAGAGGGCCATCAATGAGTACCTGTGCGACTATGGCACCAGGACAGGGTCAGGGGAGCTTGTTTTTTTTTCCCCACGCCAGTGGGCCAAGATCAGGGATGCATGCACTGTCCTGTCACCATTTGAGGAGGCCACGAGGATGGTGAGCAGTGACAGTGCATGCATCAGTGACACTGTCCCCTTTGTCCACCTGTTGGAGCACATGCTGCGTGGAATAATGGACAGGGCACTTGAGGCAGAACAGAGGCAGGAAGAGGAGGACTTCCTTAGCTCTCAAGGCCCCCTTTATCCAGACAGTGTTTCTGCATGCCCGCCGATCACACAGGAAGAGAACGAGGAGGAGGAGGAGGAAGATTGTGTCAGTATGGAGGTGGAGCCTGGCACTCAGCATCAGCAGCAGTCTTTAAGGGATCAGTCCCAAGAAACACATGGACTTGTACGTGGCTGGGAGGAGGTGGCTGCGGACCATGTCGTCCTTAGTGACCCAGAGGACTCCGGACCGAATGCCTCAGCAAACCTACGCTGCATGGCCTCCCTGATCCTTCAAAGCCTGCCTAAAGATCCTCGTATTCGTGGTATCAAGGAGAAGGACCAATACTGGCTGGCAACCCTCCTTGATCCACGTTACAAGGGTAAGGTTGCGGACCTTATCTTGCCATCGCAGAGGGAGCAGAGGATGAAACATCTTCGGGAGGCCTTGCAGAAAGGTCTGTGCAACGCTTTCCCAGAGACTGGGAGGTTACAAACTCCTGTTTCTGGACAATGTGTTGCTGAGGCTTCGGTCAGTCAAAGAAGGAGCGGTGGAGAAGGTGGCCGACCAATGCGTTCAGACAATTTTTTGGCCCGCAGCCCCAAGGTATGATCGGTTCCAGCAACCATCGCCAGCGTCTGTTTTACATGGTGCAGGAATACCTAGGGGCAAGATCAGACTTGGACACCTTTCCCACCGAAAATCCTCTGGGTTACTGGGTCTTGAGGATGGATCACTGGCCAGAGCTTGCACAGTATGCAATTGAGCTACTGGCCTGTCCTGCATCCAGCGTTCTTTCGGAACGCACATTCAGTGCTGCTGGAGGCTTGGTAACCGATCACAGGGTGCGTCTGTCCACTGACTCGGTCGATCGACTGACCTTCATAAAAATGAATCAGTCTTGGATCACCACCAGCTACCAAGCACCTGATGCTGATGTAACCGAATAATTTTTTTTTAAATCTCAGATCCCTTCAAAGACTGCCTATGCTGATGCTGAGTGACTATCCCTGAGTAATTATCCTCTTCCTCCTCAATCATCACGCTGATAGCTTGAAAGAACATTTTTGGTTCTGGGCGCCACCACCAATGCCTAAGGCACAATTTTTCAGCCCCTGTTTAACAGGGGCGTGTGATTACAATTTTTGATGCAATACTTTGCAGCAGGGCTTGTTCCTGCGTTCCAACTAGAGTGTCTGTGAGGGGTTGCAGTGTTGTAGCACCAGCACCAGTGCCTAAGGCCCAATTTTTCTGCCCCTGTTTAACAGGGGCGTGTAATTACAATTTTTGATGCAATACTTTGCAGCAGGGCTCGTTCCTGCGTTCCAACTAGAGTGTCTGTGAGGGGTTGCAGTGTTGTGGCACCAGCACCACCACCACCACCACCACCAAAGGCCCAATTTTTCTGCCCCTGTTCAACAGGGGCATGTAATTACAATTCTTGATCTAATATTTCACAGCAGGGCCCATTTCTGCACCCACCAAGAGCGAGTGAGGACTTACAGTGTTGTGGCACCAGCACCACCACCACCACCACCACCAAAGGCCCAGTTTTTCTGCCCCTGTTCAACAGGGGCATGTAATTACAATTCTTGATCTAATATTTCACAGCAGGGCCCTGTGAGTGCTTACGTTGTTGTGGCCACAACAACACCTAAGGGCCAAATTTATGCTGAGTATATAGGGCAGGCCCCTACTTTCAAACATCTAACTTACAAACGACTCCTACTTGCAAACGGAAGGAGACAACAGGAAGTGAGATGAAATCTACCCCTAGGAAGGGAAATTCTCTCCTGTAAGAGTTAATATGGGAAAAACATTTCTCCTTTCCACTGATGCTTTCCAATCCTTGTTCCACAAAAAAACCCAAATTTTCAAAAAACATTTGTCATTGGGACAAAAAGTGAGGTGAAATCTTCTAAAGAGGAGGAAAGACAGCAAAACAAATGTCACAGGGGTGATAACCCTTCCCTATGTTTTCCAAAAAGCTTAAAAAAGATTTTTTGGCTGGAGCTAAACACGTTAAAAATGTACCCGTTCAAAATGACAATCAGATTCTACTTAACAACAAACCTACAGTCCCTGTCTTGTTTGCACCGCCTGTATACTGCTGTTCAGAGTATATAGAGCCTTGTGGCCCCACACCTTTCCTTATTTTAATTTGGGTGCGGATTTCCCCTTAATATCCATACAAGACCCAAAGGGCCTGGTAATGGACTGGGGGGTACCCATGCCGTTTGTCTCACTGATTTTCATCCATATTGCCTGAACCCGACATTACATTAAACCCGCAAGCAGTTTTAAATGAGATTTTTTCCTTTAAAAATGACATTTGGTGCAGGGACTGTTCTAAACACGGGAAACACGCGCCACTTTACAGGCATACTATAGACACCCCCCAGGTACGATATTTAAAGGAATATTTCACTTTTTTTTTTTACTTTAACCATCATTAAAATCACTGCTCCCGAAAAAACGGCCGTTTTTAAAAGTTTTTTTTGCATTGATACATGTCCCCTGGGGTAGGACCCGGGTCCCCAAATCCTTTTTAGGACAATACCATGCAAATTAGCCTTTAAAGTGAGCACTTTTGATTTCGAACGTTCGAGTCCCATAGACGTCAATGGGGTTCTAACGTTCGTGCGAATTTTCGGTCCGTTCGCAGGTTCTGGTGCGAACCGAACCGGGGGGTGTTCAGCTCATCCCTAGTGCCTTCCATTGTGTTGAAGTGAGCCCCTAGAAACACCAGGGATTGTGTTGGCTCTAGATGGCTCTTCTCTAAATTCAGAAGCCACCCAAATTCTTGCAGGGTGGAAATGACTAAGTTCTTGTGCTCTAAAAGTTGGTCTTTGTTTTGAGCTAGGAGAAGTAGGTCGTCTAGATAGTGGTGGAGACAAACCCCCTTGATGCGAAGCAGAGCTAAAACAGATAATAGGACCTTGGAAAAGACCTGAGGTGATGTCGTCAGACCGAAAGGTAGACGTGAATTGCAGATGCTGATCGCTTACCGCAAAGCGGAGGAATTGTTGGAAATTCGTTGCCACCGACACGTGAAAGTAAGCAACTTTTAGATCGATTGAAATCAACCAGTCTCCCATATGTAAGGACTGTTGAATAGTAAGTAAGGATTCCATTTTGAGCTTTTCCTTCTGGATAAAGGAATTGAGAAGGGTTAAGTCTATTACTGGTCTCCATGTACCGTTTTTCTTCTGTATCATGAACAGAGGCAAATACATGCCTTTGCCTCTTTCGTCTTCTGGAACAGGGATGGCCGCACCTTGGACCAATAAACAATTCATGTAGGTTAACAGGACCTGCTTTTTCTCTTCTTAACCTGGAAGAGTTGTAGGAACAAATCTGAGTCTTGGGGCGTTGTTGAAGACCCACTTGTGACCGGAGGAGACCATCTTGACGGTCCAGTAATCCCAGATTGAGGCCGCCCAGACATGCCTGAAGTGGCGAATATGAGCCCCCACCCGGCATGCCTTAGCGGGCCCAATCTCAAAAGGACTTAGTGGAGTCGTGGTTGCCAGAGGAACCACCTTTTGTGGGTTTTTTGAAAGAGGACTGCCTAGATTTCCAGGACTTTGAAAACTCCCGGCCAGGCCTATACCTGCGTGCTTCCTTAGCGTGATCAGAATTTTGTCTTCTATGAAAAGAGAGTTTCTGATTTTGTAGGCACTGATCTTGAGGGAGGAAACTAGACTTACCGCCCATGGCCCGGGTTATGGCACTATCCAGCTTGTTGCCAAATAGTGAAGTTCCTTCAAAAAGAATTCAGCACCAAGCTTGTTTGGTAGCTGGATCCGCCAACCATGGACTGAGCTATAATGCACGACGAGCTGAAACAGCCGCCAACATAACCCAGGACATCAGGCGGATGACATCAATAGAGGCCTCCCCAAGAAAGGTCGACGCCAGCCTGATCTCCTTGATAGGAGAATCTTTAGCTGTTTCAACAGAGATACCTCTTAGGAACTCATCCACATTGTCAGACCAAGATTCTAAAGCTTTGTATACTGCAGCTATCGCAAGTACTGGCTTGCATGCCATTCCTAACGTCAGGTAAATCCTTTTTAGATCTGAATCAATTCGTCTTTCCAGAGGATTTTTAAAAGATACAGTGTCTTCTAAGGTAAGAGTTACATATCTTACTAGTCTCATCAGTGCTGCATCCACCAAAGGAGCTGACTCAAGGTGTTTTACTTCCTCTTCCTTAAAAGGATACAGTTTCAAGACCTTTGTTTGCATGGAACTCTTTTTGTCCATCTTGCTCCATTCATCAGATATTATGTCGTCCAGTTCAGAGAAAAAAGGAAAATATTGTTGCTCCTTATTCAGCTGTTTAAAAAAATTTTCTCTGTTTTGGGGGGGGGGGGGGAGTAACAAGGTCTTCCCACTTCAAAGCCTCTCTTACTGCTTTCACCAAAGAAGAGACTAAAGTGTATTCAAACCCCACGCCAGGATCCTCCAGATCCGATTCGCTGTCTGAAATAGGAGCAGAATAGCGACTTGGCTGGGAAGACTCCCATGTCTCATGTACTGAACCTTCTCCCACTGGAGAGCATAATGGGTCTGATGGAGATTCACGGGCCTGTTGAGCCTCTCTTTCCTGCAGAGATTCTTTCACAACCGCCTCACCATCGCTTCTAAACGCTGGTCTTCACCATCCCTCTCATCTGCAGCTTTAGAGAAGCAGTGATCACAGAGATATTTGTCTACTGGAACAGGCATCCTGCACCCCCAGCATGATTTTTCTGATCTCTTGCTAGAGTGAGATGAAGGGGGGTGGGGAGGATTTTTACTGCGCTGTTCAGATCTGGAAGGAGATTTATGATGTCTAGACCTGGAGGAAGATTGCCGGTGGTGTGATTTTGATGACCCACTTCCTTAATGGGAACTATGGTGTGGATCAGACCTAGAAGGGTTGTAAGGAAAGAAGTACAGAAAAGATAGAGACAGGAATCAGCTAGTGTCCTAAAATCCTACTCTCAATCCTTGTACAGGTAGAAAAGCATAACTGCAAACATACCTGCTACAAGCGGGCTGGCCACTAGGGGGCAGTGAGGAGTCCATGGTGTCAACACAATAGGAAACTGCAGAGACAGATTCACACATCAGCTGGCTGACAAAAGACCTTAACCCCCAGACAATAGAGCTTGTCTTACCTTGAACCGCCAAGATAGTTGCCCCGGGAAGTTGCTGTATCACCCATGAACATTCCCGGGGCTCTGTAAGCTTTCCACAACTTTTAAAATTGGCAACCATGACGTCATCGACGGCGTCAGATGCGAGACACTCGCGTGCATGCGTGAACCTCGCATGAGCCTCGACTTCGTATCGGGTCCGCGCATGCGCAGAGCACACGCCGGTACCCGGAAGTGATAGAGAGAGCGGCTGCTGGAATGCAGAAAGCGTCTGCTCCAGCTAGGACACCAGTGATGAGGGAGAAACACAGAAAAAGGTACAAACAACACATAAACACTGCTGCCATGTGTATACATATATAAAAACTTACCCCTCCACCTACGATCACCTGGGCCGAGGAACCGCCATATGCTGCCATGGAGCTTGTCAGGAAAAAAATTTGCTTTTGAAAATTAATAATTTTTCTTCATAAATATTGGCCAAAATTTTTTTTTCAAGAAGTTTTTATTGAGATGTACAAAGCGTAAAATATAGTAAACAACATTTTGTAAGACATTTTATAGAGGAAATTTTAGGTATATAAAATAAAATAGCCTAGGGGTCGTATACATACATACCAGGATGGGAAAATGAGTAAAATAAACAGAACAAAACATGCCAATAGCTATTCTCTAAGAGGAGATACCTGGATGGATCTGTTTATTGAAAATCTCTAGGATTGTAAGATGGAACATAAGAAAACAAAACAAGACAAAATGTAGGGGGGGCAGGTGGTTGGATTAGGGCACAGGAGGGGGGGGCATCATAACCGAAGTAGAGATATTGTGAGGTAGTTTTCTTCACAATGTTGGTAGATATTGATATTGACAAGAATTATGCCCTGTACACACGGTCGGATTTTGAGGCGGAAAATGTGTGATCGGAGCTTGTTGTCGGAAATTCCGACCATGTATGGGCTCCACCGGACTTTTTCCATCGGAATTTCCGACACACAAAGTTTGAGAGCAGGCTATAAAATTTTCTGACCACAAAATCCGATCGCGTCAATTCCGACCGTGTGTGGACAATTCCAATGCACAAAGTGCCACGCATGCGCAGAATAAATTCCGAGACGAAACTGCTCGGTCTGGTAAGATTAGCGTTCGGAATGGATATAGCACTTTTGTCACGCTGCAATGTTTTAAATAGTTTAATGCAGCACACTCTCTTCTTCTTTATAATGCTAGAAGAATGAAGTAGTTTTGCTTCTCATATTCACACAGAGTTCTCACAAACTTCTTTCTTTATTATTTATCGTGATTTCATCAACATAATAATTTTATTTGTTACATCTACCGAAAAAAAAAAAAATTTAGATTAAAAAATATTTTTTTTTTTTTTTTTTTTTTAACGCCTGATCTTGTGTTTTTTTTTTTTTTTTAACTCCAGAATATATTTTTAATTCCTTTATTAAGGGCTCATAACCATTGTCTTCTGGAGGTGGCAAGTCCAAGCTGCCATTCTGGAGACACCTGTGGAACTCCGTGTGGGCGATGACTCCACCATCTGACATCCGGCCATTCTTTCCACGTCCACATACAGAAATTCATAAGTAGCCAACACCACCGCCAACATCACAATACTATTGAACCCCTTGTAGTTGTAATAGTATGACCCAGAGTTGGGTGGTGGGACGAAGTGGATGTGTTTCCCATCAATTGTCCCTCCGCAGTTAGGAAAGTCCCACCGCTGGGCAAAGTGGGAGGCCACAGTCTGCCATTCCTGTTGGTTGGAAGGAAATTGTGGAGTCAAACAAGAAAGAAATATTAATCATTTTGCACATACACATGGAAAGAAGATTAGACACAAACATTCTTGGCCAACATCTGTATAACATTTATTTTAGGGAGTATTTAAAGATAAAGGTCTAAGGTCCACCTATCAGATCCCCCCCCCCCTCTCATGGGCCATTTTATAAATTTTATGGCGGGGGGGGGAGATGTTTTGGACAGGTAACCCTCACCACTTCATTGAGAGATGAATGCCTAAATAATGTGTATTACTTTGGCCAGCCCCTCCTTACTTACACTATTGGCAGCCCACTGGGCAGGTAAGAAGTGTCATAATACAAAGAGATAAATACACACTGTACACACGCTGCAATGTTTAAATAGTTTAATGCAGCGCACTCTCTTCTTCTTTATAATGCTAGAAGAATGAAGTAGTTTTGCTGCTCAAATTCACACAGACTTCTCACAAACTTATTTCTTTATTATTAATCGTGATTTCATCAATATAATATTTTTATTTGTTACATCTACCGAAAAAAAATTTTTTTTTAGATTAAATAATTATTTTTGTTTTTTTTTAACGCCTAATCTTGTGTTTTTTTTTTTTTTTTTGTTTTTTTTAACTCCAGAATATTTTTGGGTGTGTTTTTTGTGTCAAGTTACCACAACACGATTATTATCTTGTATTATTTAATCTCAAGGAGGTTGCTTGGTGTTGGTGTCTCTTGTTAATTTCACATTGTATTTTTGAAATGTACCTGCCTACTCACAAACAAACTGTCCTTTTTGAAGGAAAACACACATTGGCGAGTATAATTGAAACAAAAATTCCTTTATTAAGGACTCATAACCAAACAAAGAGGAAGGCAACGCTGGATAAACTACAGAAATTGGCGAAGCCTTTGGCCCCCAGGGCACACATCAATTATTTTACTGCAAAATTGGTGGCCTGAGGAGTCCATATATAAGGGAGTACAATCTGGTCCAGAAGTCCAAGAGAATCATGAACAGCAGCAGATGACATGTATGTCCCCAGGCTGTGGTCATACAAGAGCCTGCATCTTTTTTCAGACCAGACTGAACCCAGGTGATCACTCTCTGGTCTTCCTTACACGCTTCCTTCCTGGCTGTGGCTCTGGTGTTGGAGGTGTGGCAGGAGGAGGAGTAGGAACTGGAGGAGGAGGAGGAGGAGGACCTGGAGAAGGAGGAGGAGGACCATGGGTGAGCTCACAAATGTGGCTTTGGCATGTGAGTTGGCCCCTCAACCCCTTATTTAGTGCTTCTAAAATGAGAAACTCACATAAGAGGCATTGGCCCTCCTCCATTTGCTGCATTTTGCATGCTGCTAGGTCAGCAAAATCCTCTTCAACACTGTGGGGTGTTCTGAGGGCCTCAGTAGCATTCCAAAATAGGCCAATTGCTGCCTCCTCCAGGTTACTCCTCTTCCTGCCACTTTTTCTTTGAAGGTGGAGGGGAGGGACCTGGGTATCGGGCAGCCTACTTGGCCCGGCCACCTCCTGGCTGAGACTTTCCTGTGTATGAAAAAGGGACATCGTTTTAGTTTTTGGTTCATCAATCACAATCAGAAATTAGGAATCCAAACTAACATATATTTAACATCATTAATTTGACAACAAGAAATATTTAGAAGAATGCTATACCTGGCTCAAGCTGGGCTCCTCCACATGTTGCTGCCTGGAAGGCCCAGGTGGAAGGAAGCGTGGAAGGAAGAGTGGAGAGTGCTGGCCTGGGTTCAGTCTGACCTGCCGGAAAATGCAGTCTGTCATAGTACCACAGCCTGGGGAGATAAATGTCATCTGCTGCTCCTGATCTCAGGGAATCCTGGACCTTCTTGTGCTCCCTTAGATAATTGCTCCTCATGCCACCAATTAGGATCTTCAAATAGGTGATGTCTGCCGTGGGGATCACCAGCTTCACAAATTCCAGCAATTGATCCAGCGCTGCCTTCCTCTTTGTTTGATTCTTATGTGGGTGGTTTACCTGCCACAGACAGGGCAGCTCCCTGAACATATCAATGAATATGGTGATAAAGTCCTGATCCTTCAATATATCCATTTTCTCTGCAAGACACAACACAAGACAAACCCTAATGTCAGGCTAAAGTCTGCTAATCTTGTCCCAATATAGGCCTCAATCCCTAAGCAGTATAGGCACAAGTTTAAATGTTACCTTCGTTATCACGATCGGCAATTCCGATACTCCTTCCTCCACTGACAGATCGTACGTACTACGCATGTGTTATGCTTTATATACACTGCGCATGCGTGAAACTCTGCCCACCACCCTGATGTTCTTTCTAGTCTATTCCCCGCCCCTTCTCATTCGGCACAGTGGGGGAAGAGCACATGGCGGAGACACAACAGGTGCATGATAATTCCAGCAAGAAGGAGGAGGAGGAAAGCCTGGAGCCAGAAACGTCACGATCCCGGAGGAGACGATTTAAGGCATCGAATATGTCCTTTGTGGAGATGTTGGAGATGGTGGACATCTTGAAAAGGGCCGACTATGATGGGAAGTATGGACCTTACCCCAACCCCAATGTCAGAAAGGCCAAGATCATGACTAAAGTTGTGAAGAGTCTGCACAGAAATGTTGGGGTAAGACGATCCAAGGATCAACTGAGGAAGCGATGGTCGGACCTCAAATTAAGGGAGCACGATCAGTATAGACGGATCAGGAGAGTGCTGCAAAAAAGTAAGTAGTTGTCCTGTGTTCCTATTCTTTATTTCTATTACGTTCGAGCTGCTCCATGTGTTTTTCTTTACTGGTGTACAGTTTAAAATGGCAACTTTCATGTTCATGGACACATTATTCGTTCATAGGAAACATTGTTCGTGCATTTCAATACGTTTTTTCTGGCCTACTTTTCTTAAAATAATTTTGTTGTCTAGATGGGTTTGTAACTAGAATGAAATGCAAACTAGATTCTGTGTGAGGAGAGGACACTAAGCGGCTGTTTACACATCTGGACGCTGGAGTACTAGTGTGGGACACAAGAATGCCCTTTTTATTAGGGGGCCCCACACAGGTGCTCCAGTGTATACTATAGGGGTGTCTCCATCTGTGAAGCTTGTACAAAACAGGTAAGTATTCAAGCTTGCCAAAGTTACAAAATATTTCTTCATCTTGCAACTCTGCCAAAACAGACAATTGTACCCCACTTCCAAGCAATGTTTCATATTCCTATTTCTGCCATCAAATATCTGTGTGCTAAGTATACCTATTTTTTTTACATAGGGGAGAAAAGACTCGGAGGACACCACTCATCAGAGGAGACAACAGACCCCCCACCTCATGAAGAAGGGGAAATGCCACAATCCCAACCAGAGGAGGAGGAGGGAGACGTAGAAATTGTCACCACAACAGGTGAGTGTCTGCGACTACAGGCTCAGGTAAGAGATGGATGCCGGCATATTTATAATACATGGTGTGTTTTTGTTTCTATATTTTTAGGTGATCGTGATGTTGTGGATGAAGGTCATTTCAACAGTGAAAGTGCCCAGATCCTGATCGGGGAGATCATGGAGATCATGGGGTGTAATAGGGACTTGGAAAACATCCAGCAAAACATCAATGATGTTCAAAACAAAATGAAGAAGATTATTGATGTTTTAGGGAGAGTTTAAAACCCCTCGAAATTCCTAATTTTGTTGTCTTTTTTTCCTGGAAATTTTTTTCACATTTTTTAATATATTCTCGAAAAGCCAAATTTTGAAGATGCACACAGTGTGTTACCATGTGCTATCTGCTATCAGGGGAGATCAATGTATGTGTTTTGTGGGTGCAACCCTTCCTCAATAATAAAGTAGCTGAGAGGAAGGGGTTGCACCCACAAAACACGTCCCTTGATCCCCCATGATGGCAGCTAGCACATGTTGACATTCAGCAATTAGTGTGCATCTTCAAAATTTGGCTTTTCAAGGGGTGACTTCACCCCATCTGCTGAACGCAATGTCAAATACAGTTTATAAATGCTCATGTCTGATATTGCCTTCAATTTCTACAAAAGTTGAACTTTGTAAGTTCCAGATTTGTGTATTTCTTGTTGGTTTTAAACATGTCTGTTTTACCTTAAAAGGACATTTCTACTTGTATTATTAATGTCACCTACAAATATTTTATACAACAAACATGCTGGTTTGTTTTAAAAACCTTTTATTAATGCACATGTGATTATGCTTGTATTAAAAATCTTGATAATCAACAATGTGTGGCTTCTTCTTTCAATGCTCCTAAACTTTTTTTGTGTGAAAATTTGTGTTTTCTGTGACAATGGGTGTTATTTCCTAAGGGCAAATCCACTTTGCATTACAAGTGCAGATTCAGTGCAGTCTCAAGTGCACTTGGAGTGCAAAGTGTCTTTGCCTTTAGTAAATAACACACAACAGTGCTTTCGCATTTTACTGAATCACGCCATTTTCAGGTCTGCCCAAATTTTAGTAATGGTCAGCTAAAAGAAACACAAGCAGTAAATGTAAGCAAATAATTTTTCGGTTAAATTTTTTTTTTATTTAAAAAATGTCTCAGACATTGTCTGGCATATTGATGGCCCCCCTACCCACAAAGTATTTCATGTATCTTAGACGGACCTCGCGGGCACTCGGGGGGGGCAAGCCAGGACGGCCAGCTTCAAGCGCCATCAGGATAGGTTCATTGAGATTAATTCCGGCTTCAGGCCCAACTGAGCCAGCATAGTTCACAGAATTTCTCCTTAAAAAGTTGTGGAGAACACAGCAAGCCAGGATGATGTGATTAAGTTTATACTCCGCCATGTGTATGGGTGTAAGAAATAGGCAGAACCGGCTGGCCATTATTCCAAACGTGTTCCCCACCACTCATCTGGCTCTAGCCAGCCGGTAATTAAAAACCCTCTGGTCCGGGGGTGAGGGTCCTCATAGGGAATGGCCGCATAAGATGATCCCCCAGCACAAACACTTCATCTGCAACAAAGACGAATGGGAGTCCTTCCGCATTGTCTTCTGGAGGTGGCAAGTCCAAGCTGCCATTCTGGAGACACCTGTGGAACTCTGTGTGGGCGATGACTCCACCATCTGACATCTGGACATTCTTCCCCACGTCCACATACAGAAATTCATAAGTAGCCAACACCACCGCCAACATCACAATACTATTGAACCCCTTGTAGTTGTAATAGTATGACCCCGAGTTGGGTGGTGGGACGATGTGGATGTGTTTCCCATCAATTGCCCCTCCGCAGTTAGGAAAGTCCCACCGCTGGGCAAAGTGGGAGCCCACAGTTTGCCATTCCTGTTGATTGGAAGGAAACTGTGGAGTCAAACAAAAAAGAAATATTAATCATTTTGCACATAAACATGGAAAGCAGATTAGACACAAACATTCTTGGCCAACATCTGTATAACATTTATTTTAGGGAGTATTTAAAGACAAAGGTCTAAGGTCCACCTATCAGATCCCCCCCCCCTCTCTCATGGGCCATTTTATAAATTTTATGGGGGGGGGAGATGTTTTGGACAGGTAACCCTCTCCACTTCATTGAGAGATGAATGCCTAAATAATGTGTATTACTTTGGCCAGGCCCTCCTTACTTACACTATTGGCAGCCCACTGGACAGGTAAGAAGTGTCATAATGCAAAGAGATAAATACACACTGTACACATTTTAGCACATTTTTAGATTCTGCAATTACCTATCAAGATAATAATAGGATACAAAAACTTTAAACAGTACCATTTGAAAGTATTCAGCCAGGCCCTTGCACTACATGCTTTGGGGAAGTCATCCATAAATCTGACCACAAAAGAGGTAGGTATAGTGTGTATAGGTTTGACAAAGCCAGAAGATTGGTATCAGCTGAGTTAGCAGTTAGGGGGAGGGTTCCCAATGATTTTGGGACCCAAAAAAAAACCTCTGCCACTCTGCCTGAATTTCAAACACACATCACAATTTTCAACATTTTAGGGGATGTTTAGGGTAAATCAGTACTATGGAGCTGACTAAATAGATTGTTAATTGAGTAGATGAGGTGGATATAGGACCAGGAGAGCATGCTGGGGAGGTAAGTGAAGGCAAATATGTATGAAGGACAAAAAACATTACATGTGCTAGCTGCCATCATGGGGGATCAAGGGACATGTTTTGTGGGTGCAACCCCTTCCTCTCAGCTACTTTTTTATTGAGGAAGGGGTTGCACCCACAAAACGCATACATTGATCTCCCGTGATGGCAGATAGCACATGTTGACACACTGTGTGCATCTTCAAAATTTGTCTTTTCGAGAATATATTTAAAAATGTGAAAAAAAAATTCTGGAAAAAAGCAAACAAAATTAGGGATTTCAAAGGGTTTTAAACTCGCCCTAAAACATCAGTAATGTTCTTCATTTTGTTTTGAACATCATTGATGTTTTGCTTGATGTTTTCCAAGTCCCTATTACACCCCATGATCTCCCCGATTAGGATCTGGACACTTTCACTGGTGAAATGACCTTCATCCACAACATCATGATCACCTAAAAATATAGAAACAAAAACACCATGTATTATAAATATGCCAGCATCTATCTCTTACCTGAGCCTGTGGTCACAGACACTCACCTGTTGGTGTGGTGACAATTTCTACGTCTCCCTCCTCCTCCTCCTGTTGTCTTTGTGGCATTTCCACTTCTTCATGAGGTGGGGGGTTGTCTCCTCTGTTGAGTGGTGTCCTCTGAGTTTTTTCTCCCCTATGTAAAAAAAAAATAGGTATACTTAGCACACAGATATTTGATGGAAGAAATAGGAATATGAAACATTGCTTGGAAGTGGGGTACAATAGTCTCTTTTGGCAGAATTCCAAGATAAAGAAATATTTTGTCACTTTGGCAAGCTTGAATACTTACCTATTTTGTACAAGCTTCACAGATGGAGACACCCCTATAGTATCCACTGGAGCACCTGTGTGGGCCCCCTAATAAAAATGGTGTTCTGGTGTCCCACACTAGTGCTCCAGCGTCCAGATGTGTAAACAGCTGCTGAGTGTCTTCTCCTTACACAGAATCTAGTTTGCATTTCATTCTAGTTACAAACCCATCTAGACAACACAATTATTTTAAAAGAAGTAGACCAGAAAAAATGTATTGAAATGCATCTGGCCAAAACATGGTGTTTTATTGGCCGAACGAACAATGTTTCCTACGAAAGAATAATGTGCCCATGAACATGAAAGTTGCCATTTTAAACTGTACAACAGTAAAGAAAAGCACATGGAGCAACACAAAAGTAATAAAAATAAAGAATAGGAACACAGGACAACTACCTACTTTTTTGCAGCACTCTCCTGATTCTTCTATACTGATCGTGCACCCTTAATTTAAAGGTCCGACCAACGCTTCCTGAGTTGATCCTTGGATCGACGTACCCCAACATTTCTGTGCAGACTCTTCACAACTTTAGTCATGATCTTGGTCTTTCTGACATTGGGGTTGGGGTAAGGTCCATACTTCCGGTCCTTTTCAAGATGTCCACCATCTCCAACATCTCCACAAAGGACATATTTGAGGCCTTAAATCGTCTCCTCTGGGATCGTGACGTTTCTGGCTCTGGGCTTTCCTCCTCCTCCTTGCTGTAATTAGCACGCACCTGTTGTGTCTCCGCCATGTGCTCTTTCCCCACTATGCCGAACGACAAGGGGCAGGGAATAGACTAGAAAGAACGTCAGGGTGGCGGGCGGAGTTTCACGCATGCGCAGTGTATATAAAGCGTAACACGCGTGCGTAGTGTGTACGATCTGTGAGCGGAGGAAGGAGTAACGGAAGCGCCGATCATGATAACGAAGATAACATTTAGCCCGGGTTCACACCTATGCGAATTAGATGTGCGTTTCCACACATCTAATTCACATAGCAGGAGAATGTGACTGGCTCCCTATGGAGCCGGTTCACATATCTCCGGGGCGGGTGCGGAGCGCACTGCACAAAAACGCTGTGCGTCTTTGGCTCAGTTTCAGGGCCGAATTCAGGCATAGAATCGGCCCTGATTTGTCCCTGAAATAGGGAACAGGGACGCACAGTGCTCCTGTGAGATCTGCAGCCCGTTGTAATGTGAACCTGGGCTTAAACTTGTGCCTATACTGCTTATAGATTGAGGCCTATACAGGGACAAGATTAGCAGACTTTAGCCTGACATTAGGGTTTGTCTTGTGTTGTGTCTTGCAGAGAAAATGGATATATTGAATGATCAGGACTTTATCCCCATATTCATTGATATGTTCAGGGAGCTGCCCTGTCTGTGGCAGGTAAACCACCCACATAAGAATCAAACAAAGAGGAAGGCAGCGCTGGATAAATTGCTGGAATTTGTGAAGCCGGTGATCCCCACGGCAGACATCACCTATTTGAAGGCTCTAATTGGTGGCATGAGGAGCACTTATCTAAGGGAGCACAAGAAGGTCCAGGATTCCCAGAGATCAGGAGCTGCAGATGACATTTATGTCCCCAGCCTGTGGTACTATGACAGACTTCATTTTCTGGCAGGTCAGACTGAACCCAGACCAGCACTCTCCACTCTTCCTTCCATGCTTCCTTCCACCTCAGCTGAGGCTTCTGACATCCAACCTAGCCTTCCAGGTAGCCACATGTGGAGGAGCCCAGCTTGAGTCAGGTATAGCATTCTTCAAATTATTTCTGGTTGTCAAATTAATGATGTTAAATCTATTTTAGTTTTGATTACTAATTTCTGATTGTGATTGATGAACCAAAAACTAAAACAATGTCCGTTTTTCATACACAGGAAAGTCTCAGCCAGGAGGTGGCCCGGCCAAGTAGGCTGCCCGATACCCTGGTCCCTCCCCTCCGCCTTCAAAGAAAAAATGGCAGGAAGAGGAATAACCTGGAGGAGGCTGCAATTGGCCTATTTTGGAAGGCTACTGAGGCCCTCAGAACACCCCACAGTGTTGAAGAGGATTTTGCTGACCTAACAGCATGCAAAATGCTGCAAATGGAGGAGAGCCAATGCCTCATTTTAGAAGCACTAAATAAGGGGTTGAGGGGTCAACTCACATGCCAAAGCCACATTTGTGAGCTCACCCATGGTCCTTTTCCTCCTCCTCCAGGTTCTCCTCCTCCTCCTCCTCATCCAGGTCCTACTCCTCCTTCTGCCACACCTCCAACACCAAAGCCACAGCCAGGAAGGAAGCATGTAAGGAAGACCAGAGAGTGATCACCTGGGTTCGGTCTGGTCTGAAAAAAGATGCAGGCTCTTGTATGACCACAGCCTGGGGGCATACATGTCATCTGCTGCTGTTCATGATTCTCTTGGACTTCTGAACCAGATTGTACTCCCTTATATATGGACTCCTCAGGCCACCAATTTTGCAGTAAAATAATTGATGTGTGCCCTGGGGGGCCAAAGGCTTCGCCAATTTCTGCAGTTTCTCCAGCATTGCCTTCCTCTTTGTTTGGTTATGAGCCCTTAATAAAGGAATTTTTTTTTCAATTATACTCGCCTATGTGTGTTTTCCTTCAAAAAGGACAGTTTGTTTGTGAGTAGGCAGGTACATTTCAAAAATACAATGTGAAATTAACAAGAGACACCAACATCAAGCAATCTCCTTGAGATTAATAAATAATACAAGATAATAATGGTTTTGTGGTAACTTGACACACAAAACACAAGCAAAAATATTCTGGAGTAAAAAAAAAAAACAAACAAAAAAAAAACACAAGATCAGGCTTTAAAATACTCAAAAAAAACTATCTAAAAACATCCCAAAAAGATTATTTTTTCGGCAGATGTGACAAATAAAAATATTATATTGATGAAATCACGAGAAATATTAAAAGAAGTTTGTGAGAAGTCTGTGTGAATATGAGCAGCAAAACAACTTCATTATTCTAGCATTATAAAGAAGAAGAGACAAAAGTGCTATATCCATTCCGAACGCTAATTTTACCAGACCGAGCAGTTTCGTCTCAGAATTTATTCTGAGCATGCGTGGGACTTTGTGCGTCGGAATTGTCCACACGGTCGGAATTGATGCGATCGGATTTTGTTGTCGGAAAATTTTCTTAGCCTGCTCTCAAACTTTGTGTGTCGGAATTTCCGATGGAAAAAGTCCGATGGAGCCCACACACGGTCGGAATTTCCGACAACAAGCTCCGATCGCACATTTTCCGTCGTAAAATCCGACCGTGTGTACAGGGTATAAGTGTCCAAAAATGTTGCATCCAAATCAAAATAAATTATAATAGTGTCCAGAGCCCAAAACAACATATATATGCGATGATATATATATATAAGTGCTCCCCCTCAAGGGTCCCCACTCACCGAATCCCATCACCCCTGCAGGGGTAATGCGTATAACTGTTGTATTCTAGAACGCCAGTCTACAAGGATGTATGCTATGCAGATCCCAACCGTATCCCTTTGATTCCAGATAAATTGGACATGACCAGTATTGTATACCTTTAATGATATCTTGTAGTATAAAGCCAGATGGGTGCCCTCCCCATAAAAAAGGCATTCAGATGAAAATGAAATAGGCTGCAGCATTTCAATAGGGCGTACATTTTTGATTTCACTCCTCACTACCTATCACAGTTTTGAAGGCCATAAAATGCTAAGATGGCACAAAACCCCCCCAAATGACCCCATTTTGGAAAGTAGAAACCCCAAGCTATTTGCTGAGAGGCATGTTGAGTCCATGGAATATTTTATATTTTGCCACAAGTTGTGGGAAAATGATAAACTTTTTTTTTTTTTTGCACAAAGTTGTCACTAAATGATATATTGCTCACACAGGCCCCAAAAACCAAGCACCGCCTTCAGGATTTCTAAGGGCGTAAATTTTTGATTTCACTCCTCACTACCTATCACAGTTTTGAAGGCCATAAAATTCTAAGATGGCACAACCCCCCCCCACCCAAATGACCCCATTTTGGAAAGTAGATACCAAAGCTATTTGCTGAGAGGCATGGTGAGTATTTTGCAGCTCTCATTTGTTTTTGAAAATGGAGAAAGAAAAAAAAAATTATTATTTTTTTTTTTTTCAATTTTCAGAACTTTGTGACAAAAAGTGAGGTCTGCAAAATACTCACCATACCTCTCAGCAAATAGCTTGGGGTGTCTACTTTCCAAAATGGGGTCATTTGGGGGGGTTGTGCCAGCTGGGCATTCCACGGTCTCCAAAACTGTGATAGGCAGGCTCCCAAAAAGTCTCACACATGTGGTATCCCTGTACTCAGAATGTATTTTGGGGTGTAATTTCACATATTCCCATGGCATGTTTGAGCAATATATCATTTAGTGACAACTTTGTGCAATAAAAAAAAAATTGTCTTTTTCCCGCAACTTGTGTCACAATATAAAATATTCCATGGACTCGACATGCCTCTCAGCAAATAGCTTGGGGTGTCTACTTTCCAAAATGGGATCATTTGGGGGGGTTTGAACTGTCCTGGCATTTTATGCACAATATTTAGAAGCTTATGTCACACATCACCCACTCTTCTAACCACTTGAAGACAAAGCCCTTTCTGACACTTTTTGTTTACATGAAAAAATATTTTTTTTTGCAAGAAAATTACTTTGAACCCCCAAACATTATATATTTCTTTAAAGCAAAGGCCCTACAGATTAAAATGGTGGGTGTTTCATTTTTTTTTTTTTTTACACAGTATTTGCGCAGCAATTTTTCAAATGCATTTTTTGGGGAAAAAACACGCTTTTTAAAATTTTAATGCACTAAAACACTATATTGCCCAAATGTTGAAATTAAAAAGATGATCTTAGGCCAAGTACATGGATACCAAACACGACATGTTTTAAAATTGTGCACAAACGTGCAGTGGCGACAAACTACATACATTTTTTAAAAGCCTTTAAAAGCCTTTACAGGTTACCACTTTACAGAGGAGGTCTACTGCTAAAATTACTTCCCTCGATCTGACCTTCGCGGTGATACCTCACATGCATGGTGCAATTGCTGTTCACGTTTGACGTCAGACCGATGCTTGCGTTCGCCTTTGTGCGAGAGCAGGGGAGAACAGGGGTGCTTTTTTTTTTTTTTTTATAATTTTTATCTCAGGGAATGTAAATATCCAATATGATAGCAATAGGTAGTGACAGGTACTCTTTTTTGAAAAAATTTGGGTCTATTAGACCCTAGATCTCTCCTCTGCCCTAAAAGCATCTGACCACACCAAGATCGGTGTGATAAAATGCTTTTCCAATTTCCCAATACCGCTGTTTACATCCGGCGAAATCTAAGTCATGAAATGCTCGTAGCTTCCAGTTTCTTAGGCCATAGATATGATTGGAGCCATTCTGGTCTCTGATCAGCTCTATGGTCAGCTCGCCAAATCACCGGCTGCATTCTCGGTTTCCCTGTTGGGACAGGAGAGCCAGAGAAAATCATGGAAGACGGTGGGGGGGGGGGACATTGCCTCCCACTGCTTGTAAAAGCAGTCTAGAGGCGAATTAGCTGCTAGGATTGCTTTTACATGAAAGCCGACCGCTGGCTGAAAAGAATGATACCAAGATGATACCTAAACCTGTAGGCATCATTCTGCTATAACCACTCAAAGTTCAGCAACATACCAGTACATTGCTGGTCCTTGTTGGGCATATATTGTAATCTTTTTTTTCATGCAGCCTGTGGGCTGAACGAAAAAAAGAGATTGATCGGTGGGTATGCCCACCATTAGAATACCTCCCTTTATCCACTCACTTCTAATGATGGGCATACATGCACCATTTATATATGCCGAAGCATGGGGGCATCCACCCACAAAAGGTAGGAGCAAATCGCTCCTCCGCCCCTGCTGCCCCCACGCTTCGGCATATATGCTCTTTTTTTTAACTGTGGTGGTGAAATCACCTCCGACAGCGCTGGAGTCACGGTTTTATGTATCGTGGGAGCAAACGCTGTTGCTGTCAAGATAAATAAATCCGTGCTGCAACTGAATGGCGTACCTGCTAAGCAAATAATGGTTAACAATAAAACAAAGTAACATTACAGTATAACAGTAAAACTTACCATACCTGCAAAGCAAATACAAAAAAAACATAGTAAAAAATAAAACATTTTTTAATGCAACCTGTGCCGAAGCATGGTGGCATCCACCCGCAAAAGGTAGGAGCAAATCGCTCCTTCGCCCACTGCTGCCCCCATGCTTCGGCATATATGCTGAAGTATGCAACTGTGGTGGTGAAATCACCTCCGACAGCGCTGGAGTCATGGCTTTATGTATCGTGGGAGCAAACGCTGTTGCTGTCAAGATAAATAAATCCGCGCTGCAGCTGAATGGCGTACCTGAAAACAAAAAATTGGTTAACAATAAAACACAGAAAACAGTAAAGTATAAAAAAATTACATACCTGAAAAAGCAAACATGATAAAACATACCAACAATAAAACATTGCAGAATAGAATACAGTAAAAAAAGAGCAGAACAATAGAGAGAGAATATAGAGAGAGAGGGAACAATAAAATGACAACTATTTCTGTTTTTTTTATTTTATATTTTTTTGTGTATTTTTTTTTACATTTTTTTTGTAACTGTAACTTTTGTAACTGTAACCAGTTCCAGGTTTGGGTCTCCCAAAATGCAATGGCATCTTGGGAAGCCCTGTGAAAGTGTGCCTAGTCTGTGCAATGCTGTACCCTACGCTAAAACTCAATTTGTGTATGGTAGCTCTCAAAACATTCACCAATGCAAAGGAGGGACAATATTACCGGGTGTGCGCTTTCTGCAGACACAACATTTTCTTTGGGTGGCTCGTTGGGTAGGGGTATGCGGGAGGACATAAGGAAAATGCCTCTCATGCAGCCCGGCTTACTGCATCTGGATTGGGAAGGTGAGGTGGAGCACCGTCTGGAAACAGAAGAGCTCTGACGATCTCTTCCTGGAATTTAAGGAAGGATCCAGTCTGTCCTGAAGCTCTGTATAGCACATGAGCGTTCAGCAAAGCCAATTGAAATAAATAAACAGACACTTTTTTATACCAGCGTCTGGCCTTACAGGCTACTAGGTATGGCGCCAACAACTGGTCGTTGAGATCCACCCCTCCCATATTTTGGTTATATTCGTGGACACAGAGGGGTTTCTCCACAACACCAAACGCCGTAGTAATTTGGACCGTCATGTCTGCATGAAGGGAGGTAAGAACGAAAACATTCTTATTATCTCTCCACTTCATAGCGAGCAAATTATTACACTGCAAGCAGGCTCTCTCCCCCAGCCTAAGACGGGAATCTACAAGCCGCTGGGGAAAGCCCCGGCAATTAGGTTGCACAGTGCCACATGCTCCAATCTGATGATCAAAAAGGTGACTAAAAAGTGGCACGCTCGTGTAATAATTGTCCACATATAAGTGGTACCCCTTTCTGAATAAGGGTGACACCAAGTCCCACACAATCTTGCCAGCGCTTCCTATGTAGTCAGGTCAGTTTGTCAGCTCTACGTGGCTATCTTTTCCCTCGTAAACCATAAAACTACATGTATAGCCTGTGGCCCTGCCACAGAGCTTATACATCTTGACCCCGTATCTGGCACGCTTGCTGGGAAGGTACTGTTTGAATGACAAGCGGCCAGAAAACGTAATCAGGGACTCATCAACGCAGACAACTTGATGGGAAGTAAACAAGTTTGCAAAACGTTGGTTGAAGTGGTTTACGAGGGGCCAAATTTTGTAGAGCCGGTTGTATCCAGGATCTCCACGAGGACGACAGAGTTCATTGTTGTTGAAGTGCATGAACCGCAAGATCTGCTCGTATCATGCTCTGGCCATGGAAGCAGAGAACACAGGCATATGGTAAATTGGGTCAGTGGACCAATATGACCGCAACTCACTCTTTTTAGTTATGCCCATGTTGAGGGAAAGGCCCAGAAAGAGCTTACATTTGGAAACCGTAATTGGTCTCCAATCTCTGGCAAGGGAGGACTGGGGAATAGTGGCAATGTGTTGACCAGCATACAAATTGCTTTGGTCCATAATAGATCTATAGAGATCTTCGGTGAAAAACAGAGAATACAAATCAAGTGGCGAAAAATCAACTTTTTCCACCTGAATGCCGGGTTGGCCAGTGAATGGGGGAAGTACGGGTGCTGCAGAAGTGGCGGGTTCCCAATTAGGATTGGCGAATGCAGCAGGAAGGGCACTATGGGCACGACGGGCCTGTGTTCTTCTTCTTGGTGGCAGCGGGACACTACTTGTGCTTGCCACCTCGCCAGCTTGAACTGCACTTATGGGACTCGCCACGTCACCAAGTGTTACTGCAGTGCTGGATGTATGACCAGGGTGTACTAGGCCACTGGTGCTTGCCAGTTCACCAGAAGGAATAGTGGCGCTAATACTGCTCTGCTCCATACAAGAGCCCTGTGGTTCTTGCACCTCAACAGCAGAAGACGAAGATTGGGGTCTGGTACACCTGACCTTGGCAGGGACCACAACTCCGTCGTCAGAGCTATCTGTCATGGATCTGCTGCAGGATCGTATTCTGAGCCTGAATCTGACAGATGAGTGACTTACTCTTCACTATCTGTCATGCTCAGAAACGTGTAGGCCTCTTCACTAGTGTACCTTCGATTTGCCTTTTTTTGCTCTAAATTTAGTGGTACACTGGTGAGACTCACAGGCAAAAAAGCTCCTGACTGTTAGCGACTGTATCAAAACGCTACCAAAAAACTGTTAGCGATCACAGAGATCAGGCCTGACTCTGCGAACGCTGCAGTTATGTGTTTAGTATCTTGTAAGTGACAGTGATCGATCGATACTGCACTTGGGTGGGGCAAAACGCAGGTGCTAGCAGGTATCTCAGCTGATCCTGCTGACACTGCATTTTTGGAAACCCTAAACTGCTGGGCACGCTAGTATAGATCTGATCAGATCAGATATTGATCCGTTCAGATACTATACCACTAAGGGAGGTGTATGCGGGAGGTGTATGCGGGAAGTGTATGCGGGTGTTATCGGTACTGACACTAACCTGATGCTGCCTGGGGTGACGCAGACCCTATCTGACCCTAAAACTTAACTTATTTCACCTCTGGGCGATTAGGGGGTTAAACCTTTATTAGGTAATAAACGGCGGGTACCCTGAAACTATAATAACAAACTAACTAACCAGCGTCACTCGTAACAGTTATACGGTTATCACTGGTGAAAGGGTTAACTAGGGGGCCAATCAGGGGGTTAAAACCTTTATTAGGTGGTATATGGGGGTCCCTGGTGCTATAAAAAGCTGACGGCGAACCTAAATACTTACCTCCCTAACTAGCATCACTTATGACACTAATACAGCGAACAGAAAAATGATCGCTTAGTGACACTGGCGACGGGGGATTATCACGGGGTTAAAACTTTATTAGGGGGGGTTAGGGGGGTACCCTAGACCTAAAGGGGCCTAACACTAACTGCCCTACCACTTATAACTGTCACAAACTGACACCAATGCAATAATCAAAAAAAAAACTGCTATTGGTGTCACTGTGACAGGGGGTACGGGGGGGGGGGGGTGATCGGGGGAGATGGGGGGTAAAAAGTGTGCCTAGAGTGTTCTACTGTAAGTGTAGTGTTGGTGCAGACTTATTTGATGTCTTCTCTCCTCGGCGCCGGAACTAAAAGACCGACATGAGGAGAGATGACATCACTTCCTCTGCTTCTGTTTACATTACAGAAGCCGAGGAAGCCTGTCATTCGCCAGGAGCGATCGTGAGGGGGTGGCCATGAATAAGTGGCCTCCCCCCTCACCTCGGATTGCTCCCGATGAGAATCTGACCACCGCAGGCACCAGGGTCCTATCGGACCCCCTGACCGCGGGCAGGCAGGGACTTACCGGTAAGCTCTTATGCCTGCCCGTGCCATTGTGCCGACGTACATCAGCGCGCGGCGGTCGGCAACTGGTTAAAGGTATACAATACTGGTCATGTCCAATTTATTTGGAATCAAAGGAATATGGTTGGGATCTGCATAGCATACATCCTGGTGGACTGGCGTTCTAGAATACAACAGTTATACGCATTACCCCTGCAGGGGTGATGGGATTTGGTGAGTGGGGACCCTTGAGGGGGAGCACTTAAGTCACCTGGATATTTCTGCAAGCACTCAAGTCACCCATGACGATCTCTGCCATCTCTACTATAATACCTGATTAATATTTATATGTGGACTGTTTACTATCCATTCTACTTTTTACCTATATATATAATCGCATATATATTTTGTTTCGGCCTCTGGACACGAATTTATTTTGATTTGGATGCAACATTTTTGGACACTTATAGTTTTACTATTTAAATGTGCAACAGCACATCATATGCACTTCTTATTTTTATACTGCTAAGACATATAGGTCTTGTATTTTTCTCTGGTGATATTTATGCACTATATGCACATAGCAATATGTAAATTTAAGGGTACCTTTGTGATACTATTTTTAGAGATCCTTTTTTATTCACATATTTGGATGCACATGGCACATGTACTTTCAGGGTAGGTTTTGAGCTATTGCAATTTAGGTTTAAATACATATTTTTTCTTATTTTTTATTCACATGAGCTTTTAGGTTGTGTGTCTTTCACTACTTATATATAATTTTTTTTTTTACCCACATTAGGTACTGGGTACAGGATATTAGGTTGTGTTATAGAAGCTGTGGCTGGTGGTTCTTGTATATGTAGGGTTCAGTCCCTAGCACACCCCTAATATAGTCCATCATCTTCTTTTTATACTGGAAGTGCCCTTAGTGTATAGGTAAGCGCCATATACCCCTATTTTCTTTTAGTCTTGGTATTGTCTAGAGCTCTTCTTTGGGGAGCCCTATTAGGGGAGGCAGCTACCTTTAATTTTTTAATTATTTAATTTTATTTGTTTATTAATTATTTACTAATTTTTTATTAACTTTCATAACAATTTTTTTTTTGGTCCTAAGCGTGGCTTCTTTCTTTATTTTTCATAGTTTCTTTAAGGCTATACATGGTCTTTTGCTTTGCTATAAGAATTTTGAGATGGCTGAAATGAGAAGTTTGACATCTTTGTGATGTAATAGTAGAGGAATAGTTTGCAATGGGTATAGTAGTCTAGCAAAACTGACCATTTTAACCAGGTGACATCTTCCCAGGAGCGAGAGGGGCAGATCCATCCAGATTTTTGAAATCAAAGGATAGTAACTGAGGTGGTATAAGGAGGAGGGAAGTTTCCTTATTTTGATTCCTAAATAGGTGATATGTGACTTGACGACTGAAAAGATGGAGTACTGGGCCCAAGGTGGATTAGAGAGTGTGCCTATGGGAAGGATTTCACTTTTGCCATAATTAATGCGGAGGCCTGAACAGTATCTAAATTCATCAAATACCTTTTTGATAGTGGTCATGTCGGAAGAGGCGTTGTCTGAGAATATAAGGACATCATCCGCAAAGAGGGAGGTGAGTAGGTTATGTTTACCCACTTTAATGCCATTTAGGGGAGCTGTTAACGCTAGGTACCTGGATAGGGGTTCTAGGGCGATGTTGAAAAGGAGAGGGGGCATCCTTGAAGTGTACCCTTGTGGAGGCAGAATTCAGAGTAGGCCTGCTGCCACCAGTCTAGCTACATAGTCGTGTACACGGAGCCGTGTACATAATATATATGAGATGATGGAAGCGGCCTGTGAATCCCATTGATGACATGGCCATGGAGAGCCATTTGACATCCAGGTTCAAAAGTGAGATGGGTCTATATGAACCTGGGTCCTTTGCTTCTTTGCCCTTTTTAGATAGTAATTTAATAATGGCCTGGTTCCCCGACTGAAGGTATGTGCTGCCTGACCAAATACCGTTATAGACCTGCTGGAGAGTAGGGATGAGCTTTGTGTTCGAGTCGAACCCATGTTCGACTCGAAAATCATGTGTTCGGTCATTCGCCGAATTACAAACGATATGGTCTGTTTGCACCAAATTCGAGTGGCGCGTCATGGCCCATAATTCACTGCGGCATCGCAGTTCATTGCTGGCTGATGATTGGCTAAGCATGCACTATGACCCGCATGCTTGGCCAATCACAGCACTGTGTGTACAGAGAGCCGTAATTGGCCAAAGCTATAGAGGCTTTGGCCAATTATGGCTCAGGGGGTTTAGTACATGCCCCACACTATATAAGGCCACCTGCACGTGTGTAGTGTGTTCTGGCATTGAGACAGAGGTAGAGAGAGAGAGACAGTGTCATTTGATTTAAGTTAGATAGAGTAGGCAGGTCGAGTCAGTTAGCTGCAGTTACAGTATATTGTGTATATATATGCATCCCAGGTGTTGTGTATATATATATATATATATATAGCTAGATCCTGTTCTTCTCTTCCTAATATACTGTCAGGCAGGCAGGTGTTTTTACAGTATTTCTTACTGTCACAGTCTCACCTACAGTATAGCTACCTGCAGCTAGGTGCTTGTGTAGGCTCTTTGAAGTATTTCCAGTTACTGTACTGTGTACCCAACACAGTATCACCTACAGTATAGCTACCTGCAGCCAGGTACTTGTGTAGGCTCTTTGAAGTATTTCCAGTTACTGTACTGTGTACCCAGCACAGTGTCACCTACAGTATAGCTACCTGCAGCCAGGTGCTTGTGTAGGCTCTTTGAAGTATTTCCAGTTACTGTACTGTGTACCCCACACAGTCTCACCTACAGTATAGCTAACTGCAGCCAGGTGCTTGTGTAGGCTCTTGACGTATTTCCAGTTACTGTACTGTGTACCCTGCATAATCTCACCTACAGTATAGCTACCTGCAGCCAGGTGCTTGTATAGGCTCTTTGACGTATTTCCAATTACTGTACTGTGTACCCCGCACAGTCTCACCTACAGTATAGCTACCTGCAGCCAGGTGCTTGTGTAGGCTCTTTGAAATATTTCCAGTCACTGTACTGTGAACCCCGCACAGTCTCACCTACAGTATAGCTAATTGCAGCCAGGTGCTTGTGTAGGCTCTTGACGTATTTCCAGTTACTGTACTGTGTACCCTGCACAGTTGCACCTACAGTATAGCTACCTGAGGACAAGTGCAGGTGTCATCATATTAATAACACTACAGGCAGGCAGTTGATTCTGCTAGTTGCAGTATAATCGGTGTATATATATATATATACATCCCAGTTTTGTGCAGCTCACTGCAGGCCAATAGTATGCCTGGAAGGCCAAAAAGGAGAGGCAGATAGTCACAAGCCAATAAAAGAGGGCAAGCAGGCTCTGTGTCTAGAGGTCGTGGAGACGTTGCATCCTCATCAGCACATTGCCGTGGGACATGCTTGGCCTTTTTTTCGGCAGCTGACCATGTTGAGCCGCAACATGCGGAAGACTTGGTCGAGTGGATGACCAAGCCGTCCTCATCCTCCTCATCCTCTCTCACCCAGGCTCAGGTACTTTGTCTGGCAAAGCAGCTCCCAACACGGCCTCTTTCCTCGGCTCAATGGCATCAGTGACTCCTTCCTTAGCCCCACCATGTCCTCCTGAGAAATTCCTCGAACTGGTTGACCACAGTGTTGGGTACATGCTCCAGGAGGATGCCCACCACTTTCAAGGCTCTGATGATGGTACTGAGTAGGGATGAGCCGAACACCCCCCTGTTCGGTTCGCACCAGAACATGCGAACAGGAAAAAAGTTCGTTCGAACATGCGAACACCGTTAAAGTCTATGGGACACGAACATGAATAATCAAAAGTGCTAATTTGAAAGGCTTATATGCAAGTTATTGTCATAAAAAGTGTTTGGGGACCTGGGTCCTGCCCCAGGGGACATGGATCAATGCAAAAAAAAGTTTTAAAAACGGCCGTTTTTTCAGGAGCAGCGATTTTAATAATGCTTAAAGTCAAACAATAAAAGTGTAATATCCCTTTAAATTTCGTACCTGGGGGGTGTCTATAGTATGCCTGTAAAGGGGCGCATGTTTCCTGTGTTTAGAACAGTCTGACAGCAAAATGACATTTTGAAGGAAAAAACTCATTTAAAACTACCCGCGGCTATTGCATTGCCGACAATACACATAGAAGTTCATTGATAAAAACGGTATGGGAATTCCCCAAAGGGGAACCCCGAACCAAAATTTTAAAAAAAAAATGACGTGGGAGTCCTCCTAAATTCCATACCAGGCCCTTCAGGTCTGGTATGGATATTAAGGGGAACCCCGGTCAAAATTAAAAAAAAAAATGACGTGGGGTTCCCCCTAAATTCCATACCAGACCCTTCAGGTCTGGTATGGATTTTAAGGGGAACCCCGCGCCAAAAAAAAAAAAAAAAACGGCGTGGGGTCCCCCCAAAAATCCATACCAGACCCTTATCTGAGCACGCAACCTGGCAGGCCGCAGGAAAAGAGGGGGGGACGAGAGTGCGGCCCCCCCTCCCTCCTGAACCGTACCAGGCCACATGCCCTCAACATTGGGAGGGTGCTTTGGGGTAGCCCCCCAAAACACCTTGTCCCCATGTTGATGAGGACAAGGGCCTCATCCCCACAACCCTGGCCGGTGGTTGTGGGGGTCTGCGGGCGGGGGGCTTATCGGAATCTGGAAGCCCCCTTTAACAAGGTGACCCCCAGATCCCGGCCCCCCCCCCTGTGTGAAATGGTAAGGGGGTACATAAGTACCCCTACCATTTCACGAAAAAAGTGTCAAAAATGTTAAAAATGACAAGAGACAGTTTTTGACAATTCCTTTATTTAAATGCTTCTTCTTTCTTCTATCTTCCTTCATCTTCTGGTTCTTCTGGCCCTTCTGGTTCTTCTGGTTCTTCCTCCGGCGTTCTCGTCCAGCATCTCCTCCGCGGCGTCTTCTGTCTTCTTCTCCTCGGGCCGCTCCGCACCCATGGCATGGGGGGGAGGCTCCCGCTCTTCTCTTCTTCTCTTCTTCTTTTCTTCTTTTCTTCTCTTCTTCTCTTCTTCTCTTCTTCATTTTCTTCTCCGGGCCGCTCTGCAATCCATGCTGGCATGGAGGGAGGCTCCCGCTGTGTGACGGCGCTCCTCGTCTGACAGTTCTTAAATAACGGGGGGGGGCCACCCGGTGACCCCGCCCCCCTCTGACGCACGGTGACTTGACGGGACTTCCCTGTGGCATTCCCCGTGACGTCACAGGGAAGTCCCGTCAAGTCACCGTGCGTCAGAGGGGGGCGGGGTCACCGGGTGGCCCCGCCCCCCCGTTATTTAAGAACTGTCAGACGAGGAGCGCCGTCACACAGCGGGAGCCTCCCTCCATGCCAGCATGGATTGCGGAGCGGCCCGGAGAAGAAAATGAAGAAGAGAAGAAGAGAAGAAAAGAAGAAGAGAAGAAGAGAAGAAGAGAAGAGCGGGAGCCTCCCCCCCATGCCATGGGTGCGGAGCGGCCCGAGGAGAAGAAGATAGAAGACGCCGCGGAGGAGATGCTGGACGAGAATGCCGGAGGAAGAACCAGAAGAGCCAGAAGAGCCAGAAGAACCAGAAGATGAAGGAAGATAGAAGAAGCATTTAAATAAAGGAATTGTCAAAAACTGTCTCTTGTCATTTTTAACATTTTTGACACTTTTTTCGTGAAATGGTAGGGGTACTTATGTACCCCCTTACCATTTCACACAGGGGGGGGCCGGGATCTGGGGGTCACCTTGTTAAAGGGGGCTTCCAGATTCCGATAAGCCCCCCGCCCGCAGACCCCCACAACCACCGGCCAGGGTTGTGGGGATGAGGCCCTTGTCCTCATCAACATGGGGACAAGGTGTTTTGGGGGGCTACCCCAAAGCACCCTCCCAATGTTGAGGGCATGTGGCCTGGTACGGTTCAGGAGGGAGGGGGGCCGCACTCTCGTCCCCCCCTCTTTTCCTGCGGCCTGCCAGGTTGCGTGCTCGGATAAGGGTCTGGTATGGATTTTTGGGGGGACCCCACGCCGTTTTTTTTTTTTTTTTTGGCGCGGGGTTCCCCTTAAAATCCATACCAGACCTGAAGGGTCTGGTATGGAATTTAGGGGGAACCCCACGTCATTTTTTTTTTTTAATTTTGGCAGGGGTTCCCCTTAATATCCATACCAGACCTGAAGGGCCTGGTATGGAATTTAGGGGGACCCCCACGTCATTTTTTTTTTTTAATTATGGTTCGGGGTTCCCCTTTGGGGATTTCCCATGCCGTTTTTATCAATGAACTTCTATGTGTATTGTCGGCAATGCAATAGCCGCGGGTAGTTTTAAATGAGTTTTTTCCTTCAAAATGTCATTTTGCTGTCAGACTGTTCTAAACACAGGAAACATGCGCCCCTTTACAGGCACACTATAGACACCCCCCAGGTACGAAATTTAAAGGGATATTACACTTTTATTGATTGACTTTAAGCATTATTAAAATCACTGCTCCTGAAAAAACGGCCGTTTTTAAAACTTTTTTTTGCATTGATCCATGTCCCCTGGGGCAGGATCCAGGTCCCCAAACACTTTTTATGACAATAACTTGCATATTAGCCTTTAAAATTAGCACTTTTGATTTCTCCCATAGACTTTTAAAGGGTGTTCCGCGGCATTCGAATTTGCCGCGAACACCCCAAATTGTTCGCTGTTCGGTGAACTTGCGAACAGCCAATGTTCGAGTCGAACATGAGTTCGACTCGAACTCGAAGCTCATCCCTAGTACTGAGCTAGATGAAGGCAGTAATGTGAGCCCGGACAGAGGGGTGTCCAAGAAGGACAGCAATCTGGCAGTCATGTTCCCCCATACTGCCAGGTTTGCTCCAGTGATGAGGAGGGAGCGTATGACGAGGTCACTGACTCAACGTGAGTGACTGATAGGAGAGGGGAGGAGGAGGAGGAAGCACATCACCAACAAGGCAGGATGCCCTCCAGGGGCCAGCCTGAAGGCAGCAAACTGCCTGCATCACACCGCAGAGCTCCGCATGTGCAGGGCGCTGCTGTCTCTGCACGTTATTCCAAAAGTTCTTTGGTGTGGTGAGACGAGTGCATCAGATAGCACCGCTGCTATTTGCAACATATGTCTCAAGTGTATCTCACGTGGCCAAAACATCTCCCGCTTGGGCAATACATGCATGACCAGACATATGTTGACCTGCCATGCAGTTTGTTGGCAAGCGTACCTAAAAGACCCACACCAAAGAACAAAGAGGACCTCTCCTTGCTCCTCATCAGCTGGGATCTCCAACCCCACTATACCTTCAGTCCTCTCTGAGACCTGCACTGAGAGGAATGAAGGTATATATAGCAGGTATAATCTGCTATTGGTACACCGACTTCAGATTGTACCAGGCAAATTTCCTTGCCCCAGCTGCTGCACCACAGAAAGAAGTTTGCTCCCAGCCATCCACATGCCCAGCGGTTGAATGCTAGCTTGGCAAAATTGCTAGCACTTCAACTGCTACCTTTTCAGTTGGTAGACTCTGCCCCCTTCCGTGAGTTTGTGGAACGTGCGGTTCCTCAGTGGCAGGTTCACAAACGCCACATTTTCTCACGGAAGGCATGTGGAAGGCAATATCTTGGCCTCGCTGGACAGGGCGGTCAGTGGTAAGGTGCATATTACTGCTGACTCATGGTCCAGCAGGCATGGACAGGGACGTTACCTAACTTTCACGGCACATTGGGTGACTCTGCTGGTAGCTTCGAAGGATGCAGGACAAGGTGCAGTAGTGTTGGAGGTTGTTCCATCACCATGCCTCCAAAATGCCAGTACTGGTGATTCTGACACACCTCTCTCCTCCACCCCCTCCTCTTCTTCTTCCTCCATGGTCTCTTCCTGTGCTTTGTCCTCGGAACCAGCGGTGCTCTGTAGGCGTTCAAGGGGCTACTCAAGTACGCAGGCCAAAAATGCCATGCAGTGCTTGAGCTGGTGTGCTTGGGGGACAGGAGCCACACTGGGGCAGAGATTCTGTCAGCTCTGCAGGGGCAGGTTCAGAGGTGGTTGACGCCATTCCAACTTAAAGCAGGAATGGTGGTTTGCGACAATGGCACCAACCTTCTCTCTGCCCTCCGACAGGGACAACTGACCCATGTGCCCTGTTTGGCTCACGTCCTTAACTTGATGGTGCAGCGGTTCTTGGGCAGGTACCCGGGCTTACAGGATGTCCTGAGGCAGGCCAGTAAAGTCTGTGTGCATTTCCTCCGGTCATATAATGCCAGTGCTCAGCTGGCAGACCTCCAAAAGGAATTTAACCTGTCTTAGAACCGCCTAATCTGTGACATGCCCACCAGGTGGAACTCAACGTTGGCCATGCTGCAGCAGCTGCACACACAGCAGAGAGCCATCAATGAGTACCTGTGTGACTATGGCACCAGGACAGGGTCAGGGGAGCTTGTTTTTTTTTTCCCCACACCAGTGGGCCATGATCAGGGATGCATGCACTGTCCTGTCACCATTCGAGGATGGTGAGCAGTGACAGTGCATGCATCAGTGACACTGTCCCCCTTGTTCTCCTGTTGGAGCACACGCTGCGTGGAATAATGGACAGGGCACTTGAGGCTAAACAGAGGCAGGAAGAGGAGGAATTCCTTAGCTCTCAAGGCCCTCTTTATCCAGACAGTGTTCCTGCGTGCCCGACGATCACACAGGAAGAGGAGGAGGAAGAGGAGGAGGATTGTGTCAGCATGGAGGTGGAGCCTGGCACTCAGCATCAGCAGCAGTCTTTAAGGGATCATTTACAGTCCCAAGAAACCCATGGACTTGTACGTGGCTGGGAGGAGGTGGCTGCGAGTCATGTCGTCCTTAGTGACCCAGAGGACTCTGGACCGAATGCCTCAGCAAACCTACGCTGCATGGCTTCCCTGATCCTGCAAAGCCTGCAGAAGGATCCTCGTATTCGTGCTTTCAAGGAGAGGGATCAATACTGGCTGCCAACCCTCCTTGATCCACGTTACAAGGGTAAGGTTGCAGACCTTATCTTGCCATTGCAGAGGGAGCAGAGGATGAAACATCTTTGGGAGACCTTGCAGAAAGGTCTGTGCAACGCGTTCTCAGAGACTGGGAGGTTACAAACTCCTGTTCCTGGACAAAGTGTTGCTGAGGCTTCCGTCAGTCAAAGAAGGAGCGGTGGAGAAGGTGGCCGTCTGACCGATGCATTCAGGCAATTTTTTAGTCCGCAGCCCCAAGGTATGATCGGTTCCAGCAACCATCGCCAGCATCTGTTTTACATGGTGCAGGAATACCTAGGGGCAAGATCTGACTTGGACACCTTTCCCACCGAAAATCCTCTGGGTTACTGGTTCTTGAGGATGGATCACTGGCCAGAGCTTGCACAGTATGCAATTGAGCTACTGTTCAACAGGGACATGTAATTACAATTCTTGATCTAATATTTCACAGCAGGGCCCATTCCAGCACCCACCAAGAGTAACTGTGAGGACTTACAGTGTTGTGGCACCAGCACCACCACCACTAAAGGCCCAGTTTTTCTGCCCCTGTTCAACAGGTACAAGAAATTACAATTCTTGATCTAATATTTCACAGCAGGGCCCTATGAGGGCTTACAGTGTTGTGGCAACACCAACACCTAATGCCCCGATTTCTTCAGAGTATATAGGGCAGGCCCCTACTTTCAAACATCCAACTTACAAACGACTCCTACTTGCAAACGGAAGGAGACAACAGGAAGTGAGATGAAATCTACCCCTAGGAAGGGAAATTCTTTCCTGTAAGAGTTAATATGGAAAAAACGTTTCTCCTTTCCACTGATGCTTTATCACCAATCCTTGTTTCACTAAAAACCCCAAATTTTCTAAAAACATTTGTCATTGGGACAGAAAGTGAGGTGAAATCTTCTGAAGAGGAGCACAGACAGCAAAACAAATGTCACAGGGGTGATAACCCTTCCCTATGTTTTCCAAAAAGCTTAAAATAGATTTTTTGGCTGGAGCTAAACATGTTAAAAATGTACCAGTTCAAAATTACAAACAGATTCTACTTAACAACAAACCTACAGTCCCTGTCTTGTTTTCACCGCCTGTATACTGCTGTTCAGATTATATAGGGCCTGGTGGCCCCACTCTTTCCTTTTTTTAATTTGGGTGCGGGGTTCCATACAAGACCCAAAGGGCCTGGTAATGGACTGGGGGGTACCCATGCCATTTGTCTCACTGATTTTCATCCATATTACCAGGACCCAACATTACATTAAAGCCGCAAGCAGTTTTAAATGACTTTTATACCTTAAAAAATGTCATTTTGTGCAGGGACTGTTCTAAGCCACTTTACAGGCATACTATAGACACCCCCCAGGTATGATATTTAAAGGAATATTTCACTTTTTTTTTACTTTAAGCATCATTAAAAGCACTGCTCCCGAAAAAACGGCCGTTTTTAAAAAATTTTTTTGCATTGATACATGTCCCCTGGGGCAGGACCTGGGTCCCCAAACCCTTTTAGGACAATACCATGCAAATTAGCCTTTAAAATGAGCACTTTTGATTTTGAACGTTCGAGTCCCATAGACGTCAATGGGGTTCTAACGTTTGTGCGAATTTTCGGTCCGTTCGCAGGTTCTGGTGCAAACTGAACCGGGGGGTGTTCAGCTCATCCCTACTGGAGAGTGGGTTCTGTGATGTTTTGTAGGGTTTTGTAAAATTCACTATTGAAACCATCGGAACCTGGGGCCTTGGAGGGGGTTAGGTTGCGGGTGGTGGTTGATATTTCGGAGAGAGAAATGGGAGCATTGAAAGCCTCTAGTTGTGATGGGGTGATTTTAGGCATGTCTACTTTCTTTAGGAAGGAGCGTGCTATTTGTTTGTCTATGGGGTCTGGGGCGTATAATACTAAGTAGAATTGAAGCATAACTTTTTTAATTGATTGTGGTGTGCAGTGAACGTTTCCTTTGGTGTCTCACAGGGATGTAATATGGGTCGGACGGAATGGTCCCTTACAGAGTCTGGCTAATAATTTGCCTGCTTTATTTCCAAACTTGTGAAGGGTGGCATCTAAGTGACCCTTTTTGGTTAATTCGAGGGTGTCTGCCAAGGTATCAAAGTCCCTTTTTGCTGCCTGCCATTCATTTCTGCTGTCTGGGGAGTCTTTGGTATATAATGAACCTTGTGCCTGATGTAATCGTGTACTGACTACTTTGTATTTTGTTACAGTGTTCCTTTTGAAAGAGGTGGCATAGGAGATGATCCGACCCCTGCTTTGCCGGCATCCCAGAAAAGGTTTGGATCACCAATGTGAGGGGCATTGGCCGTGGAGTATTCAGACTATGATTTTTCCATGAACTGCTGGAAGTCAGTGTTATTGTGTAGGTAGGAAGGAAAGCGCCAAATTTTAGGTTGGGGATAAGTCAAGATTGTTGAGTGTCACCTCTATGGGGGCATGGTCAGATATGGCAATGTTGTGAATGTCTGCACTGGCAAGCATGGGGAGGAGGTTATCAGAGCCAAAGAAATAGTCTATCCTTGTGAGGACATTGTGTGGGTTGGAGTAGAAGGTGAATTCCCTGTCAGCTGGGTGTGAGAAGCGCCAAAGGTCTTGGAGGTGGACGGCTTCCATGGTGGTTTCAAATTGTGTGGGGTTGGTAGGATCAGTGCTAGGCCTGGGACGCTTGGGGAATGATCTGTCATCTGTCTGATGAAGGATGTCGTTAAAGTCTCCTCCAATTAAGTGAGGTAGGTGAGTATTGCTAGGTAACCAAGTAGATAGTTCAGTGTAGAATTGTTTGCCGGGGTTATTGGGAGCGTAGATATTTGATATCACTAGCTCCTTGGAGCCTACTTGGATATGTGCAGTGATAAAACAACCCTGGCTGTCTGATTTTACAGATAGGATAGTGCAGGGGAGGTTTTTGTGTATCAGCAGGAGGACTCCTGCTTTGTGCCCTACAGCATCTGAGCCTAGAGCTGTGCCTACCCAAAGCTTTTTTATGCGATGAAAATCAGAGGTTAGTAAATTAGGTTCCTGGAGTAGGGCTATATCAGTTTTGAGTCTTTTGAGATGTCGGAGGATTTTCATTCTCTTGTTGGGTGATCTGAGACTTTTTACGTTCCAGGAAATTATTTTCATATTGGGGGGGTTGTGGGAAGGATTTGGGCCGATGTAACAGATTTGTCACTGTGTAGGTGTTAAGGTGAGGTTATGGCTGTATCGGGAGGTAAGATATTGTTCTCATGGTGAGAATGTGGTGAGGGGGAGCTTGGTGATTTGCATGAGCCCCAGAGAAAAAGGAGAGGGGAGGGGGAGGGAGATGTCAGGGGGGGAACCTGAAAGGAAAAAAAAACTTTCAAACATGTGAACTTCTCTTTTTTCCGCATGGAGTCACTGTGTAGGTCAGCTCTCAGAACAGGACCCTATTTGTATGACCTAAGAGAGCCCATGTCTGGAGAGAGGGTTCTTGTGAGGCTGCCTCAGGTCATATATAGGGAGAGGATGAGTGAAGCCGTAAACAGTGAGGCCAGGAGGGGTTGTAGAGCATATTAGATTCATTTATAAAAGAAAGACTATCGTTAGCTGAACATTGTAACATAGAACATATTTATGAATATAATGACTAGGGAAGAGCTTCGAGTTCGAGTCGAACTCATGTTCGACTCGAACATCGGCTGTTCGTCAGTTCGCTGAAGAGCGAACGATTTGGGGTGTTCGCGGCAAATTCGAAAGCTACGGAACACCCTTTAAAAGTCTATGGGAGAAATCAAAAGTGCACATTTTAAAGGCTTATATGCATGGTATTGTCATAAAAAGTGTTTGGGGACTTGGGTCCTGCCCCAGGGGACATGGATCAATGCAAAAAAAGTTTTAAAAAAGGCCGTTTTTTCAGGAGCAGTGATTTTAATAATGCTTAAAGTGAAACAATAAAAGTGTAATATTCCTTTAAATTTCGTACCTGGGGGGTGTCTATAGTATGCCTGTAAAGCGGCACATGTTTCCCGTGTTTAGAACAGTCTGACAGCAAAATGAGATTTCAAAGGAAAAAAAGTCATTTAAAACTACTCGCGGCTATTAATGAATTGTCGGTCCGACAATACACATAAAAGTTCATTGATAAAAACGGCATAGGAATTCCCCACAGGGGAACCCCCGAACCAAAATTAAAAAAAAAATGATGTGGGTCCCCCTAAATTCCATACCAGGCCCTTCAGGCCCCCCCTCCTGAACCGTACCAGGCCACATACCCTCAACATTGGGAGGGTGCTTTGGGGTAGCCCCTAAAACACCTTGTCCCCATGTTGATGGGGACAAGGGCCTCATCCCCACAAACCTTGTCCGGTGGTTGTGGGGGTCTGCGGGCAGGGGGCTTATTGGAATCTGGAAGCCCCCTTTAACAAGGAGACCCCCAGATCCTGGACCTCCCCCCTGTGTGAAATGGTAAGGGGGTACAAATGTACCCCTACCATTTCACAAAAAAAGTGTCAAAAATGTTAAAAATGATAAGAGACAGTTTTTAACAATTCCTTTATTTAAATGCTTCTTCTATCTTCTATCTTCTATCATCTATCTTCTTTCCTCTATCTTCTATCTTCTATCTTCCTTCGGTTTCTTCCTCCATCTTCTTCTTCTGGTTCTTCTGGTTCTTCCTCCGGTGCTCTTGTCCAGCATCTTCCTCCGCGGCGTCTTCTTCCCTTCATCTTCTGGGCCACTCCACATGCAGCATGATGGGAGGCTCCCGCTGTGTGATGCTTCTCCTCTTCTGACGGTTCTTAAATAACGGAGGGCGGGGCCACCCGGTGACCCCGCCCCCCGAAGCATGCGGACTTGACGGGGTCTTCCCTGTGGCATTCCCCGTGACGTCAGAGGGGGGCGGGGTCACCCGTTACTGGTGACCCCGCCCCCTCTGACGTCACGGTGTTCGCGGCAAATTCGAAAGCCGCGGAACACCCTTTAAAAGTCTATGGGAGAAATCAAAAGTGCTAATTTTAAAGGCTTATATGCATTGTATTGTCATAAACAGTGTTTGGGGACCTAAGTCCTGCCCCAGGGGACATGGATCAATGCAAAAAAAGTTTTAAAAAGGCCGTTTTTTCAGGAGCAGTGATTTTAATAATGCTTAACGTGAAACAATAAAACTGTAATATTCCTTTAAATTTCATACCTGGGGGTGTCTATAGTATGCCTGTAAAGGGGCACATGTTTCCCGTGTTTAGAACAGACTAACAGCAAAATGACATTTCAAAGGAAAAAAAGTCATTTAAAACTAACTAACTAGCTAATAATAAATTGCTGGTCCGGCAATACACATAAAAGTTCATTGATCACGGGGAATGTCACTTCCCTGTGGCATTCCCCATGATGTCAGAGGTGGGCGGGGTCACCCGTTACGTAACGGGTGACCCTGCCCCCTCTGACGTCACGGGGAATGCCACAGGGAAGTCCCCGTCAAGTCCCTGTGCATCAGAGGGGGGCGGGGTCACTGGGCGGAGGGGCCCAGAAGACGAAGGGAAGAAGACGCCGCGGATGAAGATGCCGGACGAGAACACCGGAGGAAGAACCAGAAGAACCAGAAGAAGGAAGATAGAAGATAGTAGATAGAAAAAAGTAGATAGAAGATAGAAGAAGCATTTAAATAAAGGAATTGTCAAAAACTGTCTCTTGTCATTTTTAACATTTTTGACACTTTTTGTTGTGAAATGGTAGGGGTACTTTTGTACCCCCTTACCATTTCAGATAGGGGGGAGGGCCGGGATCTGGGAGTCCCCTTGTTAAAGGGGGCTTCCAGATTCAAATAAGCCCCCGCCCGCAGACCCCTACAACCACTGGGCAAGGGTTGTGGGGATGAGGCCCTTGTCCCCATCAACATGGGGACAAGGTGTTTTGGGGGGCTACCCCAAAGCACCCTCCCAATGTTAAGGGCATGTGGCCTGGTATGGTTCAGGAGGGGGGACGCTCTCTTGTCCCCCCCTCTTTTCCTGTGGCCTGCCAGGTTGCGTGCTTGGATAAGGGTCTGGTATGGATTTTTGGGGGGACCCCACGCCATTTTTTTTATTTTGGCATGGGGTTCCCCTTAAAATCCATACCAGACCTGAAGGGTCTGGTATAGATTTTGAGGGGGACCCCACGCCATTTTTTTAAAAACATTTTGGCCAGGGTTCCCCTTAATATCCATACCAGACCTGAAGGGCCTGGTATGGAATTTAGGGGGACCCCCACGTCATTTTTTTTTTAAATTTTGGTTCAGGGTTCCCCTGTGGGGAATTTCCATGCCGTTTTTATCAATTTACTTTTATGTGTATTGTCGGACTGGCAATTCATTAATAGCCGCAAGTAGTTTTACATTTTTTATTTTTCCTTTGAAATGTCATTTTGCTGTCAGACTGTTCTAAACACGGGAAACATGCACCCCTTTACAGGCATACTATAGACACCCCCCAGGTACAAAATTTAAAGGAATATTACACTTTTATTGTTTCACTTTAAGCATTATTAAAATCACTGCTTATTATCAGTATTATGTTATTCTAATACCAGGTCCCGGGCACACCACCCCTGGCACCTATTATGATTATTATCATTACTATGCGATTATAATTCCAGCTACCAGGTCCCAGGCATGCCATTTCTGGCACCTACTATGATCATTATCATGATTATGCGACTATAATTCCAGTTACCGGGCATGCCACCGTTGGCACCCTAGATCACTGTTGCCTTATACCAATATTATTTCAACTACCATCTACCTAGCATGATTACATCTATTGCATGTATTTTTCCATACTATATGCTTCATTTTTATGCTAATTATATATGTGTGTATATATGTGAAACCCTTGTACTATATCTACTATGATTATTAAATTAATATTGTTTAACCCTCCGCATTCCAACCGCTTCATTTAAAGTCCCAACTCCCCTTTTGTATATACCTGATACCGGGATGGAGGCGACGAGTGCGCCTCATTTAAAGTCCCAAATTCCCCTCTCTATTTCAATAAGCCTTTAAAATTAGCACTTTTGATTATTCATGTTCGTGTTCCCATAGACTTTAACGGTGTTCGCGTGTTCGAACAAATTTTTTGCCTGTTCGCATATTCTGGTGCGAACCGAACAGGGGGGGTGTTTGGCTCATCCCTAAAAATGACACCCATAAAAAAAATAGTGGGTTTTAACGGGGTATAACTGGTGGGCTAAGAAGAATAAAAAAAGGAGAGAAGAAAAAAAAAAAGAAAAATTTGAGATTCTTCGAAGTGTATGAGCAACAGACAGAGTCAAACCCTAGGGTGGTGCAGTCAGAGCTACCTTGAGGGAATGGTTATCCAAGAACATGGACTGCGACTCCTCTTTCAGCGAGGGATGAAACGATGCTGGTCCGGGGCCGAAGGCCTGAAGCATTTAGGAGAGCCCTTTCGCGGGCTTCTTTGGTCCAGGGAGACATTAACTGGAGCAGCTTTGGACAGGGTGTGTGGGGGTCTGGATGCAGAGACCGCAAGAAGGCTTCCGCTTCAGTGGGGTCTTGAAAGGATAGCTGATCGCCACTTGGGGTCTTGAGATGGAAGGTGGCTAGGAGAGCCAGTGTGAATTTGATTTGCTGTTTATAGAGTTCTGTGCAGACCTGCTGAAACGCTTTCCGTTTCTTTGAGACCTCAATTGAGTAGTCGCAAATATCAGGAACCTTATACCATCAATTTGGAGGGAGCGGGTTTGTCTGAACTTTTGTAGGATAAGGGCCTTGTCAGAGTAGTTCAGATTTTTAGCGATTATTGGCCGGGGTGTTTTGCGTTCTGAGTTGTAAGACCCCATAGGGTGGGCACGCTCCACTGTGAAGGAGCCTGGAAGGCCCAGTGCTTCCATAATGTGCCTGGTGCAGAATTCAGATGTAGTGCAGGTGCTTGTAGGGATTCTGGGACCTACGAATTGCAGGTTGCTCCTTCTGGACCTATTTTCTAAATCGTCCAGTTTTTGGATGATCAACTGATTTGTCTTGTCCTGAGCTTGTTCCGTGGCCTGCACCTGGTACATCTCCTCTTCCATGCTAGATAAGCGGTGTTCTAATTCGTTCAGCCTAGTGGTGTGTTCCCCTAGCTGGGCCTTGATTTGCTTCATCCCTGCGTTAACTGCCCTTTCCACTGAGGCAGATATCATAGGGGACAAGAGAGCTGCCACAGCCTGCGCTATGCACTTCATGTTGTTGTCCCCAGTATGCTGTGGAATGGAGGCATGTGGGGAGAAGGCCTGTGAGGAGGAGGCTTGAGGAGAGGAGGCATGGGGAGATTGAGGTTTTACAGAGGAGTTAAGCAGGGAGGTGTATGGAGCTGTGCAGCCACTTACCTCCATCTCTGCCGCCTGTGTGTCCGTGGGAAGCTCCGAGTAGGCCGAAGCCGGGGGGCCTCAATTTGCGGCTGGGCTGGTGGCGCCGTCAGGGCCGTTTGTGTGCGGGAGCTGGTTTTCTCCACAAAACGATCTATGGCCAGGCGGATGTCACCTGGAGGGGCTGTGGGTAGTTTGAGCGGCTCTAGCTGGATTATTTAAGCCGAGGAGAGGAGCAGCTATTCTATGCGGCGCCGGAACTGGAAGTTGAAGTTGTAATTTTATCCCACAATTCTTTGCAAAATTAAGATTTTTTTTTCTTTTCACAAAATTGTCATATTATTTCTCACACACAGCTTTTGCACACCACGAATTACACCCAAAAATACATTCTTCTACTCCTCCTGAGTATGGCGATACCACATGTGTGAGACTTTTACACAGCATGGCCACATACAGAGGCTTAACATGCAGGAAGCACCATCAGACGTTCTAGGGACATGAATTGCACATATAATTTCTTGACTACCTCTTGCACTTTTAAAAGGCCCTGGAGCACCAGGACAATGGAAACACCCCAAAAATGAGCCAATTTTGGAAAGAAAACACCCCAACCTATAATCTATGAGGCATAATGAGTGTTTTGAAAATGTAATTTTTTCCACAAGTTTTTGGAAATGTGGATAGAAAATGAAAATGCATTTTTTTTTTTTTTACACAAAGTTGTCCATTTGTACAATATTTCTATCACATAGCATTGTACATACCAAAAATTACACCCCAAATAGAGTATCTTGAGTATGGTAATACCACATGTGTGAGACTTTTCCACAACATGGCCACATACAGAGGCCCAACATGCAGGGAGAACCATCTGATGTTCCAAGGGCATACATTTCAAATCTAATTTGACTACCTATTACACTTTTGTGAGGCACTGTAGTGACACTGTAGTGGCCTGGTTGTGGCATGTATGAGAACTGATGTGGCATGGATGAGCATGAATGAGGCATAAATGGGCCATGAATGGGGATTGATGAGCTAGAGATGGTGATGGCTGAGCATAGATGTGGATGGATGAGCCATGGATGGGGATGGATGAGCAGTGGATGGGGATGGATGAGCCGTGGATGGGATTGGATGAGCTGTGGATAGGGATGGCTGAGCATGAATGAGTATGGATGGGGATGACTGAGTATGGTTGAGCATGGATGGGGATGACTGAGCATGAATGAGGATGGCTGAGTATGGATGGGGATGGCTGAGCATGAATGAGTATGGCTGAGCATGAATGAGGATAGCTGAGCATGAATGAGAATGGATGAGTGTGGATAGGGATGACTGGGGATGGCTGAGTATGGATGTGGATGATTGAGCATGGCTGAGAATGGATGGGGATGACTGAGCATGAATGAGGATGGCTGAGTATGGATGGGGATGACTGAGCATGAATGAGGATGGATGAGCATGAATGAGGATGGATGAGTATAGATGGGGATGACTGAGCATGAATGAGTATGGATGGGGATGACTGAGCATGGCTGAGCATGGATTGGGATGACTGAGCATGAATGAGTATGGATAGGGATGACTGAACATGAATGAGGATGGCTGAGCATGGATGGGGATGACTGAGCATGAATGAGGATGGCTGAGTGTGGATGGGGATGGCTGAGCATGGCTGAGTATGGATAGGGATGACTGAGGGTGGCTGAGTATGGATGTGGATGATCAGGGCCGGATTTGCCATAAGGCCACCGAGGCCAGGCCTCGGGGCGGCAGCGGTGCAGGGGCGGCGCCGCTCCTGCGGCGACTTCGCGGCCGCCCCCCCCTTTCAGGCTGCCGTTAAAGTTGATTAAGGGCACCGGTGCCCTTAGATAAGATGGCCGCGAGCCGCCCACTACTGCGCATGCGCAGTTCTGAAGCGGCCGGGCTCGGGAAAGCTCGTACGCGCTCGGGCGGGCGGCACATGCGCAGTAGCGTGATTGCGCCGCCCGGCGCCATTTCTGAAAAAATTTAAAAGTAATGACAGCGGTGCGGCGGCGGGGGGAGAGAGATGACGTCTCTCATTGCCAGCACCGCTGTTCCGCCCTCCTTCATCTGGTGGCAGACAGGCAGCATGGCAAGTGACATCAACATCTGGTGGCAGCATGGCAAGTGACATCCCCATCTGGTGGCAGCGTGGCAAGTGACATCCCCATCTGGTGGCAGTGTGGCAAGTGACATCCCCATCTGGTGGCAGCGTGGCAAGTGACATCCCCATCTGGTGGCAGCGTGGCAAGTGACATCAACATCTGGTGGCAGCGTGGCAAGTGACATCCCCATCTGGTGGCAGCGTGGCAAGTGACATCCCCACCTGGTGGCAGCGTGGCAAGTGACATCCCCATCTGGTGGCAGTGTGGCAAGTGACATCAACATCTGGTGGCAGCATGGCAAGTGACATCCCCATCTGGTGGCAGCGTGGCAAGTGACATCCCCATCTGGTGGCAGCGTGGCAAGTGACATCCCCATCTGGTGGCAGCGTGGCAAGTGACATCCCCATCTGGTGGCAGTGTGGCAAGTGACATCTCCATCTGGTGGCAGCGTGGCAAGTGACATCCCCATCTGGTGGCAGCGTGGCAAGTGACATCCCCATCTGGTGGCAGCGTGGCAAGTGACATCCCCATCTGGTGGCAGTGTGGCAAGTGACATCCCCATCTGGTGGCAGTGTGGCAAGTGACATCCCCATCTGGTGGCAGCGTGGCAAGTGACATCCCCATCTGGTGGCAGCATGGCAAGTGACATCCCCATCTGGTGGCAGCATGGCAAGTGACATCCCCATCTGGTGGCAGCGTGGCAAGTGACATCCCCATCTGGTGGCAGCGTGGCAAGTGACATCCCCATCTGGTGGCAGCCAGGCAGTGTGGCAAGTGACATCTCCATCTGGTGGCAGTGTGGCAAGTGACATCCCCATCTGGTGGCAGCCAGGCAGTGTGGCAAGTGACATCTCCATCTGGTGGCAACGTGGCAAGTGATATCCCCATCTGGTGGCAGCGTGGCAAGTGACATCCCCATCTGGTGGCAGCGTGGCAAGTGACATCCCCATCTGGTGGCAGTGTGGCAAGTGACATCTCCATCTGGTGGCAGCGTGGCAAGTGACATCCCCATCTGGTGGCAGCGTGGCAAGTGACATCCCCATCTGGTGGCAGCGTGGCAAGTGACATCCCCATCTGGTGGCAGTATGGCAAGTGACATCTCCATCTGGTGGCAGCGTGGCAAGTGACATCCCCATCTGGTGGCAGCCAGGCAGTGTGGCAAGTGACATCCCCATGTGGTGGCATCATGGCAAGTGACATCCCCATCTGGTAGCAGGCATAGTGTCAAGTGACAAGCGATGGTGGCAGGTGACACGCTCAGGGCTCCCAATGATTCTGCATTATGGTGAGTTGAACTATTTCATTTTACATTACAATGTAATGATAGAAATAATGTGTTTCAATCATCCTGACACCATAACAACCATGGTGCTGGGGATGATTGAAGCACTAATACCAGCCATTGCCCTGAAAAATTGCCCGCGAAAAATCTTTACCCCTCGCGCGCTTACCCTGAAGTATTTTTAGTCTGTACAATTAAAGCCAGTTATTTTCAGTGTTCTCGTGTGTGGAGATATGTTTTTAATTGATCTATTGTAGAAGTCATCGATAAAGGACGAGAATGGTGGTGTGTGTGGGGGGGGGGCGGCATTGAAGGACCCGGCCTTGGGGCGGCAAAGGGAGTAAATCCGGGCCTGTGGATGATTGAGCATGGCTGAGAATAGATGGGGATGAGTAAGCATGAATGAGTACAGGGGGTCCCCGGGTTACAAACAAGATAGGGACTGTAGGTTTGTTCTTAAGTTGAATCTGTTTGTAAGTCGGAACAGGTACATTTTTTAAGTGTAGCTCCAGCCAAAAAAACTATTTTTAAGCTTTTTGGATAGCATAGGGAAGGGTTAACACCCCTGTAACATTTGTTTTGCTGTCTGTGCCCCTGTTCAGAAGATTTCACCTCACTTTCTGTCCCAATGACAATTGGATTTTGAAAATTTTGGGCTGTTGTAGAAACAAGGATTGGTGATAAAGCATCAGTGGAGGTACCTTTTCCCCATAATACTCTTACAGGAGTGAATTTCCCTTCCTAGGGGTAGATTTCCTCTCACTTCCTGTTGTCTCCCTCCGTTTTTAAGTAGGAGTCGTTTGTAAGTCGGATGTTTGTAACTAGGGGACCCCCTGTATGGCTGAGTATGGACGAGGATGACTGAGGATGGCTGAGTATGGATAGGGATGACTGAGCATAATTAAGTATGGCTGAGTATGGATGGCATGGATGGGATGGCTAAGCATGGATGGATGGATGAGTGCTGCAATGGGCACAGAGCAGCGGTGTGGGCACTACAGATCCAGTCCACAGCGCTGCTGCACCCGATCTCTCCCCCTCTCCTCTCACACTGTACCGATCGGTACAGAGAGGGGAAGAGAAGAACATGACACCGGCTTGTCTACAAGGGATTGCTCCGTCTTTTCACAGAGCAATCACGTGGTAAACAGCCGCTGTCATCGGGCATTTACCGTGATGTGGATATTCCTGGGTGCGCGCCCCAGGGAGCCCGTGGGAGTGCGATTTTGGGAGAACGTCATTGTACGCCCTCCCGGAGTTATCGAGCCACGCTACAGCCGTCATTCGTCATTGTACCTATTGGAAGATTTTGCCTTTATTACTTTTCTGGGGACAATCCAAAAATTGGGATTTCCTTTTACTTTCACTTTTAATGATAATGGTAAGCAGGACAAGTAGAGAGGACGGATCTCTTTAACGGGGGCACAGACAGCATTAAAAACTGACAAGCCTTCTATTCCCTCTCCCCTCTATCCAAAACTGAAAAAAAAGTTTTGCCTTTAGTTACATTTTAATAATAGCATGCAATGCCAAGCTGCAGTTTCAGAAAAGGCCTTTCTTGTATTAAGAGAGGTATGGACTTCAGAAAGAGAGAGAGATCATTTTTCCCCTGTACAAATCATTAGTAAGACCTCATCTGGATATGCAGTTCAGTTTTGGGCACAAATTCCAAAAAAAGGATATTGGGGAACTGGAGAAAGTGCAGAGAAGGGCAACCAATCTGATAAAAGGCATGGAGGAGCTCAGCTATGGAGGAACAATTAGAGGAACTAAATTCTCGGGAAGAGAATATTAAGGGGGATATGTTTACAATGTATAAATACATAAGAGGTCCATATAGTGAACTTGGTGTTGAGTTATTCACTTTCAGGTCATTTCAGAGAACAAGGGGACACTCTTTACATCTCAAGGAAAAGAGATTCAACCTCCACATATGGAAAGACTTCTTTACAGCAAGAGCTGTTAAAATATAGAAAAGACTCACTCAAGAGCCAGTTCTGTCCAACTCAGTAGATTGCTTTGAAAAAAGGACTGGCTTGTTTCCTAGATACACATAATATAACTGGATACTAATATTTATAGGTAAAGTTGATCCAGGAAATATCCAATTGCCTCTTGGGAGATATATTTTCTATATATACAGTATCTCACAAAAGTGAGTACACCCTTCACATTTTTGTAAATATTTTATTCTATCTTTTCATGTGACAACACTGAAGAAATGAGACTTTGCTATAATGTAAAGTAGTGATTGAACAGCTTGTATAACAGTGTAAATTTGCTGTCCCCTCAAAATTACTCAACACACAGCCATTAATGTCTAAACCGCTGGCAACAAAAGTGAGTACACCCTTAAGTGAAAATGTCCAAATTGGGCTCAGTTAGCCATTTTCCCTCCCCGGTGTCATGAGACTCGTTAGTGTTACAAGGTCTCAGGTGTGAATGGGGAGCAGGTGTGTTCAATTTTGTGTTATTGCTCTCACTCTCTCATACTGGTCACTGGAAGTTCAACATGGTACCTCATGGCAAAGAACTCTCTGAGGATCTGAAAAAAAGAATTGTTGCTCTACATAAAGATGACCTAGTCTATCAGAAGATTGGCAAGAGCCTTAAACTGAGCTGCAGACCATACAGTGGTTTAACAGGACAGGTTCCACTCAGAACAGGCCTTCGCCATGGTCGGACAAAGAAGTTAAGTGCACTTGCTCAGTATCAGATCCAGAGGTTGTCTTTGGGAAATAGACGTATAAGTGCTGCCAGCATTGCTGCAGAGGTTGAGGGGGTGGGAGGTCAGCCTATCAGTGGTCACACCATACACTGCAAACTGCATCAAATTGGTCTGCATCAGGGTCATCTTTAAGGCAGGGCAAAAGGGGCAGCTGCCCTGGGCCCTGTCATTGTTGTGGGGCCCAAAGCAGCTGCTTCATACTTGCCAACTATCCCAGGTTAAATTCCCTTGTCCCTTGAGGTTTTAGTCCCGTGCTGTGTCCTGATATCTCAGTGTAAAGTTCTGTTAGTAATGCTGCCCAGCTCTGCCCTATTGTTGTGTGCAGATGACTCACCTACAGATCCTGTGTTTACATGTAATTACTGGCATTGATATGTAAATAGTGTCAACATTCATATGTAAATAGAGGCGGTATTTATATGTATATCATGCCCCCCTTAGGTCATATCCACCATCACCTATACTGAATGCTGCCCACTGGGGAGGTAAAGGGGCATGCTTAAAAGTCCTGCCTACAACCTTGGTCATTAAGCCTACCATCAGCCTGTTCCACAAAGGTAAGCAAATTAGTGGAGGGGAGGGTAGTGTGGGGTGTGCAGAGGTAGGCAGAGAAGGAATTACAGTTTCAGGTGCACAGATGAGCAAGGAGGGGATGTATAGAGATAAGGAAGGTGGGTGCAAAGATGAGCAAAGGAGGCAGGTAGAGTTAACGGAGAGGGGGATTGGAGTGGAGAGGATGGGGGAGGTTTGGGGTGCAGAGGTTAGCAGGGGTTTTAGGATGCAAAGGTGTACTGACAGTGCAGATAAAGATGTAGGTCACGTGTAGGGCAGCCCATTAATTTCAATGGGCTGCTCTATGTGCTACAAATGATGAAGAAAGTCCCAAACCATTTTTCAAAATCACACGGTGCCAAGGCACATGTCAGCAGATGCGTGAGGGTGTCATTAACAATTAATGGCACTGCTGTGCATCTGCTAAAGGGCAGCATGTTTCTGTGGTGTCAGGAAAGTGGTTTTGCATGCGTTCCCGACACACACAAATGTGAACGCAAGCTAAATGTCTCAGTTACTTTGGTGGCCAGCGTAAATCTTCTCATTACATTGGTGCTTGGTGTAGAATCCTTTCATTTACACTAGTGGCCAGTGTGAATGTCCCTATTACATTGGTGGTCAGTGTAAATTCCTCCTTACATTGGTGGTTACTGTTAATGCTTCTGTTACATTATTGGTCAGTGTAAACCCTTATTACATTGGTGGCCAGTGTTGAAACTCCTCTTTATATTGGTAGTCGGTAAAAAAAATCTGCATTGCCATTGATCACATCCTCCCCTCTCCCCAGCACTGCCACTGACCCCAGGAGTCCTAGAATCCCTAGGAGTTTTCTGTCTATTAATGGGTCTCCTCATCTCCCCAGGCCATGGTGTGCAGGCAGTGAGGAGATGATGTGCTGTAACCTCTAGGAACCAATCAGTGAGCAGTTTTGATGTACAGTAATCTCTAGCAACCAATCAACAAGCAGAAATCACCTGCTGTAACCTCTAGCAACTAATCAGTGAGCTGTAATGTGTGCTGTAACTTCTAACAACCAGTCAGTGAGCGGTAATGATACACTGTAACCTCTGGCAACCAATCGCTGCCTGATCTGATTCCGTAAAGAGATTTTGAGTCCAGCTGCTATTTATTGTATGTCTCAGAGCAAGTGGAGAGCGAAACAGCATGGGGGGACCCAAGAAAATGTTTGCCCAGGGCCCAATCAATATTTAAGACGGCAGTGGTCTGCATGGCTGTTGTCCCAGAAGGAGGCCTCTTCTAAAGATGATGCACAAGAAAGCCCGCAAACAGTTTGCTGTTGTACAAGCTGTACAAGCTGTACACTCACTACTTTACATTGTAGAAAAGTGTTATTTCTTCAGTGTTGTCACATGAAAATATAAAATAAAATATTTACAAAAATGTGAGGGGTGTACTCACTTTTGTGAGATACTGTATGTGTGTTTTTTTCTCTCTGTTGGTTGAATTAGATGGACTTGTGTCTTTTTTTTTTACCAGATTAACTATGTAACTATGGTGACCTGGGGGCCCCTTCACAAACTGAACCTCCATCCTCGGCTATCTCTCAACCCAAAGATTATAAAGCAAAATCAAAAACCTTTCAGGCTCTACATGGGAACCCAAATGTCTGGGCATTTACCCAACAAGTCACTGAGGAAATTAAAAAAAAAACAAAATGGAAGAAGCTCCATGATTCCAATTTAACACCTCCCAAAGAGAAGCTTTATCTTCTCTGCAAAAGAACCAAAACTTAGTTATTAAACCCTCTGACAAGGGGGGCAACCTCACCTCAACCTTATCAATACGAGTCCATGATGATGCGATTGCTAAATAACCGACACTGGTATAAAAAAATATCGGACAGTCATATACAACTTATGACTATCTGCTATGGACAACTAATCGGATCAGCCTACCATCAGGGCCTAATTAACAAACACACTTGGGAATTTCTCATTGTCCCTTTCCCACGCACACCCACACTGTATGCACTTCCCAAAATCCACAAGGATTTAACAAACCCCCCTGGCCACCCCATCGTGTCAGGAAATGGTTGCTTAACCGAAAAGGCAAGTCAAATGATCGATGATTACCTCAGACCCCACGTAGAAGACTTAGCTTCTTATTTACAAGATACTAGAGAACTTCTAAAAGCCCTTGATGGTCTGGCCTTGCCTAATGGGGCGTGGCTGGTTTGCCTGGATGTAGAGGCCCTCTACAACTCCATCCCCCATGATAGGGTTATTGGGGTTGTAGAGGGCTTCATCTCACTTAACAGTGAGGTATCTTCAGCTTACAACCAATTCATCCTGGATCTTCTGCGATTTATTCTATATAACAATGTCTTAATTTTTGAGCGCTCCCACTACCTCCAGATACAGGGAGTAGCCATGGGAACGAAAATCAGTCACCTGTCAATCAGTTGGGATTGTCTACCTGATGACCTGTGGCTGTAATGCTTTCTATGTGGGAAAAACAAAGCGCCCATTTTTTCACCGTATCAGAAACCATGTCTCCTTAGTCTCCAAAAAAAAGATGGAGACACATCAGTCGGCACATGGGTCTATTCCATTAATTCGATGATACTATGATGCACTTTACAGCCTTGGAACATGTTCCCCCTGATGCTAGATGAGGGAATTATGATCAAATTTTATTACAAAGGGAGGCAAGGTGGATTTCAAATTTATGTGCTCTCCAATACCCTGGTCTCAATGACGCTTTCAGCTTTAAGCCATTTCTTTAATGGGTTTTTGTTTTTTTGTTTTTTTTTGTTTTTTTTATATTCTTTATGGTTTTCCGAAATGCATGAAGTGTTGAACTGTATGACCACATATGGAATGGATACTTTGTTAATTTATAAATACATGTAATCTGACTCAGATTATTCAAATTTATATAGAATTTTCATTTCTACAATCACTTAACTTTTTCTTCATGTTATGCTCTCCCCCTTACCTCAAGCCTCTCTCTTTTTCTTTAGTTTGCACGGACACCCGGGGCACTCTCGTTATAGGGTCTCCAATCAATGACCTTTGTCGGCAGTGCCCTCAATGTGGGAATGTGTGCTTCTTTTCCATCTTTTCGCCATCACACACACTCCCCCTTCCCTTCCCCCTCGTTTTTTTTTCCCTTTCCCTGTCCTTCTCTGGAGGTTTGATCCCTGACATGACTGACATGTCATCAATCCGGTCTCACTCCCTCCATCATCCTTTTGCCCTCCTCCTTCCATCTGAGGGCAAAGGATCTTTCAACATGGTGATCGGTGACTGCACACTCCAGGCGCAGTCCCGACGCCCTGTTTGTGTGTGCGGGGCGCATGCGCAGTGACACCCTCTCTATGTCCACGGAGCGGCGGTGATGACAGATGCCGCCGCACCGGAGTATAGTACAAATACGGGGACTCCCTCCCTGTTTCCCTGTCACTTCTCTGCTGGACATGTCCAGACAAGACGGAAGGAGTTCTCCTTCCTTGGTGGACTCCCTTCCAATCCTCCATCCATCACTCTGCTTAGGTAAGCTTATGCTGCACTGTGACTAAGCAGCTACCTGACCCTCTATATGATACCCCCTTTTTTTACCTCCTTAATTATTTATATATTAAATGCTTCCTTTTCTCTATGATCATATTTCAGAGTCTTGTCCCTAATTGGAAGGGTGTTGGCTCCCTCCCTCTTCAGGTCTTCACCAATACTTCTGAACCCTGTTGCCATCTTTACTCTTTCACATCCGCCTTTTAAAGTGCCTCTTATCCAATTAGCACTGTGGATGGAACCATCGTATTTGATTGATTCTACTAATTAACGTTGTTGAGGTATTTTTCTAAAATCAATTTTTCTTCTTTTTTTATCTATTTGAGATGCTGCAATACAACTTAATATATAACGTGCATCTATGTCTGTCTGTCTGTCTGTCTGTCTGTCTCTCTCTCTCTCTCTCTCTCTATATATATATGCACATATGATTCCGTTATCAACTGTATTTTCATTGGTCCTCTTTCTATTAGTAAGGACTCTCCCCAACCCTGATCGCCTTTGTACTATCTCTGCAGACTTCAATATGAGGCACTGAGCTACTGGGGTAGACCATCAATGGAGCAAAAACTTTAAACTTTAAATGTTTAGCATTGAGTCTAATACATTTCTTTTAGGTAAGATTCCCTCTTTTCCAATGTGGTAGTTCAACACTCCGTTTGCATATGGAATATAGACCCATTGCTTTTGTTTTTCATTCATTATGTTTTGATGTTATCATGGTGTTATCATTATGTTTTGATGTTATCATGGTGTTATCATTATGTTTTGATAACACTAAATATTGTTTATATTCAACTATATATACAAGTCCCTCTCAGTTTAAAAGTATAAAATATATATCTCGAACGAACAATGTAAAATGTACACTTAAATGATTGTTGCAATCAATAATCAATTGATTTTGTCGATTTATTTTTGTTTTTATTTATTTCTCCTTTTCTGTAATTTTCAGTACAACAATGACGCCACATGCTAATCTCCTGAAGAAGCTCAATTGAGCGTGCGAATATAGTGGTATTATGATCATGACATGTCATTAATTTTTTATCAAAAAATCTTTGTATTTCTATATTGTCATAATTTTTTTCCCCTTTTTTTAAAAAACTGTTTGAATAAAATTTCTATTTTTTATATAACACTATCTTTGAACTGATTTGCTATAACATTTACTAACCATACACACCAAAAAAGTCCTGAGGCCTAACCAGCCTTAAAGTCCATTCCTCTTCTTTCCAATAAGATTGTAACAGTTGATTGATAATTATGAAATCACTCCCATTCACATGGACACGGACAAACAGCTATTTCTTCAGAATAACAAAAGGTAGAAATGTGCAACAAAGTGTGTTAAAATCCCTGCATTGTACATAGATGTTTATTTTCTCAACAAACCTGGAGTTACTCTTTAACCTCTTTCCACCCACGCTATAGCTGAAAGATGGCTACAGTGCGGACTTACAATGCCGGGAGGGCATCCATGGACATCCTCCCTTGTTTGCACTGCCTTCGCACTAGGCTGATCACAGATCGGGGTAAAGGGCCAATCATAACGGCTCTTTACAGCGTGATCAGCTATCAGCCAATGACAGCTGATCATACAATGTAAACAGAAGCCATTTATCTGCTTTTCTTTCCTCATGCTTAGAAGAGGAAAGCTGATAACCAGCTTCTGTTAAAAGGGATATTGGTCCCAACATTGCTGACCAGTGCTGCTAATCAGTGCCAGCTATCAGTGTCCATCAGTGCTGCTAATCAGTGCCACCTACCAGTGTGCATCAGTATTGCTAATCAGTGTCCACCAGTGCCACCTACAGTGCCTTGAAAAAGTATTCATACCCCTTACAATTTTCCACATTTTGTCATATTACAACCAAAAACATAAATGTATTTTATTGGGATTTTATATGATAGACCAACACAAAGTGGCACATAATTGTAAAGTGGAAGGAAAATGATAAATGATTTTCAAAATATTTTACAAATCAATATGTGAAAAGTGTGGTGTGCATTTGTTTTGTGCCCCTCCCCCGAGTCAATACTTTGTAGAACCACCTTTCTTTTCAATTACAGCTGCAAGTCTTTTTGGGGATGTCTCTACCAGTCAGACTGGATGGAGAACGTCTGTGAACAGCAATTTTCAAGTCTTGCCACAGATCCTTAATTGGATTTAGGTCTGGACTTAGACTGGGCCATTCTAACACATGCATATGCTTTGATCTAAACCATCTGTCAGGAAATGTTCCATCCGCTGGTAATATCTGTCATTTGGCATGCAATACTGAGGTCCACCAGCAGGTGTCTCCTGGCAGTTTGGAACTGCCATGAGAGCTTTCCCTGCTGATGTTATGTCATCTTTGGGTCGCAGTACTGGCATCCACCAGCGGATGGATCCTGGCAGTGTGGAGCAGACAGTACCTCCTACAATCAGGTGTCACTTGAGGCCAATCGCAGGCCTATAAATACCAGGCAAGCACTCATATGTTTGCCTTGGTTTCTTCATCGCCTCCTGACCTGCTAGTTTGTGATTTGATCCTGATCCTGATCCTGATCCTGATTCTGATTCTGAACCTGAACCTGTTCCTGTGACTTGAACCTGATCCTGTCTCCCTGCCCCAATCCCTATCCTGTCCCACCTGTTACCTTGCATCCCTGCCTGCAGTCTGATCCATCCATCCTCTCCCTGTCCTATGTTCCATACCCCATCTGCTGATCTCCCTGTGTTTGACCTTGGCCTGGCTTATATTTATGTCTCTGGAACATCCACTGTCCATCTGATTTGCTGTGTATGACCCTGGCCTGGCTATTGTTTATGATCCTGGTATTTCCCATTTATTGTACTTATCTGTCTGATGTTATTTGTGGGTCTCTGTCTGTTGGTTGGTTATTGCACTGTGTCATATTGGAGGTGGTTGTACTATATTATTCACTTACTTTAATAAATTATTATATTTTCACTTATATACGTTTTGGTGTCCTCTGTCGCAGATCACACGGTTCTGGTCACACCTGTTCATGACAGTAAACCAAGGCCATCTCTGACCAGAAGTGACTGCGCAGAGGAACCATTGTAGTGCTGTTACTGCTACTAAAATGCAATCAGAAACAGATGTTCTCCTTGCCTCACTGGTGTTGGAGGATAACAATTACTGTCGTCTGGTATTGAAAGAGTAGGCCAGGGATCAGCTCCTGGAGTGTATCCGTCTGGCCCATTCTCTGGTTGATCAGGGTAGATTACTGTTTAAAAAAATTAAAAACGTTCAGCCCCTGATACAGGTGTGTGCTGAGCTAGCCTTGTCTAGCAGTCCTAAAGGAAATGACGATTTTTCTCCCCCCTTCAGTAGTGATCAGGTGGAGTCTCTGGTATGGCTGTTGGAGGATGATGCTGTATATAATTTCTGGAGCATTATTCAGCTTGTCCTAAACAGGTGCTAGCGGATTGTATAGATTCGGTGCAGTCCCTGGTTAGACAGGCAGTATGTGAACCCACGTTAGTTCAACCTGTACTACAGGCATGGTCAGACTTATTATTTCCAGCCTCGGTCAGCTCTTCACAACCCAGACCTGCTATTAGACACCTGCCTGCCCAGGAGTCTTTTTCCCCTTCACCCATGGCAACCTCCGTTTCAGCCCAATATACCCTGCCTCCCACCAAATATCAATACCCTGTCTCTACCTGTTGCACTTATCCTGTCTTTAACCGGCCTGCCTCTTCTCTGCTACCTAAAACTTCCCCACAAGAACTTCCTCTTGCCACTGTTCCCTCTTCCTTGTCATATCCCAGCCCTTCTCTTCAGTACGCCTCACCTCCTACCTACAGTCCTTCAGTCACCTACAGATCTCCAGCAGTTAAGCCAAAGAAGAAACGGAAGTTCTTTCCAACCCAAACGATCCTGACAGTAACCCAACCTGCCTCCACACCAACCAACCTGCTCCAGTCTGCTTGCATGCCAGCTGAACCTGATAACCCATCTGATTCTGCCAAATCTCTGCCTGCTATCCAGCCAGTGTCTCAGCCTGATGTGTTCCTGTCTGCTGCCCAGCCTGATGTGTTCCTGTCTGCTGCCCAGCCTGATGTGTTCCTGTCTGCTGCCCAGCCTGATGTGCCACTGTCTGCTACCCAATCTGATGTGCCACTGACTGCTACCCAATCTGATTTGCTACCGTCTACTGCCCAGCCTGATGTGCCACCGTCCGCTGCCCAGCCTGATATGCCACTGTCCACTGCCCAGCCTGATGTGCCACCGTCCGCTGCCCAGCCTGAGGTGCCACCGCCTGCTGCCCAGCCTGAGGTGCCACCGTCCGCTGCCCAGCCTGAGGTGCTCCTGTCCGCTGCCCAGCCTGAGGTGCCAGTGTCTGCTACTCAGCCTGTTGTACCAATGCCTGTGCCCACTGTCCAGTTTGAGGTCCCAGTGCCCGCTGCTCAGCCTGACATCCCAGTGACCTTGTTCCAGTCTGACGCTCCAGTGACTACTGCCCAGTCCAATGTACCTGTTGTTCAGCCTGTTGTGCCAGTACCTGCTGTCCTGCCTGTTGTGCCAACACCTGTACCGGCTGCCCAGTCTGAAATTCCAGTACCGACTGCCCAGTTTGAAGTTCCAGTACCTGCTATCCAGTCTGATGCACCCGTTGTTCAGCCTGTTGTGCCAGCACCTGTTGTTCTGCCTGATGTGCCAGCGCCTGTGTCTGCTGCCCAGTCTGAAGGTCCAGTACCTGCTGCCTGGTCTGATGTCTCGGTACCCGCTGTCCAGTCCGATGAGCCTGCCTTCCAGTCTGATGTGCCCGCTTTCCAGCCTGATGTGCCCGCTTCCCGGTCTATTGTGCCCACCTTCCAGCCTGACGTCTCGGTGCTTGCTTTCCAGCCTGGTGTCTCGTTGCCTGACTTCCAGGCTGATGTCTTGAAATTAGTATCTCAGCCTGGAGTTTTGGTGCCCGTGTCTCAGCCTGAAGTTTTGGTGCCCGTGTCTCAGCCTGAAGTTTTGGTGCCCATGTCTCAGCCTGAAGTTTCGGTGCCCATGTCTCAGCCTGAAGTTTCGGTGCCCGTTACCCAGTCTGCTGAACTGGTGCCCGTTACCCAGTCTGCTGAACCGATGCCCGCTACCCAATCTGCTAAACTGGAGTCCGTCACTCGGCCTGTTAATCCAATACCTGTTATTTGGCTTGCCGGACCAGTGCCCAGTGTCCAGCTGGCAGAGCCGGGGCCCGTTACCCAGCCCACTGGGCCTGTGATCCAGCCTGCCCTTACGGTGCTCGCTGTTCGGCCTAATGTTCCAGAGCCTGCTGCCCAGCTTGAGGACCCAGAGCCTGCTGCACAGCCCGAGGACCAGGAGCCTGCTGCCCAGCTCGAGGACCCAGAGCCCTCTCTCTGCCCTGATGTGCCCGCTGTCTGCCCTGAGGTGCCTGATGCCCAGCCTGAAGTGCCTGTTGCCCAGCCTGATGTACCCCCATCTGTTGTTCTGTTTGATGCCATAGACTATGGACAATTACAACCAGTTGGAGGCCGCTCCTTTGAGAGGGAGTACTGTCAGGAAATGTTCCATCCGCTGGTAATATCTGTCATTTGGCATGCAGTACTGAGGTCCACCAGCAGGTGTCTCCTGGCAGTTTGGAACTGGTTTGGACAGTTTGGATTTAGGTCTGGACTTAGACTGGGCCATTCTAACACATGCATATGCTTTGATCTAAACCATCTGTCAGGAAATGTTCCATCCGCTGGTAATATCTGTCATTTGGCATGCAGTACTGAGGTCCACCAGCAGGTGTCTCCTGGTAGTTTGGAACTGCCAGGAGAGCTTTTCCCTGCTGATGTTATGTCATCTTTGGGCCGCAGTACTGGCATCCACCAGCGGATGGATCCTGGCAGTGTGGAGCAGACAGTACCTCCTACAATCAGGTGTCACTTGAGGCCAATCGCAGGCCTATAAATACCAGGCAAGCACTCATATGTTTGCCTTGGTTTCTTCATCGCCTCCTGACCTGCTAGGTTGTGATCTGATCCTGATTCTGAACCTGTTTCTGTGCCCTGAACCTGATCCTGTCCCACCTGTTACCTTGCATCCCTGCCTGCAGTCTGATCCATCCATCCTCTTCCTGTCCTGTGTTCCATACCCCATCTGCTGATCCCCCTGTGTATGACCTTGGCCTGGCTTACGTTTATGTCTCTGGAACATCCCCTGTCCATCTGCTGATCTGCTGTGTATGACCCTGGCCTGGCTATTGTTTATGATCCCGGTATTTCCCATTTATTGTACTTATTTGTCTGTTGTTATTTGTGGGTCTCTGTCTGTGGTTGGTTATTGCACTGTGTCATATTGGAGGTGGTTGTACTATATTATTCACTTACTTTAATAAATTATTATATTTTCACTTATATACAGTACGTTTTGGTGTCCTCTGTCGCAGATCACACGGTTCTGGTCACACCTGTTCATGACACCATCCCATTGTAGCTCTGGCTGTATGTTTAGGGTCGTTGTCCTGCTGGAAGGTGAACCTCCCCCAAGTCTCAAGTCTTTTGCAGATTCTAACAGGTTTTCATCTAATATTGCCCAGTATTTGGCTCTGTTCATCTTCCCATCAACTCTGATTAGCTTTCCTGTCCCTGCTGAAGAAAAGCATCCCCACAATATGGTGCTGCCACCCCCATGTTTCATGGCGGGGATGGTGTGTTCAGGGTGGTGTGCAGTGTTAGTTTTCCGCCACACATAGCATTTGCTTTTAGGCCAAAAAGTTAAATTTTGGTCTCATCTGACCAGATAACCTTCTTCCACGTTTGCTGTGTCCACCACATGGCTTCTCGCAAACTGGCTTTCTTCTTGCCACGCTTCCATAAAGGCTTATATTTACCATAAAATACATTTTTTTAGCTGTTATGTGTCCACATGGGTTTCTTCCTAACCATCAGCAAGATATGTGCAGCAACAAGGAGAGTAGGGTTTGAAGAAAAATGGAGCCCATTGGTGGCAAAGCTTTCTGTGCTGAGAGTATGCTCACTGCAGGCTCCCAGCACCGTGACCAAACTGTCTGTGACTTCTAATCTCTACTAATGACTGGGAGCTCCAGCAGGACCACCTCCTGATCAAATGACCCCTGTGATAGCCAATCATAGTGACAAAGCCTTGTAACCACTTATAGTGCCACTCAAGGTGCACTGTCGGTAAAGAATCCATTGTCTCACAGCATTGTAAAGCCTAGTACACATGGGCAAAATGTTGTCTGGCATGAGCTGGTTGAATAGAAACCTGCTTAACAGTCAAGCCGGATGAGGCAGCCGGTCCGACAGAAGCCGGTCATTCGACTGACTTCTGTCGAAGGGTCATGACCAAAAAAGGTCTGCTGACCGGATCCCTGTCAGCGACCCCAGTCATTGGCTGAGAGCACTGACCAGAGTGTTCTGGCGGGAGGGGGGAGGTCCCATTTTGTAAATATTTTATTATATTTTTAATTTGACAACACTGAAGAAATGACACTTTGCTACAATGTAAAGTAGTGAGTGTACAGCTTGTATAACAGTGTAAATTTGCTGTCCCCTCAAAATAACTCAATACACAGCCATTAATGTCCAAACCGCTGGCAACAAAAATGAGTACACCCCTAAGTGAAAATGTCAAAATTGAGCCCAAAGTGTCAATATTTTGTGTGGCCACCATTATTTTCCAGCACTGCCTTAACCCTCTTGGGCATGGAGCTCACCAGAGCTCCACAGGTTGCCATTGGAGTCCTCTTCCACTCCTCCATGACGACATCATGGAGCTGGTGGATGTTAGAGACCTTACGCTCCTCCACCTTCCATCTGAGGATGCCCCACAGATGCTCAATAGGGTTTAGGTCTGGAGACATGCTTGGCCAGTCCATCACATTTACCCTCAGCTTCTTTAGCAAGGCAGTGGTCATCTTGAAGGTGTGTTTGGAGTCGTTATCATGTTGGAATCCTGCCCTGCGGCCCAGTCTCTGAAGGGAGGGGATAATGCTCTGCTTCAGTATGTCAAAGTACATGTTGGCATTCATGGTTCCCTCAATGAACTTTGGCTCCCCGGTGTCAGCAGCACTCATGCAGACCCAGATCATGACACTCCCACCACCATGCTTGACTGTAGGCTTGCCTTTGTACTCATCAGCTGGTTGCCACCACACACGCTTGACACCATCTGAACCAAATACATTTATCTTGGTCTCATCAGACCACAGGAAATGGTTCCAGTAACCCATGTCCTTAGTCTGGTTGTCTTCAGCAAACTGTTTGCGGGCTTTCTTGTGCATCATCTTTAGAAGAGGCTTCCTTCTGGGATGACATGCAGACCAATTTGATGCAATGTGCGGCATATGGTCTGAGCACTGACAGGCTGACCCCCTACCCCTTCAACCTCTGCCGCAATGCTGGCAGCACTCATATGTCTATTTCCCAAAGACAACCTCTGGTTATGACACTGAGCATGTGCACTCAATTTCTTTGGTCAACCATGGCGAGGCCTGTTCCGAGTGTAACCTGTCCTGTTAAACCACTGTATGGTCTTGGTTACTATGCTGCAGCTCAGTTTCAGGGTCTTGGCAATCTTCTCATAGCTTAGGCCATCTTTATGTAGAGCAACAATTCTTTTTTTCAGATCCTCAGGGAGTTATTTGCCATGAGGTGCCATGTTAAACTTCCAGTGACCAGTAAGAGAGTGAGAGTGATAACACCAAATTTAATACACCTGCTCCCCATCCACACCTGAGACCTTGTAATACTAATGAGTCACATGACACTGCGGAGGGAAAATAGCTAATTGGGCCCAATTTGGGCATTTTCACTTAGGGCTGTACTCACTTTTGTTGCCAGCGGTTTAGACATTAATGGCTGTGTGTTGAGTTATTTTGAGGGGACAGAAAATTTACACTGTTATACAAGCTGTACACTCACTACTTTTGTGCGATACTGTATATATATCAGACATCTCAAGTCTCCTGCGACTTGCAGGATACACCCGCGGGCTCACGGACACCTGCCAGTGTGGCACAATCTACCGGATGAGCCTTTACTGCCACTCAGCCTGGAGCAGGGCCAGACTGGCCTAACGGGATACTGAGAAATTTCCCGGTAGGCCACCTGCCCTGGAGCCGCTTTGAGCTGCAGCTGCAGTGGCGCCCAGGGCTGATCCAAATGCAGAGTCCTCCTCTCCCTCCCTCCCGGCCATCCACTGTAACAAAGCCCTGCCTCCTTGTCCGTGATAGACGGAACACTGATTCAATTTCCCAGCATTGTACCAGTGTTCAGTTGATCATCTATTACAGACAAGGAGGTGGGCTTTGTAACAGTGGACAGACACCCGCTGTGTGTAATCAAGGTACTGGCGAGGCTGCAGATGGGCACTGATGAGGATACAAATGGGCACAGTGAGGCTGCATTGTTGACACAGTGAGGCTACATTGTTGACACAGTGAGGCTGCAGATGGGCACAGTGAGGCTGCATTGATGAGCACTGCAGAGGCTGCATTGTTGGCACAATGAGCCTGCAGATGGGCACAGTGAGGCTGCGGTGTTGGCACTAATAAGGCTGCAAATGGGCACAGTGACGGCTGCATTGTTGGCAATGATGAGACTGCAGATGGGCACAGTGAGGCTTCATGGATGGCTCAGTGAGGCTACATTGATGGCACAGACGAGGCTGCAGATTGGCACAATGAGGCTGCAGATTGGCACAGTAAGGCTGCAGATGGGCACAGTGAGACTGCACTGTTGGCACTAATGATGCTGCAGATGGGCACAGTGAGGCTGCATTGATGGGCACAGTGAGGCTGCATTGATGGGCACAGTGAGGCTGCATTGATGGGCACTGATGAGGCTGTAAATGGGCACAGTGAGGGTGCATATTGGCACAGTGAGGGTGCAGTTTGGCACAGTGAGGCTGCATTGTTGGCACTGATGAGGCTGCATTGATGGGCACAGTGAGGCTGCATTGATGGGCAATGACGAGGCTGCAGATGGACACAGTGAGACTGCATTGTTGGCACAGTTTGGCTGCATTGATAGGCACAGTGAGACTGCATTTATGGGCACAGTGAGGCTGCATTGATGGGCACAGTGAGGCTGCATTGATCTCTTGTACCATGTTTGCAATCTATGACCATCTCTTGTCTCATGTCCTCAGTCTCTGACAATCTCTTGCATCATGTCCGCAATCTCTGACCATCTCTTGTATCATGTCTGCAGTCTCTGACCATCTCCTGTATCATGTTCTCAGTCTCTGACCATCTCTTGTATCATGTCCGCAGTCTCCGACAATCTCTTGTATCATGTGTGCAGTCTCTGACCATCTCTTGCATCATGTCCGCAGTCTCTGACCATCTTTTGTACCATTTCTGCAGTCTCTGATCATCTCCTATCATGTCTGCAGTCTCTGATCATCTCTTGTATCATGTCCGCAGTCTCTGAGGGAGTCTGAAGAGGAGTGAAAGTACCGCCGGGATAGGAGTCACGGGAGGAGTCAGACATGTGTGGACTGTAGAGAGGAGACTATAGGATAAAACCAGAGCCACCAAGCTGAAGCTGTCTGACTGATCCCTGCACGGTACACCTGAGAGGTCAGTGACAGTGTTGCCAGGCCAGTCTGGGGGGGGTCACTGATGTAAGGGGGGAGTGAGTACAATAATGTAGGGTGCACTGATATAAAGGTTTCCCCCTTATATCAGTAACCCCACCTCCTTACCTTAGTGTATTCTCTCTGCGGAAGGTGGTCTCTGGTCACCAGAGCCTCCCCCACATTCCTGGGGTCCCCCTTGATGATTGCTCCACTTTTACCACTTTTAACCAGAATTTGCTTGGCGGATCAGATCCCCGGCATCTCTGTCACGCAAGGATTGCAGTGGGGTGTGACAGAGAGTCCGCTGTGTGTAAGCTGGCAGACAGACTCATCCTGCAACAGTCTGCAACTGCCAGCAGTGCCAACCCAGCGGCTTATGAGTCCTCCATGTCTGATGATGACAAATGTCCTCCCCTTACCAGGAAGGCCAGTCTGTGTGAGGAGGGAGGAGTCACACTGACTCTGGTAGGTACAGGCTGGTCCACCAGAGTCTGTGAGTTCTGCAGAGTGTGGATAGAGTGACGCTGAGCATGACTGTATGTCACTCTCTCACCACATCTCTCAGCTCACTCATCATCATGTGTCACTCAGGCTGATCCCACAGCAGTGAGTCACAGCACAAGTCTGAGCAGAGGCCATTCTCTCCACAGGGGCCAGATTCTCTCCACAGGGGCCAGATTCTCTCCACAAGTGCCATTCTAGGAGCAGGGGCCAGATTCTCTCCACAGGGGCCATTCTAGGAGCAGGGGCCAGATTCTCTCCACAGGGGCCATTTACTCAGCAGGTGACGTCCACAGGGACCATACTTAGCAGGTGTCCACATATATATACAGTGGGGACGGAAAGTATTCAGACCCCCTTAAATTTTTCACTCTTTGTTATATTGCAGCCATTTGCTAAAATCATTTAAGTTCATTTTTTTTCCTCATTAATGTACACACAGCACCCTATATTGACAGAAAAACACAGAATTGCTGAAAAGAAGATTTTTGCAGATTTATTAAAAAAGAAAAACTAAAATATCACATGGTCCTAGGTATTCAGACCCTTTGCTCAGTATTTAGTAGAAGCACCCTTTTGATCTAATACAGCCATGAGTCTTTTTGGGAAAGATGCAACAAGTTTTTCACACTTGGATTTGGGGATCCTCTGCCATTCCTCCTTGCAGATCCCCTCCAGTTCTGTCAGGTTGGATGGTAAACGTTGGTGGACAGCCATTTTTAGGTCTCTCCAGAGATGCTCAATCGGGTTTAAGTCAGGGCTCTGGCTGGGACATTCAAGAACAGTCACGGAGTTGTTGTGAAGCCACTCCTTCGTTATTTTAGCTGTGTGCTTAGGGTCATTGTCTTGTTGGAAGGTAAACCTTCAGCCCAGTCTGAAGTCCTGAGCACTCTGGAGAAGGTTTTCGTCCAGGATATCCCTGTACTTGGCCGCATTCATCTTTCCCTTGATTGCAACCAGTTGTCCTGTCCCTGCAGCTGAAAAACACCCCCACAGCATGATGCTGCCACCACCATGCTTCACTGTTGGGACTGTATTAGACAGGTGATGAGCAGTGCCTGGTTTTCTCCACACATACCACTTAGAATTAAGGCCAAAAAGTTTTATCTTGGTCTCAGACTAAAGAATCTTATTTCTCATCATCTTGGAGTCCTTCAGGTGTTTTTTTAGCAAACTCCATGCGGGCTTTCATGTGTCTTGCACTGAGGAGAGGCTTCCGTCGGGCCACTCTGCCATAAAGCCCCGACTGGTGGAGGGCTGCAGTGATGGTTGACTTTCTACAACTTTCTCCCATCTCCCAACTGCATCTCTGGAGCTCAGCCACAGTGATCTTTGGGTTCTCCTTTACCCCTCTCACCAAGGCTCTTCTCCCCCGATAGCTCAGTTTGGCCAGACGGCCAGCTCTAGGAAGGGTTCTGGTCGTCCCAAACATCTTCCATTCAAGGATTATGGAGGCCACTGTGCTCTTAGGAACCTTAAGTGCAGCAGAATTTTTTTCCCTGTGGACGTAGTGAGTGTACAGCTTGTATAACAGTGTACATTTTCTGTCCCCTCAAAATAAGTCAACACACAGCCATTAACCACTTGCCACCCGCCATATAGCAAAATGACGGCAGCAAAGTGGTTTCATTATCCTGACTGGACGCCATATGACGTACAGCAGGATATCAAGCTGCTGAGTGCCCCCTGGGGGCACGCATTGCGGCAACCTTTGTTGCGGCGTGTCAGACTGACACACCGCAACACCGATCTAGGAAAAGAGTCTCTGATGGAGAGTCTTTACCACGTGATCAGTCATGTCCAATCACAGTGTAAACAGGAAGAGCCGTTGACCGGCTTTTCCTCACTCACATCTGTCAGACGCGAGTAGAGGAGAGCCGATCGGCTGCTCCTCTGATAGGGGGTCTGTGCTGATTGTCTACCAGTGCAGCCCCCCTGAGGATGACCACCAGGGACACCACAATGACCACCGGGGATGTCACCACAAGGTATGCCACCCTAGACCACCAGGGATGCCAATCAGTGCCCACAATGGATGCCAATCAGTGCCCACAATGGGCATCACTGATTGGCAGGCATTATTGTTTGGCACTGATTGGCATCCATCCATATCATCAATTAGTGTACATCAGTGCCACCTATCAGTGCCCATCCATGCCCATCCGTGCCATCTATCAGTGCCCATCCATGCCACCTATCAGTGCCCATCCATGCCGCCTATCAGTGTCCATCCGTGCTGCCTATCAGTTCCCATCCATGCCACCTATCAGTGCCCAGTGCCACCTATGTGTACCCATCAGTGCGGCATATCAGTGCCACCTATCAGTGCCGCATATTAGTGCCCATCGTCAGTGCCCATCAGTGTCACCTTATCAGTGCCTGTCAGTGCAGCCCCATCAGTGCCCATCAGTGAAGGAGAAAACATACTTATTTACAAAGTTTTGTAACAGAAACAAAAAAGAGCATTTTTTTTTCAAAATTTGCAGTCGTGTTTTTATTTAGCAGAAAATAAAAATTCCAGAAGTGATCAAATACCACCAAAAGAAAGCTCTATTTGTGGGAAAAAAATTATAAAAATTGAATTTGGGTACAGTGTAGAATGACCGCACAATTGTCATTCAAAGTGTGACAGCGCTGAAAGCTGCAAATCTGGTCTGGGCGGGAAGGTGTATAAGTGCCTGATATTGAACTGGTTAATGTCTAAACCGCTGGCAAAAAAAGTGAGTACACTCCTAAGTGAAAAATACCCAAATTGGGCCCAATTAACCATTTTCCCTCCCCGGTGTCATGTGACTCGTTAGTGTTACAAGGTCTCAGGTGTGAATGGGGAGCAGGTGTGTTAAATTTGGTGTTATCGCTCTCACTCTCTCATACTGGTCACTGGAAGCTCAACATGCCACCTTGTGGCAAAGAACTCCCTGAGGATCTGAAAAAAAAGAATTGTTGCTGTATATAAAGATGGCCTAGGCTATAAGAATATTGCCAAGACCATGAAACTGAGCTGCAGCATGGTGGCCAAGACCATACAGCGGTATAACAGGACAGGTTCCACTTAGAACAGGCCTCACAATGGTCAACCAAAGAGGTTGAGAGGTGTACTCACAAAAACGTGAGGGGTATACTCACTTTTGTGAGATACGGTATATATATATATATATATATATATATATATATATATATATATACCGTATTTATCGGCGTATAACACGCACTTTTTTCCCCTTAAAATCAGGGGGAAATCGTGGGTGCGTATTATACGCCGATCCCCGCTAATTGTGATCTATCGGCGACGATAGACATTCACATAGCGTGTCGTTTTAAATATGGCGCCGCAGAGTTTGGAGGGACTCGGCGGAGCTGAACGAGCGCCGCCGAAATCACAGTGAGCCGAGATACACATAGTCGAGTGTTCTCGGCTCTTTCCGGCGCCGCTCACAGTCACGCCCAGTCCCGCCATTGGACCTGTGTTATGTCCATCATAGGGCGGGACTGGGCGGGACTGTGAATGGCGCCGGAAAGAGCCGAATACACTCGACTATGTGTATCTCAGCTCACTGTGATTTCGGCGGCGCTTGTTCAGCTCCGCCGAGTCTCTCCAAACTCCGCGGCGCCATATTTGAAATTACATGCAGCTATGTGTATGTCAGCGGCGATCTGTCCAAGCATGGACACTGGGGGCAAGGCTGCACTGACCATTGGGGCAAAGCTGCACTGACACGACTGCACTGGGGCAAAGCTGCACTGACAAGGCTGCAATGGACACTGGGGCAAGGCTGTGCTGACACTGAAAAGGCTGCAATGACACTAACAAGGCTGCAGATGAACACTGATGAGGCTGCATTGATGGGGATTTTAATGTAAGTTTTTTTTCCTTAAAATTCTCTCCTAAACTTGGGGTGCGTGTTATACGCCGGCGCGTGTTATACGTCGATAAATACGGTATATACAGTATATAAAAAAAAATCACATCCTATATGTGCCCTAAATGGTTGGATCATTGGGCCACTGAAGCAGGGTGAAATTGGGACTTTTACTACTGCCCTTGTACCATCACCATAATTGTAGATTTCCATTTCCCAATGCTCCCATATTTTTTGCATTTTCTTTTTTGATCATTTAGCAGATGTCCAAAATCTAAGAACTGTTGTGATAACCTGAAAAAAAAACAAATCAAAAATCTAGTGAGAAGTGCAAAGGGCAGTTAGTGGGTAAAGTTCCTTGAAAAAGGATCAGTTTATATAGCAATCTTCCAGCCATGCAGTAAAACAAAGAGAACTACTGTGTAGTAAACTAGTTGTCCAAAGTGCAGTGTAGAAAAGGGTGTTGTGTGCCTGTGGTCACTTCTTTGCTCCCCACTATCCAGCTCCCTGCTCCCTACCATCCAGCTCCCTGCTCCCTACCATCCTGCTCTCATCACACTGGATGACACCTGCTTTACACCAATTACGATCTACTCAATACTCAGAGTCTATGAATGAGAAACAGGAACTGCCTCCTTCGATTGTGTGTCAGCCACATTGCAGCCTTCATCAGCATCACACACCAATATCATCGCCTCCACGGGCTACTGTAACAGTGCTACTGACATGATTGAGTCACCTGCTGAACGGGGGGGGGTTTGGGTTATTTGATCAATCGGATGGATGGACAGATGGACAGACACTGACATGTAGACAGATGTACCTCCATTAGCAGAATGACAGCCTGGCTGTGGGGTGCCCTTCTTCACCTCTAGGATAACAAACCCCAGGCACCTGTTCAAGCCCCCCCAACCCAACCCAACCCAACCCAGACCCCAATAAACCAGGCAGATGTGCACCCCATGCCCCCCCACCTCCACAATCAGGATCACTTACCCTTGATCTCATCTTCAGGGAACTGAGTGGGGGAGTGCTCTCTCAGTAATTCGGGGATGGTGCACACCCCCCGGCAACGCCATATCCTGGCCTAGGCCAACAAGGCCCAGGCCTAGGGCAGCACTTTGCAGGGGGGCAGCACAGAAAGATTCCCTGCCGGCTTGCGCTACACTGTTAGTGTAGCACCAGTCTTATGGGGCGGACTGGGCTGAGAGGCAACGTTAGTCTAGCGCCCCCATAAAGCAGCCGCACTGCTTCCGGTATATGGGCGGCTGGCATTCCGCAACTGTGGGGGGGGGGGGGGCGCCGCTTCTAATTTTGATTGTCCTCTCATCCCTGACCACAAACCTGTGCTATATGTTTTCTGCTGCACCATTGGCATGGTTATATCTTCTTAGTCCTCGCCATAAAATTATCAGAAATTTGTGCTTAAAGTAGAATTATAGGCAACACTTTTTTTTTTTCATTTTGGATAGAGTAAGGGAGGGTTATGGCCCCTGACAGTTTATCTTTTACCATCCCTGTGCCATTGCGGAGATTTCCCTTCACTTCCTGCCCCATAGCTAAAGAGGAAGTGAGAGGGAAATCTATGCAAAGTAAGGGAATCCATTGCTCCCCCCCAGGCCCTCAGAACTAGTATCCCCACTTGAAAATTTCAGGACGGGTCTTAAACAGAAAGGGGTGTGGCCTTGACAAGAAGGGTGGGGCATATTTAAATTAGGGGTGCAGGAGTTTAGTCAGGCCTAGGGCAGTACAAAACCTAAATACACTACTGCCCCCCGGTACATCAACACCGCCGTTACCGGGTGAAAAAGGCATTGTTGCGGGTGAGGGGACACCCGGGGGCAGATAATACTCGAAGGGGCAGCATATGGAGGGACTGTCACCAATACAGGCTCCTCCGGCTGTGCTCCTCTCTCTGGTAATGGGTGAGTGGTACAGGTGAGATGCATGTGGACAGCCTGCCGTCCTCTCATCCTCACACTCCGCAGTGGTGGCTGGTGGGTCAGTCCATCCTCCATTTCCTCTGGCCGTGCGTCTCCTCCCTGCTCCTGCTAGGCCAATAGGATTGCTTCTCCTTTTCGGCCGATCGGGAAACGGGTCTCAGGAGCTGCTTCCTGATTTGCCTGGAGGAGATTTAGTGTGACAATAGTGAATATTCATTCGCTATTGTCAAACAACCAGGTGAGCTCTGCGTCCACCATTTATTGAAGCCTATTAGAGCATCAGGTTCTAATCACTTGATTAAAAAAATAAAAAAAGGGGGGGGGGTTAAGGGAGAAGAAAGCCCAGAGAGTAAACCATTAATGAAGGGAAAGAGGTGGGATTTTTTTTAGTGAATGAATATTAGTAAAGGGTACATTTGGAGAACTGTTGATTTATTACTGTTATGTAGCTGAGGATTTTAGGAAACAAACACAAGTCATGTTTTTTCATTTATGTTGAATTGCAGCAGAAAGCATGAACTCATACATGGGCATCAAAACTTAGCAACAACAAGTTTCTCTTATATTAGCATGTGTGCTGTATGATTAAATATTTGTGGCCTTCACATCTATTAAACTTTGTTTTACATCCATTTCTGAACCATAGGCATTAATAAGGACCCCATCCACCTTTTGTAATATTTCCAGGCACACAAAGGCTTCCCTCCTCCTCCTCCATAAATCCAGCCATCACTAATCCCAAATCTCATGGAATGACTCAGAGAGGACATTCTACTACTTATAATAAGTATTCATACCCCTTGAAATTTTCCACATGTTGTCATATTAAAACCAAAAACGTAAATGTATTTTATTGGGATTGTATGTGATGGACCAACAAAAAGTGACACACAATTGTGAAGTGGAAGGAAAATGATAAATGTTTTTCAAAATGTTTTATAAATAAATATCTGAAAAGTGTGGAGTGCATTTGTATGGCGCCCCCTGAGTCAGTCAACACTTTGTAGAACCACCTTTCACTACAATTACAGCTGTAAGTCTTTTTGGGGATGTCTCTACCAGCTTTACACATCTAGAGAGTGACATTTTTCACATTCTTCTTTGAAAAATAGCTCCAGCTCTGTCAATTTGGATGGAGAGTGTATGTCAACAGCAATTTTCAAGTCATGCCACAGATTCTCAATTGGATTTAGGTCTCGACTTTGACTGGGCCATTCTAACACATGAATATGCTTTGATTTAAACCATTCCATTGTAGCTCTGGCTGTATGTTTAGGGTTGTTGTCCTGCTGGAAGGTGAACCTCCGCCCCAGTCTCAAGTCTTGTGCAGACTCCAACAGGTTTTCTTCTAATGCCGCGTACACATGAGCGGACTTTCCGGCAGACTTGGTCCGGCGGACTTTTTTGTGGGGTGTGTGGGGTCCAGCGGACTTTTTTTCCCCAAAAGTCGGACGGACCTAGAAATAAAACATGTTTCAAATCTGTCTGACGGACTCGGCTTTCTAGCGTGCAAACCGTTCATTTGTGTGCTAGTCCGACAGACCAAAAATGAGGCATGCTCTGAAGCAAGTACAAGACAGAAGCGCTCGGTCTGGTAAAACTAGCCTTCATATTGAAGCTAGAACATTCCTCACGCTGCTAATTCTGTGATCTTTTAATACAGCGCATTCTTTTTTTCTTTATAATGCTAGAAGAATGAAGTTGTTTTGCTGATTCACACAGAGTTCTCACAAACTTCTTTCTTCATTATTTATCCTCATGTCATGACTAATATTCCAGTTTTTAAAAGCCAGATCTCCATAAATAATGTTTACAATTCTTTTTTAGACTCATCTTTTAGAATTTTATATTTCAACAATATATATTTTTCAATTTGGTAAAAATTAAAAAAAACTCTAGTGATTTCCATTTTTTTTTTGGATTTTCGAGTTACCACAATAATATTATTATCTTGTATTTTTTATGAACCTTAATGAGGTTGGTGTCCCTTGTTAATTTGACATAGGGGGGTTATTTACAAAGGGAAATTCATTTAGCACTACAAGTGCAAAGTGCACTTGAAATTGCACTGAAAGAGCACTTGGAAGTGCAGTCGCTGTGGATCCGAGGGGGACATGCAAGGAAACTAAAAAAAAAAAAGCATTTTAGCTTGCATGATAAAATCAGCAGAGCTTCCCCTCATTTCAGATCTTCCCCTCAGATTTACAGTGACTGCACTTCCAACAATGCACTTGCAGTGCAATTTCAAATGCACTTTGCACTTGTAGTTTGCACTTGTATTGCGAAATGAATTTGCCTTATGTAAATAACCCCCATAGTCATTTAGACATGTACCTGCCTACTCACAAACAAACTGTCCTTTTTCAATAAAAACACATAGTAAATTAATTTTTGTAAAGAAAATAGCCATTTATTCTGGTTAACAAAATAATGAGGAAGGCAACACTGGAGAAACTTTTGGAATTTGTGAAGCCTTTTGTCCCTTAGGGCACACATCAAGTCATTGGAAAACAAAATTGAGATCTTGCGGAGTCCATATAATAGGGATCACAATCTGCATCTTCTGTCAGACCAAACTGAAGCCAGGCAATCACTTTCGACTCTTCTGTAGAGCCTTCCCTCCACGCTGCCCTGCAGCCTTCCCTCCACACTTCTCTGCAGCCTTCCTTGGAGGCTGTGCCTCTGGTGGTATACTTGTAGCAGGAGGAGGAGGAGTAGAGGCTTCATCATAAATACGGCTGGTTTTAGTAAGCTGGCCCCTCAACCCCTTCTGAAGGGACTCTGAAAAAAGCCCCTCACAGAGGAGGCGTTGGTCCTTCTCCAGTTCCATCAACCTGGTGGCCAAATTGTACCATAGGCCTCTTCAGCATGGGGGGGTTACTGATTTGGTGGCTTCATGAATGAGGGCAAGTGATTGCTCCTCTGTTCTGGTCATTTTCCTAGGCCTATTGGTGGAGGGGAAGCACCTGGTATTCTGTGAGGCTCCTACTGGGCCCAGCCACCTCTTGCCTGCCACTGGGCACAGCCTCCTCCTCTCTACCACTGGGCACGGCCTCCTCCTCTCTACCACTGGGCATGGCCTCCTCCTCTCTACCACTGGGCACGGCCTCCTCCTCTCTACCACTGGGCACAGCCTCCTCTTCTCTACCACTGGGCACGGCCTCCTCCTCTCTACCACTGGGCATGGCCTCCTCCTCTCTACCACTGGGCACAGCCTCCTCCTCTCTACCACTGGGCACGGCCTCCTCATCTCTACCACTGGGCACAGCCTCCTCCTCTCTACCACTGGGCACGGCCTCCTCCTCTCTACCACTGGGCATGGCCTCCTCCTCTCTACCACTGGGCATGGCCTCCTCCTGGCTGAGCTCATCCTGTGTTTAAAAAAAGGGACATAGTTGTATTTTTGGCTTCATCAATCACACACAATTTCAGCTCATGACTTGCAAATTGAATTTTAAACAAATAGAAAAGGCTATCATTTTGACCCCACCATTTTTCGAGCTGTTCACCAATATTTGAACAACATTTTTGGCCACTACTGTCTAGTGATATGTATACATAATAATTTTTGTGAGGAAATAATTGATTTGTAAGCAATTCAAACATTTTAGTTTACATCATTAATATTCTGACAATCAATAATTCCAAAAAAAAGTATACCTGGCTCCCGCTGGGCGCATCCACTTCTTCAAGGATGAAAGGGCCTGGTTCTTCCTGGGATGCCTCAGCTGGGGTGGAGGGAAGGGTGGAGGGAAGGGTCGAAAACGATTGCCTCACTTCTGTCTGGTCATCCAGAAAACGCAGTTTGGGGTAGTAACACAGCTTGGGGACATAAACCTTATCTGCTGCTGCTCCTGATTTGAGGGACTCCTGTATCTTCTTGTGCTCCCGCCTGTACATATTCCGCAAGATCACAGTTTTATTACCCACTAACCTAATGTCTGCCTGGGGGACTCAAGTCTTTACAAACTCCAGAAGTATCCCCAGTGTTGCCTGCCTTGCTTGCTTATTGAAATACAAGGGGTGCTTGACCTCCCACAGGTTTCAGTTAGCTTGATATAGGTCAATAAAATGACTCAAAAAATCCACCTCCTTAACCACTTGCTGACCGCCGCACGCCAATGTACGTCCAAAGTTTGCCGGCGGATATCGTTGTTATGGCAGCAGCTAGCTGCCATAACCCCGGTATCCCCGTTTTTGTGTGGCTGTCAGCTTTCAGATAAAAGTGGTCTCTGCGGTGGATTCGTGGTCTCTGCTCCGCAAGATCACTTTTATCGGTGGCGGAAGAGGGGCCCCCCTCCCGCCGCGATCCGGTGCCCTCCACCGCTTACCGGAGCCGTCGGTAATGATCGCGTCCTTCTCAGTGCTGTGCCTGGAGACGAGTGAGGCTAAGATGGTGCCCACTCATCTCCATGACACTGCTGGGCGGAAGCGACGTCAAAACGTCACTTCTGCCCATACGTCTTAAAGGCACATTTTTTTCAATGTCATTTTTTGAATGAATTTTTTTCTTTTTTTTAATTGCATTTTAGTGTAAATATAGATCTGAGGTCTTGTTGACCCCAGATCCCATATTTAAGACATCCTGTCATGCTTTTTTCTATTAAAAGGGATGTTTACATTCTTTGCAATAGGAATAAAAGTGACAGATTTTTTTTTTAAACCGTGTAAAAATAAATAAAATAATGTAAAATAAATAATAAAAATAATTAAAAAAAAAAAAAAAAACCCTGTCCCGATGAGCTCGCGCGCAGAAGCGAACGCATACGTGAGTAGCGCCCGCATATGAAAATGGTGGTCAAACCACACATGTGAGGTATTTCCGCAATCGTTAGAGCGAGAGCAATAATTATAGCCCTATATCTCCTCTGTAACGCAAAACATGCTACCTGTATAATTTTTTAAACGTCGCCTATGGAGATTTTTTAAAGGTAAAAGTTTGACGCCATTCCACGAGCGGGAACAATTTTGAAGCATGACATGTTGGGTATCAATTTACTCGGCGTAACATTATCTTTCACAATCTAAAAAAAAATTGGGCTAACTTTACTGTTGTCTTATTTTTTTATTCATAAAAGTGAATTTTTTCCAAAAAAAGCGCACTTGTAAGACCACTGCGCAAATACGGTGTGAAAAAAAGTATTGCAATGACCGCCATTTTATTCTCTAGGGTGTTAGAAAGAAAGCAATATATAATGTTTGGGGGTTCTAAGTAATTTTCTAGCAAAAAAAAATGTTTTAAACATGTAAACACCTAAATTCCAAAATGAGGCTGGTCCTTAAGTGGTTAAAGGGATTCATTTTTTCTGAAAGACAATACACAAAAGAAAAACAGTAATGTCAGTCCAAACTCACAGTATTATCTTTATCCCAATATAGGGCACACACAGAACACACACACAGAACATGTTTAAATCTAACCTTTGTTTATGACGTTCGCTACTTCTGTTTGGACATACGTAGGCCAGCGCACTAGCTTTATATACACTGCGCATGCTCTGCCTGCGTTGCCCACGTCGCCCACCCCTGATGTTCTTTATGATGAATTTTCCCCGCCCCTTCTCTCTTCGTTGCGCAGTGGGAGTATATAAAGATGGCGGAGACATTATCAGGAACTAACGCGGAGGAAAGCCTGGAGCCCCAAACATCCAGATCCAGGAGGAGATTTAAGGCCACCAACATGGCCTTTGAAGAAATGGTGGAGATGATGGACATCTTGAGGAGGGAGGACTATGATGGCAAAAATGGTCCGTACACCCAACCCAATTTGCGGAAGGACCAAATAATGTCCTCAGTTGTCACAACTCTGGAGCAGCAATTTGGAGCAGCAATTTCTGTCTGGTCACCCAGAAAACGCAGTTTGGGGTAGTACCACAGCTTGGGGACATAAACCTTATCTGCTGCTGCTCCTGATTTGAGGGACTCCTATATCTTCTTGTGCTCCCACCTGTACATATTCCGCAAGATCCCAATTTTCTTGTCCACTAACCTAATGTCTGCCTGGGGGACTAAAGTCTTTACAAACTCCAGAAGTATCCCCAGTGTTGCCTGCCTCGCTTGCTTATTGAAATGCAAGGGATGCTTGACCTCCCACAGGTTTCGGGTAGCTTGATATAGGTCAATAAAGTGACTCAAAAAATCCTCTTCCTTAAAGGGATTCATTTTTTCTGAAAGACAATACACAAGAGAAAAACAGTAATGTCAGCCCAAACTCACAGTATTATCTTTATCCCAAAATAGGGCACACACACACACACACACACACAAACAGAACACACACACGTTTAAATCTTACCTTTGTTTATGACATTCGCTACTTCCGTTTGGACATACATAGGCCAGTGCACTATCTTTATATACACTGCGCATGTGTCATGGTCCGCCTGCGTCGCCCGCCCCTGACATTCTTGATTGATGATGATTAATTTTCCCCGCCCCTTCTCTCTTTGTTGCGCAGTGGGAGTATATAAAGATGGTGGAAACATTATCAGGAACTAGACCCAAACATCCAGGAGAGGAGATTTAAGGCCACCTTTGAAGAAATGGTGGAGATGATGGACATCTTGAGGAGGGAGGACTATGATGGCAAAAATGGTCCATACACCCAACCCAATTTGCGGAAGGACCAAATAATGTCCTCAGTTGTCACCACTCTGGAGCAGCAATTTGGGGTACGACAGGCTAAAGACTAATTGAGAAAGCGCTGGTCCGACCTAAAAATGAGGGAGCCAGATCAGTATCGCAGAATCAAGAAGGTGCTTAAAAAAAGTAAGTACTTGTCGTGTGTTCTTATTAAGATACTTAAAGGGGTTGTAAAGGTAAACATTTTTTCACCTTAATGCATTCTATGCATTAAGGTGAAAAAACTTTTGACAGTACCGCCGCCCCCAGGCCCCCAGTTTTACTTACCTGACGCCTCGAATCTTTGCTGCTCGTCCTCGTCATCTTCATTGCAGCTCAGTCTGGTCGCTGATTGGCTGCAGTGGATGGATTGAAAGCAGCACAGCCATTGGCTCGCGCTGCTGTCAATCACATCCGATGACGCGGTGCGCCGGGGGGGCGGGGCCGAGTGATACAGCGAGCGGCTATAGCCGCCGGCTGTATCACGGGAGCGCGCCCGCAAGCACTCACCACCATGCGAGGGAGCTCGCATCAAGGTGGTAAATGCTTGCGGGGAGGAGCTGAAACAGCCGCCGAGGGACCCCAGAAGACCAGGTTCGGGGCCACTCTGTGCAGAACGAGCTGCACAGTGAAGGTAAGTATAACATGTTTGTTATTTTAAAAAAAAAAAAAAATTAACTTTACAACCCCTTTAACTTGCATGCTGATCCATATGCTTTTCGTTTTATACTGTTGTACTGTATGTGATCGTTCGTAAATATCGTTCTTTTGAAAATAGATATGATTCTAACTAAATGTCATTCGTGTGCCCAGAAATACAATGGTACAGGGTTCTACCTACATTTTGTTGTTGATAATTTGTCTTATTAAAAGAAGTTTAGGATATTCTTGTGTAGATGTTTTTGAAACTAGAATGCTTGAAAAAATGAGTCAGTGTAATGTAAGGACAGGACACAGCAGCTGTTTCCACATCTGGACTCAGGAGCACTAGTTTACTGTGGGACACCAGAGAATATTTTTTAGGATAACCCACACAGGGGCTCCAGGGGATACTTTAGGTGTCTCCATCTGTGAAACTTGGCCAAAAAAGGTAAGTATTGCAGTTTGGTTAAAAGGGAATTTGAATCATGTCTTCAACTTGGATCTTTTCACAAACAGACAATTGTACACCACTTCAAAGCAATGTTTCATATTCCTATTTCTGGACTCAAATATCAGTGTGCTAAGTATACCTTTGGTTTCATTCTCATAGGGGAGAAAAGATTCAGACAACAATCAGAGGATCCCAGGACCCCCCGACCTCCCCAGCCTGATTGGGTCATTAGCCCAAGCCCACACGAGGATCTGGAGGAAGGAGAGGTGGACGAAGTGGGTGAGATCTGCACCACACCAGGTGAGTGCCTGACACCCCAGCTTAAGGTAATCTATTTATGCCTGCATATTTCTAAATACATATTTTTTATCAAAATTTAGGTGATGTTCTGGTTGTGGAAGGCCAAGCGGCGGACTCATTTAGCACCGACAGCGCCCAAAGGCTAATTGGGCAGATCATGGTCTGGAATGGCCACATAGATGAAATGCGCAATCAGCTAGACAGCATGAGAAATCGGCTGGACAGCATACAACAGGAAATGAAGAACATGGTCGATGTTTTGGGGAGAATCTAATCCCTTTTTCCCTAAAACATCGATCATGTGCTATCTGCCATCATGGGATCTAAATGTACGCGTTTTGTGTTTTGCAATCCCTTCCTCATAATGCTAGTAGGTGAGAGGAAGGGATTGCACCCACAAAACACATCCATTGATCCCCCATGATGGGAGATAGCACATGTTGACATTACCCATTTGAACTCCCAATTTGTGTGCAGCTTCAAAATTTGTTTTTTACATGGGTGACATCACCTGCAACTTTTACATGTTGAACTCTGTAAGTTCCAGAGTTGGTTATTTTTTTTGTTGAAAAAACCCTGTTTTAAAATACAAATTTAAAAAAAAAAAAAAAAAATTATTAAAAAAATACCAAAAAAATGTACAAAAATATAGTCCCCCCCCCCCAAAAAAAAAAAATTAAACAATTTTATATTGAGTAAAAAGTATAAAACCAAAAAAAAAAAAAAAATACATTGAATGACGTTTTAAAAAAACACACATGTTTGAATGTGCACACAGTAAAAATTTTAAATGACAACAATGTGTGTGGCTTCTTCTTTCAATACTCAGTACCAGTTTTGGAATTCATTTTGTGTTTACAGTGACAAAGGGCCTTATTTACTAAAGGGAAATGCACTTGGTACTACAAGTGCACTAGGAGAATCTAGGAGACAGCCAAAAAGAAAAGCAAACAAGAATAAAAACTCAAGATTTTATCATAAAAAAGATTTTTTTTATTATTTGAAAGGTTAAATATGTTCTGGCATTGCAATGGCCCCCCTACCATTAAAATAATTAACATATCTGTCCCGCACTTGATGGGCAGTTTGGGGGGCCAAGCCAGTACAGCCAGTATCCAGGCCTGTGAGTACAGTTGGGCCTCAGGCCCAACTGAGGTAAGATATGTTTGCAAATGTTTTCTTAAAAAATTATGGAGTACGCAACAGCACATGATTAGATGATTGATTTTATAGTCCACCATATTGATGGCTGAGAGAAACAAACGGAACCAGCTGGCCATAATCCTGAAGGTATTCTCCACAACTCTTCTGGCCAGCCGGTAGTTAAATATCTTCCTCTCCGGTGTGAGGGTCCTTTGGGGGAATGGCCTCATCTGGTGCTCGCCCAGACCGAAGGCTCCATCTGCGATGAATACAGAGGGGAGTCCCTCAACGTTCTCGGCATCAGGTGGCAATCCCAGGCCACCAGTCTGGAGACGCTGGCAGAACTCGGTCTGGGCGAAGACTCCGACATCCGGCCGTTCTTCCCCACATCCACGTACATAAAATCATATTGTGTCGATACCACTGCCATCTATACTACACTATTAAACCCCTTGTAAGAAAAAAAAAGTATAAGTACTTTTAAACATTACTTTGCAAGCAGATTACACAAAAACATTCTTGCACAACAGCAGTATAACATTTTTTAGAAGTAGTATTTAAAAAAATAAAATAAAATATAAGGCCCACTTATAAGATTCCTCACCCCCTCTGATGGCCCATTGATCAAATTGTATGGGGGTGTGGGGGAGGGTTCTAAATTAGTTTAAGACAACACATTACATTTGGAGACATTTGAGGGGGTGGGGGAGGGTTCTAAATTAGTTTAAGACCACACATTACATTTGGAGACATTTGAGGGGGTGGGGGAGGATTACATTTGGAGACATTTGAGGGGGTGATTTGGAGAAAGCAGTACAATGGAGCTGACTATATACATTGTTAAAGGGACTAGGCTATAGGTGTATATGGGCCCAGGATTGCATGCTGGGGAGGTTAGTGAAGGCAAAAATGCATGTAGGCCAAAAATGGGGTTTCTAAAATAAAAACATGCATGCATGCAGATAAAGGGGACATTCATAGCATATTCCAATCATGGTAATTAGGTAATGATGAAATTAATACAATACATTAGCAAACATTAATTACATATAATGTAGTGTTAAAGGCTAAAACTTACCTTAATATAGTCCTTCTGCAGGACCTGAATAATGGCAGAACAAATCTCTGGGATAATGATCCCCAGAGCCTGGGGGGAGATGCCTGTTGAGAACTTAAGGTCCTGAAGGCTTCTCCCAGTCGCCAAGTAATGCAACGTGGCAACTAACCTCTGCTTCGCAGTGATGGCTTGCTGCATGCAGGTATCCTGCCTGCTGATATAAGGGGTCAGCAAAGCCAGCAGACGTTGAAAAACGGGGCCCATCATCCTGAGATAATTCCTGAAATCCTCAGGATTATTCTCACGGATCTCACAAAGCAAAGGCATGTGCGAGAACTGGTCACGCTGGCGCAGCCAATTCTTCGTCCATGAACTCCTCCTCGCCCTGTTCATGGACTGGACTCGGGTCAAAGTATTAACCCCAACACCAAGCCCCCCACACAGCACGAACTCGAGAATGAGTACGTCCACGCACCATGGCCTCAAAGCGGTCGGCTGGTCAAACAAACTTAAACAAACGCACTGAAGAACAGCAAGGCCTGTGAAGAGCGACCTGAAGAACAGGAATGAGTGGACCAGAACGGCCTGATATACAGGTAACGAACTCACCAACACGCACTGAAAACCAGATACAAACCCCACAATCACAAACTGAACCACAGAAATCGATCGAAATAAGCTGAAGTCTGAAAAGCGCTAATCATCTCTAACCAAACTTCTACTAACACGAGATAAACGTGAGATTAGCAGAAGGAGCCCAAAGGGTGCCGTACTGGGGCTCGAACTTCCTTTTTCTATTCCCGTCGTACATGCTGTACGTCACCGCGTTTGAAACCAGCAGACTTTTGGAGTGATCGTGTGTGTCCAAGTCCGTCCGTTTGTAAGTCCAGCGGACCTACGCTGGAAAGTCCATCGGAAAGACAGTTGGACCTAATCCGTCGAAAAGTCCGCTCGTGTGTACGCGGCATAAGATTGCCCTGTTTTTGGCTCCATCCATCTTCCCATCAACTCTGACCAGCTTCCCTGTCCCTGCTGCAGAAAAGCATTCCCACAACATGATGCTGCCACCACCATGTTTCACGGTGGGGATGGTGTGTTCAGGGTGATGTGCAGTGTTAGTTTTCCACCTAACATAGCGTTTTGCTTTTAGGACAAAAAGTTCCATTTTGGTCTCATCTGACCAGAGTACCTTCTTCCACATGTTTGCTGTGTCCCCCACATGGCTTCTCACAAACTGCAAACAGGGCTTTTTATGGCTTTCTTTCAACAATGGCTTTCTTCTTGTCACTCTTTCATAAAGGCCAGATTTGTAGAGAGCACGACTAATAGTTGTCCTGTGGACAGATTCTCCCACCTGAGCTGTGGATCTCTGCAGCTCCTGCAGAGTTACCATGGGCCTCGTGGCTGCTTCTCTGATGAATGCTCTCCTTGCCCGGCCTGTCAGTTTAGGTGGACGGCCATGTCTTGGTAGGTTTGCAGTTGTACCATACTCTTTCCATTTCCAGATGATGGATTGAACAGAGCTCAGAGAGATGTTCAAAGCTTGGTATATTTTTTTATAACCTAACCCTGCTTTACACTTCTCCACAACTTTATCCCTGACCTGTCCAGTGTGTTCCTTGGCCTTCATGATGCTGTTTGTTCACTAAAACTCTCTAACAAACCTCTGAGGGCCTCACAGAATGGCTGTATTTATACTGAGATTAAATTACACAGAGGTGGACTCTATTTACTAATTAGATGACTTCTGAAGGCAATTGTTTCCACTAGATTTTAGTTAGGGCTTTCAAAGTAAAGGGGCTGAATACAAATGCACGCCATACTTTTAAGATATTTATTTGTAAAAAAAAAAATAAAAAACATTTATCATTTTCCTTCCACTTCACAATTATGTACCACTTTGTGTTTGTCTATCACATAAAATCCCAATAAAATACATTTACGTTTTTTGTTGTAATATGACAAAATGTGGAAAATGTCAAGGGGTATGAATACTTTTTCAAGGCACTGTATATGATCTTACTGGACATTCCATTTCAAAACTATGGCCAATAATATGGAGTCCTTACCCCTCTTCCTTTCTGACCATAATTGTCCCTATACTTCAGGGAACAAAATATTACAGCGCACACATGCAAAAAAGACATTTACCTCCTGCAAGGCTTGTTTAAAACACCTAGACATTTTCAAAAAACATTATCAAAGAATATGGGGATTTGGTCACACCATATTGCTTTATGGTGCTTAAGCCCACTTACTGCGACAAAGTACCCCATGATTAGTGGGTCCTACACTATCCATAGACTGTAGGACCCACTAATCATGGGGCTTAAGCACCATATAGCAATATGGTGTGACCAAATCCCCATATTTTTTGATAATTTTTTTTAAAATGTCTAGGTGTTTTAAACAAGCCTTGCGGGAGGTAAATGTCTTTTTTGTATGTGTGCGCTGTAATATTTTGCTCTGTTGTGTGGTCTTATGGCTCCACCATCTTTAATGCATCTTGTTTGTTTGTTTATACTTCAGGGAAGACTTGCCCCAAGAATTAGGATTGTGTCTGTGGGAATTTGTGCACATTCAACCAAAAGAGCATCTGTTAGGTCAGTGCACTCCACTATCTATCAGTCATCACTAGTTAGATAAGTCCTCTCCTATCTAAGTATCTCTCTCTTTCAGAATTTCCCTCTGCTGTTTCTAGGAAAACTTTCTCCTAGGCTCTTATGCCGTGTACACACGACCGGACTTTCAACGGACTTTCGACTGACTTCCGTCGAATCAGACTTATCTACACACAATTACACCAACGTCCGATGGATTCGACCGTGATGACGTTCGACCAGACTAGAATAAGGAAGCCAGTAGCCAATAGCTGCCCTAGCGTAGTTTTTCGTCCGTCAGACTAGCATACAGACGAGTGGATTTTTCGACCGGACTTGAGTCCGTCGGAAAGATTTGAAACATGTTCTATTTCTAAAGTCCGTCAGATTTTCGACAGAAAAGGTCCGCTGCAGGTCCGATGAAGCCCACACATGGTCGAATTGTCCAACGGATTCATTCTGTCGGACAAGTTTGGTCAAAAAGTCTGGCCGTGTGTACACGGCATTAGTTCCTCCATACTGTGAAATGCAACCACATTTTAATTTTTGGGACCTAGGTTGTTTTTTCTCCAGCAGAATATGTTTCATCACCTAATATGTCCTTCAACTGACCTTCACCGCCCAGTAACAGGTGTTCTTTCTCTTCAGGACAACTGACTCCAAAGAACAGAACTTCTGATACTATACTACAAACGTAAGGAAGGGTGTGAGTTCAAAATACATCAAACACAAAACAATGGAAATGTCTTACTTTGTCCTGTTTCCAACAGACTGCTCCTTCTTCGCCCTCTGCCTTGCTTCCACTATAAAAATTGCTGAGTGTATAAAATAATATTTTGGCATTCCAGTTGTTTGGATCAGGATCAAAATGCATGTTTCCTAGCAAAAACCAACCGCGCATTTCTCCTTTCTCATTGAACATGATGTTTTGTCTGTTGGGGTTCCTGAATTGAACTGTCCGGACATATCTGTTCAGCTTTTAGAAGAACAAAGATTGCTTAGAAAGTAATTCTTCCAAATACACCAGCTCACATTTGTCATAACCTCTAAGATCATACAAATAAGAAGCAGGTGCAGGTTAACAGAGTAACAAGGATTGTGGAATTTTGTTGCAGTGCAATGGCAGTGAGTGCAGAAGTGCATGTCTGTGCAGTGACAGCGGGTTCAAAAGGGCCTGTTGGTGCAATGCTGGTGGGTGCACAAGGGATCATTTTACAAAAGTATCTGTTCGTATAGAAGTGTGCATTGGCTCAGTGGCAGCAGTTACAGAAGTGTTTCTTTGGTGTGGTGGTGATGGTTGCAGAAGTATATGTTGGTGTACTAGAGAAGAGTGCAGGCTTGTATGTGTAGTGCACCCTCTTAGAAGCAACAGATGACCTGGGATTCCGCACCCTGCACAGCCAGGCACACACAATTTTCACAGACTTTCCAGAGACAGAGAATAGTCTGTGACTTTGTTTTTTGTGGTTTATTGAGGGTCAATGATGTGGATGGGGATGTAAGGTTTTGGGATGGCCACTTCAGCAACAAAATGACTTCAGGAACATCTTCCTACACACAATCTATATACAGTCTATATACAGTCTATATACAGTCTCCTTGACACTCCTCCTGTTCTTCACTTGCTTGCAAACGCCAACTGGATCACTGTTAATGTATCTGAAAGGTACAGTTAGATTTAGCACTGGACCTTTGCAGGTAGGAATTCAAAGTTCCTTGTTGTGTAGCAGAATACAATGATCAGCTTTTACTTTCCCTCCTGTGGCTACTGATCCCAGCACCACCTCTTCAGGCACTGCCAACCCACCTGGCTGCAGCTGCCCCTTTCAGTAGCCCTCCAGGTTAACTATCCTCCACAGTCCTCCATACTGACTTCCAGCCCACCCGGCTGACTCTGCAGGAGATCGCCCAGAGAAGGCATGAAGACAATTGTCTTCAGGGAGAACTGGCTACATGTGGCATGTCACATGTCTTACCCCTTGTAAATCCCCAGTAGTGCTGCTCTACTCACGCTGTCCTCTCTCATGCTTCCATGCCTCCAGGAAGGGCTTCATCTGTGTGTTTTGGCAGGATCCTTCCAGAACCCGAGCCCCAGGTCACCCCCCCCAGACTAGGGGGTACCCCAGAGGGCCACCGACAGCTTCCACAGCACTATATCTCCATCTTCCACCCGTCTGCCCCTGCTGGCATGGTTCATGCCTATTTATGATGTAAGCCTTTCCCCCTGCCAGCCCTTTATACGGGATTATTGGCTGAGGCCCTTGTAAATATTTCAGGCAGCCCCTCCTAATTTCCACCCACTAGCTCTAGAAGTTTCTACAACATTCTAGACTAGGGGGAGGCACCAGAGGAGTTGTCAGGAGGAGTCATCCAGCCCTGATTCACTGAACCTTGACCCAGATTCACCTAGCCCTGAGCTGACTAAATGTACCTACACTAACTACTAACACACACTAAAGGGCGCTAGATATGTCTGTGTAATGGAAAAGGGTGCCCAAGGGGGTTGACGGGTGTGTCACTGCCCTGTGACACTGTCAAAGGGTGCAGATCATGTGCTCTGCTGCAGTATGCTGCTTGTGCATCCTGCATTCTCCTTGCAGCCTCTGCCATCCAGTGTTCATTTTGACATCAAATTTCAATTTAGTTTTAGTTATAGTCTTTTGACTAATGTGATTTTAGTTTTAATCAGATTTTAGTCATTTGAATTGTTTTCGTTCTAGTCGTATTTTAGTCGACTAAAATCTCCCGTACATTTTAGTCGACTAAAATTGAATGGGTTCAGTTACATTTTAATCCATTATTTCTTTAGAATTGCCAAACATTATATACTCCTGGAGTAAAAATCTCATAACATGTTTATTATTTATGGTATTAAGGTTTGAACATGAACTACAGACACAGATTTGGCTGTTGTGATATATAACGTCTTTATAAAAAAAAAAAACAAGTTTCATAAATAAACAAAAATATTGGTTTTTGACAAGCAGAAGTACAACTTGAAAATATAAAAAACAAAACAAAACTGTAAACTCGAATGACTGTAATAATATAAAGAAACATCTTGCACTAAATGATGAAGACACTTTTGCTACTCTTTAAATGCGAGAGAATCATGAAAATTGTGACAAAATATAAAAGATTGTGCTGTCTAATATGTGAAAAATATAACAAAATATAATAAAATATACTGTGACCAAACACTTATTATTTCAACATGATTACAACCTCAAAAACAATTAAAGCAATTTCCACAAATCAAGTGTCCATGTGTATCCATTCAAAATGCGTGTTCAAATCTTGTTCCAATAAAATAATGTACAATACTCCGCTCCCAGTGACAGGTAACAATCCGTGTTCCACCAATAAAAAGATTAAATGTGTCTCTTACCAGATCTCAATGATCTCTATATTAGAGCCCTTGCACACTGGGGCGGGGGGCGGCGTCGGTGGTAAAACGCCGCTATTATTAGCGGCGTTTTACAGTCGGTATGCAGCCGCTAGCGGGGCGGTTTTACCCCCCGCTAGCGGCCGAGAAAGGGTTAAATACCACCGCAAAGCGCCTCTGCAGAGGCGCTTTGCCGGCGGCATAGCCGCGCCGCCCCATTGATTTCAATGGGCAGGAGCGGTAAAGGAGCGGTATACACACCGCTCCTTCACCGCTCCGAAGATGCTGCTGGCAGGACTTGTTTTACCGTCCTGCCAGCGCATCGCTCCAGTGTGCAAGCCCTCGGGGCTTGCACACTGGAATGAAAGTAGCGGCACTTTCGGGGCGGTTTGCAGGCGCTATTATTAGCGCAATAGCACCTGCAAACCGCCCCAGTGTGCAAGGGCTCTTATAGGAGATCATGATACACATGAAGTGAACAAGTGTCTGGTGTATAACCTCATCCAGTATATATTCCGACCTCCGCAATGGATAGATCAAAACAGCCCACAGATCAGCGTCTCAGCCCAGCACACTCCGATCCAGACTCTCTCTGCACCTTCCACTTAGTATATGTATTGGATTAAGAACAGAAAGAAGGTACATTGCGTAATGTATAAAATATTGGGAATTTATTGGGCTAAAATATGCACTTATAGCAAAATAGAGTCAAACAAGCAGTAGAGAGAGGATAATCTGACCGAGGTATCACCAACAGGTTTGGATCCTAGTAACGTCACAACTCCCATCTCCTCCCAACGCGTTTCCCCATAACAGGCTACGTCTGGGAATGGAGGATGGAGCTGAGACGTCTAGCACTGATCTTAAAGCGGCTGTGACACCGGAAGTCAATTGTATAACCATGTTGACCGGGGTCACAACAACAAATGATGGCGAAGAGGTGGGTAACTCACTAAAAATTATACATTTCCATTAAAGAAACTTACAAATAACTAAGTATATAAAATATATTAAAAACTATCCATAAAAAAACAGTCACATGATTAATGATTCCCATAAAGGAACAACACTAAATCCTATTATAACCCACTGAAAGCATATCTTACTTAAATTGAATACAAATTTACATCAAAAATATATAAATTATATATTTATTATAAATTATATAATTTTACATTATATGTTTGTAGATGGACACTACGTTTCTTAACTGCTTACCGACCAGCCGCTGTCATTATACTGAGGCAGGTCGGCACAATCCCGCGAGGTGGGGTGCCGATGCTCGTGGCCGACGACCGCGATGACCGCCAGCCACAAGCGATCACGGGCATGAGAGGCAGAACAGGGATGTGTGTGTAAACACACACATCCCTGTTCTGTTCTGTGAGGAGAGGCAGATTGTGAGTTCCTCTAGGTCAGTCCCCTCCCCCTACAGTTACAGTAAACACACCCAGGGAACACAGTTAACCCCTTGATCGCCCCCTAGTGTTAACCCCTTCCCTGTCAGTGACATTTTTACAGGAATCTTTTTTATAGCACTGATCGCTGTATAAATGGTTCCAAAAATGTGTCAAAAGTGTCCGTTGTGTCCGCCATAATGTCACAGTCCCAATAAAAATCGCAGATCGCCGCCATTACTAGTAAAAAAAAATAATAATAATAAAAATGCTATAAATCTATCCCCTATTTTGTAGACGCTATAACTTTTGCGCAAACCAATTAATATACGTTTATTGCATTTTTTTTACCAAAACTATGTAGAAGAATATATATTGGCCTAAACTTAGAAAACATTTTTTTTTTGTTTTTTTTAATGGAAATATTCATTATAGCGAAATAGTACAAAATATTGTGTTTTTTTCTTTTTTTGTTTATAGCGCAAAAAATTAAAACCGCAGAGATGATCAAATACCACCAAAAGAAAGCTCTATTTGTGAGAAAAAAAAGGACATAAATTTTGTTTGGGTGCAACATCGCACGACCGCGCAATTGTCAGTTAAAGCGCCATAGTGCCGAATCGCAAAAAATGGCTTGGTCTTTCAGCAGCCAAATCTTCCAGGGCTGAAGTGGTTAAAATTTTCTTGAAATGTTGTATATCTTTTTAATATATTTTTTTATGCCAATTTTGATGTTATTTTGTTGAAACAAGATTTGAGCACATATTTTGAATGGATACACATGGACACTTGATTTGTGGAATTTGCTTTAATTGTTTTTGAGGTTGTAATCATGTGTTGAAATATTTAGTGTTTGGTCACAGTATATTTTGTTATATTTTGTTGTATTTTTCACATATTAGACGGCACAATCTTTTATATTTTGTCACACTTTTCATTATTCTCTCGTATTCAAGGAATAGTAAAAGTGCAGCAGTCTTCATCATTTAGCGCAAGATTTTTCTTTGTATTAATTTTTATTTGTTTGGATACTAATTATCTTGCAGCTTTATATCACTATGGGTATTTTTGAGTATCACAGCACATTAAAGGTTAATTCTGATGAGGTGTTTAATGAGACCCCACCTGAATCTAATGAAATGAGGGGGACTTTTATGAGGCTGAAAAATGTCCTAGTGGCTGAATTACATGCTCTTTGGGATATTGCATTCCTGGAGCATTATATTGCAACCAAAATGATTCCCAGGAGCCTTAGGTGGCAAGTATACCCCGATCAAGTAGATGACAAATTAAATAATTGGTTTAGTTATTTCAATGATGCAAGAATTAAGCTTTTGGAATTTTTTGTAACTAAAAAAAAAATAAAATTAAAAAAAAGGGGAAAAGAAATAGGAGAAATTAAAGAGAAACTGTCTCCTTTCAATAAAGAGGAACCTTACCAAGTATACAGCCGTGAACTGAAAGAGATGTTAGCGGTAGAGGAGGAAGCAGAAAGAATCAGAAAGCGCAAAAAATATTTTAGTGACGTCAATTATTATGAACTTAATAATGTTTCTAAATGGCAGGGAAAAATAGGAGAGGGAACATCGGAGACCCCAACCCTCCCCACCTTCCATAATGTAGAGACTTTCCTCAAAATGGGAAGGCATGACTATGCCTCATATGATAATAAGAATGAGAGAAGGGGAGATAGCTCAAGCATGGAAACACTCCATACTCCTAAGAAGAATGGATATTCAGGCCAATATTTTCCACCCACACATAGGAATCACACCCCTTCTTGAGAGAGATGTGGGGTGAGATTCCAACGTGGTAAAACTAGAGGTGGTCCCCCAAGACATTTACCGAGGGGGTGGGCAAGGAAGGACATTATTCTTCCCTTATGCTGATCTGTGGGCTGTTTTTCTTGTTAAATATTTTTATTGAAATTTATATAAAAGGATACAAATTATAACAAGCGTTGTAACTTGGGATACATATATACATAATAGAAACATATCTATATATTCATGACTATAATTAATCTTGCAGTAGAGAAGAAAATTAAGCATCGATGAGACAATATAGGATGGTAATAGATATGAGGATCCAGAATAAGGTCAAAGTCTATAGAAATAATTTGTGGAGCATGCCTCCAGACCACCCATCCACCCCATATGGGCTCAAGCTGTGGATGGGTGGGGGCATGGTTATCTAGTTTTGGAAACGTAATTGCAAATAATATTTGGATTATGTGGTTTATAATATAAAGATGTAACAATCTCATTATTAAACATTAGCTGAGTGTAACCAATTTTAAAAAGACAAATAGTGAAACTGTAATCCTCAGAAGAAGAGCATAACTTGATGCAAATTGAGGAATAACACAGTAAGTAAAATATTAAGGTATCCCAGAGTTGTCCTTTACTGTATATAGTAAACAAGAAAAGGAAAATAAGAAAAGTAGATAAAGAATAGAGTAAAAAACTGTACGGGCAACATAGTAGTATTATTGAATATCAAATAAGGGATACATTAAATTGCCCTTCATATAAAAGATGACTTAGGAAGACAAGAAATAGAACAGAAAAGAAGAGAGGGAGAGATAAAAGAAAAAAAGAAGAAGAAGAGGAGGAAAAGAGGAGAAATCTCTCAAGGTGATGACCTGGCTCACAGCATTAATAACACAAGGAATCTAGTAAGGTAGCAACAACGACTGGTCAAACTCCGGAGAAAAGAAGTGTTTAACCCATGGTTGCCAAATCCTACAGAATTTATTAAAGTTATTATCTTCGATAGCTGTCATTTTAGCAAAAATGAGAGCTTTGTTCTTTCTGTGTTTGGCTTCCGCCACAATCAGATTATTGGTCTCCCATGCCTTGGCTATGGTTTGTTTGGCTGCAGTATTATTTGATTTAGTAATTGGAATTGCTTTTCAGTGAGTGAAGCCAGTTTGAGATTTAAAAGTGCAATGGCAGGGTCTGGGGCAATATAGGTATCTAAAGCTTTAGAAGCCATTGTGAATATATTTTTCCAGAATTCTTGTACCAACGGGCATTGCCACCATATGTGAAAGTGGGTTCCTGGCATCCTCTAAAACAATTATTGGGATAAGATGGAGAAAATGTTGCTATTCTGGTACTAGATACCAACGTGCTAAAACTTTAAAGTTAGTTTCCAAAGCATAACTATTAGGAGATGATGATTTGGTGGCTAACCAAATATTAGACCAGTCGTTGCTGTCCAAAGTTTGTCCCATATCCTGTGCCCATTTAGCAGTATAAGATGGAAGCAACTCATTAGAAGTGGTAATGAATGTTTGATATATAGATGAAATCACCCCTCTAATATGAGGGTCACTTATACAAATACGTTCAAATTGAGACATTTGATTGAGTGGGGTACTTGAACTGAGGAGAGGCATGTAGAAATTCTTGATTTGTAAATATCGAAGTATCTCATTATTTGAGATCCCAAATTTTGTACATAACATAGGAAATGTTTGAAAAGAGTCGGTAGATACTAGCTTGTACAATCTACACAAATTTGAAGAAGTCCATGCAGAAAAAGATTTCAGAAATTTCCAGGCAGGATAAAAAGCTGGATTCCCAAGAAAAGAAAGAAGGGGATTATGTATTGATTGGCGTTTATGGGAGCTACCAAACTTATCCCAGATAGCCAAGGAATGTTTTGTGATGGGCTTAGTAAGATGAGATCTATCTTTTGGCTTAATCCACAACAGGTTGGCTACTGAAATGGGGTAGCTGTCAATCAATTCAATAGCTACCCACAAAGGGTATTTCTTCAGTAGAATGATATTTAGTTAATATTGACAGTTGTGCAGCATAGTAATAAGAGAAGAAGTTTGGTAGGCCCAACCGCCCACAAGATTTACTAAGATACTATGTGGATTTAGGAATGCGGGGTGTAATGTTACCCCAAAAAAAGGACATTACCTTGCGTTATGTGAGTCATAAGAAGTAGGACGGTAAAGAAACAGGAATTACTCTATACAAATATAAAAACTTCGGCAGTATTGACATTTCTACAGCATTTATCCGTCCTAACCGTGATTATGGTAGTGATGACCATTGCTTCATCAAACCTGTAACTTGTTTTAGTAGAGTTAGATTGTTGGCTGTGAAAAGGTCAGTAAGTGAGGATGTGAGATGCACTCCTAAATATGGCAATTGGCGACAGACCCAATTAAAGGGTAAAGAGCTTTGAGCCTGATGAAGGTCTGATTATGTTAAAGAGAAATTCATCGCATTTGATTTGGTGGGATTTACATATAATCTGGAGATATGTGAAAATGTATCCAATAAATTGAGAAGATTTGGGGCAGAAATGTGGGGATGAGATAAAAAAAATAAGTATATCGTCTGCAAAAAGACAAAGTTTGTGTTGGTGTCTGCCAAATTCAATACCTTTGACATCCAGATTGGATCTAATTAATTGAGCTAGAGGTTCTATTAGAAGGGCGAAAAGCAGCGGGGATAAGGGGCATCCTTGCCTTGTACCTCGTCTAATATCCAGCATGGCTGATTTGTAGCCTGTGTAATTTATATAAGCCCTTGGATTATTATAAAGAGAAGAAATCCAAGTCAGGAAGTCTTCACCAAAACCCCATTTTTGGAGCATATATTGCATATAAGGCCAGGTGACTGAGTCAAATGCCTTTCTAATGTCTAGAGATAGAAGGCAAGTTGGGATACGTCTAAATCTAGCTGCTTGAATCAGTAAGAGTGTTCATCTAATGTTATCCCTTGCCTGTCTTTTGGGTATAAAACCCGTTTGGTCATGGTGTATTAGTCGGCCTATAATATTGTTCAGGGACGCAAGGACCTTGGCTAGTAATTTAATGTCTAAATTGAGAAGGGAAATGGGTCGATAATTAGTCCAGGAAGTAGAGTCAGAAAGTGATTTGGGTAACATGACTATGATAGATGTTAATGACTCAGATTGAAATGAAGAACTTAGAGCGAAACACTTCTAGTATTTTAATTGGGTTACTAGTGTATGCGTCTTGGGACATTTTTAACCTAACGGAGGTCCTTATTTGATTAATAGATTTCAGACTTCTTGCCATAGGGGTGTCAGGTTTATTAGCTTTAAGATATTGGATATGTTGGCGTTTGCGTATAAGTTTGTCTGCTGAATCAGTTATAAATAGATCTAAATCTAGATGGGCTTTGTCTAGTTTAGCATTATTGATGGCATTCGGGGATGATTGAAATGCATTATGACAAGAATTAAAGGTAGCTTCCAACTTTGCGAACATAAGTTTACATTCTCTTTTAAGCTTTGTTGCCTGCTGTATCAATCTGCCCCGAATGACCGCTTTATGTGCTTCCCATAGAGTGAGGTCAGAAATGTCTCCCGTATCATTAGAAGAAAGATAGTCATTTATCGCTCCTTCGATCTCAAGTCGATGGGAAGGATAAGTTAAAGTAGATTCATCAATACACCAAGCGGTGACCTGGGTATTGTGGAATAGGGATGAGCCGAACACCCCCCCCGGTTTGGTTCGCACCAGAACCTGCGAATGGACCGAAAATTAGCACGAACATTAGAAGCCCATTGACATCTATGGGACTCGAACGTTCAAAATCAAAAGTGCTAATTTTAAAGGCTAATTTGCATGGTATTGTCCTAAAAAAGGTTTGGGGACCCGGGTCCTGCCCCAGGGGACATATATCAGTGCAAAAAAAAGTTTTAAAAATGGCCGTTTTTTCGGGAGCAGTGATTTTAATGATGCTTAAAGTAAAAAAAAAAGTGAAATATTCCTTTAAATATCATACCTGGGGGTGTCTATAGTATGCCTGTAAAGTGGTGCGTGTCTCCCGTGCTTAGAACAGTTCCTGCACAAAATGACATTTTTAAAGGACTAAAAGTCATTTAAAACTGCTTGCGGCTTTAATGTAATGTCGGGTCCTGGCAATATGGATGAAAATCAGTGAGACAAACGGCATGGGTAACCCCCCATCCATTACCAGGCCCTTTGGATCTTGTATGGATATTAAGGGGAACCCCAAACCCAAATTAAAAAAAGGAAGGTGTGGGGCCACCAGGCTCTATATACTCTGAACAGCAGTATACAGGCGGTGTAAACAAAACAGGGACTGCAGGTTTATTGTTAAGTAGAATCTGTTTGTAATTTTGAACTGGTACATTTTTAACATATTTAGCTCGAGCCAAAAAATCTATTTTAAGCTTTTTGGAAAACATAGGGAAGGGTTAACACCCCTTTGACGTTTGTTTTGCTGTCTGTACTCCTCTTCAGAAGATTTCACCTCACTTTCTGTCCCAATGACAAATGATTTTAGAAAATTTGGGGTTTTTAGTGAAACAAGGATTTACAGGAGAGAATTTCTCTTCCTAGGGGTAGATTTCATCTCACTTCCTGTTGTCTCCTTCCGTTTGCAAGTAGGAGTCGTTTGTAAGTTGGATGTTTGAAAGTAGGGGCCTGCCCTATATACTCTTCAGAATTTTGGGCCTTAGGTGTTGGTGTTGCCACAACACTGTAAGCCCTCACAGGGCCCTGCTGTGAAATATTAGATCAAGAATTGTAATTACATGCCCCTGTTGAACAGGGACAGAAAAATTGGGCCTTTGGTGGTGGTGTTGGTGGTGCCACAACACTGTAAGGCCTCACAGTTACTCTTGGTGGGCGCAGAAACGGGCCCTGCTGTGAAATATTAGATCAAGAATTGTAATTACATGCACCTGTTGAACAGGGGCATAAAAATTGGGCCTTTGGTGGTGGTGTTGGTGGTGCTGGTGCCACAACACTGTAAGTCCTCACAGTTACTCTTGGTGGGTGCAGAAACAGGCCCTGCTGTGAAATATTAGATCAAAAATTGTAATTACATGCACCTGTTAAACAGGGGCTGAAAAATTGGGCCTTCTGCACTGGTGCTGGTGCCACAACACTGCAACCCCTCACAGATACTCTAGTTGGAGCGCAGGAATGAGCCCTGCTGCAAAGTATTGCATCAAAAATTGTAATTACACGCCACTGTTAAACAGGCGCTGAAAAATTGGGTCTTAGCCACTGGTGGCAGCGCCCAGAACAAAAAATGTTCTTACAAGAAATCAGCATGATCATTGAAGAGGATAATTACTCATCATAACAGGATAGTCACTCAGCATCAGCATAGGCAGTCTTGAAGGGATCTGACGTTTCAAAAAAAAAAATATTCGGTTACATCAGCAGCAGGTGCTTGGTAGCTGGTGATGATCCAAGGCTGATTCATTTTTATGAAGGTCAGTCGATCGACCGAGTCGGTGGACAGACGCACCCTGTGATCAGTTACAAAGCCTCCAGCAGCACTGAATGTGCATTCAGAAAGAATGCTGGATGCAGGACAGGCCAGTAGCTCAATTGCATACTGTGCAAGTTCTGGCCAGTGATCCATCCTCAAGACCCAGTAACCCAGAGGATTTTTGGTGGGAAAGGTGTCCAAGTCAGATCTTGCCCCTAGGTATTCCTGCACCATGTAAAACAGATGCTGACGATGGTTGCTGGAACCGATCATACCTTGGGGCTGCGGACTAAAAAATTGTCTGAACGCATCAGTCAGACGGCCACCTGCTCCACCGCTCCTTTTTTGACTGACCAAAGCCTCAGCAACACGTTGTCCAGGAACAGGAGTTTGTAACCTCTCAGTCTCTGGGAAAGCATTGCACAGACCTTTCTGCAAGGCCTCCTGAAGATGTTTCATCCTCTGCTCCCTCTGCAATGGCAAGATAAGGTCCGCAACCTTACCCTTGTAATGTGGATCAAGGAGGGTTGCCAGCCAGTATTGATCCCTCTCCTTGATACCACGAATACAAGAATCCTTCCGCAGGCTTTGCAGGATCAGGGAGGCCATGCAGCATAGGTTTGCTGAGGCATTCGGTCCAGAGTCCTCTGGGTCACTAAGGACGACATGATCTGCAGCCACCTCCTCCCAGCCACGTACAAGTCCATGGGTTTCTTGGGACTGTAAATGATCCCTAAAGACTGCTGCTGATGCTGAGTGCCAGGCTCCACCTCCATGCTGACACAATCCTCCTCCTCCTGCTCGTCCTCTTCCTGTGTGATCGGCGGGCATGCAGGAACACTGTCTGGATAAAGGGGGTCTTGAGAGCTAAGGAAGTCCTCCTCTTCCTGCCTCTGTTCTGCCTCAAGTGTGCTCCAACAGGTGGACAAGGGGGACAGTGTCACTGATGCATGCACTGTCACTGCTCACCATCCTCGTGGCCTCCTCAAATGGTGACAGGACAGTGCATGCATCCCTGATCATGGCCCACTGGCATGGGGAAAAAAAAAACAAGCTCCACTGACCCTGTCCTGGTGCCATAGTCGCACAGGTACTCATTGATGGCCCTCTGCTGCGTGTGCAGCCGCTGCAGCATGGCCAACGTTGAGTTCCACCTGGTGGGCATGTCACAGATTAGGCAGTTCTTTGGCAGGTTAAATTCCCTTTGGAGGTCTGCTAGCCGAGCACTGGCATTATATGACTGGCGGAAATGCACACAGACTTTCCTGGCTTGGCTCAGGACATCCTATAAACCCGGGTACCTGCCCAAGAACCGCTGCACCACCAAGTTAAGGGCTTGAGCCAAACAGGGCACATGGGTCAGTTGTCTCTGTTGGAGGGCGGAGAGGAGGTTGGTGCCATTGTCGCAAACCACCATTCCTGCCTTAAGTTGGCATGGCATCAACCACCTCTGAACCTGCCCCTGCAGAGCTGACAGAATCTCTGCCCCAGTGTGGCTCCTGTCCCCCAAGCACACCAGCTCAAGCACCGCATGGCATCTTTTGGCCTGCGTACTTGCATAGCCCCTTGAACGCCTACAGAGCACCGCTGGTTCTGAGGACAAAGCACAGGAAGAGGCCATGGAGGAAGAAGAAGAGGAGGGGGTGGAGGAGAGAGGTGTGTCAGAATCACCAGTAGTGGCATTTTGGAGGTGTGGTGGCAGAACAACCTCCAACACTACTGCACCTTGTCCTGCATCCTTCTCAGCTGCCAGCAGAGTCACCCAATGCGCCGTGAGACTTAGGTAACGTCCCGGTCCATGCCTGCTGGACCATGAGTCAGTGGTAATATGCACCTTACCGCTTACCGCCCTGTCCAGCAAGGCCAAGACATTGTCTTCCACATGCCGGTAGAGAGCTGGAATCACCTTCCATGAGAAAAAGTGGCGTTTGGGAACCTGCCACTGAGGAACTGCACTATCCACAAACTCACGGAAGGGGGCAGAGTCTACCAACTGAGAAGGTAGCAGTTGAAGTGCTAGCAATTTTGCCAAGCTAGCATTCAACCACTGGGCATGTGGATGGCTGGGAGCGAACTTCTTTCGTCAGTGCAGCAGCTGGGGCAGGGAAATTTGCCTGGTACAATCTGACGTCGGTGTGCTGATAGCAGATTGCCCACAAGTACTTGGCTGTGATACACCTAATTCTACACATTCATTCCTCTCAGTGTAGGTCTCAGAGAGGACTGAAGGTATAGTGGGGTTGGAGATACCAGCTGATGAGGAGCAAGGAGAGGTCCTCTTTGTTCTTTGGTGTGGGTCTTTGAGGTATGCTTGCCAACAAACTGCATGGCAGGTCAACATATGTCTGGTCAAGCATGTGGTGCCCAAGCGGGAGATGTTTTGACAACGTGAGATACGCTTGAGACATATGTTGCAAATAGCAGCAGTGTGATCTGATATACTTGTCTCAAAAAAGGCCCACACCAAAGAGGCCCAAACCTCATCATCCCCTCCCTCCTCATTACTGGAGCAAACCTGGCAGTATGCTGCAGCAGGGGGAACATGACTGCCAGATTGCTGTCCTTCTTGGGCACCCCCTCTGTCTGAGCTCACATTACTGCCTTCCTCTAGCTGAGTACCATCATCGGAGCCTTCAAAACGCTGGGCATCCTCCTGGAGCATGTACTCAACACTGTGGTCAAACAGTTCGAGGGACTCCTCAGAAGGACATGGTGGGGCTAGGGAAGGAGTCACTAATGCCATTGAGCCGAGGGAAGAGGCCACGTTGGCAGCTGCTTTGCCAGACAAAGTACACTGAGTATGGGTGAGAGAGGATGAGGAGGATGAGGACGGCTTGGTCATCCACTCGACCAAGTCTTCCGCATGTTGCGGCTCAACGCGGCCAGCTGCCGAAAAAAAGGCCAAGCGTGTCCCACGGCCACGTGCTGATGAGGATGCACCGTGTCCACGACCAGCACTGTTGCCTCTAGACACAGAGCCTGCTTGCCCTCTTTTATTGGCTTGTGACTGTCTGCCTCTCCTTGTTGGCTTTCCAGACATACTATTGGCTTGCAGTGAGCTGCACAAAACTGGAATGTACCGTATTTATCGGCGTATAACACGCCCTCTTTTCCCCTTAAAATCCCCGCCGATCCCCCGCTGACTGTGAGCGGAGGAGCGAGCGCAGCCGACATTCATACATAGCCGAGTGTACTCAGCTAGGTTCGGCTAGCTCCGCTCACAGTCATGCCCAGTCCCACCCTATGACTGGGCGTGACTGTGAGTGGAGCTAGCCAAACCTAGCCGAGTACACTCGGCTATGTATGAATGTCGGCGGCACTCGGCTCCGCCCACATCACTATGAGAGGAGCCGAAAGCAGCCGAGAGCCCCTGAGAGACACAGGACTGGCTCTGTGTCTCTCGGCGGCGCCATATTTAAAAACTGCAGTGACACTGACAAGTCTGCAGTGTCAGTGGGCAAGGCTGCAAATGATACAAGGCTGCAAATGACACAAGGCTGCAAATGACACAAGGCTGCAAATGACACAACAAGGTTGCAGATGACACTGATAAGGCTACATTGATGGGCATTTAAATGTAAGTTTTTTTCCTTAAAAAGTTTTTTCCTTAAAATTCCCTCCTAAACTTGGGGTGCGTGTTATACGCCGGCCCGTGTTATACGCAGATACATACGGTATATATATATATATATATATATATATATATATATATACCGATTATACTGCAGCTAGCAGAATCAACTGCCTGCCTGTAGTATTATTAGTATGATAAAACCTGCACTTGTCTTTAGGTAGCTATACTGTAGGTGCAACTGTGCAGGGTACACAGTACAGTAACTAGAAATATTTCAAAGAGCCTACACAAGCACCTGGCTGCAAGTAGTTATACTGTAGGTGAGACTATGCAGGGTACACAGTACAGTAGCTGGAAATACTTCAATGAGCCTACACAAGCACCTGGCTGCAGGTAGCTATACTGTAGGTGAGACTGTGCAGGGTACATAGTACAGTAACTAGAAATACTTCAAAGAGCCTACACAAGCACCTGGCTGCAGGTAGCTATACTGTAGGTGAGACTGCGCAGGGTACACAGTACAGTAGCTGGAAATACTGTAAAAATACCAGGAGTTGTGAGAGCCCAGGGGGAAGGGGATCACCTGAGATCCGGGGATCAGTACAGCTACCTGGATTTCCCATTTGAATATGTGGATACGTGGATACCGCGAGTGAGCCTTGGAGATTTACCCCCCACCATCTGAACACCGGGATCGTTAGCAAGCTTAAAGGCCTTGGCTGGGCTAAAGCCACTTGCCTTCTCAAGCTTGCCGTCTGGTAAGCTGAATTAACAGCTACGGTGGATGGGCACATTAATTTATAGGCACACTGTGGTGGTGTTTTATGCTCCTAATGGACATTTGTTATCCTTGATGTCATTTATTATGGACTCTAAATTTAGCGCAGCTTTCTTTATCTCTTTAATTTTTGGTGTGATCGCACTGTATGCTGCTGCTTTTTGCTATTGTTTTTGTTAGCGCGGTATCTTTACCATTCTGTAAAAACACCTGCCTGCCTGTCAGTATATTAGGAAGAGAAGAACAGGATCTAGCTAAACTGAATACAGTGTATACTTATACTGTGTATATATACATACAACACCTGGGATGCATATATATACAAAATACACTGTAACTACAGCTAACTGACTTGACCTGCCTACTCTATCTAACTTAAATCAAGTGACACTGTCTGTCTGTCTCTCTCTCTCTCTGAACGCCGGAACATACTACACAGGGCTGCAGTGCAGGTGGCCTTATATAGTGTGGGGTGTGTACTAAACCCCAAGAGCCATAATTGGCCAAAGACTCCTTGGCTTTGGCCAATTACGGCTCTCTGTTTATACGGCGCTGTGATTGGCCAAGCATGCGGGTCATAGTGCATGCTTGGCCACTCATCAGCCAGCAATGCACTGCGATGCCACAGTGAATTATGGGCCGTGATGCGCCACTCGAATTTGGCGCGAACGGCCCATATCTTTCGTTATTCGGCGAACGACCGAACACACGATGTTCGAGTCGAACATGGGTTCGACTCGAACACGAAGCTCATCCCTATTGTGGAAGCAATAGTGGTGAATGTTGCACAATGGTCCGTCCAAGTAAAGGGGAGAATGTTAGAGGATAAAATTTCAGGAGTCATGCTATAGGGGACTAAAATATGGTCTATACGTGAAAAAGATTTATGTGGATAGGAGTAATGTGTAAAACGTCTACTAGAGGGATTAATTTCTCGCCATGTATCAACCAAACCATGTTTAGTAAGTAGATGTTGGAGGGTTAATTTATTGAAATTGGTGATGGGGACTGAAGGCGATTTATCTAGGAAAGGAAAAACCGTCACATTTGAATCTCCACATAGGATTACAGTACCAAATTTGTGTGTTTCCACAACTTGGAAAAGATGGGATAAGAAAGATTCAATATTTTTATTTGGAGCGTAATATGATACGATTGTAATAGCTACTGTATATCTGATATATATATCCAGTGAGAAGTATGTATCTACCCTCTGGATCATTTAGTTGTGTTAGAAGGGTAAATGGCATAGAACGGTGAAACCCTTAACTGTAGTAGATCTCCCCTCTTTTCTATATGTGTCTTTTATCAATACATTTTTATACATTTTTACATATATATCCTTTATATATGTACATTCATACATAATAAGCCTATATACATACCCACCTATAGCATTTTAGGCTACCAGAGGAGATATTTATTTATGAGAATATGGCCTTGGTTTTACTTATTTTTCATATTTTATATTAATGATGAAATATTTTTATTTTACTTTATTTTATTTTACCTATTTTCTTCCATACCAATTTAAAATTAATTTAAAGGAATTTTTTGCTATTTTCTATTTTTATATTTTATATTTTTTTATATATATACTTTTTCATTTTTTCATTTTTTATATTTTTTTTCTTTTTATATTTTTTATTTTTTATTATTTGTTTCTTTTGGTCTAATGAGGATATTTATCTTTTCATATATTGTCATGTTTTTTATTGTTTTTATTATGCATATATATATATATATTTTTACATATTTATATATATATATATATATATATATATATATATATATATATATATATATATATACTTACTTGTGTTCATTTGTTGATTTAATTGCATACATGGAGGCACCAACTATGACATTAATTTAATATTTCACTAGATGGCGCTTGGTGCAAACCTCTTTATTCCAGTATCAGGGATTTTTTCCACATCCGCTTTGTGGGTGTGATTGCACATCTAGATGTTGATTGGAGATCAAGGCGTCTTCTTGTACTATATATAGACGTATGGTGTATCAATATGGCCACTCCTCAGATGACGTCCTTGTGATGAAACGCGTAAGCAGTGGTTACGTGGTACGCATACGTCTCGTCTCTGTGTTTTTTCCTTTGGATTTCCGGTTTCTGGTAGGCAGGCTGTGGAACGCACGCCGCTACCACGCTGTTGCTGCGGTTATCGGCTTTGAGCCAGCCGGTGGAGCATTGTCAGCTCTGGTTTTAACTGTTTTTTACAATAAACATTTTTTTTTTTGGATTTACACTATGAGGCTCCTTTTTTCCTATAATATATGGATGCTCATCGTTGGGGATTACTGAGAGGACATCATTGGCATATTGAAAAAGGAGAAAACAGCACCCGTGCTGAAGATCATTGAATCCCAAGGAACATCATTGCTGGATCCTAACCTACACGCCTATTACCCCTGCAGGGGTTAGGCGCTCTGGTGAGTGAGGGCACGATTGGGGGTGCAGCGGAAGATGGGGAGCACTTGCTATATCACTACAACAAGAATTTTCTTATCGGATTGATATATCACAGTTTTTCTTAGACTTTATTGAATCTGTTTCAGGACACTGGATTTTACTATCATTTTTATCATCAGTTTTTATTATCACCTTTTACACCTAGTATTTTTCACTATTTTGGTGTGTTTGTTACTTTTCACAGTGGTTTATTGTGGTTTTAGATGATTTTTTTTTACAACATGTCATTTGGTGTTTTAGACCACTGATAGTCAAATTTTTATTCTTTATTGTTAACAACTCTTTGTATATTATATTCCATTGATATATTCCAGATCACATATTTTTAGCACTTTGCACTTTCACAGTACAGTATAATATTTGGTACATTTTAACCCAGATTATATGCTTCTCATACTATCTATTCATCTATTTTCATTTATTTTATTCATTTTTTCCATCACATATTATTTAATATTTATTGTACACTTGTTTGAACAGCGCCAATTCCCCCATTATAGAAGTTTGTGTGTTTAAATTTCACCTAGGTGATATTCTGTGTCGGGGGGGGGGGGGGCTGCAGTTCCTTTTTTCTTCCTAAGCGCGGAATAATTGATTTTTATTTTTTGTAGTAGATGCATATAAAATTGTGGATATGAGGTAGAAAGAAATTTATGGAAAGTTTTATCAATGAAGTGGGTTCCCCGAAAACATATAATGTGAGCCTTCTTGGCTGAAAAAGACCGCATTGCTTTTGTACGTTTGTGTGGAATATTAAATCCCTATACGTTTAGGGATAGGATGTTTATAGCTGCCATAGTAAAACAAAATTGACTATATTAACATAAAAAATATGTTCTAAAACTAGAGCCATGGTCACCACCTTGAGGGAGAAAAGAAAAAAGGAAAAGACAGAATAAGGAAGATCAATATATTGTCGAGTAACCCTGTTATGAAAATACTTTGATGTTAAACAGTAACAAAGCACTAGGGTGTGGGAGCATCTCCTAGGAGTAATAAAAAGACTCCAAGAGGCTCCAAATCCATCTTCAGAGTCTTGCATAATAATTGCAAGGGTCTGAAGGTGGCGAAGGGGGCAGCAAGAAATTCCAGAAAGGACGAACCTCGCCGGAGAACTACAGGAACTATGTAGTAAGTATCTTATTAATTACCATAGTGTATGTGTTATTAACTAAGCAACTCTAATGCCCCGTACACACGGTCGGATTTTCCGATGGAAAATGTCCGATCGGAGCGTGTTGTCGGAAATTCCGACCATGTGTGGGCTCCAACGGACATTTTCCATCGGATTTTCCGACACACAAAGTTGGAGAGCAGGAGATAAAATTTTCCGACAACAAAATCCGTTATCAGTAATTCCGATCGTGTGTACACAAATCCGACGGACAAAGTGCCACGCATGCTCAGAATGAATAAAGAGATGAAAGCTATTGGCCACTGCCCCGTTTATAGTCCCGACGTACATGTTTTACGTCACCGCGTTTAAAACGATCAGATTTTCCGACAACTTTGTGTGACCGTGTGTATGCAAGACAAGTTTGAGCCAACATGCGTTGGAAAAAATCCTAGGATTTTGTTGTCGGAATGTCCGAACAAAGTCCGACCGTGTGTACGGGGCATAAGACACAACCAACCGTGAAATGATCACTTTGGTACCAGAAACATGTAATGAAAAAAAAAAAAAGGGGGGGGGGGGTATAAAGGAAAAATCACCAATGTTTTAAATGCTATTAATAAAAGATAGCCAGATAATAGGAGATATTGGCCAAAAAAAAAAAAAAGGCCATTATTTCCGTTTATTAAGAATTTAAATAAAAAAAAAAAAACCATTTAAAAATAATAAAAAATATTTTTTGGAAAAAAAAGCAACTGAATTACAATTTTCATTATAATTCAAGCAAACCGAGAAACTTCTAAATGATTATTAATTATTAAGATAATCATTAGAGAAAAATATAGGCAAAAGAAAAAAAAAAAAAAAAAACATAAATCTGGAGTTATGGTATTGTAGAAAGTAAGCTAGTTTAGACAGTGAATGGTATTGGAGACCTGAAAGAGAGAAATAAATAAAAAAATATATGAAAATCAGTCCATCGAGTCTTCGTTAGTAGGAGTCGGATTTTCAAAGTGGCCCCCCCTTATGTAAATTCTGGCGTGAAGAAGTAGATGGGTTCGAGTCTGCTGCTGTATTTTGCTGAGGGGATCTGGAAGCTGATCTTCTGCGAGATTTGTCTGTAGATGGGGCTCGGTCTGCTAGGCCCATTTCAATCAAGGCTGACTGTAAGTCCTCTGAAGAGCGACAGACATATCTGGTTTCTAAATGAGTAAATCTGAGGGAGAAAGGGAATCCCCAATGATAAGTGATTTGATGATGTTGAAGTATTTGTAATTGGGGTTTGAGAGCGCGTCTTTTAGCCACTGTAATGGGAGATAAATCTGCAAAAAGCTGATATGTTTGACCCTGGAAGATGAGGGGGTCTTTTCCTCTGGCTGCTGCAAGCAATTGCTCTTTTGTGTGCTAGAAATGCAGCTTAGCAATTATATCCCTAGGAGGGCCATTTGTTTTACGTGGAGCTAATGCTCTGTGCACTCTGTCCATCTCTAATCTCTCCACAGGAATACCAGGTTGTAATTCCTGAAATAATGCAGTGATAGTAGCTTGTACATCCAGAACAGTCTCAGGAATTCCCCTAATCCGCAAGTTAGCCCGGCGGTCCCTATTCTCTTGGTCTTCTAAACAGGACTGTAATATAACATTCTCTTCTTTAAGATTCACATATTCAGAAATATAGTGCTGTGTTTGACATTCAATATCATCAACACGGCTCTCTAATGCAGCGTGCACACAGTCGGACTTTTTGACCGGACTGGTCCGACGGACGCCGACGGACCAAATCCGGCGGACATTCCAATCGTGTATGGGCTTCACCGGACCTTCAGCGGACTTTTGCAGTCGCAAATCTGACGGACTTTAGATTTGGAACTTGCTTCAAATCTTTACGTTGTAACTCCGCCGGACCCAGAAATCCGCTCGTCTGTATGCTAGTCCGACGGACAAAAACCGACGCTAGGGCAGCTATTGGCTACTGGCTATGAACTTCCTTATTTTAGTCCGGTGTACGTCATCACTTACGAATCCGTCGGACTTTGGTGTGATTGTGTGTAGGCAAGTCCGTTTGTTAAAAAGTCAGTCGGAAGTCCGTCAAAAGTCCATTGAAAGTCCGTTGGAAAGTGTGTCGGACCAGTCCGGTCGAAAAGTCCGCCCGTGTGTACGCGGCATAAGCAGTTCTCAGACCTAGCTCTCTTATTTCTCTTGTCAGTTTATCAGTTATGTGGTCTGAAGTCTGTTTAAGAGCTTTCTGCAACATACGTTCAAATTTTTTAAATATGCCAGGTTGGAGCTGTTTGTGAACCTCCAGTATCAGTGTCAGACTCCCCATTAACATCCACAGTATTTAGGCTGACTTTCAAAGGTTTAGCCTTTTGTGAGGTAATTTTCTGTGAGGGGACTGCTGCCGCCATCTTGGAAGACAGCTGAAGCTGCACTTCTTTACTGATGCCGGTTTTAAATTTTGATTTAGTGCCCCTGAAAACCATAACTATCTGTACCTGAGGCTTTGAGTAGTGTGTGTCTGGTGTTTTTTAAACTTTTGGGACCTCTATGACCTGTAGTCCTCCGGCAAAAACGTCACTGGAGCAGAGCTCTAAGCTGGCATTACCTTCCTCTCAGGCTTCTGCGCATGCGCCCCGATCTGTGGGCTGTTTTAATCCATCGCGGAGGTCGGAATATATACTGGATGAGGCTATACACCAGATACTTGTTCACTTCATGTGTATCAGGATCTCCTATAATATAGAGATCATGGGGATCTGGTAAGAAGCACTTTTAATCTTTTTATTGGTGGAACACGGATTGTTACCTGTCACTGGGTACAACATTTTATTGGAACAAGATTTGAATAGATACACATGGACACTTAATTTTTGGAATTACCGTATTTATCGGCATATAACGAGCACTTTTTTCCCCTTAAAATCAGGGGAAAATCGTGGGTGCGCGTTATACGCCGATCCCCGCCGATCTCCGCTGTGAGCGATCGCGCCGAGATACACATAGCCGAGAGTACAGATTTAAATATGGCGCCGACTGACTCGGTGGAGCAGAGCGAGCGCTGCCGAGATCGCAGGGACTGGGCGGAGCCGAGATACACATAGCCGAATGTACTCGGCTCTTCCCGGCTCCGCTCACAGTCACGCCCAGTCCCGCCATTGGATCTGTGTTATGTCCATCATAGAGCGGGACTGGGCATGACTGTGAGCGGAGCTGAGTACACTCAGCTATGTGTATATCGGCTCCTCCCAGTCCTTGCGATCTCGGCGGCGCTCGCTCTGCTCCGCAGAGTCCCTCCGCGGTGCCATATTTAAATCTGTGCAAGGCTGAACAGTGGCAAGGCTGCACGGGGGCAAGGCTGCACTGACAAGACTACACTGGGGCAAGGCTGCAATGGACACTAGGGAAGGCTGCACTGACATGGCTGCAAGGCTGCACTGGGGCAAGGCTGCACTGACAAGGCTGCACTGGTGCAAGGCTGCAATGGACACTGGGGAAGGCTGCATTAACAAGGCTGCACTGACATGGCTGAACTGGGGCAAGGCTGCACAGACAAGGCTGTACTGAGAAGGCTTCAATGACACTGACAGGGCTGCAGATGGACACTGACAAGGCTGCATTGATGGGCATTTAAGTAAGTTTTTTTTCCCTTAAACTTCCCTCCTAAAAGTTTTTTTCCTTAAAACTCCCTCCTAAACTTGGGATGCGTGTTATACGCCGGCACGTGTTATACGTCGATAAATATGGCAACTTTTATTGTTTTTGATGTTGTAATCATCTACTGGCTGTAACGTCATTACACATATTATCAGAATATATTACGAACAAGACTTTTTGTTATTTTTTTTCTTTCAGCAGTTTAGTCGATGTCCCCTAAGTATTCATAGTAGTGGTAGTGCATTGTTTATTTTTGACGTCAAATTTTCAATTTCGTCTTTTGACTAAAATGACATTTTAGTTTTAGTCGTATCTTAGTCATCTGAATTGTTTTAGTTTTAGTCTTATTTTAGTCGACTAAAATAGTATTAATTTAGTTATATTATAACTAAATTATTATGTTACTATATTTTAGTCGACAAAATTAACACTGCTGCCATCTACATTATAATATATAATTAAATAGTTTAAATCACTATCATGCAGAATCAGTGGGAGCCCTGAGCGTGTCACTTGCCACTGTCGCCTGCCACCAGATGCAGATTGTCACTTGCTACTGTCGCCTGCCACCAGATGCAGATTGTCACTTGCTACCGTCGCCTGCCACCAGATGCAGATTGTTACTTGCCACTGTCGCCTGCCATCAGATGCAGATTGTCACTTGCCACCGTCGCCTGCCACCAGATGCAGATTGTCACTTGCCACCGTCACCTGCCACCAGATGTAGCTTGTCACTTGCCACCGTTGCCTGCCACCAGATGCACATTGTCACTTGCCACTAGGGATGAGCCGAACACGGTTCGCAGCAGAACATGCGAACAGACAAAAAATATGTTTGAACACGTGAACACCGTTAAAGTCTATGGGACACTAATGTGAAAAAACAAAAGTGGTAATTTTAAAAGCTTATATGCAAGTTATTGCCATAAAAAGTGTTTGGGGACCCGGGTCCTGCCCCAGAGTATCAATGCAAAAAAAGCTTTAAAAACTGCCGTTTTTTTGGGAGCAGTGATTTTAATAATGCATAAAGTGAAACAATAAAAATGAAATATTCCTTTAAATATCTTGCCTGGGGGTGTCCTTAGTATGCCTGTAAAGTAGTGTATCTTTACCATGTTTATAACAGTGCCACAGCAAAATTACATTTCTAAAGGAAAAAATGTAATTTAAAACTGCTCGCGGCTGTAATGTATTGTCGGATCCCGGCAATATAGATAAAAATACCAAACATACCAAAAAAAAATGCAGTGGATGTCACCCCCAAAATCCATACCAGGCCCTCATAGATACTCTTGTTGGGCACAGGAACAGGCCCTGCTGTGAAATATTATAAACATTTTTTTACATTACATGCCCCCGTTAAACAGGGGCAGAAAAATTGGGCCTTGGGTGGTGGCGGTGGTGCCCTAAACCAAAAATATTGTTGGAAGCTAGCTTTATCAAAATTGAAAAGGAATAGAATAGTCAGCATAGGCAGTCTTCGAAGGGATTCCACATCGCATAGCAAATTCAATCAGTTACATCAGTATCAGGTGCTTAATAGCTGCTGATCTAAGACTGATTCATTTTTATGAATGTGAGCCTATCAACGGAGTCTGTGGACAGGCACACTCTTTGATCCGTTACAAACCCTCCAGCAGCACTGAATGTGTGTTCAGAAATCACGCTGGATGCAGGACAGGCCAGTAGCTCAATTGCATATTGAGCAAGTTCTGGCTAGTGGTCCAGCCTCAAGACCCAGTAACTCAGTGGATGCCCTGTTGGAAAGGTTTCCAAGTCTGCCCTTGCCCCTAGATATTCCTGCACCATGTAATGCAGACGCTGGTGATAGTTGCTTGAACCGATCAGACCTTGGCACTGAGGACTGAAAAATTGTTTAAAGGCATCAGTCAGCTGACCACCTTCTCCACTGCTCTTCCTCTGACTGAACGAAGCCTCAACAACACATTGTCCAGCATCAGGAAATTGTAAACTCCCAGGGTCTGGAAATGCGATGCACAAACCTTTCTTCAAGGCCTCCTGAAGAGGTTTCATCCTCTGCTCTCTCTGCAAACACAGGATGAGTTCTGCAACCTTACCCTTGTTACGTGGATCAAGAAGGGTTGCCAGCCAGTAATGATCCCTCTCCTTGATACCAAAATCCTAAGGTCCTCTTGCAGGCTTTGAAGGAACAGGGAGGCCATGCAGCGTAAGTTTGCAGAGGTATTTGATTCTGAGTCCTCTGGATCACTAAGGATCACATGATCTGTACCTAGCTCCTCCCAGCCACGTACAACTCCTTGGGTTTCTGGGGACTGAAAACCATTACTTGAAGACTGCTGCTGAGTGTTATCCTCTACATCCATGCTGACACAATCCTCCTCCTCTTCCTCTTCTTCCTGTGTGTTTTCCGGGCCCTCAGGAATACTATCTGGATAAAGAAGGCGTTGAGAGGTAAGGAAGTTCTCCTCTTCCTCCTGCTGTTCTGCCTCAAGTGCCCTGTCCATGATTCCACGAAGCTTGTGCTCCAACAGGAAGACTAGAGGGACAGTGTCACTGATGCATGCATTGCTCACCATCCTTTTGGCCTTCTCAAACGGTGACATGACAGTGCATGCATCCTTGATCAGTAGCAACTGGCGTGGTAAAAAGAATCCAAACTCCCCTGACCCTGTCCTGGGGCCATACTCGCACAGGTACTCATTAATGGCCATCTGCTGTGTGTGCAGCTGCTGTAACATTGCCAACGATGAGTTCCACCTGGTGGGCATGTCACAAATGAGGCGGTTGGTGGGCAGGTTGCATTCCCTTTGAATGTCAGCCAGCCGAGCACTGGCAATGACCATAGACTTTTCTGGCCTGCCTCATGAGAACCTGGGTCAAGTGTTCCTGTCAGAGGGCGGAGAGAAGGTTGGTGCCATTGTTACATAGTTACATAGTTACATAGTAGGTGAGGTTGAAAAAAGACACAAGTCCATCAAGTCCAACCTATGTGTGTGATTATGCGTCAGTATTACATTATATATCCCTGTATGTTGCGGTCATTCAGGTGCTTATCTAATAGTTTCTTGAAGCTATCAATGCTCCCCGCTGAGACCACCGCCTGTGGAAGGGAAATCCACATCCTTGCCGCTCTTACAGTAAAGAACCCTCTACGTAGTTTAAGGTTAAACCTCTTTTCTTCTAATTGTAATGAGTGGCAACGAGTCTTATTAAACTCTCTTCTGCAAAAAAGTTTTATCCCTATTGTGGGGTCACCAGTACGGTATTTGTATATTGAAATCATATCCCTTCTCAAGCGTCTCTTCTCCAGAGAGAATAAGTTCAGTGCTCGCAACCTTTCCTCATAACTAAGATCCTCCAGACCCTTTATTAGCTTTGTTGCCCTTCTTTGTACTCACTCCATTTCCAGTACATCCTTTCTGAGGACTGGTGCCCAGAACTGGACAGCATACTCCAGGTGCGGCCGGACCAGAGCCTTGTAGAGTGGAAGAATTATCGTTTTATCTCTGGAGTTGATCCCCTTTTTAATGCATGCCAATATTCTGTTTGTTTTGTTAGCAGCAGCTTGGCATTGCATGCCATTGCTGAGCCTATCATCTACTAGGACCCCCAGGTCCTTTTCCATCCTAGATTCCCCCAGAGGTTCTCCCCCCAGTGTATAGATTGCATTCATATTTTTGCCACCCAAATGCATTATTTTACATTTTTCTACATTGAACCTCATTTGCCATGTAGTCGCCCACCCCATTAATTTGTTCAGGTCTTTTTGCAAGGTTTCCACATTCTTATTGCCCTGCTTAGCTTAGTATCGTCTGCAAATACAGAGATTGAACTGTTTATCCCATCCTCCAGATCGTTTATGAACAAATTAAATAGGATTGGTCCCAGCACAGAACCCTGGGGAACCCCACTACCCACCCCTGACCATTCACTCGCCATTCATCACCACCCTCTGAACTTGCCCTTGTAGCCAGTTTTCAATCCATGTACTCACCCTATGGTCCATGCCAACTGACCTTATTTTGTACCATAAACGTTTATGGGGAACTCTGTCAAATGCTTTTGCAAAATCCAGATACACCTCATCTACGGGCCTTCCTTTATCTAGATGGCAACTCACCTCCTCATAGAAGGTTAATAGATTGGTTTGGCAAGAACGATTCTTCATGAATCCATGCTGATTACTGCTAATGATACCGTTCTTATTACTAAAATCTTGTATATAGTCCCTTATCATCCCCTCCAAGAGTTTACATACTATTGATGTTAGGGTAACTGGTCTGTAATTCCCAGGGATGTATTTTGGGCCCTTTTTAAATATTGGTGCTACATTGGCTTTTCTCCAATCAGCTGGTACCATTCCAGTCAGTAGACTATCTGTAAAAATTAGGAACAACGGTCTGGCAATCACTTGACTGAGTTCCCTAATTCCCCCCGGATGCAAGCCATCTGGTCCCGGTGATTTAATAATGTTAAGTTTCTCAAGTTTAATTTTAATTCTGTCCTCTATTAACCATGGAGGTGCTTCCTGTGTTGTGTCATGAGGATAAACACTGCAGTTTTGGTTACTGAAGCCCCCCGATTCACTCGTGAAGACTGAGGAGAAGAATAAATTCAATACCTTCACCATCTCCCCACTCTTTGTAACCAGATATCCTTCCTCATTCTTTATGGGGCCAATACGGTCTGTCCTCCCTTTTTTACTGTTTACATACTTAAAGAATTTCTTGGGATTTTTTTTGCTCTCCTCCGCTATGTGTCTTTCATGTTCTATCTTAGCTGTCCTAATTGTACCCTTACATTTCTTGTTGCATTCTTTATAAAGTCTGAATTCTGAGGATGATCCCTCAACCTTGTATTTTTTGAAGGCCTTCTCCTTTGCTTTTATATGCATTTTTACATTGGAGTTAAGCCATCCAGGACTTTTGTTCGCTCTTTTAAATTTATTACCCAATGGGATACATTGGCTAATGCCCTTATTTAATATGCTCTTAAAGCAAACATATCTCTCCTCCGTATTCTTTGTTCCTAATATTTTATTCAAATGTATGCCTTTTAGCAAGGTTTGTAGTTTAGGGAAGTTGGCTCTTTTGAAATTCAGTGTCTTTGTATTCCCTTTATGTTTCCTATTTGTGTGATTTATACTGAAACTAATTGACCTGTGATCGCTGTTACCTAAATTGCCCCATATTTCCACATCCGTGATCAGGTCTGTATTGTTGGTAAACAGTAGATCCAGTAATGTTTTATTTCTAGTTGGTGCGTCTACCATCTGACCCATAAAATTGTCCTGCAAGACATTAAGGAACTGGCGAGCCTTAAATGAATGCGCGGTTCCCTCCGCCCAGTCTATGTTTGGATAATTAAAATCCCCCATTAAATTGTTCAACATGAGAGTTGTTGAACCAGGTCTCTGAAATTCCCACAAAATCCAAATCCTCCTCGTACAACAGTATCTCTGGTTCACCCATCTTGTCCACCATGCTCCTGGCATTGGTGAACATGGCCACATAGTTTAGACCAGTCACATATTGTCCTTGTATTGTCACATACAGTGGGGCCAAAAAGTATTTAGTCAGCCACCAATATTGTGCAAGTTCTCCCACTTAAAAAGATGAGAGAGGCCTGTAATTGTCATCATAGGTATACCTCAACTATGAGAGACAAAATGTGGAAACAAATCCAGACAATCATATTGTCTGATTTTTTAAAGAATTTATTTGCAAATTATGGTGGAAAATAAATATTTGGTCACCTACAAACTAGCAAGATTTCTGGCTCTCACAGACCTGTATCTTCTTCTTTAAGAGGCTCCTCTGTCCTCCACTCATTACCTATATTAATGGCACCTGTTTGAACTTGTTATCAGTATAAAAGACACCTGTCCACAACCTCAAACAGTCAAACTCCAAACTCCACTATGGCGAAGACCAAAGAGCTGTCGAAGGACACCAGAAACAAAATTGTAGACCTGCACCTGGGAAGACTGAATCTGCAATACACAAGCAGCTTGGTGTGAAGAAATCAACTGTGGGAGCAATAATTAGAAAATGGAAGACATACAAGGCCACTTATAATCTCCCTCGATCTGGGGCTCCACGCAAGATCTCACCCCATGGGTCAAAATGATCACATGAACGGTGAGCAAAAATCCCAGAACCACATGGGGGGACCTAGTGAATGACCTGCAGAAAGCTGGGACCAACGTAACAAAGGCTACCATCAGTAACACACTACGCCGCCAGGGGACTCAGATCCTGCAGTGCCAGATGTGCCCCCCTGCTCAAGCCAGTACATGTCCAGGCCTGTCTGAGGTTTGCTAGAGAGCATTTGGATGATCCAGAAGAGGATTGGGAGAATGTCATATGGTCAGATGAAACCAAAGTAGAACTGTTTGGTAGAAACACAACTCATCGTGTTTGGAGGAGAGAGAATGCTGAGTTGCAACCAAAGAACACCATACCTACTGTGAAGCATGGGGATGACAACATCATGCTTTGGGGCTGTTTCTCTGCAATGGGAACAGGACGACTGATCCGTGTACATGAAAGAATGAATGGGACCATGTATCGTGAGATTTTGAGTGTAAACCTCCTCTCATCAGCAAGGGCATTGAAGATGAAATGTGGCTGGGTCTTTCAGCATGACAATAATCCCAAACACACTGGGCAACGAAGGAGTGGCTTCGTAAGAAGCATTTCAAGGTCCTGGAGTGGCCTAGCCAGTCTCCAGATCTCAACCCCATAGAAAACCTTTGGAGGGAGTTGAAAGTCTGTGTTGCCCAGTGACAACCCCAAAACATCACTGCTCTAGAGGAGATCTGCATGGGGGAATGGGCCAACATACCATCAACAGTGTGTGACAACCTTGTGAAGACTTACAGAAAATGTTTGACCTCTGTCATTACCAACAAAGGATATATAACAAAGTATTGAGATTAACTTTTGATATTGACCAAATACTTATTTTCCACCATAATTTGCAAATAAATTCTTTAAAAAATCAGACAATGTGATTGTCTGGATTTGTTTCCACATTTTGTCTCTCATAGTTGAGGTATACCTATGATGACAATTACAGGCCTCTCTCATCTTTTTAAGTGGGAGAACTTTGGTGGCTGACTAAATACTTTTTTTCCCCACTGTACAACCATTCCTGGCTGAAGCTGGTGGGGCGCCAACCACCTCTGAGCCTGCACAGCTGACATAAGCTCTGCTCGAGTGTGACTCCTGTCCCCTAGGCAGACCAACTCAAGCACTGCATGGCATCTTTTAGCCTGACTGCTTGCGTAGCCCCTTGAATGCATACGAAGCACTGCTGGTTCAGAGCACAAATCTGCCGAAAAGGCCATAGAGGAAAAAGAAGAGGAGGGGGTGGAGGAGAGAGCTGTGGCAGGATCGCCAATAGCATTTTGGAGGCATGGTGGAGGAGCAAGTTCCAACAACACTGAACCCTGTCCTGCATCTTTTACAGCTGCCAGCAGAGTTATCTAGTGTGCCATGAAGGAAAGGTAACGTCCCTGCCCATGCCTGCTGGACCATGATTCAGTAGTAATATGAACCTTACTGCTGACCGCCCTGTTCAAGGAGGTCAAAACATTGCCTTCCACATGCCGGTAGAGAGCAAGAATGGCTTTCCATGAAAAGAAATAGCATTTTGGAACCTGCCACTGAGGTACAGCCCATTCCACAAATTCACGAAAGGGGGCAAAGTCTACCAGTTGAAAAGGCAGCAGTTGCTGGCGAGCAATTTAACCAAGCTAGCATTTAGATGCTGAGCATGTGGATGGCTGGGACTGAATTTCTTTTTGTGGTTCAGCAACTGGAAAGGGGACATTTGCCTGCTAAAATCAGATGGTGGTGTACTGCTAGCAGATTGGCTGCAAGTACTTGGGACACCTATTGCTATACCTTCATTCCTCTCAGTGCAGGTTTTTGAGAGGACTGGAGGTATAGTAGGGTTGGAGATGCCAGATGAGGAGCAAGGAGAAGTCTGCCTTTTTCTTTGATGTGGGTCTTTCAAGTGCTGTTGCCAATGGACTGCATGGCAGGTCATCATATGTCTGGTCAAACATGTGGTGCCCAAGCGGCTGCTGTTCTGGCCATGCTTGATCTGCTTCAGACATAGGTTGCAAACAGCAACAGTGTGATCTGCTGCACATGTGTCAAAAATGGCCCACACCATGGAACTTTTAAAAGTCAGTGGGGAGTCAGCAGCACCCTGCACCCATGGAGCTCTGAGGTGTGATGCAATAGGGTGGCTGCCATTAGCTGCCACCTAGAGGACATCCTGCCTTGTTGGAGCTGTGCCTCCTCCTCTCAGGCACCCAAATACAGTCAGTGACCTCATCATCCTCTCCCTCCTCATCACTGGAGCAAACTTGGCAGTATGCTACAGCTGGGGGAACATGACTGCCAGTTTCTTGTACTTCTTGGGCACCCCCTCCCTCTAGGCTCATGTTACTCCTTTCCTCTACCTGGGAACCAACATCGGAGCATTCAAATCGCTGTGCATCCTCCAGCAGCATGTACCCAACACTGTGGTCAAATAATTCTGGGGACTCCTCCGTGCATGATGGTGGGGCTACGGAAGGAGTGACTGTGGACAAGAAGCCAGTGGAATAGGCCACATTGGCAGTTGTGTTGAAAGGCAAACTACTCTGAGCCGGGTGACAGAGGATGAGGAGGATGAGGATGGCTTTGTTATCCACTCCACTAACTCTTTTGCATGTTCTGGCTCAATAACATGGCCAGCAGCAGAAAAAAAGGACAGGTGTGCCCCACAGCCACCTGCAGAGTATGCACCATGTCCACGACCAGCACTGTTGACTGAAGACACAGAGGCTGCTTGCCCTCTTTTAGTGGCCTGTGAGCATCTGCCTCTCCTTGGTGGCCTTCCGGACTAGATGTATTTTTGGTTTTGCAATACCACACTACTCTGTATTAGATACTGTATATGCCGCCTGAAGTGTATTAGAAACTGTACACAATGTATTAGAAATTGTGTACACTGCCTGCACTGTATTAGCAACTGTACAATGGCTGCACTGCGATCTCGCAATGCATTATGGGGTGTGACAGACCTAGCCAGGACAGAGGCTTTTGGAGGGGATTGAATGCCAGCCTCTTGCCCACCAATCATGGGCCCTGGCATTTGGGGGAATGGTGCTCTCTGTGAGCTGTATGCCAGGGGATCCTGGAGATGGCCAGATTCATCAGACTCGTGTTCCAGGACTTAGGAAGCAGTATACTGAAGGAAGCACTCAAGTGGAGTGTGCGACAATCCGTCACATGGGGCGTTCTGCAGCGCTCAAATTTGCCACGAACGCCTCATAATGTTCGACCCGAACATCAAGCTCATCGTTACTTGCCACCGGCACCTGCCACCAGATGCAGATTGTCACTTGCCACTGTCACCTGCCACCATATGTGAATTGTCACTTGCCACCATCGCCTGCAACCAGACATAGATTGTCACTTATAAGAAACACAGTAGGGAATGGTGCTGTTCTATGTGCAAAAACTATGTGTGTCTACCATAAGATATCAATAAGGTTATTGTGAAAATACTATGTGTGTCCAGCACGGACAAGTAAATAAATATTCATATAAAGTGATGTGTGCTGAAAAATGATTTGTGCTGAAAAATTATATTAAATAAAAAGTATTTTTTATATAAAAATGAATATAACTTGTATCAGCATAAAAATCATCAACTAGTGCTAATAAAAATCATCAACTAGTGCTAATAACAACCATCAATCAGCACTAATATACTGCTCAATGAGTTTTAAGTAAAAATGACATTTATAAAACAGATAAATTAATATAAAGTGATTAGTAAACTGCTATTGTTGATATCCAATTACGAACCTAATAAATTACAATATGCCCATTATCCAAAAAATAAAAATAAACGAAAAAATCAAAATTATTGTCCATAGAAAGTGACATAGTGCTTCATCCAATTGGTGACAATTTGTTTTAAAACAAAAAACATGATGGCAATGGTGACTGTGCTCCCCTCTTGTGTTTTCACTCACCGGAGCACTTCACCAGGGGTACAAGCGTGAAATAAAGATGATGTAATCCCGGTCACGGAGCTTGGATATCCCCCTTGTTCATCAGAGGCGCTCAGATGACGTCCCTGTGACGAAATGCGTAAGCCGGGACTAACTTGATACGCATTACGTCATATCCGGGAGTCTTGGTTTCTGGTATACGATCAGTGGAACGCAAGCTTCAAGGGAGGAGAGCGTTGCTTCCCCGTTCTGTTTGGAGAGTGCAAGAGCATGTGAGCTCTCTCTCCTTCTTTTTAACTTCTTTGGACTTGTATTTGATTCTTAATAAAAGAAGCATTACGGAGTCACGCTATGTGGACTATTTTTTCTTCTTTATGATACTCATATGTGGATATCTGGCCGGGAATTACGCTGCAGAGGGGAGGCTGTAGAGTCTCCTTCCTTTTCACCCGTGGATGGTCCTCTACCCTGATGAACAAGGGGGATATCCGAGCTCCGTGACCGGGATTACATCATCTTTATTTCACGCTTGTACCACTGCAGGGGTGAAGTGCTCCAGTGAGTGAAAACACAAGAGGGGAGCACAGTAACCATTGCCAGCACGTTTTTTGTTTTAAAACAAATTGTCACCAACTGGATGAAGCACTATGTCACTTTCTATGGACACTAATTTAGATTTTTTCGTCTATATTTATTTTTTGGATAATGGGCATATTGTAATTTATTAAGTTAAGTGGATATCAACAATAGCAGTTTGGGGGAGCGTGGCTTGGATGGCTTCCGGATCGGACGTGTCTCCCTGAAGCTCCCGGCCAGGCCTGCCTGCACACCGCTAAAAACATCACAACAGCTCCAGCACCATGGGCAAACCTTGCAAGGCTAAAGAAGCAGACCTCAGGGGGAATGCTACAAGGTCTTCCTCGGCTCCCCCACCTCTCATAACAGAGTATTTCGGACACGGAGCTCCAGCGGGACAGCACGAGGCCAAGATGGCGCCGATGCTGGCTCCAGCATCATATGCTGCAGCGCTCTCCTCTCCTCCACTGTGGATCTCTCCAGGGCACAGGACTAACAGGTATGCTTCTGAGGGGGATCTGTTGCTTGATCACCCCCAGCTCCTCCAGTTACCATCCTGATTGGGTCCTCTGCTCCCTCTGGGGAACATGTGCTGGGAAGCCTGTCGCAGATGTTTCCCCCCTGCCTCATGGAGCCCCCGCCATCGGCACTTACCGGCCAGATGTCTCCCTCATGGGAACCTTCAGCCTCTGACTGGGACCCCCCGCTCCCTCCCACAAAGGCCCCAGACCTCCAGAGACAGAATCCCCTCTCTATCTCCGCAGCACAAGGACTCATATTAGGCCTCAGTGCCTTCTTCAACCCCACAGCATGCAGGACCTCAGGGGGCTCATTCACTTGCCGGTCACCAGCATTGAGCAAGCACAGCAGTGAAAATTACATCCACTGCTCCCCCACACACACCCCAGAGAGGCTACCCTCCACCTACCACCCACTCAGTCACAATGCAGGACTTTTATGCCCACGCTACAATAGACTCTGAACCTGAACCTGAAGAGTGCACATCATGGAGGGATTATGTCCGCTGTATGCCCACAAAACAGGACTTTCGCTTACTTATATAAGAAGTACGCGACACATGCAGATCAGACATATGCTTCGCACTGATCTACACCAGCTAACTACCAAAGTCACGTCTTTGGAGGAAGACGCATGTGACACAAAGCTTGAAATCTCGCAAATACACGATCTCCTGACTTCCCAAGCCTCAGCTCTCAGAGACTTTCAACGCCACCTTGAAGACCTTGACAACAGAGGCAGGCGCAACAACATCAGGGTTCGTGGCCTCCCAGCAGCTACTCAAGATGAGGATTTGTACGTGACACTGCAAACTATCTTCAATAACATACTGGGTCACCCCGAAAACCAGCGAGTTAAAATGGACCGTTCCCATCGCACACTCTGCCCAAGAGGACTGGGACCTAGACTTCGCAATGTAATTTGCAGAGTTCATAACTATGCCCTGAAAGAGGACATAATGAGGAAAGCACGTAATATGCATACCATTGATTTTGATGGCGCTTCCATACAGCTCTTCCCAGACCTGTCCTGGATCACCCTCCAGCAACCGCTCCTCACCTCCCTGAAGGAACATGACTTTTGCTAACATTGGGGCTTTCCTTTCAGTCTCACAGCTAAGAAAGACGGGAGGTCCAACACCCTATGGTATCCCAAAGACCTCCATTCTTTTTGCAGAGAGCTGGATATCCTGGTCCTGCCTACCCCTGGATGGCACCTTCTCACAGCCCCTCCACCTCCCCCTCCACCTTGGATCCAAGTGAATGGGAGAAAACGCCCGAGACCGCATCCTACCGGACCTCCCTCATCCTCCTACCAGAGATAACTCTTTGCTTTTTTGAGGCACCTAACTACACTGCTGTGCTACTATTTGGGTCTCTTTTTCCGACCACCTTTTTTTTCTTCAGCTCAAGGACTTACCCTGTTGGTTCCCTTACTTAAATAATGGCTAAAGTTATATCTACCAAGCATCCAGGTTCATGGTTGTGATATGTAACCTGTTAAGACTATACCTAACTGATAGTATTTAACTCTTTCAAATAGCAGAAGGTACACCCCGTCCCCTCCCAATCCCTATCCACTTACCCCTCCCATCCTATCCTTCCCCTTCCTCTCCCCCCCACCCTCCCCCTCCCATTCCCTACTATTCCCCTTTCCTTCATGTACCAAGGTAAAGTATTATACCTAGAAGGACATCCTCACCCCTCCTGGGTTCCTTTATGGGGCATCAGGACGGATGACATGCTTCTATTTTTGATGTCAGACAACTATGGTTGTCTATTGAGCAAATTATCATATCAGTTTCCTCTATATGAGGTCATAGTTCTGGTTAAATGACATATTAGTTACCATCTGATAAAAGCAGGTTTCTTTTCTGATCTATATTGTTGTGCTGCAAATTTAATTAAAAGCAGGCAGGCCTGGGAGAGGGTCACACCCATCCTGGGTCTATCCTATCCTCCCTCAGGAGATCTTCGAATGGCTTCCTATTCAACCCCCTTTGGTGTTTTTTTTTCCCTCCTCTGTAATGGGGGGCCCCTTGGAGATCTCCAACCCATCACCTTTTTCAGGTGGGTTAAATAGTGTATGGTTACCATCTAATTTTGTACTAATTTTTTTTTTTACCTACCTCTCTCATTTTTTTTCTATTACTGGAACTTCTCTCCCTCTCTCTCTTTCACTACTGTCCCGTGGATATTTCCTGCCTCTGGAGCCCGGACTTCATCTATAGAATCGGGAATCCCAGATATGTACCTCCTTGGTGGACTCAACTGCCCCACTTCCTAAATATCAAGATTTCATTCATCTGGCTGGGTAAGCTATTGCCTTTCCTCCCTACCCATCCACCATGATTGACATACTATCTCTAAATGTGAAAGGCCTCAACTCCAACACCAAACGTAGCTTACCACTGCGGGAATTCAAACAGTCCAAGGCTGACATCATTTTCATTCAGGAGACACATCTCACTAAAACTGACAACATGGCATTTGCATCCAAACATTATCCCCAAATAACCCACTTAAACGAGCTGGGGTGGCAATTCTTTTCAAACAAGGTTCACCCTTCCAGTTACAATCCATATTCTCTGACCCTCTACGGCAGTGTTTCTCAGCTCCAGTCCTCAAGGCGCACCAACAGGTCATGTTTTCAAGATTTCCCTCAGATGAAACGGCTGTGGTAATTACTAAGGCAGTGAAACTGATCAAATCACCTGTGCAAAATAGTGGTAATCCAGAAAACATGACCTGTTGGTGCGCCTTGAGGACTGGAGTTGAGAAACACTGCTCTACGGCATCTTATTCTACGAGGTACATGGAAAGGTGCCAATCTTACTCTGTGCAACATTTACGCCCCGAACACTAACCAAAACTCCTTTTTATCAAAAGTGTATAAATGACTGTTTGCATCCCCCCACCAATATCTAGTCATCGGAGGAGACTTCAATCTGACTTATTCCTCATGCCTGGATAGACACTCTCTAGGGCAAGGACAGGACCCTAAAGCCCTCAATAGAAAATCCACTCTTTTCTGCCAACTAACTAGGAAATATGCCTTGTTTGATTCTTGGCGAACTATTTATCCATCGGCTAAACAATTCACCTTCTACTCCCACCCGCATAAATCCCATTCACGGCTGGACTACTTTTTCGTAAATGCTCCGACCCTGAGAGCTTGTACAGGCTCAGACATTCAGTCTATCTCATGGTCAGACCATGCCCCAATCAAACTCTCCCTTGCACTCTCCCCGGGAACTTTTCGCACTTGTCATTGGCGCTTGAATGACTTTCTGCTCAAACATGACCCCTCCAGGGTGGAACAGGAACAAACCCTGAAGCTATACTTTGCAGAAAACCACTTTTCTGAGTTTTCCACTTCCTCCCTGTGGGAGGGCCATAAAGCGGTCTTTAGAGGCCAATGCATCTCACTCTCTACTGCGCTTAAAAGAAACGCTAACACAACTCTCCGGGCTCTATTGGATAAGCTCAAGATTTTAGAAGCACGATTGCTTTCCTCCCCGTCCCTACACATCCTTAGAGAACTTGTAAGCGTCAGGGCAGGACTAAAAGATGTAGATCTGGGTAAGATTGAAAAAGCACTACTACGACTATGACAGACCTACTACGACAAGGCTAATAAACCACATACGCTACTAGCGAGACAACTACGAGAACACGTGGCGACCGCCTCAACTTCTCATCTTAAGGATGAGAGAGGCATTCTTCAATCCCACCCCACCAAAATTGCCCAGCTCTTCCATGACTACTACTCCACGTTGTATAATGATCCGACTGTTCCACATGATCCTTCCCCACCTGACCTTTCCCAAACGATTCACTCCTACCTAGCGGACTGTGACCTACCCCAGCTTTCCCCTTCTGCCCTAGCAACCCTAAACGCATGCATTACAGAGGAGGAAGTCACTGACATGATTAAAACCTTGCAGAATAATAAAGCCCCGGGACCCGATGGACTACCGTACCACTACTACAAAACCTTTTTATCGCACTTACTTCCCCATATGACAACCCTGTTTAATTCGTTCCTGTCTGATAAGCCTATTCCGAGAGATATGCTAACCTCCTATCTCACGTTGATTCCCAAACCAGGAAAAGACCACACTCTCCCATCCAATTACAGACCTATAGCACTCCTCAACACAGATTTGAAAATTTTTACAAAGCTATTGGCAAATAGACTAAACAAATTTATGCTGTCACTGATACATAAGGACCAGGTGGGATTTATCCCTCTTCGTCAAGCAGGGGACAACACTCAAAGGGTCATTGACCTTGTGGAAGTTGACAACAGGAACAATTTAGAGGCACTGTTGTTCAGTCTTGACGCGGAAAAAGCTTTCGATAGGCTGAGCTGGCCCTTCCTGTTCACAACCCTCCACAGAGCCTACAGCCCACAGAACCTCTTGTTGTTAATTCTTTATTTCTTTGGAAAATCAATAAAAATTGTCAATTTTCAAAAAAAAACAAAAAAACAATAACAGTTTACTAATCACTTTATATTAATTTATCTGTTTTATATATGTCATTTTTATTTAAAACTCATTGAGCAGTATATTAGTGCTGATTGATGGTCGTTATTAGCACTAGTTGATGATTTTTATTAGCACTAGTTGATGATTTTTATGCTGATACACGTTAAACTCATTTTTATTTAAAAATACTTTTTATTTAATATCATTTTTCAGCACAAATCATTTTTCAGCACACTTCACTTTATATGAATATGTATTTATTTATTACAGGAAGTAGTTGTCTGTGATGGACACACATAGTATTTTCACAATAACCTTATTGATATGTTATGGTAGACACACATAGTTTTTTCACATAGAAAAGCACCATTCCCTACTGTGTCTCTTATATTTAATTGGATTTCACCTAGATGAAATGTTACTATAGGGAGGCAGCAGTTATTAACATCCTAAGAGCTGATTTCTCTGACATTCTTTACAGATTGTCACTTGCCACTATCGCCTGCCACTAAATGCTGCATGTCACTTGCCCCCCCCCCCCGTAGCCTTCCACCAGATGCTGCGTGTCATTTGTCACCCATAGCCTGCCACCAGATGCAGTTTTTTCTTTGCAGTAAAACCTCTCAACATATGGCTATGCAGCCTCTCCCTAGCACTACCAACTCAGCCAAATCAGCAGGCAGCTGGCATTAGATTCTCAAGAAGGGATCCCTACAATTGGTACATGCGCAGTTGACAATATGGTTCCCCTCCAATGAGAATCGAATGTGCCACTGATGCGCTGATCTCACAGGAGGTGACCTGGCTCACAGCATCTGACATAGCGGCGGAAGACACTATGCAAACAAGCAGCCTCTGATCTCCTAGGGGAGTGCAGCCCAGCATCTGACGGGCCATGGACCGGTAGCTGTCTGCAGCCCAGGGTTGGGGGCCCCTGTACATAGTGACAGGCCCAGCTGTAGTGCCTGACATATGTCTTATCCATGGGTGCAGTGCATAAATTGCACCCAGGGATAATTCTCCACTGGCTCAGAGGTGGATAACACATTAGCCAGTATACCCCCCCCCATAATTCCCAGTACAAACTTTCCCTGGACACAGGAGAAGAAGTCTTCCTTCAGACCGATTTGAAGCTGACAGATGCAGCAGGTCACTAAGAATCAAACCTCAGTTAAAGCCTGTGAAGGGAGATGTTTTCTTCTGTGTCCAGTCATGACACATAGTGCAGGGACACCCAGGAACAGGGAGCAGTCACACTGTGAGTATACAGCATGGCACCACCCACCAAGCTCCACCCACCTAGAGTTTCTGAGCTTACAGAACTAGAATCCTAGCATCAGAAAATGTGTCTCAAGCTGCTTTGGCCTGTGAGCCGAAAATAAAAATGTCCATCGATGCTCCCACCTCTTGGGCCCCTCTGATTGAAGTCATGGGGCTCAAGGAAATGTTATGGACCAATGTTTACTCACTCCATGTGGGAAGTGTGTGTCAGGGCACAGTGGGCCCCCTGCCCTGGAGGACCATGTTCATGTCACTGATATCACCATTTGAATCATTATGCACTATATGCATGATATGGACTGCACTAATTTTATGCACCTTATATGGGTTTCACTTTAATTATGTAAAACATATGTCACATGAATATTTGATTGATTATGACTGATTTAATGCATTGATTCAGGTTAGAGCTTGCCCAACACTATTTACAAAAATGAATATAACGTTTTGTGTTTCACCATTTTGTATTCGCACTGATACAAAGATCACTTGTCTGTTCCACTCTCAGTATCTCTACTTCTAACCACAATATATTATAGACACAACATCTAAGGGAACAGATAAATCAGGAAATGTAACTTACTTTTTTCCTTATTCCATAATTTCCAGATTTATTTCTTCTTAGTTTCATATTGTTCAAAGCGTGAGCCAGAGCGTATACCGCAGTGTAGATGAAACCAAATTTTCCATCATTCTTCTCGGTAAAGTGATATGCCAATGATTCTGGCCCAGTACAGGTGATGTTAGAGGCAGAACCACGGTGAATTAAAGTATTTTTATATTTATTTGAAGAAGGACATTTAAAATAATGTAGCCAAATATCTTCCAGCAATGGGTCATCTGGCTGTTTGGATGGATGGACGTTATTCAGATAATCCTCCAATCCAGGAATGTAAGAAAGAGCATACGCCGCTACAATGCTGCAGTTAAATGTTTCCTTCAGGCTGATCTCTTTATATCCAACTACATTCCATGAATGACTGACAATTAATGTCATGTTTTGTCTGAGAACTTTTGATTCTTTAGAAAACCTTTTATATACATAATTAAATTGGCCGCATAATATGACAACATCGGTAGTTGACTTCTCGATAACCCTCACCCTCTTTCTGTTCATTTTCTCATTGGTGGTCAGGTAAATAATAAATTCTATACAGATCCCATGTCTAGTCATCTCTTTTCTCAGCTCCCGCAATTCTGTTTCTCCGGTTCCGTCACTCGATGTGATGATTCCAACCCAATTCCATCCAAACATTATCAGTAGTTCCATAACTGACTCATACCAATTCCAGTTGCTTGGAATGGTGCGGTAAAAGTTTGGGAATTTTTCTCTGTCACTCAGGAGAAGGTCGGTGGTGCCATGGCTGATCTGTAGAAACATAATGTAATAGATATAGGAACATATCATTATTTTCACATATTTGGTCAATGACATACACCCTGATCCTTCCTTTAACCACTTCAGTTCCAGGAGGTTTACGCCCTTCCTGAACAGGCCATTTTTTGCGATACGGCACTGCGTTACTTTAACAGACATTTGCGAGGTCGCGCCAAACTGTACTTGATTGTTGTCCTTTTTTCCCCAACAAATATTTTTTACTTTCTGCTATAAAACATATCCAATAAATAAAATGTAAAAAAAAATCTAATTTTTTTTCGATACGGCACTGCATTATTTTAACTTTAAATTGCCCACTCGTGCAACGTTGTACTCAAATAAAATTGATGTCCTTCTTTCCCACAAATAGAGCTTTCTTTTGGTGGTATTTGATCACCTCTGCGGTTTTTATTTGTTGCGCTATAAACAAAAAAAAGAGCGACAATTTTGAAATAAATAAATAAATAAATACATTTAAAAAACACAATATTTATTAGTTTTGGCTATAAAACACATCCAATAAAAAAAGAAATATAAAAAAAAAAAGAAAAGGGGAGCATGCGCGGAGCCTGACCGAATGCACATGTCCGATTAGAGCTCCGCTCCACGGGGAACCACACCGGAGCCTTACCCACAATAGCAGCCGCAGAATGCCACCAGCGTACTGCCCGGACCTCACTGAGACTGCATGGTCGGAGGGGGCCCCAAATCAAAGTATAAGCCGGGCAACATCAAGGACGCTGTATCCAGACATGCGGCCAAGATGGCACCGGCCGCTTCCTCCTCACAGTCACAGCCCTGCACACCAAGATCAGCTAAAGCACAGCTTCAGCTCCACGGCCTGAAAGCACAGGACGACAGCGGTCTGACTCAGATAGAGGCAGCTCACAATCCATCATACAATCCTCCATGTTTAAGCAGTTTGAGAGGATGCTCCACAAGGCCCTAAAACAGACATCTGATCACATTACAGATAAACTGACTCACGAGATCAGGGAACTGGGGCAGAGGACAGCAGAGCTGGAGGTCAGGGTGGATGAGTTATGCCGCGTACACACGGGCGGTCTTTTCGACAGGACTGGTCCGACGGACTATCTGACAGACTTTCGGCGGACTTCCAACGGACTTTCCCAACGAACGGACTTGCCTACACACGATCACACCAAAGTCCGACGGATTCGTACGTGATGATGTACGACCGGACTAAAATAAGGAAGTTGATAGCCAGTAGCCAGCGGATGCAGGGTGCCACTTGTCAGCGGATGCAGGGTGTCACTTGCCAGGGGATGTAGGGTGTCACTTGTCAGCGATTCAGGGTGTCACTTGTCAGCGATGCAGGGTGTCACTTGCCAGGGGATGCAGGGTGTCACTTGTCATGTCGCCTGCCACTGGTTCGAAGGGGGCCCCGTCAGGTAGGATGTATGGGGGCCCCATGATTTCTAACACTCAGGGGGGGACGGCAAACTCCCACCCGCTAGCCAGCCCTTTTCGCCGGCACCACTGCTTATTATTTAACGGGGACCGATCAGGCTTGTATACTTTTACTTCCTGGTAGCGGTGGAACGCAAGATAGGGCCTCCCATGTCTTGCATAATTTCCGGCTGATTACATCACGTCCGCCCTATCGTGCATTCCACCGCTACCAGGAAGTGAGATTACACAAGCCTGATAAGCAGCAGTGCCGACAAAACGGGCTGGCTAGCAGGCGGGAGTTTGCCGTCCCCCCCTGAATGTTAGAAATCATGGGGCCCCCATACATCCTACCTGACGGGGCCCCCTTCGACCCAGTGGCAGGCGACATGACAAGTGACACCCTGCATCCCCTGGCAAGTGACACCGTGCATCGCTGACAAGTGACACCCTGCATCGCTGACAAGTGACACCCTGCATCCCCTGGCAAGTGACACCCTGCATCGCTGACAAGTGATACCCTAGATCCCCTGGCAAGTGACACCCTGCATCCGCTGACAAGTGACACCCTGCATCCCCTGGCAAGTGACACCCTGCATCGCTGACAAGTGACACCCTAGATCCCCTGGCAAGTGGCACCCTGCATCTGCTGACAAGTGACACCCTGCATCCGCTGACAAGTGACACCCTGCATCGCTGACAAGTGACACCCTGCATCCGCTGACAAGTGACACCCTGCTTCACTGACAAGTGACACCCTGCATCCCCTGGCAAGTGACACCCTGCATCGCTGACAAGTGACACCCTGCATCCGCTGACAAGTGACACCCTGCATCCGCTGACAAGTGACACCCTGCATCGCTGACAAGTGACACCCTGCATCCGCTGACAAGTGACACCCTGCATCCGCTGACAAGTGACACCCTGCATCGCTGACAAGTGACACCCTGCATCCGCTGACAAGTGACACCCTACATCGCTGAAAAGTGACACCCTGCATCCCCTGGCAAGTGACACCCTGCATCGCTGACAAGTGACATCCTGCATCCGCTGACAAGTGACACCCTGCATCCCCTGGCAAGTGACACCTTGCATCCGCTGACAAGTGACACCCTGCATCCGCTGACAAGTGACACCTTGCATCCGCTGACAAGTTACACCTTGCATCCGCTGACAAGTGACGTGGCAAGTGACACCCTGCATCTGCTGACAAGTGACGTGGCAAGTGACAATCCGCATCTGAAGGCAGGCGACATTGGCAAGTGACACGCTCAGGCTCCGACTGATTCTGCTTATGGTGAGTAGAACTATTTTATTTTATATAACAATGTATTAATAGAAATATTGCACTTCAATCATTCTTTTTGCGATACAGCACTGCGTCGATTTAACTGACAATTGCGCAGTTGTGTGATGCTGTACCAAAACACTCGGCTAGTCTCGGCTCCGCTTGGGACTGCAAGAGGACCCGAGAGCCACCGAGAGGACCCAAGAGCCGCCAGGATACAGAGGACTCTGTATCTCGGCGGCGCCATTTTTAAACTTCAAGACTGCAATGACAAGGCTGCAAATGACAAGGCTACACTGACAAGGCTGCGATGACACTGGACAAGGCTACAGATGGATGGACAGGCTGCAGATGGACGCTGTGCAAGGCTGCATTGATGGGCATTTAAATGTAAGTTTTTTTCCTTAAAATTCCCTCCTAAACTTGGGGTGCGTGTTATACGCCGGCGCGTGTTATACGCTGATAAATATGATAATGTATAGAAGGTAGGGCCCAAAAGCGACTCAAGCCCAGGGGCCCCCACCACCCTAAGTCCTGCCCTGGTAGGGATACTTTGGGTTGCTTCCATGCTTTGGCGATTGTTAGTTTCACCCCCAGTAAAATGAAATGGATCAGTTTACGTGTGAATTTAGGTAACTTGGGCAAGTTGGCGTTTAGGAGAACAGTAGCCGGGGTTTTAGGGATTTGGTGAGATGTGACTTTTTGGATCATGGCAAATATCCTATTCCAGAAAGACCTGATTCTTGGACATTCCCACCATATGTGGGCCATAGTGCCCGTAAGTTGACAACCTCTAAAACATTGGGGGTTAGCTGTCTGGTACATTACTTTCAGATTGGATTCTATCAAAGAGATGTTCTGAATCCCCTTGAAAGCTCTACAGAATGATGTTCGCCAGGATTCCAATCTCCAACTTATTTGAAGATCTTCTTCCCAACATTTCATATATGGGGTTTTTTGGGTCATATGGGCCAGTGACTGGTAGACTACAGAGATCCCCCCCCTCTGTTCTAAGGCCTGACAGCACCAAGTTTCATATGGGGTGAACTTGAGAGGGGACGTTTTAGACTTCCAGATTTTATGGAGAAAATGCTGAATTTGTTGAAATCTGAAATGTTCCGTGACCGGAATTTCCAACTGTTCGGTACAAAATTTCATGGAAATTGGTCCTCCCGAGGTAAAGAAATGGCCGATTCGGTACAAACCCTTATCCAGCCACCATTTAAAGTCTCTGATTTTTAGACCTGGTATGAAGACGGGGTTATGAAAGATATGTGAAAGGGGTTTGCATTCTGAGATTAGTGAGCGATTCGTTTTCAGTGTGTCCCACAGCGCAAAAGATTGGGACAGGATGGGCGAAAGGATCGGGCGTCTGTTTTTCGATGGGATCCCTAAAAGGTAGTCAAGGGTATAGGAGGGGGCTGCCTGTCTCTCTATGTGGATCCAGTCAGGTTTCTCTGTTTTTGAATGTACTGTAGAGAGCTGTGAGAGTCTAGCTGCTTGGTAATACCAAAGCAATCTAAGTAGCCCCAATCCCGCTTCTGCCCTCAGACTGTACATTGTAGTTTGTGGAAGTCTATGGTCTGAAGCCCCCCAAATGAATTTATTGACTTTTTGTTGAAATGTTTTCAGGTGGTCCTTTCTAATACAAATCGGTAGAGCTCTAAAAAGATATAGAAGTCTAGGCAATAGTGTCATCTTGATAGCATGTATCCTGCATAGCCAGGACAGTTCCCCTTTCGTCCAATTTTTTAAGTCAGTTTCCAGTTTCCTATATGTGGGGACAAAGTTAGAGGGGTAGAGGTCCTCGATTTTAGCTGTGAGGGTGATCCCTAGATATTCTATAGATGAGTTGTTCCATTTGAAGGGAAAGGAGTTTTGTAAATATTTAGCTATGTCTGGTTTCAGAGAGATATTTAGGGCGTGGGATTTTTCGTAGTTTACTTTGAGACCTGAGACGGTGGAGAAGTTCCGAAGGGTTTTGCATAGATTAGGGAGAGATGTGATCGGGGATGTTAAAAATATAAGCATATCATCGGCGAATAAGCCGCATTTGTGGGTTTGTGTGCCGCATGTTACTCCTTGAATATTGGTGTTTGTGCGTATTGCTATTGCTAGCATTTCTATGGCTATAGCGAAGATTAAGGGGGATAAGGGGCAGCCTTGTCTGATTCCTTTCGCAATACTGAAGGGCTGTGAGTATTTACCTTGTATACGAATTGAAGCTATCGGGTTGGAGTATAGTGAGTGGAGCAGCCCCATAAAGCGTAGTTCGAAACCCCATCGCTCCATGATGGCGAAAATGTATGTCGAACGCTTTGTGTAGATCCAGGGACAGAAGCATCCCTTCTTGTTTAGGGCCGTTGAGCCAATTAGATTGTAAAATAGAAATGATATCAATGGCTCTCCTGGTTTGGTCTGGCCCCTGTCTCCGGGAATGAATCCCACCTGGTCCTTGTGGACATATCTGCTAATGAAGGAAGAAAGTCGGTTGGCTAGGATTTTTGTTAGAATCTTTAAATCGTTATTTATTAGGGATATGGGCCTATAATTCTCGATTTCTTCAGGGTTTTTGTTTGGGAATTACAGCTATGTAGGCAGTATTGAGTTGGGGATCCATTGGGGTTCCTGCCGCTTTAGTATTGAAAAATTTGGCCATGTATGGGGCTAAGGAGTTAACGAATGCCTTATAATATGGGGTTGAAGGGCTGTCCGGTCCAGGGGCTGATCCCTTCTTAAGTTTTTTGATGACATCTTTGATTTCATCTACTGAAATGGGCTCTTCCATTATGGTTTTGTGTTCTGTGGTGAGGGTTGGTATGGGTAAATCCCGCATGAATTCTGTGATCTTGGCGCTTCTGCTGTGGTGGTGGGGGCATATAGTGCGGAATAAAAGTCATGGAAGGCAGATAATATTTTGTCGGGATTTGCTGATGGCTCCTTTCCTGGTCTCCTAATTCTGGGTAAGGTGAAGTTGTGGGTTTTCGAGTTGAGCTTAGCTGCCAGCATAGTGCCTATTTTGTCTTTCTGGGTATAGAATTTAGCTCCGCTCCAATGAATACGTTTCTCAGCCTTGACTGTTAGAGCTAGGTTGAGTTCCAGTCTTGCTGCGTCTAGTTTGTCAAGAAGGGTTTTAGAGGGGTTGTTCTTGTGATCAGCTTTTAGGGCAGAATTTTTTTTTTCTAATTTGGATATGTCCAGCTGTCTTTCTTTTTTAATTCGGGATGCCATCTGAATAGGAGTACCCTTTATGGTGACTTTGTGAGCCACCCATAGTATTTCAGGGGATATGTCATTCTGGTCATTAATTGTGAAATACTCTTTTAGGGCCTTTTCTATTTCTGCAACATGTACGGGATTACTAAGAAGGGATTCATTGAGGCGCCAGTGTGAAATTGGAGTTCTGGTGACCGTGTTCTGAAGGGAGAGTAGGACCAGCGAGTGGTCGGACCATGCTGTGTGAATGATGGAAGCTTTTTGTGCTGACTGGATTATCGCGGGGGAGACCATAATATGGTCGATTCTAGTATAGAGTTGGTGTGGGTAAGAATAGTGGGTATAATCCCTTTTTGAGGGGTTTAGTTCCCTCCAAATGTCTACTAGGTTCTGAGAGTGAAAAAATCTAGCTAACCTGAGGCTTGTTTTGGTGGGACGTGTTAGTTGGGAAGTTGAAGGTTTTGACTTATCTAATCCCTGATCAAAGGCAAGATTCGTGTCACCTCCACAAATGACCGAACCCTCCAGGAGCGGGTTCAAGGTCCTGAAAAGGTTATGGAAAAATTTTAGATTGGCCCTTATTTGGTGTGTAATAGGAAACCAGAGAATACAGCTTGCCTTCAATCGTGCCCTTTACCAAGATAAAACGGCCTTCTGGGTCTTTGTGTTCTGAGATAGGGGAGAAGTTACAGTGTTTAGATATTAGTATCGTGACCCCCTTAGTCCTGTTGGCTGCATTAGCTAAGTAGAAAGTCGGATAATGCGCGTGAAGGAACTTGGGGTTGTACCGGATCGGGAAATGAGTCTCCTGTAACATAATGATATCTATGTTAAGGGTTCGATAATATTCAAAAGCCTTTCTTCTTTTGTTAGGGGAGTTTAGTCCTTGGACATTATCAGAGACAATTCTCACCAAAGAACCTGAAGGTGCGGGGTCAGCCATGAAACCAGAGGGGTGGAATGCTACTGCAAATACCGTCACCTACCTTTTGCCGGCTTCTTTTTTTAGTGCCTAGAGCGCGTGTGTGGGAGAATCTTTTCATGCAATGGGAACTGAGTAGTTGCTCAACCTGTAGACTGGCAAGAAAGAGAAAGAGGGTTATAGAAGTAAAGAGGAAGATAAAAGAGACAAAAAAACTAAAAGAGTATCTTTTTTGAAGACTAGTCGGGTCTGACTTTAGTTTAGTCAGCCGGACTCTTGCCCGTGGGCGTCTGCTGCCCCTATAAGGGGGGCGACGACCCATCACTTAGAAACCAAAACTAGTCTCTGTGTAATAGGTGGATGCACATGTGGGTCACCCCGGACCCTTGAATTAGTATGGAAACAAATATCTAAAGATATATGGCAAAAAAAAAAAACACTTGGAATAAGTAAAACCGTCTAAACTAGATAATAACAACCACTTCAAAAGCTTTTTCAAAAGCTTTTTCCTTCAACTTATAACATATAGCAGGCTAAAACCCTTCCTCCCAAGTCAGAGAAGACTGGGGGATCATCCCAAGTGAGCCCACTCTGGGCAATCACCAATCCATAATCGCGGTATATAGAAGTATCCGCAAGGTAGCTGGGGGGGGGGTATCTCCCTCGGGGAACCCACTAAACAGAAAGCCCGCTCAGGACCCCCTCTGCTCGTCCAAGTTTGAAAAAGGAGAGGTTATGAATCTGGGCCTCCTTGTAGCTAGGTCCGTGGGATAAAGTTTGTTCCTGGGGAACCTGTTGCTATCCATGTATTGTGGCGCATTCCAGGAAAAGCTATGGGAGGGAAAAGGCAGTCAACACCCCTGAAACTAAACGTGTGAGGAGAATCTTCTCTCCGCTAAAGAAGTGTTGCAGTCCGCTGCTGGTAGTATAACTGAGAACAAAACTATGAAGTGTTCATCTTGTGTAATAACAGAAGTTCAGGGTATTTAGCCCCATCGACAGAGAGAATCGCCTTGTCGGCGGGACAAGAGACCGGATAAAGGTAAAGTAAAAAATTGCAGATTTCTTTTTTCTTAAGGTGGTCTGCCGTCCATGGCTTTCTTGTTTCTTCCTGTGTCCCAAAGAGGGGAGACTGGGCTTGATGGGGTTGGTCGTTTGGACGAGTTCGCTGCAGACATTGCCAGGTCCATGGGAGCTTCCTGTGAGATCAATTTGAGGTGTAGGAGTAACTTTTCTCCCTCTGGTAGGTTAGAAAAAGAGTGTGATTTTCCCTAAAGGGAGAATTTTACCGCAAATGGAAATGCCCATCTATACCTAATATCTTGTTGAGAGAGGGCTGTGAGTAGAGGTTTGAGAGATCTTCTCTTCTGTATGGCGGGGCTTCAGAGTGCCCTGGGTCACCTGGGCATACGTGAGGGTGGCCGGGAGTATCACTTGCCTCTGTTCTTGCAGCTTGATTTCATAGGCCACATGTTGCTGCATGGAAGTGGTGCCGGCAGCCATCTTGGGATCCCCATCCCGATGTAATTGAGCGAATTGCGGCCCGAGATCTCTCCTCGCCGTCGGTCCAGACAAGCGGCAAGGTGCCTGGGGTGCTCACCGAGGCTGTGTGCTTACTTGTGGCTGTTAGGGCGAGGTGGATTGCTCGCCTTGTGGTCCGTGGGTGCGGGGTGAAGCGGAGCTCCGGCTCAAGCGTCCATTACGGAGCTCTCGCGCATGCGCACTGAGTCTTTATTATTTTTTTTCCCGACTGGGTCTTATCCAGTGGAAAGCTAATGCTTATGAATACTAACACCACTTCACAAAGTTTTGCACCCTGCAAAGAGTTTATGTACTGAGATTGAGATTTTCTGCTAGGACATTTTTGCATATATTTTATATTTTTTCCCTGCACTATCTTTGGTATCTATTTTACCACTGCCAAGGGTGTAACACAAAAGCAGGTTTATACCTTGCAGAAAGGGGATACACAGAAATTGGCACCCACATTCCACATGCCAGAATCTCTACAAAAGAGGACGATTCAACAACCCTACACCCTCCACTGAAGGTGCGATGGACTGACCATGCTCCTTTTTGTTATACCACCGCATGCCACTCAGGTCCCTACTTTGACCCACTTGAATGGATGGGATTTTCTCGGGCACTGAGAAGGGTGCATCCCTTCTTCGTCAGAGCTATGCAGACTGCATAGCTCTGACGAAGAAGGGATGCACCCTTCGAAATGCGTTAGCTGATTGTGATGCCTGTGCGGGCCATCCTTGGGAGGTTTTGCTCATCCTAAGTCGCATGCTGCTTGTCGGTGCACTTTTTTGTTGTGCCTTCTTCACCAATTGCTTGTGAGTTGTTTCTTTTTACTATTTTTATCTAATAAATGTTTTAAAAAGTTAATACACATGGCTGGTGCGCCCCTGTTTCTTTTTTCTCTTGGTTTCTGCTAGGATTCCCCGTCCTTGAGGGCAGCAAGGCCTGTGTTGACGTGTTACTTATATGGTGATCCACCTGTGCGCAGGAGTCGTTATTTCTTTTTTGCTACCAAGGCCCACATACTCTGTCTACAGGAGACCCACTTTACAGATTCATCCTCCCCTAAATACCTCAGCAGCTCTTACCCCCAGTTCTACACTGCTTCAGCCACAACCAAACAGAGGGGGACACTTATTGGTTTCCACCACTCTATGCCATTCACCCTTTCTTCGCAAATCAAAGATCCAGAAGGCAGATACCTCCTGATCACTGGCCATATCTCAGACACAGCAGTTACGATAATGTCATATTACGCTCCCAATCAGAACCCACTGGCCTTTCTCTCCCACCTCCTGCAGGTGCTAGATAAACACAAATCTTGCGGAGACTCCAATCTTACTATCTTCCCTTTCCTAGACAAATCACCTCCTACCACACCTTCTACCCCACTTAAACAAAATTTCCAACACCTGACCACCAAATTAAACCTAGCCAACACCTGGCGCAAACTCAACCCAGTCAGCAAGCGCTATCCTTATTATCCACACCCACACAAAATCTTTTTCACGCATCGATCACATCTTCATGTCTTACAGCATGATTCCAAAAGTCATCTCCTCGGTCATTACACCATTTACACTGACCATTCAGCAGTATGCACCACCATATCGTCCTCCATCCCTAGAACTCATGAGATATCCTGGTGCATTAATGACACTACCCTCTCACATCCTTCTCATCGTATAGATATTGAAATGGCCCTTAAAGACTATATCGGCACCAACACGACAGACGATGTATCAGCCTTGACACTGTGGGAAGCTCACAAAGCTGTCATTCATGGTAAATTAATTCAGCAGGCAGTAACACTCAAATGCGAGCGTAGACTCTTATTCCATCAACTTGAAACCAACTTTAATGCATGCCATGTAGCATTTCAAGCCTCCCCCAATACTAATACTATTGTGCACCTAGAAAGGACCAAATTAGACCTTGACCTATTTCTCACTGACTCCACTGAGAAAATCCATCGCAAAAGCAAACATCGACACTACTTTAAGGCCAACAAACCTGACACTCCCATGGCCCGCACCCTGAGGGCAATTCAACACCCCAAATCGACCATACATCTAAAAATGGCCAATCATACCTATACCAGCAATCCTGTTAGGATTTTAGAGGTATTCCAGTCCAACCTTGTGAAACTTTATTCCCCCATACAGAACTTCGACCCCACCAAAGCGGAAAACCTTTTCTCCCGCATCACTCTCCTATCTCTCCAACAAGAACAACTAGATCTATTAGAAGGCCCGATCACAGACCTTGAAGTCTCAACTTCCATTAAATCGTTGAAACTCAACAAGCGACCAGGACCTGATGGGTTCTCGGCAGCCTATTATAAGAATCACCCATCCTGACCCCCATATTGACTAAGGCCTTCAATTCCCCCACTCTTTTAGAACCAAAACTCTGACCTCCATAATCACCATGTTACACAAACCTAAATCGGACCTCTCAACTTGGACCAACTATTGGCCCATTTCCCTCCTCAACTTAGACATTAAGTTGCCAGCCAAAATAATTACGACCCAACTGAACCCTATTATAGGACACCTGATTCATCGGGACCAAATAGGCTCCATGCCCGCACGCCAAACCGGTGACAATATCAGACGTGCCATCCTACTCGCCCATACAGCTAAAACTAGACAAATACCTACCTGCCTTCAATCCCTTGACATCAGGAAAGACTTCAACATGGTGGCATGGCCATACCTACGTTTTACTTTGCAAAAGTGGGGCTTCGGGGGCCACTTCCTAACCTGGGTTTCCTCTTTATATAACGATCCCCGGGCCTACATTAAATATACAGGCTATAAATCTGCGATGTTTGACATCAAAAGAGGCACCAGACAGGGCTGCCCTCTCTCCCTGTTGCTATTTGCCTTACTTATAGAACCACTGGCTCAACTGATCAGGTCGGACCCTGATGTCAAGGGTATAGACCTGGAAGGCCACCACAATAAACTCTGCCTCTTCATGGATGACATGCTCATATTCATAATGCATCCCCACACCTCTGCCCCCAATCTTTTATCAATATTGGACAAGTTTGCCCAAATCTCCAGCCTGCAAATCAATCCTCAGAAATAAAAGGCACTCAACATCTCCTTATCACACTCAGATCTCCAAAAAGCTAAAGTCTCCTTACCATTCACTTGGTTACCCCACCAACTTCCTTACTTAGGGATACAACTTATGGCTTCGATAACCGACCTCTTCTCTGCAAATTACCTGCGCCTACTGAGAAACACTACTACACTTATGTCACAGTGGTCTGCATTACCATTATCCTGGTTGAGACGGATCAATGCCACAAAAATGACAATCTCACCAAAATTTCTCTATTTGTTCAGAGTCCTCCCAATGCCACTACCGGCCTACTTCCTACGACTAGTGCAAAGAAGGGTAATGTCTTACATATGCGGGTCACAAAACCTTGCATTCCGAAAGCTACACTCTTTCTCCACAAACTGAGTGGGGGCTTAGGCATACCCAATTTCTCTGCATATTATAACACTGCACAGCTAGCCCAACTCCCCAAGTATCACACAACCACTGAAACACCGCTATTGGTTTGCAATTGAATCAGTGGAAAGTGACCCCATCTCGGAAGCGAACATGCTTTGGCTTCAACCTAATGATAGAACAGGAATTGCTAATCCTGTCACTAAGCATTCCCTACCCATATGGGACAAATTTAGGAATACTCACAAACTCCAGTCCCCACATAATCCTCTCTTGTCCTTTCTCAGAAACCCAGCTTTCTATCCAGCTTGGGAGTCCCCGACTGCATTCACAGCATGGTCCACGGCTAATATATTTAGACTACATCAGCTAACCTCTCATGATAGATTTTTGACATTATCCACCTTATGCGAGACCTTTAGACTCCCCAGAACGGAACTTTTCTCATATCTGCAAATTAAACACTTCTATACCCCAAATCCTAGAACGGGATATCCGTTAAATCAACTTATCCAATTTGAATGCATTTGCAAAAGTGACCCACACACCAGAGGTCTAATATCGACCTTATATCAACACCTAATTAACAACTCTGACAATTCACCTCCAGCCTACACTACTAAATGGGCACAAGATCTGGGATGCACTTTCGTAATTGCAGACTGGTCTGCTATATGGCTGTCTACCAAATCTTCCTCCATTAACTGCTCAGCAGTAGAAACAAACTTCAAGGTCCTAGTACGCTGGTACCTTGTTCCTGCCAGAATTGCAAAATATGCTCTGGCGTATCCTGGAAATTGTTTCTGAGGCTGAGCAGCTTTAGGCACCCACATGCATATTTGGTGGCAATGCCCAATAGCTCAAGATTTCTGGAGAGAAATTTTCAAGATGGCTTCTAAAGCTCTTGAGACCGAGGTCACAATGGACCCTGCTACCTGTAGTGATATAATATATACTGGGTGATATGATGTAGAGTGGGTAGATAATCAATTAGTGGTTATTATAATGATGATGTAAGTACTCTTCTGCAGCAACCCAATTCTTCCAGAGAGAGGCACTTTATTGACTTCCAACACAGAACAAAGTCCAAAATATATTGATCAATACGTATTATGTAATATGTACAGATGTCATGAAAATTATTTTAGGTTTAAATGCCCCTCTTTGGTTTTAAGATAAAGTTCAAGAAATAAAACATAAAAAAAAAATAAATAAATAAAAATTAAAAGCAAAATATATCAGCAAAAGGGAGAAAAATTTAAAATTAGGGCATTGAAGAAAAAAGAAAAAAAGGTCCATAGCTTGATGAATTTCGAGGGAGTCCATGAATGCTTTATAATCCCTTGTTGTCTATTCAGCATTTCTCCCATAATTCTCCCCCACTAGCCAGCAATTTCAGACTGTGCTTCTGCTATTTACCATCATTTAAAATGTCAATATCTGAAAGACAAAAAAAACTCTCCAACAAAACTAATTATCAAGGTCCTTAAACGTTGTTTGAAGTTAAAACAAAACACTATTTACACGTTTACAGTTTGGAGCTAATTCACCCCCACTGCTAGAGAAGTGTCATTTGCATTCAAAAACAGATCTGGAGAATGTACATCTTGTACTCCCTTCAACTGCTCTAATAATTTATCATGTTCCCCTCTCATCTTCTCATACTCAATCTTCAGGTGGTCATATTTCTGTTTTAACTGAGAAAACGGTATCCAAGTCTTGGAACTTTTCTTATAATTATTTTGGTCAGCTCTGTTTTTCATATAATTATCACCTATATTTGACCCAGTGTCTCCTCTCTGGGTGTTATCATAGGATATTATCTTCTGATCTTTAGGTTCAGTATTTGTCCTAAACAATGTGGCTAAATCAATTTTGACAGCTTACTCATTTGACTTTCTCCATAAATGGTCTGCTCTCAACAATATGTCTTTTAAATCATGAGGATTTGGGGTAACTAATAAAATATCTTGTTTGATATCTTCATGCAACGCATCTAGAAACATACTCATATGTATCAAGCCACCACGCTCAAATGCAAGATTATTACCGACCAATAATTCCATAATAGTTGCTATCCTGTGTGACAATTCATATGGAGATTCATTTTGCATCTGTTGGATCCTCCCATGAATAGTAACATCAGAACGTACACCATACAAAGCACATAATAATTCCAGTAATATGTCCCTTGTCCTCAGAGGCTGAATACAGATCTGTTTAATTCTCATCCAAAGATCACTTCGTAAAGAATGTTGCAAAACTCTTTCTAAGTCAGATGGGTTGAGATTGTACATATCTCTGACCTGCTGCACGTCACAAAACCATTTTAAAAATGTTTAAGTCATGGTAGGGAACCATTCCTATTTCTTTAAGAATTGCATCTAATTCTTTTGGTTTCAAAGGCTTCATTACAAGCTGAACTTCACCTGTATTATTATTATTGTTATAAACTGTAGTAGTCACAGAGGGGGCAGCTGGTAATGAATTATCAGATTTAATATGAGGTTCTGTTTCATTTGATAGAAAGTTTGTGTCTGTATTTTGCTGAAGATAGCTGAATCCAAGATTTGATGCATATCTGCATTCTTGAGATCTCTTCTCTAATTCCATAATTCTTAATTTTAATCTCTCATTTTCCTCTGATAATTCATCACAACGTTTAGATTTCTCAAGCAAAGCTCCCCCAATGGTAACTGCATGCAATTTTAAATTTACTGTCTCTGTGTCTGATTGGTTTTGTAACCTCTCACAAACATTGTTGCTATTATCAACTGCACTCTGTAACCCCCTCTCATTGGTGCCGGGTCACGGCACCAATGTAGTGATTTAATATATACTGGGTGATATGATGTAGAGTGGGTATGATAATCAATTAGTGGTTATTATAATGATGATGTAAGTACTCTTCCGCAGCAACCCAATTCTTCCAGAGAGAGGTACTTTATTGACTTCCAACACAGAACAAAGTCCAAAGTCCACAGATGACAAAAAAAAATCAGACAGAGTATATAATTCAGAGTCCCATTTCCTAGGTCTGTGTCTTCATACACAGACAAGCCTATACTTAAAACTAAATGCCAGCTTGAATGTCCTCTATGAAATACTAGTCCACTAGGAGGGAGTTTCTGCTAGGTCAACCCAAAATACTCTTTGATCTTATTGTTACCCCCTCAAGGCTAATTACCATCAATAAATTCTTCTTCTATGGTCCTTTAAACAATGTACCCTTTGAAATGTTTAATTAGGTTTCCAGACCATACCTCACCTCACACACCTAGGTAGACTTGCATAAGATCAACACATCAAAGAGTCTTCAGCTGTCCCCTTGATATGTTAAAATTCAGTTGACTTGGACAAATCAACCATTGTCAATTGAATTCTGACCTGGTCAATATTGACTGTATGTGTACATATAATAATATAATGTCCCACATAAATCGGTGAACATATTACAACATATACAACACTACCGCCCTCTTAAATTTAAAGCCAGCAGAACTCTCGCACAATCAATTTAGACTACTGACCCAACTCACCACTGCGGCCAAACAGTTGCTATTGCTAAAGCATGGAAAACACAGACATTGGTTGTGGCTGAAGCAAAACACAGAATGAATAAGGCCCTTATCTTTGCTAAAATGACCACTATTGAAAATGATAAAGTCAAGAAAGTTAAGAAGCTATAGATCCCTTGTGTAAGACATTATCTTCCCCCTGACTTTGATGAATCTTTACTTATGCCTTGGTAGTACAATCCACCTACTTAAGCAGGCCTTGTCCCCTGCTTCTAGCGTTTTCTCCATTTTTTCTTTTTATCTAATGAAGTAGCAGAACCCCTTGCTGGGGGCCCCCCTGCCGTGCCACGGAAACCCCACCACTTTTCATCCCTCTTCTTCCATTTCCCCCTTTCTTTCTATTCTATTAGCACACCAGTACCTCCCTCAAAAATAGTGTTGACCCCAATGAGTCATCAAGCGTAGGGCCTCTCGATCACCTATACTACGGTTGGAACTAGGGCGAACTTCCATTAGTGACTGATCAGAGCTTGCAACTTATGTATGTTATGACCTTTTGCCGATGATATACGAAGTATGGAACCTCTTGTACCCAATATACCCCTACCATGCAGGTCAAACTGAACTTTCCTGGGACGGGTTAGAGGAGACGCCTCCTGTCCACAGCATGTTCTCATTAGGGGTGGACAGGCAGAGCGAGACCTCTTTCGAGGTCCCTTAGGACCACACAAGTTTGATCTTCCCTCCCTTTGTCCTACAGAATCCCCTACCACCATACAACCATTACTTTTACCGCTCTCGTTACCAACTGACCGTGTATATTTCATGTACCCAATTGTATAATTACTGTTGCTCTCTCATTGATTATTTTAAGACTGGTGTGTTTTCCATAAAACTTCAATAAAATCTTTAAACAAAAAAAAATGTCTTCAATTTAGGCCAAAATGTATTCTGCTACATATTTTTGATAAAAAAAATCCCAACAAGCATATATTAATTTGGTTGCACAAAAGTTATAGCGTCTACTAACTATGGGATATTTTTTTTTTTACTAGTAATGGCGGCGATCAGCAACTTATAATTGGACTGTGATATTGCGGCGGACAAATCAGACACCTACTGTAACTGACACTGCAAAGTCACTGTATTAATGACACTGGCAGGGAGCATGTTATCATCAGGGGTGATCAAAGGGCTAAATGTATGTATCGGTTGTGCTTACTCACTGTGGGGGAGGTGCTTTGACTAGGGGAAGGCAAAGGTCTGTGTTCCTGCTTAGTAGAAACATAGGATCGGTGCTTTCTCTTCTGACATGATGACAATCTGTCTTATTTACATAGTGTAGGGGATCAGACTCCATGCAGGGACAAACTCACAGCTTCTTTAGGAAAAACATAATGTTTAATCCACAGGATATTCACAAACAGAAGAAAAAGCTTCTTGCCTTCAAATGAAAGAAAACTTCTGGTCTACTGAGCATTACTGTGCCCGCAGTCTGATCAGTCCTTGATCAGAGATAAGTGTCCTTTACAAATGCAAATAAATGTATCCAAGATCAGGGATAAGAAGCTATGCTCCTAGTTGCCTCCTCACATGGAGACACACACAATCTCACTGAGAGCTAGGACCAGCTACCTTAATCAAGAGCTAGGGAGGACATATTAAACTGCGGTCTATGGATTTGGGAGTCTGTCCCATCCAGAGCTCTATCAGACTCCCAGTAAAACCAGCCCCAGAACAGACTTTACTAATACAGGGTAAAGAACTATCTTTCTTCACCACAAAGCCTTTGCTGGTATTGCCTTAGATTGCAAATCTAAGAATCTGTGGTGGAGCATATATCCCATCAATAACTTTTCCTGCCCTTTTAATGTGTTTCACAGGCACCCTGCTACATATCCCCCCCCCCCCGTTCAAGCATTGGGGGTTGAGCACCTTGGGCAAACAGACTGAAAAGACTGGAAAGGGCATTAACGTTAGCTTGTTGGTTACCTGGTCTATGTTCTACTGTAAATTTAAAATTCTGTAGAGCCAAGAACCATCTGGTAACTCTTGCATTTTTTGCCTTATTTTGGACCATTCATTTGAGAGGGACATGGTCAGTTAAAACTGCTTAAACTGTTGCCCTAACAGATGATATTTTAAACTATCAAGAGCCCATTTGATGGCTAGACATACCTGTTCTCCAATAGCGTATCTTTTTTAACCACTTCCCGCCCGCCCTATAGCGGATTGACGTCCGGGAAGTGGTTCTGTTATCCTGACTGGACGTCATATGACGTCCAGCAGGATAACATGCCGCAGCGCGCCCCCGGGGGCGCGCATCGCGGCGATCGGTGGAGCGGTGTGTCAGTCTGACACACCGCTACACTGATCTTGGTAAAAAGCCTCCGGCGGAGGCTCTTTACCACGTGATCAGCCGTGTCCAATCACGGCTGATCACACTGTCAATAGGAAGAGCCGTTGATCGGCTCTTCCTCACTCGCGTCTGACAGACGCGATTAGAGGAGAGCCGATCGGCGGCTCTCCTGGCAGGGGGGGGTCTGCGCTGATTGTTTATCAGCGCAGCCCCCCCGCAGATCACCACACTGGACCACCAGGGATCGCCACTAGGACCACCAGGGAAGGGGCAACATGTGGATGGCCAGGTATGTACCCCATGGCCATCCACATGTGCCCAGTGTGCCAAATCTGTGCCAATCAGTGCCCACAAATGGGCACTGATTGGCACCATTATGTTGCAGTGATGCCCAGCAATGCCACCCTTAGGGGCATCACTGCAAACTAGCAGTGCCATCAGTGCCACCCATCAGTGTCCATTCATGCCACCTGTCAGTGCCCATCCGTGCCCATCAGTGCCCATCTATCAGTGCCCATCCATGCCCATCTGTGCCAACTATCAATGCCACCCATAAGTAACCATCAATGCCACCTATGAGTGCCCATCAATGCCACCTATGAGTGCCCATCAGTGCCGCCTATAAGTGCCCATCTGTGCCACCTATGAGTGCCCATCAGTTCCGCATACCAGTGCCACCTATCAGTGCCGCCTATCAGTGCCCATCAGTGCCGCCTATCAGTGCCCATCATCAGTGCCCGTCAGTGCCACCTCATCAGTGCCACCTCATTGGTGCCACCTCATCGGTGCCCATCAGTGCCGCCGTATCAGTGCCCGTCAGTGCCCGTCAGTGCAGCCATATCAGTGCCCGTCATTGAAGAAGAAAACGTACTTATGTACAAAAAAGTTTTAACAGAAACAAAGAAAAACTTGTTTTTTTTCAAAATTTTCGGTCTTTTTTTATTTGTTACGCAAAAAATAAAAACCGCAGAGGTGATCAAATACCACCAAAAGAAAGCTCTATTTGTGGGAACAAAATGATAAAAAATTTGTTTGGGTACAGTGTAGCATGACCGCGCAATTGTCATTCAAATTGCGACAGCGCTGAAAGCTGAAAATTGGTCTGGGCGGGAAGGTGTCTAAGTGCCTGGTATTGAAGTGGTTAAGCAGGGGTCAATTTTCTGCTCAAGAACGCTATAGGGAATTCCTCCTTTTTCACCACTTGAGACACACATCTGATGCATCCGTCTGCACTACAAATTCCTGTATAAAATCCGGGGTAATTAAGACAGGGCTATTACACAGGACTGTCTTTAGGTTCTGGAAAGCTTTCTCAGCTTCTGGGGTACAAGTTACCACTGAGGACTCCCCCCTGGTAAGTTCTGTAAGGGGAGCGACCATGTAGCAAAATTGGGGACAAACCTTCTATAATTGCCTACTAACCCCAAAAAGGCCCTCACCTGTTTTTTATTCATGGGTCTTGGCCAAATTTGGATTGCCTGGATATTTGTGACCTTTTACTATCCCCTGCCAATAATGTACCCTTAATACCGGGCCTCCTCTAATCCCACAGCACACTTCTTAGGATTGGCAGTCAGACCCTCACCACGGAGGGCATTATTTACAGCCTGCATTATAGGTAAGTGGCTCTCCCATTCTGCACTAAAAATTACCATGTCATCTAAGTACACTTATGCCGCCTACACACGGTCGGACTTTCCGGCATACTTGGTCCGGCGGATCAGAGTCCGCCGAACAATCCGACCACGTGTAGGCTCCGGCTGACTTTTTCCCAAAAGCCTGCCGGACCTAGATTTGAAACAAGTTTTAATTCTTTCCGTCGGACTCAGTTTCTGGCGGAAAGTCTGCTCGTCTGTGTGCTGGTCCAATGGAAAGCCCGCTCGTGTGTATGCTGGACCAACTGACCAGATACGACGCGAGGGCAGGGTATTGCATTTCGCGCTCGCTGCAATAGGAAAAACAAATTTTCCTATTTTCCTATTGCAGTGAGCGCGGGGCATACCAGGCCCTTAGGTCTGGTATGGATTATAAAGGGAAGCCCCTACGCTGTAAAAACGGCATGGGGTCCCCCCTAAAATCCATACCAGACCCCGATCCGAGCACGCAGCCCGGCCGGTCAGGAAAGGGGGTGGGGACGAGCGAGCGGCCCCCCTCCTGAACCGTACCAGGCCGCATGCCCTCAACATGGGGGGGTGCCTTGGGGGAGGGGGGGGCCCTATCCCCATGTTGATGAGGACAAGGGCCTCTTCCCGACAACCCTGGCCGTTGGTTGTTGGGGTCTGTGGGCGGGGAGCTTATCGGAATCTGGGAGCCCCCTATAATAAGAGGGCCCCCAGATCCCGGCCCCCCACCCTATGTGAATGAGTATGTTTGAAGATGTTTGAACCTACCGCGACAGCCCTCTTGCGTGTCGCAGCTGTTGTATTTTAGTAAAAACGTGAAAGTAAGATTTACAGAGGGTTTCGTTATTATCGGTTTTGTGGAATGTCAGTGACAATTTACCAATGTACATGAATGTTGTATTGTTTACCATTCTTTGAAGGATAGATAATAACCTTTGTTTATAAGTATCTTTTCAGGTCCAAAGAGTTTCTGAAAGTATGTGTACAGGTGTATAAGAAGGTTAAAGTATCATAGGCTATTTCACTGTTTTGTTCTGCACCATTCTAAACTCTGCATGTCTTCCTCCAGTTCGTTATGAGGAGGGAAGAAAAGGGGAGATGATAGTGGTGAGAGTGACAATTTTTCAAACCAATAATACTAACCTTTGTAATTCTAACCAAGTTTGTGCCAAGACTGTCTTTCTTTGATGGAATTTCAATCAGCAAGCAGCAGTCTGGTGAAGTAGGCTCCCATCCCAGATGCTAATAACCTTTTTGTCACTGGTTCCAGGTATTACACCCCAGATGGTAAGCCACACACAGGTTATGCAGTGACCACAGTCCCGATGTCTGGGTTATTGTCATATGAGGTTTGTTTGAAGGTCAACCAAAACCAGAGTTGTACTTTCCTCATTAGCTGTCACCTACATTCTCAGCTGATGGGGTGGGTGCAATCACTGTAACATGAACTTCAAAAGGTCCACCACAGGGTTCATGAGTCCCTCCTGGACCCTGACACAATAACCAGTATACATTCTTTCCAACCAGGTGACTGTAAAGAAGTTTGAGGGACAAGACCACGCCAGCCACTGCAAGAAGTTGCTCAACTACACCAAAAGGATTAGGAGTATCTTTGTTTATTTATATTTTTAAAGTGTATTTCCTAACTAGCTAAGAAAGCGAACAGGACACATGGTTGGGTCTACTAGTGCCCCAGCGATGACGGTGGTACATGCTATATGTGACGTTCATATTGGTGTGAGGAGTTTTGGCAAACTAGTAAAATCCAATCAGACACTTGTCAATAGAATTTAACGATACATTTCTAGAGGATAAAATGAATTATAATTTTAACAATAGCTCTGGTTCTTGCCAGCTTTGGTATCAGGATAACTAGGTAGCCCACAAGTGTGCTTCAACTGTAGTTTGGTATTAATGCAGATCTATAGCTTATAAGGTAATTCCCGCAAAGCAAGAGGTTCATGTGTGCTGGTGAAACTCGTCCCAGCATCTTATGTCGCGGCCAATCGTGAGGATCTGATGGTGAGAGAGAAGGTAAGAATGGCAGGGACAGCTATAAGGGAATTGCTTGTACATAGTGGGGGCTTGAGCATATGAAACGACTGAACAATTTCTCATCCATTGATAATGGGATGTTTCATATAACTGTTGAAGCTACAAGGAAGTTCCCACAGTGCAAGGGTTTTTTTTGGGGAATTCATAACTAAAGATTGTTATACCTGGATTGAGGATACCAATGACAAAGCTCAGGCCCATATGGATAAGGTTAGATCCCTGCAAGGCAAAGCCAGAGCTATAGCTAGTGAAGGTTGGAATCCTTTTAAGGGTTTGGGAAACTTGTTTTTTTTTTTTATTTTGCATCGGATCATGGTTGAAGGAAGCAGGGGTATATATACTCATGTTGTTTTTATTTCTATTCCTTCTATATGTCATGATGAGTTGTTCCTGTTGCCTGATTGGAAGCGTGACCAGAGCCCGAGCAGATGACCACATCTTCCTCACCGAGATGAGACGCCCCAAAGCCCAGCCCATGTACAAGACACAGAGGATCCCAGACCGACCAGCGATTACTACAGCTGACCATGTTGTGTCCTCCTTATAAGTCATTCCTCCTGAAGAACAGAGTCTACAAGTCAAGCTGTGTTTTTTTTTTTGGACTCATATGGACTGTAAGGACTGATACATATTCAGGTGTAAGAAGAAGATCAAGATTCATCGAGGGACACATGGGAGGATATGACAAAGAGCAGGAGCTGTTGTGGAAAATGTTATTTATGTATGTTGTCAGATGCCCCCCAGTGTCAGTTTTGCTGCAACACTCTCATGTGAGGGTATTCGCACATACAGACGCTGGTGGAAGACCATTGGATGCGGAAACCTTCCCATGGACACGGCGGATCTGTTAGCTTTTTTAAGGATGTCTGTTTATGTCTCTCCAAGGACCTGGCCACTCCATGGTGACCACATTTCAACTCCTAAGTAAACAAGTTTGTGTACTTTGGGAACAATAGTGTAACCATACAAAATTATGGCCCACTGGGCCATGGAATAGTACAGTTCGCATCACTGGTAGCAGTGGGAGTGTGCACACAGTTGTGTTCAAAGCCATGTGCTTGCTGCATGGTTTTGTACACCACCATCTTCACACGTCACTACTGCATATCTATTTGATTATATGCATGTGTGTCATTGGCTCTTTTGAATGAATACAAATGTCTGATTGGCTGATTCGAAGTCAGCAGCCTCTTTTGTTATCCATGTGTTTAGTATAAATAAAAGCCACTTGGCTCCCTGTTCAGGATTTGCACTGAGCTTGAGGTGATACCAATGTCTTTTTGTGTTACTTGGAGAAAAAGAAAGGCGCGCTTTCCCAGCATTATATAAGAGAGCTTTTTGTGCTTTTAAGCGCAGAAAAATTATATGCTTATAGGGAGAAGCTTAGATTTTCCCTGACAGCCTGAGCCTTCTGAGCAGGACTTTTCCAACCCAGTCTTGCATTTGAGCAATATGCTCCACTACGCTTTTGGGTGGGGTTGCTTCTTGTTCCCAGGTCTCTTTTGCTATAGCTAATAGGTCCCTCAGATGTCGGCCATACAGCCAATCAAAGGGAGAAAAGCCGGTGGAGGCTTGGGTTACCTCCTGTACAGCAAACATGAGATAGGGCAAGAGGCAGTATCAGTCCCTACCATCTGCTGCTACCACTCAATTTAACATTCCTTTCAGCGTTTTGTTGAACCTTTCCACTAGACCAGGAGTGTCCAAACTTTCTATAGAAAAGGACAGTTTACTGTCTTCAAGACTTTAGGGGGCCAGACTGTGCCCAGTGGGAGTTAACAATAATGCCTCAAGGGCCGCATAAAAGGCAAGCATAGGGCCGCATCCAGCCCCAGGGCCACAATTTGGAGACCACTGCACTAGACCATCCATTTGTGGGGGGTACACAGAAGTGCGTAAGTGATTAATTTTAAACAATTTACACAACTTTTTAGTAACTTTCGACATGAAGGGCGTGCCCTGGTCAGGTAACAGCTCCTGAGGAATACCCGCGTGTTTGAGAGGAAGCTCTTTAGCAATATTCTTAGCTGAGGGGTTCCTTAACCGGATTGCCTCTGGGTACTGGGTGGCATAGTCCAAGACAACTAGGATATATTGGTGCTCTCTAGCGGACTTAACCAATTGACCTACGATATCCATGGCAATCCTGTAAAAGGGCAACTCAATGATGGGCAACGGTATCAGTGGACTCCGGAAATGTGAGACTGTAGCAGTGAGCTAACAAATTGGGCATGATTCACAGTACAATTTTACCTCTTTGTGTAAGTCTGGCCAATAAAACCATTACAATACACTTTCCTTAGTTTTATCCCCACCCAGATGTCCCCCAATTAGATGAGAATGTTCCAAGTCTAGTACCATGCATCTATGAGGTTGAGGTACTAGCAACTGTTCCAATTTCTCTCCTCATATTTCATGCACTCTGTATAACAGGTCATTTTCCATAGAAAAATGTGGGACTATAGCCTCCTCCCCTGGCTCTTGGGGTACCCTATTTACCACTTTTACTTGTTCCTTTAGCCTGGCTAAAGTGGGGTCCCTAAGCTGGCCATGCCAAACTTTTCTCAGGTTGTGTGAAGGTGTCCGGAGGGTCACCTGCAAAAACCTCCAGGGGAAAATTTGGAGACTCTCATCGTTCTGCTCCTTCAGTGACTCCGGGCAGCAGGAGTCTGATCCAGCTGGGGTCCTTGCTCCCTTGACATTTACCCATAACTCCCAGAAAAAAAGGAAAATCTCATCCAAGGACAGCGTTATACATTAGATTTGGGACCACTCCCACCCCATGGTCTATGGTGCCACAGGGAGATTCGATAGACACAATGGCTGTGGGGTAGCACTTGGTATCCCCATGGATATAAACAACCCCCATTAACTGTCACTGCAACTTTAGAGTGTTCACGAGACTGGCATGCACTAGAGTGATGAGACTGCCGGAAACCAGCAAGGCAGTCATCTGGCAACCATCCACTTTAACAACACAAATCTGTTTCTCGGTGCCACCTGGCTGTTGTGGGGCACCTCCTGTTGTAGCAACAAAAGAGCTTTTTTGGGTCATACTGTAATCCATAGGTTCTTGGTTTAAATGGACAACTGCCGACCAGGTGCCTGGTTCTTAGCAATGCCAGCACACTATAGGTGCCCAGTCCTGTCGGGTTTCCCTTTGGCGATTGGGCCTTGTGCACCAGTGTCCTCAATCGCATATACCTTCTTTTTTCCCCACTTTAGGGGGGGAATGCTTTTTCCCAGGTTGGTGGGCTTCCGTCTTTGGAGAAGGATTCTTTGGGTACTACCCCCTGAAAAAAGTCCTCAGCACACAAGTGCTGCTCCACGAGGGCCACAAACTCATTGGCATTTTTAGGATAAGCTCTCCCAGCAAACCGCTGTATAGGAGTTGAAAGGGCTCTTACAAAGCGGTCCACTACGACTCTCTCCATGATTTGGGCTGGGGTGGTGACCTCCGGTTGTAACCACATCCGTGTGAGGTGAATGAGGTCATACATTTGTGACCTTGCAGTTTGGCCCACCTTCAATTGCAAAGCAATTGTTACCCCAAGGCGGGCCAGAATCCCAGTTTTAAGAGTTTGGTATTGCCGGGCCTCAGCATCACTTAAATGAAAATAGGCCTTCTGTGGGTCTCCGGTCAAAAAAGGGGTAAGAGCCCCAGCCCACTGTCCCAGGGGGAGCCCTTCTCGCTCTGCCAACCTCTCAAAAACCACAAGGAAAGCCTTCTATCATCCTCTGCAGTGATTTTTTGTAGTGCAGCCTGCACTCGCTTGAGTAAATCTGCAACATTGTCCACACATAGAGCCTAGCCAGTCAGAGACTCTGTATAAGCTTATTGAACTCCTTCTGCTCTTGCATGGCCACTTGGGTAGCAGCCGCAAACAAACAGTTTGTTTTTTCTTATTCTGTGTGTGCTTGTACCAGCTGTTTAATTAGTTCCTCCATTCTTTTAACTTTCTTTTACCAGTGAATACAAAATTTTAGCGTACTATCCCTTTAAGAGCATTGGCTTTTTTTTTTTTTTTAAGAATGCTGCTGCAAGCGGAACAGTTTCTGGGTCTTGTGCCCACTTTAATGCGCTGTACACACAATAGGATTTTCCAACAACAAAATCCATGTTTTTTTTCGACAGATGTTGGCTCAAACTTGTCTTGCATACAGAGAGAGAGAGACCACCGCTCCAGGTAAAACTTTTCTTCTAGAACTGAAGAGCCCCAAGTGCTGGCTAATGCATATAGCAAATGAAGCTGAAATGAAAACTCTGGACAGCCGCACTACAAAGAAAATTTCTTTTTATTAAAAAATTGGGATCACACTGTACAAGCCACAGCAAAGTGATACAAACAAGAGCTGACGCGTTTCACACTACAGAAAGTGCTTACTCATAGCTAATGATCACTAGAATGAGTATCAAATATATACTACTAGTTGTAGACCATGTGGCTGAATAATTGTTCAATTAACTAAACAGCTGATGCACCAGCCCAATCAAGTTGGAGTGATGACGTGAGGTCTCAACACCTGTCATTAAGCAATTAAAACCAGACTCAAAAACGAGATTTATAAGCAGATGGTGCAGCGCTAATGGAAGGAAAATTGAAGTAATAAACATACAAAATACCAAACAATATGAAGAATGTACAATGTATGTCTCACAAATGAATGCTGAAATTGTGTTAATAGTCACAGGACACAAGGATAAAAATACATCCCAATCATGTATAAATGAATACAAATAATGATAATAATAAACTCCTTATTGGTGAAGATGTGTAAAATGAATGAATAAAATAAACCGTGAGCGTGTCTATGTGCATAATCATAAATATGTGACCTTATATGTAAACATGAATGGATGAAAAAACAGGCTACAAGACAGTTCTATGCTGCATATATAATATGAAAAAATATAACTAAATTGAATCCATACACTCCAAAAAATCGTCTTAAACTTTTATTAGATCCATGTATGGACGTGTTAAATAATAAGCACACATAGAAAACAAAAGAGTGATTAAGTGAATAATTATTGTGAATATTAAAATGTTGATGGATAATGTAAATTACATGTTCTAACTAGAAAATGCATTTCCTGGAGAAAATGAGTGGGAATAGCTGAATTGCTAAAGCTAACTGGATGAATAGCTTAAATCCGTAAGAAAAAGTTGAAGAAGTGAGAATAGTTGGAAAAGTAGGAATGGTTTTAAAATAAACATGAATTATTGATGGGGCGTGACCGGATGCTGAAGTGAGCAGGGAGACGTTACGAGCCCCAACCGCGCTGCTACTCCCATGTCTGTTCCAGCCTAGCAGAGCGGGAAGGTGATGCCGGAAAGCTGAAAATTCAAAGTGTGGCACTATAAGCTCCGTAAATATGTAATAAATAAATATATCAAAATGATACGAAAATCCTATAAATTAGGTGACTTCAAAACATCTCAGTGTGAACCAGAATGTGCCACGTGAACAGATATAACAGTGACTATTGAACAAAGTAGTAACACTTATATACATTCACCAATTCAAATGGTAAGTGAAAAAACATCAAAAATAATATTATATATAAAGTCCATATCACAATAAGTGAAATATTAATAAAAAAGGCAAAAAGTCTGTGGTAACAGTGCATAGGCGATGATGAACAGGCGTCTCCCGAACATGCAGAGGGATTGTTAGACCCAACCTGGTAGATAAATGGACCGTGGGGAGACCAGAAGTGCACGGAAGGTTGAAATCAGTGCCAGGACCATCACCAGAAATTATGGAGGCTCACCAGAAATAGTGGCCTGAAATAGCATATGCCATACAGGTCAAAAAGGCTTGATGACCAACTGGTCTGGATAATTTATCTGGTCAGATGTCATCACCACACAGTAAGGGGGAAATAAACAGCACGGCTTCCTCATCAATGGATACACCACCATAAGCCAAGCGAATGATTCGTATTGCATGTGAGGAGTAAAAACACTCACATAGCGTGATAACGTTTAAACTTGGATTTATTAAAAATTAAGAATAAAAAACAAACTCACATTTTCAGAAGATAGGAATAGCATGTAAATCGTGTAGCGGTAGTCGTGAGGGGTCCACCCAACGCCGGAAAGCTGATCAGCTGATCAGGTGGATGGATCCTGTGTCTGCTCGGCGTCTGATGCTCAGCCTGCACGCTCTCCTGAGGCTCTCCTGGGGTAGGATCCAGTGGCGCACTCCCCAGTGAGAAGGGAGCAGGCGCATACCCGGGATCGAGCAGCCGATTGCAGTGTCCTGGAGGCTCACTGGGAGGTCTGTTCCAGGATGACCAGGAAGAGGGGTGCGGAGGAGGTGGTTGTACAGGACAGAGCTGGCGCTCACTCACAGCGTGGACCCAAAGACAAGGCAAGTCAAGCTGGAGCGCTTTGCTCACACACCTAATCATGCACCCAAGAAAGGGGGCCAGGCAAGGGGCGTGCAACATCAGGGCCCACAGGCCAGCCACCCTGGGGGGAGGAATTCAAGGCTCAGCAGCAGTAGGTGCCTCTGTGACAGTGGCAGAATCGGCTCCACAAGCAGCCCTGGAGGAGGAGCATGGACTGAACAAAGAATTAATGGAAGGTATGGGTGCGCTAGCATCAGGAGCAGAGAAGGAACCATCCTTGAAAGACATTCTCCTGGCAATTAATAACTGTAAGGCCTCACTATTTTAACTATCTGACCAGCTTAAAGGTATCAGAAATGATTTTCTTTCCTTAAGACAAGATGTGCAGGAGGTTTGTGGTCAGACTACCACTCTTGAGGGGAGAATTAGTCAGGTAGAAGACGATGTGAATCCGATGAGGCAAGAAGTAAAACTCATGAGGGACCAATTGGATAAGTGCATGCACAAAATGGACGAAATAGGGAACAGGTTACGCAGGAAGAATGTAAGGGTTCTTGGTCTACCCGAAAGAAGTGAAGGTAACAACCCCATAGAGTTTATGGAAGGCTGGTTCAGAGATACGTTTGGTCAGGACTCTTTATCAAGTTTCTTTGCAATTGAACGAGCACACAGAGTTGCCTCCAGTGTACCCTTTTCAGGGGTTCAGCCAAGGCCCCTTATTATTAAGTTCCTGTATTTTAAGGATAAAATTACCATTCTCCAGAAAGCAAGAGAAATGAAAAACATACAGTACAATGGCATAAGGATTTCTTTGTACTCAGATTTCTCCCCTGAGTTACAGAGACAAAGAGCAAAGTTTACAGAGTGTAAGCGCAGGCTGCAGCAATTCAAAGTCAGATATGCATTACTTTATCCTGCACGTTTACGCATAACAGCATTTGGGGAAGTGAAGTTTTTTAATGTACCTGCAGAAGTAACATCATGGTTGGAAAAGAATGAAGGAAGGCTACAGCAGGGTGAAGGAACATGTGGAAATTTGTTCTGATGGTGCCTATTCAATTTAGTGTTCCTATGGACTTTTTTTTTTCTTTCACTCCGGGACTTCCATTTACTTATAAATGTGTATATATAGAGGTGAGGATGTGGGGGGGCAGTAAACATTTATGAGTATATTGGTTATCTTGGGGTTAGTTCCCGTCCTGTTAGGTTCAGGTAGTAACGTATAAATGGTATATTCACTTCAGGGGTTGATACAGTCACTATAGAAGCCCTTAGTATGGGCCCAAGGTTGGGCAAAGGGGAAAGGGGAAATAGGATGGGAGGTGGAGGAGGGGGGAGGGTATGGTGGGGGAAGGGGGAGGGAGGGTTAAGATGGGGGGAGGGAGGGGTAGGGAAGGGGGTGTGTATGTGGGTGCATGGGAGTATGAGGGGGATAGATATGTGGTGTGGCATGACACAAAATGTTTTGAGTTTGCACAGGTGAAAAAAGCACTAAGGAGGCACACAGGAATTAAGGTTAAAATATTATTGAACTTTAGACACAAAAGAATTAGGGTTAAGAATATGGAATATCCTAAGAGGAGAAAGGGAATAAGGATAGGAGAATGATGGGTACTAAAGACGGTAGAGGTAAATCCCCTGATCCAACAAAGTATATTAAGATATGTTCATGTTGGGGCGTGGCTTGGACTCCACCGAGATGGCGGTGTGAACCCTGAGCTCCGGCACACAGCAGGATAATATAGCGGCTCACAGCGACCAGAGGCACTGCAACGATCACCCGAGCTAGTGGATTGTTCCCCCAACAGACCAGCAGTATGCCTAGAAAGAGGCAAGCAGAACATCATCCAAAAAAGCTGACAGACTATTACATACAGCCGCCGCGGCCTCGTGGACAAGATGGCGCCGGCTCCTCTTCCTCACAACGATTGTCTCACAGGCACCCAAGGGGCCTTGATGAACAAGCGTACAGGCAAGCTTTCGATTCAGGAGAATCTTCTCAACCTCCTTCACCACTCAATAAAAGCCCAGCTAAGTCTCGCTTCAGGATGGATGAGCCAGGGATGCAACAATGTGAGGTAAGGTCTAATGCTGACTCACAAGAAGACACAAGAGAGCTTCCTGATTCCATAGTCTCCTTCCCCACGCTGAACCAACCAGTGTCAGACACTTAAAGACATGCTTATTTCTTTAAGAAGTACTATTCATACTGACATGATGGCATGTATGAGGAATTTTAAAACAGAACTTACAGCAGTGGGTGACAGAGTTGACCATATTGAGAACAAAATGGGAGAGTACGCCACTACCATTAACGACTTAGTAGACGCACATGATGCTACTGAGGACGAACAAACATGGATCAAGGCCAAATTAGCATATTTGGAAGACAGATCCAGAAGAAATACTGTTAAGATTCGAGGGATCCCTGAAATGGTACAATCTTCTGATCTGCGTACCTATGCCACAGAAATGCTTACTGCCCTCATGCCTGATATCCCTGCCATTGAACTTTCCATAGATAGGATCCACAGGCTACCTAAACCCTCCTTCATCCCAGAAAATGCTCCAAGGGATGTTCTGTTTCGAATGCATTTTTACCAAACAAAAGAACGTCTGATGTTAGCTGCACGTAAAGGAGAACACCGCTATACTAATTACGCAGCACTACAGTTCTATGCAGACCTGTCGCAATTCACCTTGCAACTGCGCAAGAATTTGAATAATATCGCTAAATCATTAAGGAACCACGATATTACCTACAGATGGGGTTATCCAACTAAATTGCTGGTTACTAAAGATGGAGTGAACCATGTGATCACATCTCCATCCAAAGGCAACCATTTGCTCCAAAAATGGAAGATCACACCAGAGGAACACTCCACCCCTCCTTAGGCTGGATTCACACCTATGCATTTTTAGTGCTTTTTGCATTTTGCAGATTTGCACTACAATCCATTTATCATGGTTTCCTATGGAACACGTTCTGTAGAGCAAATCCGCAAAATGCAAAAAGCACTAAAAATGCATAGGTGTGAATCCAGCCTTACACCAGGAATCTCAACAAAATTCCCCCTGAATGGCAACAGACCTCAAACTCTAAATGACACGATTTTTTAAGTTTAAATGTTTTTTATTGAAATTTTTCACAAATAAAGAATTAAGCGACAAGTAAACATAGTAAATAATGAAAAAAAAAAGAAGAAAAAACATACATTTGCGTACTTCAGAATATCATGAAGTCCTGAGATAGTTACATGCTATTGCTGACAGAAACTTTTCGGTCAATCAAAACAGTAAGGATAAAACTGAGGATTCGGTGAGGATGTGTGACATTTACAAGCTGGAAATGGGCAGCAATCAACCGAAAAATAATATAAGAAAAAATATTAAAACGTTACCGAACAGTAATTCTAGATATCAGAAGTCTGGCTCTAGTGTACAGATCAGGAAATTCAGAGAGACCTCCCACCGCTTAAGGCAAATGCTAGGTATGAGTAGATTTATTTTAAAGGAGAACCCGCCAGGATTTGCCGTGGCCTGCACACACTACCCCCATGGGATCATGCTGTAGGTGTGATACGGGACTTCACAGCGGTCCTTGCTATCTCCAGTAATGGAAAATCCTATGGGAAGGACACAGTAGTGTTGTTCACTTCCTCCAGGCTCCCGAGTAGGAGAAATACCAAAGTAACTAGCGGTGGGAATATCCCCCCGACACCCCAAGCCCTTTTATCCCATATCACCCCATCCTGAGGGATGGATAGGGATAAATGTTTCAGAAAGAACCTAGGAGGCTAAGAAAAGCCAGAGGGAAGACAGAAAGAGCGCAGGAAAGGAGGGAGCAGAGAGAAGAAGAGTGGAGAGATGAGAGTTGATCAGCTTAGAGTATGAACAGGTCCAACGGCTGTCTCCGTCCCCGGTATCAAGGCTATATTACAGAACGTGGCCCAAGGTTCCCATATTGCATAGAATTTTTCCATTTTGTCGTTAAGCTTAGCCACTATTTTTTCCTGAGCCATTATCCAAGACACCTTCCTTTTACAAGGCTGGAGAGCCACCTTAGGTTTTATCCGGGCCTTTGCTATCGTCATTTTTGCTCCCAAGATTACAAAAAAATACGAGGATCTGTAGATGTTTAGGTATATCTGGGATGGTGTGGTTGAATAAAGCTATATAGGAACTGGGTCCAACTGGAATCTTAACTAATTTGCTAATTATATAAAAGATTTTCCGCCAGAAAGGTCTGATGCGAGGACAGGTCCACCAAGTATGTATCATAGAACCAACCATCCCGCAGCCTCTGAAACACAAAGGAGAGGTCCCAGGATATATCAAAGCTAATTTAGAGGGGACATAGTACCATCTGGATATAACCTTTATATTAGCTTCGATAAGGGAGATGTTACAGATACCTTTAAATGAATTAGTCCAGGACCTGAACCAGACCGTCGGCGGCCATGTTCCATCCAAATCCTCCTCCCAGGCTCTTGCGTAACTCGGCTTCTCCAGTCTTGTTTGTAATGCGTTATATATTAGGGAGATGCCCCCCTCCTGCTCAGCACTGTTGAATGCCCAGCACTCTTAGAGGGTGAATGCGGGAGGTTCAGGCCTAGTGATCCAAATATTGTTGAGAAAGTGAGATAATTGTGTGAATCTATATCGTTCTGAGTTGGGCATTTCAAGCTTGTGAATACAGTGTGATAAAGTGCGTGGACCAGTTTGGGAGAAGAAGTGGCCTATCCGGTAGAGGCCTTTATCTGTCCACCAACGGAAGGCCTGAATATTTAATCCTGGGGGAAACCTGGGGTTGTGGAAAATGTGTGATAAGGGCTTTAGGGGAGATATAGGAGAGGCGTTTTTGTATAGCTTAGTGCTTAGGGCGATGGAGTGTGATAGGGTAGGTGCCAGTATAGCCGGCCTTTGCTTGGGGTCATACCATAAAAGGAAATCGATGGTGTTACGGGGTGTCGCCCACCTTTCCATATGAAGCCATTCTGGTTTTGGGCCTCTAGAGAAGGCTATCGATATCTGGGACAACTGTGCTGCTTGATAATATCCCCAGAGGTCTGGTAGACCCAGTCCTCCCTGAGACTTCAGACGTGTAAGTATTCTAGATGGGCATCTATACCCCTTGTTACCCCAAACAAAGCGAACTATTTCAGATTGAAGTTTCCCTAAAAAACTCTTCGGGAGGGGGATTGGCAATGAACGAAATAAATACAAGATACGGGGAAGTAGTGTCATCTTCACGGCATGCACCCTACCCAGCCAGGACAGACCACATCTCGACCAATATTGAAGATCTCCCTTACACTTTGCGATCAGTGGGGGATAGTTGGCTTTAAATAAATCCTTAATATCCGGTGTTAGGTGTATCCCCAAGTATGGTATAGCCCTCCTGGCCCAGGGGAATGTGAAGTTATTAGTGAGCTGTGCAAGTATTTCGGGCGGTAAGGAGACATTTAGGGCCGTGGATTTAGACATATTGACCTTCAATCCCGAACACTACTAAAAGAGTTCAGCACGGCAAGTAAGACTGGAGTTGAGATTAGCGGGGATGTTATGTAGAGTAGCAGGTCATCCACGTACAGAGCACACTTGTGTATCTTGTCTCCGCAGGTGACCCCTTTAATATCTGGGTTAGATCTAATAGCGATAGCCAGGGTTTCAATGGCTATGGCAAAGAGAAGTGGGGAGAGGGGACAACCCTGTCTAGTCCCCCTACCTATTGTAAATGATTCTGAATATCTACCCAGTAATCTCACCTGAGCAGTGGGTGTGGAATACATGGCGTGAATTAAGTGCATAAAGTGAGGACCCAAGCCCCATCTTCTCAAAATCTCGGACAGATAACCCCAGTCTATGGAGTCAAATGCCTTATGTAGGTCAATTGACAGTAAGAATCCAATTTGTGACAGATTCCCATCCCATGGAGACTTAAGGAGGGAAATCATATCAATGGATCGTCTGATCTGGTCGGGACCCTGCCTCCCCGGAATGAATCTCACCTGATCATTGTTTATATAGGAGGGTATGAAACTCGCTAACCTATTCGCCAAGATCTTGGTCATAATTTTGATGTTGTTATTAATTAACGATATAGGCCGATAGTTCCCCACTTCACTTGTGTCCTTTCCCAGCTTAGGAATTACCGATATATACGCAGTGTTTAAATCTGTTCCCAACGGAGCACCTTTCCTGAGAGAGTTAAAGAACTTTGAGAGGTGGGGCGCTAAAGTAGTGCCAAATTTTTTATAATAACCAGTAGAGAACCCGTCCGGACCAGGAGAGGAGCCAGTTTTCAAAGATTTAATCGTGTCTAGGACCTCAGATGGTGAGAACGGGCAGTCCAATAGGTCCTTATGCTCTGTAGTCACTGATGGTAGCTTTAATGAATCAAGAAAACTATTTTTGGATTTCCCAGGTGGGGTGCTATGTGGCTGGTATAGATCCGAATAGAATCGGTAAAACTCCTCCATAATTTTCGTGGGGTTCTGAGATAGGTCTCCATTATGCAATCTAATTTTAGGGAAGGCCAATTGGCGTGGTTTAGGGTTAAGTTTAACCGCCAGTTTCGATCCCATCCTATCTTTCTGGGAGTAAAAACGCGCCCCTGTCCACCTGAGGTGTTTTTCTGCAGCTGTAGTGAGGGACAGATTGAGCTGGCCCTAGCTTTGTCAAGGTTGGCTAGTGAGACCTGAGTGGGGTGAAGTTTGTGTGCTTTCGATAAGAATTGAAAGTCTGCTGTTAGTTTTAGTAAGTCTGCTCTGTGTTCTGCCTGTAGTTGAGCTGCCAATTGAATTAGTTTACCTCTTTTCACCGACTTATGCGCCGCCCAAACCGTAGCAGGAGATATTTCCGGGATAGAGTTTAGACTGAAGTATTCCTGAATTGCAACTTCTATATTAGAGGCCAGAATGGGGTCGCTAAGAATTGATTCCTGTAATCGCCAATGTGGTCTATCGCTATGTCCCGCGGCTCTCCGGGCTGACAGAGTGACCATAGAATGGTCCGATATATGGTCCGGGATAGAGTTTAGACTGAAGTATTCCTGAATTGCAACTTCTATATTAGAGGCCAGAATGGGGTCGCTAAGAATTGATTCCTGTAATCGCCAATGTGGTCTATCGCTATGTCCCGCGGCTCTCCGGGCTGACAGAGTGACCATAGAATGGTCCGATATAGGGGTATCCACTATCTGGGATTTTATAAGTAGAGGGATTACTGTGGCGCGCGTGAAGATGTGGTCTATCCCGGCATAAGATCCATGGGGAGCCGAGAAGTGTGTGTAGTCTTTAACTCGAGGGTTCAATTCCCTCCAGGTGTCTATCAATCCCGCCTTCTGAAGTAACTTCGCTATTCGGAGGCTCTGTTTGGAGGGACGTTTAGGTTTTGACCCCCCCGAACCGAGTTTATCCATAGAAAAGTCAAACGCTATGTTAGAGTCCCCACCCATAAAGATTGTACCCTTTAGGTGTGGCCCAAGTGTATGGAGTAATGTGTCAAAAAACACCCTCTGTCCTTTGTTAGGTGTGTAGTATGATATAAAGGTGTATAGTTCCCCATCTATATTCCCAGACACCAACAAAAAACGACCGTGGGGGTCAACTACCGTTTCTGGTTGAGATAGATTAATGTGTTTCGCGAAGCATATTGCTACCCCTTTTGTTTTATTGGATGCCGAGGATAGAAAAAATTGGGGAAAACGTTGGTGAAGAAAAGTGGTGTTATAGGAAGCAGGGAAGTGAGTCTCTTGCAAGAGGAGAATGTCCGCATGCATAGACTGGTAGAGTTGAAATAATTTTCTCCTCTTAGTGGGGGAATTCAGGCCCTGTGTGTTATGTGAAATAATTTTCAGGGTGGAGGAAGTTGTGGGTTGTTCAGGCATACCGTGTGTAGGGTGTGATCCTATTTGTTAGAGTGTTCTTACCTGAACATTGATAAAGGGAGATTCGAGGGACCCAGAGACTGGAGAATGCCGAGAGCATGCGTCCTGGGAGTGGAAGCCATCGACGGAGGCTGTCACTGTACCAACTCATGTGAAGATAAGAAGGGAAGAGGAGAAAGAGAGAGAAAGAGAAAGAAGAACAGATGTTATTAAATACATTATACAGAAACCTTAAGCATGTCTGCATATAAATAAAACATACGAGAGCAACAATAACCCAGGGATCCCCAGATCCCCCCCCATACCCCAGGGCCGGCTGGAGATGCCATGCCTTGCCCTAAACCTGAGAGTTTCGGCCTCCTAACAGTGGGACTGCCGATCCAGAAACCGAACGCACTAGCAGTGCACTAGGTTTCCACGTGAGGTGCATTTACAGCACCGCGGCCCCGCCACCTGAAGAAAATAGAACTGGAGACTATAAAGAGTCTAACTAAACAAACAAGAACCGAGCATTCCTGCTATTAGACATTGGCCGGTTTACACCGCCAATAGCTGGGCGCTATTTACTAAATCCTACTTTCGCTCTGGGAGCGACCCTTGTACACAGGACATTCCATTAGAAGGACATAGAGGGAAGACACTGGAGGATCTGGCGGCAGAGGAGGGAGCCCTTGTGAACATTCTACCTATTAGAAAGCCACCTGCATACCCGGGTCTGGGAATCTATTGGGATAACCAACGGATACCATCCTGCAAAGTCCGCCAGATCAGCGTGGAAAAGAGATCGTGAAAGAGACATCTCATGCTGGTTGCCCCTTTACGGGGCTGTTGCATCTGGTGAGTGGGGATCTGAAGGGGGAGCACTAAAGTCACAGGAATTACCCGAGAGCACCCAAGTCACGAAATTGTTTGGAATACTGGATTTGAACAAGTTTATTTTATGGACTATTATCACTAATTACTGGTCTCCTTTGCACTTAATTTGATCACATTTATGTTCATTTGATTATTATATGTAATGTTTGGGTAACACATTTTTTATGTATGCTCATTTATGTATGTTCACTTTGCACGGGAGCAGAGTGTTTGGATTACTTTGGATTATTTTGGATTATTTTTGCAGTAGAGCAATTATAAGGTTACACACACATGATTACCTAGTGGTGGCATATGTATCACAGCCACAGGGGCTCTAGCCCACACCCCTTGTAATTAGGTCTGAATGAACCAGCCCACACCTCTTTTAATTAGGTCTGAATGAACCATCTTCAGAATTATTATTATTATTATTATTTTTGTTGATATAAGCGGGTGTATATGGATGTATGTGTGCATATCTAACCATAGACATACATACCCGTACGGTAACATAGTTTGTCCCTGGTAGATACCAGGTACCTGTATTGGGGTTCATTGAAAGAACCACACGTGTACATTACTAACACCCCTCCCATCCAGTACCCCATAGGAAGCGCCACAACCCTTGTTTATACATATATTGGAGACTATAAAGAGTCTAACTAAACAAACAAGAACCGAGCATTCCTGCTATTAGACATTGGCCGGTTTACACCGCCAATAGCTGGGCGCTATTTACTAAATCCTACTTTCGCTCTGGGAGCCCTTCCCCCCTTTCCTGGAGGTCCAGGAAGGCAATAAAATATGTAACTTTGGGATGAGCCTAAATTAAAGGATATAAATTCTGCCATTCTATATGAAAAAGTGGTAGGTTACGCTGCATCGCCCGGGCCATGGTCCTGTAGGGCGGTTCAGCGTAAACCGTGAACTGTGACAGTAATTATATACCTCACTTAAAGCTGTTCGGGATAACAAAACATTAATCACATATCATAAGTGTTGGTGGGATTAAATTCAGAACCTTAAAAGCCCCTGGGAGGAGAATGGTCGCTTAATCAGATTCTTCAACAAAACCCGGAGGAAACTAGGTTAGATAATCCCCTTCCCTCTGCCCCAGCTTAGACCAAGTGTGAGCCCTGTATATCTGTGGCCTATGAGAGCCTGTATAATGACATTCATTTTTGAGGAGATCAAAGCATTCAAACCCTTATTGTGGGAAGATTCCAAGATGGGGCCAGTGGAGAGCCAAGATAGACTCTGCGTTACCGAGAAGGATGAAAGATGAAAATTGTTAACAACAAAAGTCAAAGAAAAAATTGAAAACAGAAGTCCAGATCAGGGTCCTGATCCTTAGCTGATGTGGGATGTTATGGGGGGAGATTTTCTTTCGACCGCTTCTAGTTTTGCTTCAGCCAGGTAGGTTGTAACGGACTGGATGGCGGAGGTCGTTTTGTGGATGAGGTGGTGCTCCTGCTGTTCTGCGAGGGTGATGGTTCGAGGGGGATCAGACCCAGACGTAGCAGGAGGTGTTCTCCCTCCACGAAGGAAGAGAAGCCATAGGATTTGTTTCTGTAGGAGAAATTTAGACGCAGAGGGAAAGACCATCGGTATGTTATTTCCTTCTCCATAAGCAGTTGTAGCAAGGGCTTTAGGGAGCGCCGCTTTTGAACTGTGTATGGTGACAAGTCCGCGAAGATCTGGATCTTATGCCCAAGCAAATTGAGGTTATCAGTTCCCCTGGATCTTCTCATCACTTCCTCTTTCACAGAATAATAATGGGGTTTAACGATAATGTCTCTAGGGAGTCCATCCGAGCGAGGGGGTTGTAGGGCCCTATGAGCTCTGTCTAGTTCCAGTCGGTTCTCTGAAATATCAGGAATGAGATTCCGCAGCAGGGTTTTCACGCAATTGTGTACTTCTTTTTCAGATACAGGGAGCCCGCGTATGCGAAAGTTATAGCGTCTCGACCTATTCTCGAGGTCATCGATTTTTGCAAACGCTGTTTCCAATTGATCCTGCATCTCCTGAATCCTTGCTGAATTTTGATTTATGCGTGACACAGCCTGATCTGCTTTCTTTTCAATAGTATCTATTCTTTGCCCTATTTGTTGTAGATCCGCATGGATAGACGCTGTTATTTGGGATGCGTTTAGGGCTAGACTTTTGGAGAGTAGCTGGGAGAATGCTTCCATCATTGAGGGAAAGTCTGTGGGAGCAGGGATGGCTGCTGCTGTCTCAGAGACAGATAATAGGAGTCCCATGTGTGGGTCTGTCATAGGAGTGGATGGGAGGCCCGGGCCAATCCTGCCTAAAAGGGACTCTGTTGATGAAGAAGATATGGCCTGAGGCAGGGGTGGAAAGTCCGTACCTGGTGACAGAGAAGGCTGATTGTCCTGGTCAGCAATGGAGACATCTGTGCTGTCTGTGCTGAGCGTGCCTCGTGGGACCGCCGCCATCTTGGCATAGCTGGCCTGGGTGCAGGAGGCCATCATCTGACCCTCCAGGCAACGCCTAACGTGCGCCGTTATGGTGTATGAATGCCTGAGGGTTTCCCCTGCTGATATATCCAGTTTTAGCGGTTCCGGGAGTGCTCCGTTCGCTCCAGTGTTTAATACAGGGCCGCGGTGTGACGGAGCTCTAATAGCCGGCGGCCATCTTCGGAGCTGCCACGCCTTCCAAATGACACGATTTTTATCAACTACTTGTCATTATGCCTCGAAGTCTCAGCCCTGACATAGGGCCCCGCCTTTTGGAGCTTATTCCACACCACAAGCTCCCACAACCTGAGCAGACATGATCTGCACCTGAGTTATTACTACCCTCCTTTTAAGTTCCGGTTTATGCTGTTCGTTTTTTTGTTTTCTTTTTTCTTTTTTTTCACAGGAACTATTCCTACCATGCTATTCGAACCTTCTCAACATCTATCAATACCCTGGACAAGACAACCACAGATCCTATATGAGCATCAACAAGCATGACAATCGACTAATCGATGAACGCAGCCCGCCTACATATGATTCTGACAGTGAGTACACCTGACACAAAGCACCACCTAAATGAGCCACTATGCCAGTTAAAATTCTTTCTATAAACGCACATGGTTTAAACCACCCAGCTAAGAGGGCTTCCCTATGGAAAGAGGCAGACTCATATCAGTGCGATGTGCTTTGTGTCCAAGAGAAGCATTTTCATCACAATGCTCCTCCTAAGTGCACTCACAAATCCTTTCAGAACCTCTTTTTCTCCAACATGCCAGCCAAAAAAAGAGGAGTGATGATCGCAGTTAAAGACACAATCTCCTTCAACCTAATATCAGCTACATCTGATCCAGCGGGAAGATATCTTATTGTCATTTGTGACATGAATAATATCTGCTACACCCTGACGAGCATCTATGTTCCTAACAAACACCAAATTAGATTTTTAAACGGTCTCATGCGAAAAGTGAAAAAAATACAACAAGGAGCTCTTATAATAGGTGGAGACTTTAACATTGTCCCTAATCCACTCATGGACTCTACTACTACACCCTCAAAAAGGACTTCATCCTTAACAAATTTTTTACGTTCTCATAATTTATACGATGTTTGGCGTTGTATGCACGCCAGTGAAAGGGATTATTCATTTTTTTCACATAGACATTGCACATACACGAGAATTGATCTGTTCTTGATGGATAAGTGGCTTCTTCAAAAAGTGTCACAGACCAAAACAGGCACAATAACGTGGTCAGACCATGCCCCCATTCTTCTCATACTAAATGATTCCTATCCTAGCACCACTACTTATGTATGGCGCACAAACTCACACATCATACAAAATCCTAAAACGAAAAAAATACTGAAAGATCACTTGTCCAGATAATTTCAGATCAACTCCTCCTCCACTGATAATGCTTTTTTATTGTGGAATGCCCACAAAGCCTATATAAGAGGCATATTAATCCAACTAGGAGCGGCCAGGAGAATACAGGGACAACATTTCAAGACCAAACTAACTCACCTCACCCACCCCCAAAGCCAAAAAAAAATATATGACCCACAAGGCATCGCTGATGCATTTAGCGACTATTACAGCTATCTCTACAACTTGAACCAAGACGGCCTTACACCACAACCTACACCACAACTATAAACAAATTTTTGTCTAACATCAAACTACCTACACTTACACCTACCCAACTCCAAGAACTCAGCTCACCCTTTTCCCTGACTGAACTATTACATGCAATTAAAACGCTCCCAAGCAACAAATCTCCAGGCCCAGATGGACTTATAGGAGACTATTATCAGAGCTTCCAGTTAATTCTAGGATCGCACCTCCTCAAAGTATTCAACGGTGCAGCTGCCTCTGCTTCTTTTCCTCCTGAGATGCTCAAAGCACTCATTGTGACACTGCCTAAACCTGGGAAGACACCGGATCAACCCCAAAACTTTAGACCTATAGCATTATTAAATAATGATTTAAAAATCTATGCCAAAATGATACCACTTCGAATGGTGGATATTCTCCCCACCATGATCGACCCTGATCAATCGGGCTTTACAAAGGGCAGGCAAGCCTCTGATGCAACACGATGCCTAATCAACATAATTCACATAGCCAAGAGGACTCGTACGCTTTCTCTGCTCCTATTTTTGGATGCAGAGAAGGCGTTCGACAGGGTACACTAGCTCTATCTTTGCAATCCCTAAGGAAATTTGGTTTTGTGGGTCATATATTGTCCCCAATCCTAGCCCTGTATACCTCACCATCAGGGATGCTCTCTAAATCCTTCAAGATTACAAATGGCACAAGGCAGGGCTTCCCTTTGTCCCCTCTCATCTTTAACCTCTTGATGGAACCTCTTGCTGCCTATATTAGACAATCACCCGACATACAGGGCTTCATGGTCAATAACAGAAAACACGTCATTAGTCTTTTTGCTGATGACATAATCCTAATGTTTACAGATCCGGTGTCTTCCCTAGGTAAAGTATCTTCTGTACTCAAAGATTACGGCAAAGTGTCATATTATAAAGTGAATGAAACCAAGTCATATATACTAGATTTGGGCATGTCGCAACAGAACAGAATAGATCTGCAAGCTAACTTCCCATTCATTTGGAGTACCCATATGATTAATTACTTGGGGATTAACTTTACTTCCCATCCTGACCAGTTGTTCAAAGCCAATTACCTCCCGCTTGAAGGTAAAGTAAAGGAAGGAACGCAGAAATTAAGTAAACATATATTATCATGGTCAGGAAGACTAGCAGCATTTAAAATGCAAGTATTACCCCAAGTATTGTATGTATTTAGAACTGTCCCTATACCAGCCCCAAAAATCTTTTTTAAACACTTACAAAGCACACTCACCAACTTCTTTTGGGAGGGTAAAAAAGCAAGAAGTGTGTTTTCTAAACTTAGTAAACTAAAAAAATCAGGAGGGGTAGGAGCGCCAGTATTCCTTGATTATCATAAAGCTGCAGTACTGGCACAGGTCAAAGGGTGGTTCCCTAACCAAACAGCACCACTTTGGGGTCTCCTAGAACAAACCCAAATACCAGGTAGGAATCTTAACAATTTCATCTTAGCTTCCCCCTTTTATAACGAAAAGATTAAAAATGCATCCCCCACAGTCCTAGTCACTCTGGATTATTGGAAAAAATTAATACTATCCAAATCTCCCTTAACGCCCATTATCAATCTCGCTATACCCACTGCTGTAATAGCACTGTTAATACCTAACTTAGGTTTATCCAAATGGATATCTGGAGGTATACAATGGACTTCAGACCTATACATAGACAACAAACTGAAAACCTTTACACAATTACAATCAGAATATGCTCTTCCATCTTCTGAACAATTTAACTACATAAGGGTGACCTCATATCTCAAAAGTAGACAACTATTACAATACAACCTATTTTGGAAAATACATGTTTACCTTACTTCTAAAGAAAACCGCAAAGGCGGAATATCACTTTTCTACAATTTTCTCGATCAGAAATCTATTCTCGAGAAAACAACTCCTATGCTTGCATGGGAAAGAGACCTAAACACATCGTATACAGAAGAACAGTAGCACAAAGCACTACAATACATCTACTCAGCAACTAAGAGTACTAACCTTTGGGAATTATTCCATAAAATAACACAGAGATGGTATTTAACGCCATACAGAATAGCCAAATTTGACCCCTCTACACCTTCGTCATGTTGGAGAAATTGCATACAAACAGGAAGCCTGTTCCACATACTGTGGCCCTGTGGAAAATTGGCAAAATTCTGGCCCAAGGTATTTGCAATATTTCAACAAGTCACAGGAGTAGCTACACAATGCTCACCCTCACTGGCTATCCTAAACCTAGGAATAGAAAATATACCTCCACTTTTTAGGAAATTTACCACCCACCTATTCCTAGCCGCCAAATTGGTAATTCTTAGGCTCTGGAGGTCCCCTGTTCTTCCTGAAATTGCAGACGTTATACGCACACTGACAATTCACCACACTTATGAAGGTATGCTAGCTAACATAGCGGGGAAATTTCTTAGTCACTGGGAACCATAGATAGCATGGTATACATCCTACAATGCGTGTACAGGATGACAAATACTACAACGGGCATAATCAGATAAAGTAAGCTCATAAACTACCCAGACATGTCTTATAAAATACAATGGAAATAATTACAGAATTATAGTTCCTTAATTCTTTCCCTTCTCTCCTCTCCTTTTTATTTTTTTATTTCTACCCCACCTCCAAGTTTATTCTCCCATTATTCTCTTTTAACACAAAAGAAAGATGTTGGAAATACATACTACTACTTTACATGTACACCCAAAAATAGAAGTACTGTTTGTGATAATCAATGAAGTAAGAAATTCTCCTTTCTTTGGATGGCACCCTGGCCTGGTCGCAGTTAGTTCCCAAGGGGGTGACCAGGATAGAGGGACGGACCTGACAGCCGTATATATATAACTGTATATATTATATATACAGTTAATTGAACGAATTAAATTGTGAAATTATGAAAAATGACTATCAGTATTGTACCAACTCTGTATTGATAATATGTGTTATACATTTTTGTATTACTGTGAAAATGAATAAAAATTTAATTATAAAAAAAAAGATATGTTCATGTTATGTGCGGGGGGTAAGGGATATGTCTAAAAAACAGGCAATTTTTTCTATGGCTGGTACAGGTGGATTTAAAATACTCTGTCTGCAGGAGACACATCTTGAGAAAGGTACAACTAGTGCTTTAAGGCATAGGAATTACCAGGTGCAGTACCATTCCACCCATACCTCCTATTCAAGAGGTGTGAGTACATTGATAAATTCGGGATTGGTTTTCTCCTGCAGACAAAGTAAGGTAGATGAGAACGGATGGTACATTTTTCTTTTTTGCGCAATTGAAAGTAGAGAATGTGTATTAGCCAATGTTTATATTCCTCCTCCATTCAGTACAGAAATCATGTGCGATGTAATAAGATTCATAGCAGACAAACCTGGTGTGCCGGTAATAGTGGCAGGTGATTTTAATATGACAATGAATAATAATATAGATAAGTTCCCACCAAGGACTATGAACAGTGGGGTATCTAGTGGCCCGCTCCTCCAATATTGTGAGGAGATAGGGCTGGTGGATGTCTGGAGGAGGTGGCATCCGGTAGAAAGACAATATTCGTGTCACTCTAGGACACATGCCACGTTGTCCAGAATTGACCTTGTGTTGCGCAATGAGGAAGCCTTGAATCTATTGGAGAAGGTAGATTATGAGCCAAGAGGGATTTCAGACCACTCGCCAGTAGTTTTTTCAATAAAAACAGGGATGAGTTATAGTAGAGGTGACTGGAAAGTAAACCCCTTCTGGCTCGAAATAATTGAAGACGCTGGGACAATTGCAGCCAGCTGGGTGGAATTTATACACCTAAACTCAGGTTCAGCCCCACTGGGTATAAAATGGGACTCCCTGAAGGCCTTTCTTTGGGGTATACTGATACAGAAAATCTCTTATGTTACGAAACAATCACAGGCTAAGGAAATCAAAGCAAGAGTGAGGGTGAGAGGAGCTGAAGCCTGGTATGTGGAGTAACCGAACCTAGCCAGCTATGGAAAATGGGTACAGAGACAAGAAGAATATAGGAAAGTAGTTTTGGAGAAAACGTAAAAAAAAAGAATGTTCCAGAGACAGAGCTTTTTTGGGGAAGAAGAGCAAGTTGGAAGAACCCTGCCCCTGATAGCTAAGGCAAACAGCCCCTTAACCACTATACCAGCAATTTGGGACAAGGAAGGGAAAATTAAAAAATATTATGAAAACCTGTATAGCGCCCCACAAATAACGTAGAGGGGGGTATGTGGGATTTTTTTGAAAAACTGGAAATAAACCCTCTATCAAGAGAGGATAGAGAAGAATTGGAAGCCCCGTTGACGTTGGAAGAGATCCAAAGGGTAATCGCAGATATGGCAAACCAGAAAGCTCCGGGTCCTGATGGCTTGTCCATAGAAATATTTAAGAGGCACAGGGAAGTATTGCTCCCTATACTCGTGGAGGTATACAATGGGGCTACGGAGGAAGGGAAAATACTCATATCTATGACAGAAGCCACAATAATTGTATTATTGAAATAAGGGAAAAACCCGCTTGATGTGTCCTCATATAGGCCTATATCACTCCTGTGCTCAGGCGTGAAGATCTTGGCAAAAGCCTTGGCAACAAGGCTGAATAGAATAATTTCCAAAGTGATACATCCAGACCAAACTGGTTTTATAAAGAAGAGATCTACAAGTGTGAATATAAGGTGGGTGTACTTAAATATGCAACTTCCAATAGAGAACGGAGGGAATAGAGCTGTCCTTTCATTAGATGCGGCCAAGGCTTTCAATTGCTTTGAATTGCACTATATATATATATGTACTGTGCCCTTCTGACCCCCTCGTACTGTGCCCTCCTGAGCCCAGTATTGTGCCATTCTGGCCTCTCCCTGTACTGTGCCCTTCTGCCTCTCCCTGTGCTGTGCTCTCCTGATCCCAGTATTGTGCCCTTCTGACCCCCTCAGTACTATGCCCTTCTGCTTCCCCCTGTACTGTGCCCTCCTGATCTCAGTATTGTGCTCTTCTGACCCCCCCTGTACTGTGCCCTTCTGCCTCTCCCTGTGCTCTCCTAATCCCTGTACTGTGCCCTCCTGAGCCCAGTATTGTGACATTCTGGCCTCCCACTGTCCTGTGCCCTTCTGCCTCTCCCTGTGCTGTGTTCTCCTAATCCCTGTACTGTGCCCTCCTGAGCCCAGTATTGTGCCATTCTGGCCTCCCCCTGTACTGTGCCCTGCTGCCTCTCCCTGTGCTGTGCTCTCCTGATCCCAGTATTTTGCCCTTTTGACCCCCTCTGTACTATGCCCTTCTGCTCCCCCCTTACTGTGCCCTCCTGATCTCAGTATTGTACTCTTCTGCCCCCCCTTGTACTGTGCCCTCCTGAGCCCAGTATTGTGCCCTTCTGACTCCCCCGTGCTGTGCCCTCCTTATCCCAGTATTGTGCCCTTCTGCCACCCCCTGTGCTGTGCCATTCTGATCCCAGCGCTGTGCCCTTCTGATCCCCCTGTACTGTGCCCTTCTGCCTCCCCCTGTACTGTGCCCTCGTGATCCCAGTATTGTGCCCTTATGCCCACCCCCTGTTCTGTGCCCTCCTGATCCCAGTATTGTGCCATTCTGGCCTCTCCCTGTACTGTGCCCTTCTGCCTCTCCCTGTGCTGTGCTCTCCTGATCCCAGTATTGTGCCCTTCTGACCCCCTCAGTACTATGCCCTTCTGCTTCCCCCTGTACTGTGCCCTCCTGATCTCAGTATTGTGCTCTTCTGACCCCCCCTGTACTGTGCCCTTCTGCCTCTCCCTGTGCTGTGCTCTCATAATCCCTGTACTGTGCCCTCCTGAGCCCAGTATTGTGACATTCTGGCCTCCCACTGTCCTGTGCCCTTCTGCCTCTCCCTGTGCTGTGTTCTCCTAATCCCTGTACTGTGCCCTCCTGAGCCCAGTATTGTGCCATTCTGGCCTCCCCCTGTACTGTGCCTTGCTGCCTCTCCCTGTGCTGTGCTCTCCTGATCCCAGTATTTTGCCCTTTTGACCCCCTCTGTACTATGCCCTTCTGCTCCCCCCTTACTGTGCCCTCCTGATCTCAGTATTGTACTCTTCTGCCCCCCCTTGTACTGTGCCCTCCTGAGCCCAGTATTGTGCCCTTCTGACTCCCCCGTGCTGTGCCCTCCTTATCCCAGTATTGTGTCCTTCTGCCACCCCCTGTGCTGTGCCATTCTGATCCCAGCACTGTGCCCTTCTGATCCCCCTGTACTGTGCCCTTCTGCCTCCCCCTGTACTGTGCCCTCGTGATCCCAGTATTGTGCCCTTATGCCCACCCCCTGTTCTGTGCCCTCCTGATCCCAGTATTGTGCCTTTTTGACCCCTCCTGTGCCCTCCTAATCCCAGTATTTTGCCCTTTTGACCCCCCCATACTGTGCCCTACTAAACCCAGTATTGTGCCATTCTGACCTCCCCCTGTACTGTGCCCTCCTGATCCCAGTATTGTGCTCTTCTGACCCCCTCCCCTGTACTGTGCCCTTCTGACCCCCCTGTACTGTGCCCTTCTGCCTCCCAATGTGCTCTGCCCTCCTGATCCCAGTACTGTGCCCTTCTGATCCCCCTGCACTGTGCCCTTCTGCCTCCCCCTGTACTGTGCCCTCCTGATCCCAGTATTGTGCCCTTCTGTCCCCCCCTGTTCTGTGCCTTCCTGATCCCAGTAGTGTGTTCTTCTGACCCTCCTGTACTGTGCCCACCTGAGCCCAGTATTGTGCCCTTCTGGCCTCTCCCTGTACTGTACTCTTCTGCCTCTCCCAGTACTGTGCCTTCCTGATCCCAGTATTGTGCCCTTCTGACGGCCTCTGTACTGTGCCCTTCTGACCCCCCCGTACTATGCCCTCCTGATTCCAGTATTGTGCCCTTCTGACCTCCATCCTGTACTGTGCCCTCTTGACCCCCTATACTGTGCCCTTCTGAGCCCAGTATTGTGCCCTTCTGACCCCCCTGTACTGTGCCCTACTGATCCCAGTATTGTGCTCTTCTGACCCCCCTGTACTGTGCCCTCCTGAGCCCAGTATTGTGCCATTCTGGCCTCCCCCTGTACTGTACCCTTCTGCCTCTCCCTGTGCTGTGCTCTCCTTATCCCAGTATTGAGCCCTTCTGCCCCCCTCTGTACTATGCCCTTCTGCCTCCCCCTGTACTGTGCCCTCCTGATCCCAGTATTGTGCTCTTCTGCCCCCCCGGGCTGTGCCCTACTGATCCCAGTATTGTGCTCTTCTGAACCCCCTGCACTGTTCCCCCCTGAGCCCAGAATGGTGCCCTTCTGACCCCCTCTGTACTACACACTCCTGATCCCAGTATTGTGCTCTTCTGGCCTCCCCCTATACTGTGCCCTCTTGATCCCAGTATTGTGCCCTTCTGACCCCCTCTGTACTGTGCCCTTCTGCCTCCCCTGTACTGTGCCCTCCTGATCCCAGTATTGTGCTTTTCTGTCTCCCCTGTACTGTTCCCTTCTGCTTCCAACTGTGCTGTGCCCTCCTGATCCCAGTGCTGTGCCCTTCTGATCCCCCTGCACTGTGCCCTTCTGCCTCCCCCTGTATGGTACCCTCCCGATCCCAGTATTATGCTCTTCTGACCCCCCTGTACTGTGCCCTTCTGACCCCCCATACTGTGCCCTCCTGATCCCAGTATTGTGCCCTTCTGACCTCCCCCTGTACTGTGCCCAACTGAGCCCAGTATTGTGCCCTTCTGGCCTCTCCCTGTACTGTGCCCTTCTGCCTCTCCCTGTACTGTGCCCTCCTAATCCCAGTATTGTGCCATTATGACCCCCTCTGTACTGTGCCCTTCTGCCTCCCCCTGTACTGTGCCCTCCTGATCCCAGTATTGTGCTCTTCTGACCCCCTCCCCTGTACTGTGCCCTTCTGACCCCCCTGTACTGTGCCCTTCTGCCTCCCAATGTGCTCTGCCCTCCTGATCCCAGTACTGTGCCCTTCTGATCCCCCTGCACTGTGCCCTTCTGCCTCCCCCTGTACTGTGCCCTTCTGATCCCAGTATTGTGCCCTTCTGCCCCCCCCTGTTCTGTGCCCTCCTGATCCCAGTATTGTGCCCTTCTGACCTCCCCCTGTACTGTGCCCAACAGAGCCCAGTATTGTGCCCTTCTGGCCTCTCCCTTTACTGTGCCCTTCTGCCTCTCCCTGTACTGTGCCCTCCTAATCCCAGTATTGTGCCATTATGACCCCCTCTGTACTGTGCCCTTCTGCCTCCCCCTGTGCCCTCCTAATCCCAGTATTGTGCCCTTCTGACCCCCCTGTACTGCGCCCTCCTGATCCCAGTAGTCTGTTCTTCTGACCTCCTGTACTGTGCCCTCCTGAGCCCAGTATTGTGCCCTTCTGCCCCCTCTGTACTGTGCCCTTCTGTCTCCCCCTGTACTGTGCCCTCCTAAGTCCAGTATTGTGCCCTTCTGACCCTCCTGTACTGCACCCTCCTGATCCCAGTATTGTGCTCTTCTGACCCCCCCCCCCCTGTACTGTGCCCTCCTGAGCCCAGTAATGTGCCATTCTGGCCTCCCCCTGTACTGTGCCCTTCTGCCTCTCCCTGTGCTGTGCTCTCCTGATACCAGTATTGTGCCCTTCTGACCCCCTCTGTACTATGCCCTTCTGCCTCTCCCTGTACTGTGCTCTCCTGATCTCAGTATTGTGCTCTTCTGACCCCCCTGTACTGTGCCCTTCTGACTTCCCTGTACTGTGCCCTTCTGACCCCCCCTGTACTGTGCCCTCCTGAGCCCAGTATTGTGCCCTTCTGACCCCCCTGTACTGCGCCCTCCTGATCCCAGTATTGTGCTCTTCTGACCCCCCCTGTACTGTGCCCTCCTGAGTTCAGTATTGTGCCATTCTGGCCTCCCCCCTGTACTGTGCCCTTCTGTCTCTCCCTGTGCTGTGCTCTCCTAATCCCTGTACTGTGCCCTCCTGAGCCCAGTATTGTGCCCTTCTGGCCCCCTCTCTACCTTGCCCTTCTGACCCCCCATACTGTGCCCTCCTGATTCCAGTATTGTGCCCTTCTGATCTCCCCCTGTACTGTGCCCTCTTGACCCCCTGTACTGTGCCCTCCTGACCCCCTCTGTACTATGCCCTTCTGCCTCTCCCTGTACTGTGCCCTCCTGATCTCAGTATTGTGCTCTTCTGACCCCCCCCTGTACTGTGCCCTTCTGACCCCCCTGTACTGTGCCCTCCTGAGCCCAGTATTGTGCCCTTCTGACCCCCCTGTACTGCCCCCTCCTGATCCCAGTATTGTGCTCTTCTGACCCCCCCTGTACTGTGCCCTCCTGAGCCCAGTATTGTGCCCTTCTGACCCCGTCTGTACTATGCTCTCCTGCCTCCCCCTGTACTGTGCCCTCCTGATCCCAGTGTTGTGCCCTTCTGACCCCCCCCTGTACTTTGCCCTCCTGAGCCCAGTATTGTGCCCTTCTGACCCCCCTTTACTGCGCCCTCCTGATCCCAGTATTGTGCTCTTCTTACCCCCCCTGTACTGTGCCCTCCTGAGCCCAGTATTGTGCCATTCTGGCCTCCCCCTGTACTGTGCCCTTCTGCCTCTCCCTGTGCTGTGCTCTCCTGATCCCAGTATTGTGCCCTTCTGACCCCCTCTGTACTATGCCTTCCTGCCTCCCCCTGTACTGTGCCCTCCTGATCTCAGTATTGTGCCCTTCTGACCTCCCCCTGTACTGTGCCCTCCTGATCCCAGTATTGTGCTCTTCTGACCTCCCCTGTACTGTGCCCTTATGACCCCCTGTACTGCGCCCTCCTGATCCCAGTATTGTGCCCTCCTGAGCCCAGTATTGTGCCATTCTAAAATCCCCCTGTATTGTGCCCTTCTGCCTCTCCCTGTGCTCTGCTCTCCTAATCCCAGTATTGTGCCCTTCTGACCCACTCTGTACTATGCCCTCCTGCCTCCCCCTGTACTGTGCCCTCCTAAGTCCAGTATTGTGCCCTTCTGACCCTCCTGTACTGCACCCTCCTGATCCCAGTATTGTGCTCTTCTGACCCCCCCCCCCCTGTACTGTGCCCTCCTGAGCCCAGTAATGTGCCATTCTGGCCTCCCCCTGTACTGTGCCCTTCTGCCTCTCCCTGTGCTGTGCTCTCCTGATACCAGTATTGTGCCCTTCTGACCCCCTCTGTACTATGCCCTTCTGCCTCTCCCTGTACTGTGCTCTCCTGATCTCAGTATTGTGCTCTTCTGACCCCCCTGTACTGTGCCCTTCTGACTTCCCTGTACTGTGCCCTTCTGACCCCCCCTGTACTGTGCCCTCCTGAGCCCAGTATTGTGCCCTTCTGACCCCCCTGTACTGCGCCCTCCTGATCCCAGTATTGTGCTCTTCTGACCCCCCCTGTACTGTGCCCTCCTGAGTTCAGTATTGTGCCATTCTGGCCTCCCCCCTGTACTGTGCCCTTCTGTCTCTCCCTGTGCTGTGCTCTCCTAATCCCTGTACTGTGCCCTCCTGAGCCCAGTATTGTGCCCTTCTGGCCCCCTCTCTACCTTGCCCTTCTGACCCCCCATACTGTGCCCTCCTGATTCCAGTATTGTGCCCTTCTGATCTCCCCCTGTACTGTGCCCTCTTGACCCCCTGTACTGTGCCCTCCTGACCCCCTCTGTACTATGCCCTTCTGCCTCTCCCTGTACTGTGCCCTCCTGATCTCAGTATTGTGCTCTTCTGACCCCCCCCTGTACTGTGCCCTTCTGACCCCCCTGTACTGTGCCCTCCTGAGCCCAGTATTGTGCCCTTCTGACCCCCCTGTACTGCCCCCTCCTGATCCCAGTATTGTGCTCTTCTGACCCCCCCTGTACTGTGCCCTCCTGAGCCCAGTATTGTGCCCTTCTGACCCCGTCTGTACTATGCTCTCCTGCCTCCCCCTGTACTGTGCCCTCCTGATCCCAGTGTTGTGCCCTTCTGACCCCCCCCTGTACTTTGCCCTCCTGAGCCCAGTATTGTGCCCTTCTGACCCCCCTTTACTGCGCCCTCCTGATCCCAGTATTGTGCTCTTCTTACCCCCCCTGTACTGTGCCCTCCTGAGCCCAGTATTGTGCCATTCTGGCCTCCCCCTGTACTGTGCCCTTCTGCCTCTCCCTGTGCTGTGCTCTCCTGATCCCAGTATTGTGCCCTTCTGACCCCCTCTGTACTATGCCTTCCTGCCTCCCCCTGTACTGTGCCCTCCTGATCTCAGTATTGTGCCCTTCTGACCTCCCCCTGTACTGTGCCCTCCTGATCCCAGTATTGTGCTCTTCTGACCTCCCCTGTACTGTGCCCTTATGACCCCCTGTACTGCGCCCTCCTGATCCCAGTATTGTGCCCTCCTGAGCCCAGTATTGTGCCATTCTAAAATCCCCCTGTATTGTGCCCTTCTGCCTCTCCCTGTGCTCTGCTCTCCTAATCCCAGTATTGTGCCCTTCTGACCCACTCTGTACTATGCCCTCCTGCCTCCCCCTGTACTGTGCCCTCCTGATCCCAGTATTGTGCCCTTCTGACCTCCCCCTGTACTGTGCCCTCCTGATCCCAGTATTTTGCCCTTCTGACCCCCCCTCGTGCTGTGCCCTCCTGATCCCAGTATTGTGCCCTTCTGCCGCCCCCTGTGCTGTGCCCTGTGGATCCCAGCGCTGTGCCCTTTTGACCTCCACCTGTACTGTGCCCTCCTGCCTTTCACCTGTACTTTGCCCTTCTGCCTCCCCACTTACCGTGCCCTTTGTATTGATTAGTCTTTGATTTATGGCATGTTGTCTTATTATTTATAATATATATTTTTTGACAGTACTAATAAAGATGTTTAATTCTGTTAACTATTTATACTTTAATTCTTGAGAGTAGGTGCTTAAATTAGGGCTGGCTGGTAGGGGCCCCAGTGCATTATTTTGACCAGGGGCCCATGATGCTATTAAGATGGCCCTGGAACATATATCCCATCAATAACTTTTCCTGCCATTTTAATGTGTTTCACAGGCACCCTGGCACAAGCAGATTGCCGTTCTGCCTGTGCCCTGTGTAATCAGCGGGTGGTCGGTGGACGGTGGCAGTGGGTACAAGCGGTCTGCTTGTACCCACTGCTGATTCTACACAGTGGGAGATGAGCAGTGGGTACTGTGGATTTGAACCACACTAGGTACGTGATCTGGTGCAGAGCAGCTTCCCTGCCGCAATATATGTGCGGTGGGCAGTTGTTAAAGAGTTCCGCCGAAAAAAAAACTAAATTAAGTTAGCAGCTACAAATACTGCAGCTGCTGATTTTTAATATATGGACACTTACCTGCCCAGGGCGCCCGCGATGTCCTCACCTGATATGTCCCTCAGCTCCCGGGTGGAGGTACAGGCATCTTCGGTAAGGGAATCAGGAAGTGAAGCCTTGCCCAGTAGTAGTGTCTGAAGCATGATAGTTCCAACCCCCCAGAGAGACAAGGGCATCTGTAAGGTAGCTTTGGCAATTCTAGGAATGGAGCCTGCCCAGATGAAATGGACTACAATTTGGTCTAATTTAATAAAAAAAGAACCAGGTATTGGAACTGGAGTATTACGGAATATGTAAAGGTATTTAGGAAGGGGTATTAAGGAAGGAATGTCATTTTGAGGAGATTTACCCTTCCGACTGGTGAGATTGGCAAGGGACTTCCATGTCTGACATCTAAGAGTTGTTGGAGGATTGGGTAAACATTATCGACCAGGTAAAGTGAGTGATCTCTCTGGACTTCAATCCACAAATACTGAAACCTAGATACCCATGTCAGAGGGGTCTGGATTGTAGGTGTAGAGACTAGCTGAGACAGCAGAAATAGGAGCTATTTGGCCCAGTTTAACCAGATGCCTGATAAAGATCCAAACAGATCTATAGTTTCCAAGACTGGTGCCAGGGAGTCAGATGCGTCCGCGAGGTACAGGAGGGCATCAATAGCATAAAGAGAATGCTCCTCTGTCAATGGGCCCACCGGTAGTCCCCCAATCACATCCTGGGACCTGATGAGGATAGCCAGAGGTTCTATCACAAGCACAAAAACTCCCGGGGACAGAGGGAGTTTTTTTTTTATTGGATGTGTTTTATAGCAGAAAGTAAAATATATATATATATTTTTTTTGAAATTGCAAGTCTGTTTTTGTTAATAGCACAAAAAAAAACCACACAAAAACCAATGGTGATCAAATACCACCAAAAGAAATCTCTATTTGTGGGGAAAAAAGGCTATAAATTGAATTTATGTACAGCGTTGCATGACCGCACAATGGTCACAATTGCTTTACGCATTGCCGTATCGCAAAAAATGGCCTGGTAATGAACGGGGGGCTAAATCTTCCAGAGGACAAGTGGTAATAAAGGACTTGTCAAAATGTGGTGTGTTTTTTTACTTTACTTTTTTTGTGAATGAGTAGGGGTACTTTGCCTTTTTGCACAACTTCCACAATTCAGGTCCTGTTTAATACTTGTGGGGGGGGGGTAGAGTTGTGCATTACCTGTTCGCCCGTTCTGCGAACACACAAATTTGCAGGCTGATTGGCAGAACTTTCACCCGCCGAGTGCCCCACAATGCACTGCACACTAGACAGTGCATTCTAAGCCCTGATTGGGCAAAGCTTTGCCCAATCAGGGCACAGTGAATAGCTGTTGTTAAGAAGCGGGGCCAGGAAGCCGGCCGCTGTGTCCTTAACAACGGATAAGTCATTAGCTGTCAATGGACTTCCCCGCTGGCAGCTAAAGATAGAAAAAAAATTGCTGGAAATAGAAAAAAGTTTAAAAAAAATGGTGTGGGGTCCTCCCTAATCCATACCAGGCTCTTTGGGTCTGGTATCAATTTTAAGGGGAACCCCACGCCAAAATGAAAAAACAACAGTGTGGGGTCCGCCCCCAAATCCATAAGATTCTTATTCGAGCATGCAGCCTGTCAGACCGAGAAAGGGGGGGGGGTGGGTGAGCGCCCCCCCCCTCCTAAATCATACCAGGCCACATGCACTCAACATGGAGTGTGAGGGAACAAGGGCCTCTTTACCACAACTCTGGGCTGTGGTTAGGGGGTCTGCAGGCAGGGGGCTTATTGGAATCTGAAAGCTCCCTTTAACAAGGGGGGCCCTAGATCCTGGCCCCCATTTGAATGAGTATGGGGTACATTGTACCCCGATTCAATCACCAAAAAAGTGTCAAAAATGAATTTTAAAAGCATACAGGTTTTTGACAAGTCCTTTATTTATAAATTTAAAATAATTTTAAAAAAATTTCACCGATGTAGATCCATTGTCAATCATGATGCCACCGCCATCGCCAGACCCGGAAAAAAAAATGCTCTGCTGGCAAGAAAGTTCTGTTTTTTATTAAAAGACTTTTTAAAACTTTTTTGGTGAATGAGTAGGGGTAAAATGTACTTGTTAAAGGGAGCTTCCAGATTCCAATAAGCCCCCCTGCCCACAGACCTCCATAACCAGAGGACAGAGTGCTTTGGGGTGGGGGGCACATGTTGAGGGCATCTGGCCTGGTATGGTTCAGGAGGAAGGTTCCCGCTCGCCCCCCCCCCCCCCCTTTCCTGACTTGCTGGACTGCATGCTTAGATAAGGGTCTGGTATGGATTTTGGGGGTGGATCTCATGCCATTTTTTTTTTGCCATGGTGTTCCCCTTAAAATCCATACCAGACCCAAAGGACCTGGTATGTACTGGAGGGGACCCCATGGCATTTATTTTATTTTGTATTGCTTGGTGCAGGCTGTGACAGACCTAGCCGGGACAGGGGCTTTTTGAGAGGACTGGGAAACCTTTGTTTCAGCTCCCTATGTCCCTCTTATGTGTAAGTGACCCTGTGTCTATTAAGGGCACAGGCAGTGGTGGCCCGTCCATGGAGGGCGCATGGGTGCCGCCTTCCCTATCCATGCATCTGGCCGCCGACCATGGATTCCAATGCGGCGGGGTATTTTTTTTGAAGCACCTGATTAGAGCCGATCCCACCTTGTGTGATGATAAGCAAATTAATTTTTGCTATTTTGACACCAGGACACATAGGCACATATTACACTCCCTGATAACCCCCGCTATCCCTTTAATTCCCTGTCACAGTGTCACCAAGTGCAGTGTTCATATTTTTTTACTGATCACTGTATTAAAGGGGTTGTAAAGGTATTTTTTTTATTTTTTAAAAATAACAAACATGTTATACTTACCTTCACTGTGCAGCTCGTTCTGCACAGAGTGGCCCCGAACCTGCTCTTCTGGGGTCCCTCGGCGGCTGTCTCAGCTCCTCCCCGCAATAATTAACCACCTTAATGCGAGCTCCCTCGCATGGTGGTTAGTTATTGCGGGCGCGCTCCCGTGATACAGCCGGCGGCTATAGCCGCTCACTGTATCACTCGGCCCCGCCCCCCAGCGCGCCGCGTCATTGGATGTGATTGACAGCAGCGCGAGCCAATGGCTGCGCTGCTTCCAATCCATCCACTGTAGCCAATCAGCGGCCAGGCTGAGCAGCGGAATCGAGGACGTGAACGAGCAGCCGAATTTCGAGGGGTCAGATAAGTAAAACGGGGGGGCTGGGGACGGCGGTATGGTTAGTAGTTTTTTCACCTTAATGCATAGAATGCATTAAAGTGAAAAATTGTTACCTTTACAACCCCTTTAATGTCACTTGTGAGGCTAAACAGCGTTAGGGGCAGTTATTGTTAGTTAGTGTTAGTCTAGTGGTTCCGCTAGCTGACCATAGAGAGGATCAGAGACCATAATGGCTCCAATCATCTCTGATGAGAAACCGGAAGCTACGAGCATTCCATGACTTCAGTTTTGCTGGATATAAACAGCGCCATTGGGAAATTGGGAAAGCATCTTATCACACCGATCTTGGTGTGATCAGATACTTTAAGAGCAGAGGAGAGATCTAGGGTCTAATAGACCCCAATTTTTTCAAAAAAGATTACCTGTCACTACCTATTGCTATCATAGGGGATATTTACATTCCCCTCGATAACAATAAAATTGATTTAAAAAAAATGAAAAGGGACAGTGTAAAAATAAAATAAAAAAAAGCAAAATAAATAATAGAAAATAAAATAAAGCACCCCTGCCCCCCCCGTTGTCGCGCGCAAAGGAGAATGCAAGCATCGTATGTAAACGGCAATTTCACCATGCATGTGAGGTATCACTGCGAACATCAGATCGAGTGCAGTAATTCTAGTAGTAGACCTCTTCTGTGAATCTAAAGTGGTAACCTGTAAAGACTTCTAAAGGCTTTTAAAAATGTATGTAGTTTGTCGCCACTGCATGGGTGTGCACAATTTTAAAGCATGTCGTGTTTGGTATCTATGTACTCAGCATAAGATCATCTCTTTTTTTACCAAACATTTGGGCAATAAAGTGTGTTTTTATGTATTAGAATTCAAAAAAGTGTATTTTTTTCCCCAAAAAAATTGTGAAAATCGCTGCGCAAATTCTGTGTGGAAAAAAATTGCAACACCCACCATTTTAATCTGTTAAAAAATATATATTATGATTGGGGGTTCAAAGTAATTTTATAGCAAAAACAAATAATTTTTTCATGTAAACAAAAAGTGTCAGAAAGGACTTGGTCTTTAAAGAGGAACCGCAGTCTGCTCTCATAATTTGTAATAAAATTTTTTTTCGATCGGGCCTGTTCTCTACTCTCTTACACCCCTTATAGATTTGTTTCAATCCCCTTGACACAGCTGTAGTGCAGTGTTGTAATGATACTGATACAAATTCTAGCTCACAATATATATATTACAATTATATATCTATATATACCTCTATACTATACTATACTATACTATACTATCGCACAAACATAGAGCGACAGTACAGCAAATATTCACATCTTAGTACATATACACACATATATATATATATATATATATATATATATATATATATATATATATATATATATATATATATATATATATATATATATATATATATATAGTTTTCTTGAATAGACCCCCTATTGGTGCGTCTCCAGGTGGGACCAATGTTCAAAGTGTTAACACTTTAACTCTGGACAACTTCCCACCTCCAGCACACTGTCGCAAGTTCAAAGACACAGGAATATCAGTACCCCACAATATAAACACTAGGGAGCTCCCCCTGCTTTGACAATGCAGTCACTCTATTTTTATGACTAAGTGCAAGGCCTTGCAATGAAAGAAATTGTCCTGTTATTTTCTGTCTTCTGCTAGCTAGAAAATCAATACTTGTAATCCACAGGGTTTGTGACCAATAGAACGGTGCAGGATGATGCACAATAGTAATTGGAATCAGGTAAATTGATTGGATACTCCTTCTCAAGGGGAACAAATGTCCAGCATCAATCCCTGGGTAGTGAAATCAATTTGTAAGTCTGTGCAAGTGTGATCTTTTCCAACTGAATTGTTCCATGAGACTATCAGTCCCAGCAACACTTTGCAAACAATCTAAGTGTGTGTAGTGTGAAGCAAAGTTATGGGCGTGAGCCCTCTCACCGCACTGGATCCAGACAGATGGATGTCTCCGTTCCACAAGTTCTCAGTCTGTATGGAGTTGCAGCCACACTGTTACGCTGTTCCTTTCACTGATGACCAGGAGTCCTCGGTTACCTCCTTCATGGGTCTCCGGAACGATCACTCTGCTTCTCCAGCACGCTGTGATCTAAGACAGGATTGCTGGCTGCTGTTCCGCTCCTTCACAGGGTAGGCCGCAACTCTGTGGGACACACACACACCCACGCGTCCCAGGAACAAGAGACCAAGATGGCCACTCCGAGGCCTTTTATATCCTTCCCACAATGCAGTTCAGTTCTCCTGAGATTCATGGGCATTGTGGGTAGGTCAAGTTAATGTCCAAAAGTAAACAATCAAACACTTCAATGTCACTTCCTAAGTGATGAAATATAAAGGTGCTGTACTTTTATATTTTGGCCGCTAGATGGCGCCATATACCAACTTATTAACCTTACAGCAATGCATATAGCTAGAAGCAAAAATTGTCAGATATATATATATATATATATATATATATATATATATATACCGTGATTCTTCTGTACTTGCCAAATATGCTGCAAAAATCTCCCTCCACTGAGTCTGGCTGCAGCCATTTTAACTGTGGGCAGCTGAAGCTGCTGCCTGATCACTTCCTGGATTTACACAGACACACAGAGGCACACCTTTAGCTCTGCAGGTCTCATTGGCCCTCTTATAACTCATCCCCCCTCCCTTCCTGACAAACTCTCACAAGAGTGAGAGAGAGAGAGCTGTGCATGATGTCATAAGCCTAGGCTAATGACCGGACAGGAAGCAGGAAGTTGGCTGTATAAGGTATGTACTGGCAGAAAAAAAAAGCCAACCTCTCCAGGAAGCCTCCCCATTGGCTTTGTACCAGACAGGCTGCATTCTTCTCCTCAAGGCAGAGGCTGTAGGCATCTCCAGGTCTTCAGTCTACTGTCCCAGTGCTGTTACAGTCTGTATGTGGCTCCAGATGGGTTGCCTCCCTGCCGGGCCTGTTTGTGTGTCACTGAACTCTCTGCAATATACTATTGTTGAGCATGGACTCTGTGTGCTCACTGTCCATCACGCTGCACCTATCCCACAAGCAGAACTCAAAACATGAAAGAACATTTTTCAAGTAAGCTTATATTGGATTTTTCAAAAATAACTATTGTCTTTATATGGCTGATGTTATAAAATGAATGCATATGCTGTGATTGTAGATTTGCTTTAATCCTGTCCCACATTGTCCAGATGAGAGCATACTTCCATCATACTTTAATCCCAACTGAACTGTCAGTTAAATCAGCTAAATATATTCCAGGTGCATGAAAATAAACAGTTTGCAAAGTCCTACAGTTAATTATCAGACAGAGGCTGTGGCTGCTTTCTAAAGAAAATAAACTGTAAGATGTTGCACATTTTTTGTTTTGATGTACCTGGAATGTGAATGTTGGGCCTTAATAAAGCTAGTAATACGTTTTTTTTTTTTTGTTTTTTTTTGCCTATAGTTTGAACAAACTGTCGCATCCTTATCCTCTTTTTGAATAACCGTAATATTGGCTGCCAGGGCTTCTCTGCTCATTTCCCCCTTGTCTCCTATGTCGTTCATATAGGCACACAGTTTAGGGATTAGATAGTCTTGGTATTTTTTATAATAAAGCACTGTCAACCCATCCGGTCCTGGGCTCTTACCTACTTGTGTTTCTCTAATTGCCTTTCTAACTTCAATCTCTGTAATAGGGGACTCCAGTGTGGTATGCTCATTTTCCGATAATTTAGTCATTCCCACTTCACTTAGGTAATTTTTGATCTTCGCTTGTTTTTGTTCCCTCTCCTTAGTTGTTACATTTCTATTTATGGAATAAAGCTCACTGTAGAATTCTTGGAACGTCCTTGCAATATCTGGATCCCTATATTGGATCTCGTTTGTTCTAAATCTTATCTTGTCGATATATTTGTTATTTTTTTTTTTACTTAATATCTTTGCCAGGAGTCTACCAGGTCGGTTACTGCCTACATACCTTTCTTTTTTAACAAGGTTATACTTCTTCCTATTTTCCTGTTCAATTAACTGCCGTATAGCCTCCCTGCTCCTAAATAGTTTTGCCAGTGTTTCGCTATCCCCCTTTTTCTTATGATGTTGCTCTAATTTAATGATTTCCTCCTGAAGCACGCGAAAGGTCTCTCCCTGGCTTCTCTTTTTCTCTACCCCCGCCTTAATCATGATCCCTCTGATATAGGCTTTATGGGCCTCCCAGACCATAGTTTCTGATGTTTCCTCAGCGGTATTAACTTTAAAGTAAAATTCTAGTTCTTCTTTAATAAGTTTGTCTATCTTTTCATCATGTAGGAGGTCCTCATTTAGTATCCAGCTACTGCTCCGTGTTTCATGCTTGCTTAATTTTATTTGTAGGCTAAACGGGGCGTGGTCCGAGAACGTCATTGGCCCTATGCTTGTACCCTCAACCTCTTCCACATAGCGATGCTCCACGAAGAATAAGTCCAGCCTAGAGTATGTCGCGTGAACGGGGGAATAGAAGGTATAATCTCTTATGTTCTGATGTTGCATCCTCCATATATCTACCAGCTGCTAATGACGCAGTTTTTTCCTGAGTTTTTTCATCCACTTGCCTTCGGACCCCCGAGCACGCGACGTACTGTCTTTACCTGGCTCTAAACATATATTGAAGTCTCCTGCGATAATGGCCCTACCTCTCTTAAAGGTTTCAAACTTTGCCAAGATTCCCACTAGGAACCTTGCTTGGTTATTATTTGGGCAGTAGATATTTGCCAGGGAACATTCCATCCCTTTCAAGCTACCTCTTATGAACAAGAAGCGACCCTCCGGGTCAATTACTCTCTCCTCTATTGTGAACCCAACTCCCTTTGCAAAACCAATCGCCACTCCTTTTGCCCCTCTTATCGGGGAGTCTCCATAGATCCAGTACGGAAACTCGCTTGTAGCTATTCTCTTGCTTTTGCCTAGGTATAGGTGGGTCTCCTGAAGGAGGACCACCTCTGCTTTCAGGGATCTCAATTCTCCCATTATGTTCGCACATTTTATGGGGGAGTTGATGCCCCTCACATTATATGTGACTATATTTATCCCAGCCATCCTGTTATTTTAGCCCCATTTACACCTTTACGTAGCCCCTCCTGGCTGAATAGTCGGATCCACCAAGGATTGGATTGGTCTCGTCCTACCCTTAACCCCCCCACCCCCCCTCCCTCAACCCCCCTCCTCCCTCTCCACCCGTGTACCCTCCCCCCCCATCCCCCCCCCTCCTCCTGCCCACCCACCTCCCTCCCCCCAAATCCCTCCCGCCCAGCCCCTCGCCTTTTCCCCTTTCCCATCAAGTTGGGGGGAGTATTGGGGTGCCACATGAGCCCCCTGAATGAAGAAAAAAGAAACCCTGGCCTACCCACTCCACCTGGCCACACGGTTTACTCCCCAGAGGTTGAGCTCAGAGGAGGGTCTATTCTGGCCAAGAGCTTCCCCCTGGGTGTAATCCCAGCCATCCCTCCCACACACCCTCCACCCACCCCCCCCCCCCCCGCCCCCACCGACAATAGATCGTATAGAGAGAGAAACAAAGAGGGAAGAGAGAGAGAGAGAGAGAAAGACAAATCCATTTTCAATCACTTTTAACATTCGAGGCCTCTTTCAGTCCCTGTGTTCTTTTGTCATTAGTATTGGTTTCCAAGTGACAGGGTCCCCTAAGTGTTCCTGACTTCCGCTTTTCTCCCACCACCCCGGGATCTCCATTACTGGGATTCCAAGTCGATCGCAGAAATTCTGGGTCTCCTCCGGAAATCTCAGCACCGCCTTTCGGCCGTCCTTACGTCCAGTAAGATTGGCAGGGAAGCCCCAGGAGTATTGGACCTCGTTCGCCTTTAAGGCAGCTAGTAATGGCTTCAAAATTCTTCTTCTGCTTAGAGTTTCTGCGGCTAGGTCCTGGAAGATGTGTAAATTTGTTTCACCGTACTTCACCTGTGGGTTTCTCCTTAAATTCATGCTAATCTGTTCTTTGTCCCGGAAGCTATGGAATCGCACTATTACATCCCGCGGAGTGTCTCCCCTAATTTCGGCTGGTTTCCTAATTCGATGGACTCTGTCTAGGTTTAAATTACCGCTGATATTGCAAGGGCTCTTCAAATCTTTGAAAATTTCCTCCATTTTTTCCTGTAGGTTTTCTTTTTCACCATGCGCTTCCGGGAGGCCTCTAATCCGGAGGTTTTTTCTTCTGCTGCGATTTTCTTGGTCTTCCATTTTGTACCTTATATACCTCTGTTCCTTCTGCAGCACTTCTATCTGCTGTCTCAATTTTCTTATTTCTTCTCCTTGTTTGTCCACTGTTGTTTCAACTTCCTCCACTCTGGTTAATAGGTGGCTCATGTTCTCATTTACAGCGCTGATCTCACCTCTGATTGAGGCCTCCAGTTTTGCAAACATTTCAGCGATTTCTCCCTTGGTAGGGAGCTGGTTTGCCTGCTGGATTTCTTCTGCAGTTTCTACTTCTACCTCGTTACTGGGGGGTCTTGAATCCATCTCCGCCATTTGTTTTCTTGTACCCATTTTAGCCGTTCGATCTGGCGTTTTATTCTTTGCACCTGTTGAATTACTTTCTTTGTTACTTTCATTCATCATATATTTTCTGATGGTTCCCGGGCTTGCACTTGTTCTGGGTGGATTTGCAGGTCCTTTTGTTGATCTTCCTCTCATTTTTTCTACCTATACCTGGTTAGTGGTTCCTCCTCTATTATGTGTGGTGTGTTTTCTGACTTTCCCTATGGCACTGGGGATTACCTTGTTCCCCCAAAATATTTAATTCGTTGCACCGTAGTATTTACTCCACTTATAGTGTTATATTTTAGCGATATATTATTATACTACAGTCACTTTTGTATGTGGATCAGTACGGCAGTCCCCTAGAATGCGATTATTTCCATACTGCTTACATCAATGGGATTAGTCCGCTATATCATACACCCAACTTCCGACACAGGAATAAGTCAGCCTATTGTTATAGTGAGATATTGTGTATTTGTGATCTCAAGTTGCAGCAAAGTCGCATATGCAGGTGCAGCGGTGTACTGGTCAAACAGAAGTGTGCAGTATCCATGTAGATAGACACTACTGAGAGTACTTCTTTGCGTCCCTTACCCACCCCCCAGCACCGATATAAACCAGCTTATTAGTATGAAATAGTTTCATATGAGAGAGGAGTCTTGTTATGGTAGAGTCACGTATACTAATAAGGCAATATAAAGACACATATAAGGCAATGTTTCTATACAGCTTGGCAGATTAGCAATGTTGGAAATAGTCCGAGGCCTCACTTAGCCATCTTAAATACAACAGCAGACCAAGATTAGTGTAGGGAATGATGTTATACTTGATGCTACTTTGATGCGATATAGTCGCAAGTGGAAAGTCGCAGTAACTGACACAATATGAGCAGGTATCCTTGCACTTTAGCAACAAGTGATTTAATGCATCACTTACCCATCTTCAGGCAGCTAAAAGAACCAGAGTCTTACCCACTTTCTTCTCTCCTAGGGCATGCGCCTGTTCCATGCGATTTCTTTGACTTTACCATCAAGCTTCTGTATTAGGTTCTGTATCGGGTTATCACTCTCTGCTACTCTCAATCCCTCCTCTCCCCCTCGATCCCGGCGAGCCGTCCCATTAGGTTCTGATGGGTAATGGACCGTGCATGTCTCCTCTCCTCTCCCCTCCTCTCCCCCGTTTGCGGAGGTTCAGTGGAGCCGTCCAAAATCCTGTCTGCAGCGGCCGCTGTAACTAAGGAGTCAGGGCACCGCTCCCCCCGTTTCCACCCTCCTCCGTTGGAGCCCAAGGACGAGAGACCGGGAGCTGAGACCGCCGGAACCGACAACGCCGTTCGGACAGGGGTGAAGGGGGGGGGGGGCGGCCAGAGACTAATGCATGGTCCACGGGCCTGTTTTAGCAGGCATCATGGTGTGAGGGACACCCAGCAGCCCAGGCTCAGCTCTGACCCGACCCCACCCACATCCGGCTCCTCCTCCTCTCCACCTGTGCTGCTGAAAGCTAGTAATACGTTGACTAGTTATACGTTGTTGGAATTGGTGCTGGAACACACTGGAGGCCAGCGTGCGTGCTCGCTGCACAGCGGGGGACCCGATGCGCGTGGCCAGCGGGCGCAATTGCGCGCACCAGAGCCAGCACGGGGACTTGTGGGTGTAGACACACAAATCCCTGAGCTGTCAGAGGAGAGAAGACAGATCATGTGTTCCTACAAAGTAGGGACAGTGATCTGTCATCTCTCCTAGTTAGTCCCATCCCCACATAGTTAGAAGTCCACAGTGAGGGAACACACAGTTAACACACAGTTAACCCCTTGATTGCCCCCTAGTGTTAACCCCTTCCCTGCCAGTGACATTTATACAGTAATCGGTGCATATTTATAGCACTGATCGTATAAATGTCAGTGGTCCCAAAAATGTGTGAAAATTCTCCGATCTGTCCGTCGTAATGTCACAATAACACTAAAAATCGCAGATCACCGCCATTACACCATTAAAAAAATAAAAATAAATAAAAACACCATAAAAATGCCATAAATCTTTCCCATAGTTTGTAGACGCTATAAATTTTGCGCAAACCAATAAATATACGCTTATTGCGTTTTTTTTACCAAAAATATGTAGAAGAATACATATTGGCCTAAATAGTTTATTCATTATAGCAAAAAGTAAAAAATATAGTTTTTTTTTTTCAAAATGATTACTCTTTTTTTGTTTATAGCACAAAGAATAAAAACCGCAGAGCTGATCAAATACTACCAAAAGAAAGCTCTATTTCTGGGAAAAAAGGACGCAAATTTTGATTGGGTACAGCATTGCATGACCGCACAATTGTCAGTTAAAGCAACGCAGTGCCAAACTGAAAAAAGTGCTCTGGTCAGGAAGGGGGTAAAATCTTCTGGGGGCTGAAGTGGATAAGGAGGATGCCAGGCACCTGTATAGCAGCCTTGTTTGTTTTTCCATATATTTTAAAGGGTGCCTTGACTGAAAAAAAGATTGAGAAACACTGCCATAGACGTTCAGCGGCTGCAGGAGTAAAATGCAGGAGGGAAATTGAGAGATTGATTCCCTATAGGCAGGTGCCCAACCACTCCATGCCTATCCAGGCATACAGGGGGGCCTTCATGGGCCCCTGCAGCATGAGGAGGGTCAGAGTTGAGATCCCTGTGACCCCTGTAGGTATGCCCCAGATGGAGGCCTTCAACTTCTGTGTTGGACTTCTAGTGTGTCTGTACACATAACAAAGATTGGGCTACCTCCCGGCATATCCAATTTTAATTTGTTCAAGATTTGCACCAAGATGGAGGCTCTCTTAATTTAGAGTAAAGGGTTACACTCCCACTACCTACACATACCTACCAACTTTTTGAGATGGGAATGAGGGACACCTATTAGCAAAAGTATGTAGGCATCAGACACACCCTCTGCCACGCCCCCTTAAAGGAGAATTATACAAAAGAAAAATGATTGGTTAAACCCACAAGTGCTTTTTTTTACCACTACTATTCCTTTTATATTGGCTTTTAAAATTTACAAATGCAGCAATTTAGAAATTAGATGAAGGGTTTAGCACTGGGAAACACTTTTTGAATGATAAATAGTGCATTTTACATACAACTGTATAGATTAGAGGAGGAAAGAGGGACAGAGGGACATTGTTCTAAATCAAGGATGTAATGGAAATTTGTAAGTTCTGTATATAATTGTATTGTATTTTATATGTATTGCACACTGCCCTCACTGTGCACACAGCACTAATAATGTTTTCAGTAAATGTTTACATTCTTTTGAGTCCTGATTAGAATAAGCCTGTCTATGTAACGCCCCTTGTTACCATAAATGTACAATTGTAATATTAATGTGATACCTACGTAATCATGTGCATAAAAACCTTCAATTGCGTCATAATAAAGCAGAACAGTTATTTGGAAAGATGCTGAGCGTATCTTTTGTGTCTGTTCCCTACTGCAGTAGTTATTATTAATTTGGAACCACTAATCAATATGAGGATAGGAGTTGCCTATCATCAATTTAACCGAGTCAGCATGGCGAGCTTTGCCTTAGGAGGGGATTCCAGGTGACCCTGAGTATCCGAAACGAGGAGCTTGAGAAGATCCGGGAATTTCTGATAATCAGCCGGCTGAGGTAAGCCTTTTGCTTACATTTGAGTTATCAGACTTTCTTGATCGGTAAGGCATTTTCGGGACAAAGGGTACCTATTTTACTCCCCTTAATCGAACTGTATTGATTGGTGGTTATATGTTATGTTGTCCCTGTCTATTGTCCATTGGAGTGTTATAGATAAGAAAGGGAAGAATAGTGCTGTTCACAGGTATATGTAGTAAATCTGCTAGATAAAGTAGTTTAGAGGCAAGAGGGTATAGGCACACGTAGAGAAGAGAGAAGACTGGCCAGTCATTATGGGCATTGAATTAAGTAAGGGAATGAAGGGTAAGAGACCCTCAAAAATGCCCAGCACAAGAGGAGCGCTATATATGAACCAAAGGTGCGGTTCCGCCTATACTGAGCCCCTAGATTAATGGTTAAAGTGGACAGGGATCCACAATGGGTAACTGGGTTACCAAGGTCCACAGGGACTAAGAATCATGCAGAGTAAACAGCTAGAGAAACAGCTATCTATGTGAGCAGGATGGATCAAGGGTGACATTAACACTACACAGAAAGGGACATTTTCGTGTTAAGTTGTGGGATGAATTTGGGGTCAGGCACTACAACTATTAGAGTCAGAAACAGAGAAATGAGAGTTAAAACAGAATACTTTATATGTTGTCAGAGAGGGAAGATGGGATGAGGACTTTGGCTGCCCGTCTGATCATAGAAGCTAGATATAAAAGATATCTGAACAAAATAAGGAATGCAGAATTTAGGCAGGGAAATAGTAAAGTGTTAAAAGAAAGTGAGAGAATGATATGCATGTGTTGTGTACAAATGGGAAAAATGTAAGCGATTTTAGAGAGATATTGGCGTATGTGTGTGCGAATGCTGGGACCTTTAGTTCTATTGCTTGTGTGTGTCATGTATGCAGATGTGACCCCCTCCTTTGTGCTCTCCTGAAAGAATGTGGTCAGTGATAAGCTGGAAGGACACCATGCCAATTCCAGTTTTTTAGACAAAACATTTATAACAAAATGTGCCGGGTTAACGAATCTAATGGTAAACAATGTGATCACAATTATTTTGAATCTGTTTTCCAAACATGGTAAAATGAAGGTTACATTTAACCGTGTATTACACAAATTGAATATCCTTTGATAGTGGAAACAGTGCATTTAAAAAGGGAAATTAAGTAAAATTAAGTAATAATGAGTATTCATTTCTAATATGAGTTTAACAGTAATATAGATACATTGAAACTGGTTTAGACAACCTTTGGTTGGAAATGAAATCCAGGTTATTGGGGAAATTTGTAAAAATGGGATTAGTTTAGATTAAGATAACAATTTTTGTAATTTTACATTTATTCAATAAGCTCTTATTTAGAGAAAAAAAAAGATTAAGATGAGGTTGTTATTTGGAATAAAGCTGCTATAATATTTAACAAAGCCAAGATGGATGGGATACATAAGAAGTTTTTCTACAAAAATGAAATTTCAAGGTTCTTGATAATAACTTGATGTGCGGTCCATGATGTGAGAGTAATAATAAATAAAATTTAAATATAACAGACCCATCACATCAAGTCCACACACTCTGTTAGGATAGATGCCACCTGCAGCCAGTTGTTTTATAGTTTTTGATGCTTTGTGGTCCATCACACAGATTGTTGATCCTTTTGTTTTTATTTATTTTTATTTTTGAAATCCAAAGCAGAATGTGTGGATTGTGAAATGATGTGCCCCTTTTCCTTGTAAGTACAGTGGTATAAGCAGAAGAATAGTTTGGATTTATGGACATCTCTCCATGAGACCGCAGGGTATTGTTATCGTTTATTATAATATTGCCAGGAAAAAGTTGTCTTTTGAAACATGAAACTGGAGTTCTTACACAAACAGAGTGATAGAAAACAAGCCATTGTAATATATTTATGGAAGCTGGACCCAGTAATGAAGGGTTCACCCCGATATATCAGAGCTGTAGCTTTTATGCAAAGGTGCTATTAGACAAAGTTAGATATTGTTTTGGTCAAACATTTAATTTTGAATGGTCCGACATTCTGCGCAGCAAATATACAGCTAACTAAATGTTTGTCTAATGAAAGGTGTAAAATATGAGTTTGTTTATGTACAAATCTAACAATGAAAAATGCGTACATTTGAATCCAGCCACCTTATTGCCTCTATTGGAGGAGGCTGGAAACAAAGGAAGACACATGTGTTAAATTGATGACGTAGGAATCAGCTGCTGTGAGCCCAGTGCAGGACACACTCCCTGAAGACCCAGATATTTAATTTTTGTAGATTTGAGTATGCAGTTTATCACCCAGAAGGATACTCTGTATTCAAAGTCATTGGATCTTTTTTCCCCAGCTCAAGAAGCAGAGCTCCATGTTTTAGCAAAGCCTGTGAGCTATAAAAAGATTGCATATTTATATAGATAGTCGAGATATTGAGAGCTTTTGGTTCCATTTGAAGGGCCAGAAGTTTGTTTTTACTTCGGCAGGTAAACCAATAAAGCATGCCAAGTTAATTTGATTGGCTGTTTTCAGCCTTCCAGGTTCTTGCTGAGGTAGCCATAATAACTTTCACTCATGGAATCAGACCAGGTGACTAAGGATGCTGCATTTACAGCCCCGGACACTTGATGGGTCTGTGCAACTCACAGATTCCACCCTAGTTCTGGCCCAGTATAGCTGGGATTAATAATTCAACTTTAAGGACCCCAGAACGAGAAGAACAAGTGGTCCACAGGGGGCAACTTCTTATGAAACAGGACTTTGGAAAAGGTGATCATTTATGTCTCCCAGACACTCTTTTCCCTCCAGCTTTTGACACATGGACCGTGTCATCAGTCACAAGCAGTTATGGCTGCCTTAGTAAATGAGCATGGGATAGAGCCAGGGTTCTCCACAGTTGTTTTTATAACATACCACTTCTTGTTTTACCTGTTACCAAAGGTGTTACCAAAAGCTGAACATCCCTTCCAGAGATTACAAAAAGATATATCCAGATGCCCAAGTCAGGATCTTACAAGTATGCATTTGGTCTGTATGGACATGTTTTTTGGATGCCCAGTGGCAACTGGCAAATGCTACTGCAAAGGCCACAGTAAAAAGTGTTATCAGAAGTAGTTTGTAAATATAGAGTGCAGAAAGTACAGAGAGTAACAGGGGAAATCATTTTTTATAGGAGAGTCCTTACTAGAAGTTTTGAGGTTTTATTTTTACACCCCTTACTGTCTCTAATGTAACGGAAAAAGTAGAGTAAGAAACTAGAAAACTTTTGCCTGAATGTTTTCTTATATTTTATCAAGCCCCTAAGGGAGATGTTGGACTCTCGCCCTATGGGATTTGGTTTGGGAGTGTGTTACTCACTTGCTTATATTTTGTCTCAGCAGCTGAAGTCCTCCTTTCGGATCTCACAGAGAATGTTGCTGATCTTTTAAGGTTTTTGACAAACTCATTTATGTGTTTTCTCCCCAATTCCAGATCCTAAAAGTTTGGAAGGATCTAAAACTAAAGCCAGGTGACTTGTGGATTGTTAAGAGACATTTATATATAAGGAAATGTTTGGAGACTCAATACAGCGTCTATTTCATGTACAGTTTTTGCAAAACTTGAAGGAAAAGTCACCTGGATCCACACCAGACACTGCAAAAATGACTAAATTAAAGAAATCTCTGTGTTTGATTTGTTTCCCTCTTGTGATCACAGTCTAGGGTACTTTTTGATTCAATTACTTTAATTGTAAGGGATATATATATTTGAAAAGTAGTTTAGTCATGTTGAAGTCATATTTGTCTTTTGTATGTCTTCCATTTTATGTAGAATTGTCTGTGTTTACATATGCTGATAAGTCAGCATGCTCACAATTAAGCTAGAAGGCCATTCTGGCCACAGGAGTGTACAGCCAGTACTCTGTAAATATGTCTTATCAATCATTTGTTTTTCACAATGAAAAGTAATTTGGTAATGAAAAAGTTGCTCAGCTATTATTTTCTCCACAATGGAGTTTTTTTTTGCCTCTTTGGCCAGAACTACCTCCACCTAAGCGTGTGAAGGTTCCAGTTTAAAGGTGATAGCAGGTATGGTTAGTGATCAAAATATTGATCAAAAGAGGGGAGACTGTAATGGAAATTTGTAAGTTCTGTATATAATTGTATTGTATTTTGTATGTATTGCACTCTGCCCTCACTGTGCACACAGCACTAATAATGTTTTCAGTAAATGTTTACATTCTTTCGAGTCCTGATTAGAATTAGTCTGCCTATGTAACGCCCCTTGTTACCATAAATGTACAATTGTAATATTAATGTGATACCTACGTAATCATGTACATAAAAACCTTCAATTGCGTCATAATAAAGCAGAACAGTTATTTGGAAAGATGCTGAGCGTATCTTTTGTGTCTGTTCCCTACTGCAGTAGTTATTATTAATTTGGAACCACTAATCAATATGAGGATAGGAGTTGCCTATCATCAATTTAACCGAGTCAGCAATCCCTCAAAATTAGGGACAGTTGTGAGCTATGCCTACATCATAGGTACCTTGACAAGGCAGTATGGCTTCCACATACTGTATATTTGCAAATGTGTGCAACAAATTCTTAGACATTTCTTTTTTCTGCTAGCTGATAAGTGCTCTGGGAAACGTTTGTATTGTTTGTTCAGTTGGGCTGAGATATCCCAGGATTTTATTTGATTTTATAGTTTATAAATCATAGTTATGACATTTTCAGAAGAGACAACCTACCTGTGGGTACTGGTAAATATTCAAGAGCTCAGCCACGGCAAGTGTTGGTAGGAAAGTGGCATCACCCACAAATCCAGCGACTTCAGCCCCCTCCATACACGAGTAGTTTGGAACACCCATCTGTCTACCACCAGTCAGTATTCGTAGGGTGGAATCTATTGCTTTAAAAATATATGAACACGTATCAATCAAGTGATAGCCCAGAGTAATGTTGGGAAGGATATTGGGGTCCTTGTTAATCTCATCAATTGCCATAAAGAATGGCATCATGTATTCATATTCTGCTATATCGATCCTGTGAAAGATTTAGAAAGCATATCATTAAATTAAACAGTAATACTAAAATTGTTATACAGATTTAAAAAATATATATATCTTTACTATTTTTACTACTACTACTAACTATTCACATTTTTTTTCATAGTTGTATAAGCCCTTAAAAATAAAATAGATTTTTGATGAAATAAAAAAAAAATTAGAAAGCACACCTCACTCCAGGCAAGCTCTGTCTTCATCATCTAACAACACAACTGGTGGCCTAACGTCAGCTAGGGATGGGTGAAGGTGTCTGGGTTCATTTCACAAACTTACTGAATGACATATCGGTATGGATGTCACACCACTTTCTCAAACTCAATCTTTCTAAATCTGAGCTTGTAATATTTCCTCTTTCCCAGTACCCCCCCCATGATGACTTTACCATTCAGATCAAGAGCACAACCATTGGTCCCTCCACACATGCCAGGGTGCTGGGTGGAATCCTTGACTCTGACTCTCTCCTTCAGCCCCATCATCCAATCCTTGGCTAAATCCTGCTGCATTAACCTCCGCAACATCTCCAGAATTCGACCCTTCCTGACTAATGACACCACAAAGCAATTTATTTACTCCTTGATTATTTCCTGCCTTGGCTACTGCAACTCTCTCCTTAATGGCCTACCCTTACGCAGGCTATCCCCCCCTTCAGTCTATTATGAATGCTGCTGCTAGACTAATATACCTCACTAATCTATCCTGCCCTTCTCTGCCAATCCCTTCACTGGCTTCCCCTACCCCACCGTATGAAATTCAAAATGCTAACCACAACATACAAGGCCAGCCACAACATCACCCCCATCTACATCAGCAACCTCATCTGCAGATATTGCCCAAATCGCCCCCTCCACTCCTCCCATTACCTCCTGCTCTCTAGCTCCCTTGTTACCTCCTCTCATGCTCTCCTTCAGGACTTCTCCAGAGCCTCTCCCAACTTCTGGAACTCCCTGCCCCGGTATGTCCGATCAGCACCTAACCTGTCCACCTTTAGGAGATCCCTGAAAAATCACTTATTCAGGGAAGCCTATCCCACCTCCACCTAACTGTCCCAGAGCCACCCCCATAAAATCATCCCCCATATCTATTACCTTTTGTACCACCACCCCCTCCCTTTAGAATGTAAGCTTTACGAGCCGGGACCTCCTGTCCCTTCTGTATTGAACTGTATTGTAATAGTGCTGTTCCCCCTCTACATTGTAAAGAAATTGTAGGGGGAGCAGGACACAGGGTTCTGCTTTCAATGTGACTTTGAGGGTGACATTGCAAAAACACCAATCCTTTAACCACTTAACAACTGGCCCATAGCCGAATGACGGCTGCAGTGCGGTTGCTTAACTCTGGGAGCGCGTACTATGACGTCCTCCCAGAATTCCCCTCTCGCGCGCCCGCACCCGAACACATCCGTGACTCTGGACCCGGCGCATCACGGATCCCGGTAAATGGCCGCTGATCGCGGCTGTTTACCATGTGATCGCTCCGTCAAATGACGGAGCGATCACATGTAAACAAACCGGCGTCATCTCATGACGCCAGTTCCTCTCCTCCCCTCTCTGTACCGATCGGTACACTGTAACCGGAGAGGGGGATGGATGGATGGCAGCAGCGCTGTGGGCTGGATGTGTAGTGCCCACAGTGATGCTCAGTGACATCCAGCCATCCATCCATCCATGCTCAGCCATCCCTAATGCTCTGCAATGTCCTGCACTACTCTGCAATGCCCTGCAATACTCTGCAATACCCCACAATACTGTGCAATACTCTGCAGTACCCCACAATACTGTGCAATACTCTGCAGTACCCCACAATACTGTGCAATACTCTGCAATACCCCACACTACTGTGCAATACTCTGCAGTACCCCACAATACTGTGCAATACTCTGCAGTACCCCACAATACTGTGCAATACTCTGCAATACCCCACAATATTGTGCAATACTCTGCAATACCCTGAAATACTCTGCAATACCCTGCAATACCCCGCAATACTCTGCAATACCCCGCAATACTCTGCAATACTGTGCAATACTCTGCAATACTCTACAATACCCCGCAATACTGTGCAATACTCTGCAATACCCTGCAATACCCTGCAATACTCTGCAATACCCTGCAATACCCAGCCATACTCTGCAATACTCAGTGATACCCAGCCATACCCAGTCATACTCGGTGATACCCTGCAATACCCTGCAATACCCTGCCATACTCAGCCATACCCAGCCACGCTCAGCCATACTCGGCGATACCCTGCCATACTCTGCAATACCCCGCAATACCCTGCAATACCCCGCAATACTCTGCAGTACCCCGCAATACTCTGCAGTACCCCGCAATACTCTGCAATACTCCGCAATACTCTGCAATACCCTGCAATACTCTGCCATACTCTGCAATACCCTGCAATACTCTGCAATACCCCGCAATACCCTGCAATACCCTGCAATACCCTGCAATACTCTGCAATACCCCGCAATACCCCGCAATACCCTGCAATACCCCGCAATACCCTGCAATACTCTGCCATACCTAGCCATACTCTGCAATACTCAGTGATACCCAGCCATACCCAGTCATACTCGGTGATGCCCTGCAATACCCTGCAATACCCTGCCATACTCAGCCATACCCAGCCACGCTCAGCCATACTCGGCGATACCCTGCCATACTTTGCAATACCCCACAATACTCTGCAATACCCCGCAATACTCTGCCATACCCTGCCATACCCAGCCATACCCAACCATACTCTGCAATACTCAGTGATATCCAGCCATACTCTGCCATACCCAGCCATACTTTGCCATGCTCGGCCATACTCGGCTGTACTCGGCCTCTGTATGTGGCCAGGCTGTGGAAGTCTCACACATGTGGTATTGCCGTACTCAGGAGGAGTAGGAGAATCTACTTTGGGGTGTCATTTTTGGTATGTACATGCTATGTGTTAGAAATATTGTATAAACGGACAACTTTGTGTTAAAAAAAAATGTGTTTTAACCACTTCCCGCCCGCCGGCTGTCATACGACGTCCTTGACTTTGTGCAGGGATATCCGAATGATGGGTGCAGCTACAGGCATCATTCAGATATCAACTTTTTTAGCCGGCAATTCCCTACACCATCAGAACAATCATAGCAGCCATTGGACCATGCACCCATGCCCCTCCTCTCCTCATCTCTAATTGGCCCATGCCACTGCCTTTTAGCTGTCCTCGCCAAGCCACCCAGCCCCTCCCTGATTGTAGTCACAAAGAAGGAGGCGAGAAAAAAAACCACAAACAATTGTCCGAGCTGCTATCTTGGCTTGGGGGGCACAGTAGTGGCTGAATGGGGCAGAGAGGAGATGAGCGGAGATGGGGATTCTGCTACATGAAGAGGCACCATGAGCGGCCTGACCAGAGACACATACCCTGTATGTGTGTGTGACTTCTTCCATGGGGGCCTCCCGAATTCTGCTTTTCCTCACCCTGCCCTCAGACCCTGACTGTTTAGGAACCATAGGTAAATTAGGTGGCCACGAGGCAAACAAGGCTCTCCCCAGGCAGAAGGACAGAGGAGCCTCAGGGCAAGCCAAAAGCTCAAGCACATATTGTGTGTCATTGGTTCAGACTGGACAACCAATAGGCCATGAGATGTTCACTTTGAAAAGTGTCTGCATCAGCCTTGGATACCAAGTAGTAGGCAATCATATGGTTTAGGTATAAGGGTGTAGGGTGCTCTGAATAAAAAGGATGGGCCAGAGGCATTTGTCTGCAATGTAGGATGGATACAGTTCAGGCAGGGTGGTGTCTCGCAACACTTGGGCAGCACTTCATGAGGGAAGCAATCTCTAATGAAGATAAACAAAACAAAAAAAAGGCGCCTCTAAGTGCAGCGGTACAATACTTTATTAGACCAAATGGGGTTAAAACACTTACTAGACATAGGGTTAAAATTATGTGAAAGGATATTGGTATGAAGAAGGGACCAATAGTGTCATGGAACGTCCCACACTCCGCTTGAGTGCTTCCGTCAGTATACCACTTCCTTCCAGTCTGGATACAGATATCAGATATTCCAACTGCTCCCAAGCACAAAACAAGGCGACACTTGCTTAGATGCTAACATGGACTAACTTTTTATTTGAGATCTCACACAAATACTGTATATACAGCAGGATGAGTAAAACCTAACCTAATTAACATGAGCTAATTATCTAATCCTTTATCTAGCTTAGGTGACTAAGAGACATGACCTTTTTGAACAGACTTGTGGTCACCGAGCTTCACACAGTAGTATTCTCACAATAGCAGGAGCTAATTACAATTAACAATACAAACAGTGTTCTCCCCCCCTCCTCAGCCTAGTCATCAACAAACTATAGTAGGAGTAGACTGTTCATCTCCTAGCCAGTCCTGGAGGCCAATGTGATCAGCACACTCAATTAACATGTTGAGTTCAGGATCAAACAAACCAATAATAGTCTTTACATATATATCTTGGGAGATATTGGGGATAAATATTACTGTCCCATTTTAAGCAATCCAAGACATACCCTTCAAGTCACCATTTCCCATATGGCATACACAGGGTCCCCAGAGCCTGTGTGTCCTGGGGGACCAGGACCCGAATCCACAGTAATACCACCTCAAGGGTCCCCAGGCATACAGCTCACAAAGAGCACCGTTCCCCCAAATGCCAGGGCCCATAATCGATCAGCAAGAGGCTTGCATTCAGTCCCCTCCAAAAGCCTCTATCCTGGGTGAGTCTGTCACAAATAGACGTTACGAAAAGTGTCCTGCCCCTTTCACATCATTTCCGGTCCATGAGTTCCACTCTGGTCCCCTTCTGCTGATGTCATCTCTGGGTCCTGCATTCAACGCTAATCTTGGCAGTGCGGCTGATCCCTCTGGTACTTCCCTTTCACTGTGGCTTCCCTCTGCTTTTCAGATGGGATCCATGCTGCATACCGGACCACCTCCAGGACTACCCAATCGGGACTACCCTGACGTTGGACCACCATCCCATTCACTCACTGTGATGAGCCCTTTTTAACCCTATTACTAGTGAGTGGTCTTAACACCATTCGGGCGATTAAAGTATTGTATTGCTGCACTTAGAGGTTCCTTTTTTAATCATATGGTTTAGGTGCTGCCTGTGATTGCAAACAGGCCTGCCGCTGTGTTTGGACAATCGACTTAAAAGCATGGTTGCCACTGACACTCTTTTTTTCATGGACCTGAGGATTGGAGGCATGTTGGGCATGAGAGGGGACCCTGATACACTCTAGAAATTGGAGTCAAATTTTCTTACACAGCACCTCTTGTAAGTGGTGCATTTTGCTCCATCTGGGTTGGTGGCATTACATCTGCCAGTTTTCTCTTGTGTCAGGGATCTAAAAGAGTGTCCAAACAGTATTAGCCCCTCTACTTTGGGTCCTAAACCCTGGGGTTCTTGCACAGGAATTTTGAGCATAAATGATTCTATTTTCCACAAACTGCCTGCAATAGAGGACCCCCAAGCCATTTGTGTCAAGGAGGGCAACAGTGTCCTATCTCACCCTATGCAAATTCAACAACCCTCTGGAAGCATGCCCCATTTCCTACTTCTCACTGGCAGCACCCCAACCCTCCTCCTTGTACTCTTTCCTTGTTTCCTGCTGCCTCAGTCTTACATGGATGGGGGCAGTGGGGAAAAGATCTTGCTGCCCTTAAGACAGGAGGAAATCCTGATCTTTCTCCTTCTACTGTTCCTCTAATACTCAGTCTATTACTCAGTACAGTGTGTGCTCTAGTAAGAATGCTAGAGGATCGACTCACTAATTTCCACCTCATAGTGTTTCACCACTCACCCCCTTCCTTATTTTTCTCCCTATGATTGTAGAAGTTCTTGTGGATTATTTGATTGTAATGTTTACAGGAGAGATTTAGCAGCAGCAATAATGTGAGCAAGAAATGAAAATAGTGAACTGAGCTCTGTAGTAGCAACTTGAGGATGTTTTATTTTCTTTATTTTCTAGCCAGTTGCAGACCCTGGGCAAGCTAGACAATTCGATATTCCAATCGCACACATTCCCGGACAAATGGCAAAAACATTAATGGGTGCTGTAATGATTACCAGTTGGGTTCTGGAAGCATCAGACAAAAGTACATCTTGGCCAGCACACCATGGATCAGCAAGCAGAGTTGTCCAAAAAAGGTTCTTTAATAGAAAAAGGTCACATCACAAGGGAGGTGCAACGTTTCGGGAGCACTTGCCTGACGAAGGGGTCCTGCGTGGCCCCGAAGTGTTGCACCTCCCTTGTGATGTGACCTTTTTCTATTAAAGAACCTTTTTTGGACAACTCTGCTTGCTGATCCATGGTGTGCTGGCCAAGATGTACTTTTGCCTGGGCAAGCAAGACACGTCCAAAATATTTTATCATTGTACACAGGGCATGTCTAGTACGTCCAGTGCTTCTGCCCTGTTGCTGGGATCTCCCCCCCACCCAACCCTGTCCCAGTACCCAGCAATCCAGCTTTGATGCATCATAGCTGCATTGCCAAGTACATAAAGAATGTCCTGGCAGCAGGAGCTGTAAAAAAAAAAAAGAAAGCAGTCTGGCAATGTTTATCAACAACATTGCTCAGCCAGGAATACTCAAAGATACAATGAAACATATTTCATTTTCTATCTTTCTGTTTATTTAGTTTTTTTAAATTACATTTTCCTCTGTTGAACCCCTTATTAACCCTAGGTTTACTCTATTCAGCCCTAATTAACTCCTTATTCTCCTTCTCCATTCAATTAAAATTTTCCTGGTGATTTATTTTAGTTTTTGTTATTTTATTACCTAATATTTAAACTTTTTTTCTGTTTTTGTTTGCTTTGTTCATTAATATTTTTTTATAAATGTTTACATATATTTACACTTATCACACTGAAAAAAGCGCAACATTAAAAAACCTAATTTATTTCATTTGTAAATAACTTTGCAATGCTTTGCACCAAAATCATAATTTTAGTGTTGTTTTAAACAGAACAAATGACAGAATAAAATTTACATGTTTTATGTGCAGTAACACTAGTTATTTTTAAACTAACACTGCTCAAAAATAGAAAAAGTGCCTTTTTTTAGTTTTATTATGTTTAATTGTCTAAGGATTGCAAAAAAAAAAAAAAAAATTGATGCAGGACAATATTCATGAAAAGAAAGCCTCGTTTGTCCTTAACAAAAAACAAAATACGTATTACGTTGGTATCTTAACCACTTCAGCCCCGGAAGGATTTACCCCCTTCCTGACCAGTGCACTTTTTACAATTTGGCACTGCTTCGCTTTAACTGCTAATTGCGCGGTCATGCAATGCTGTACCCAAACGGAATTTGCGTCCTTTTCTTTCCACAAATAGAGCTTTCTTTTGATGGTATTTGATCACCTCTGCGGTTTTTATTTTTTGCGCTATAAACGGAAAAAGACCAAAAATTTTGAAAAAAAAATGACATTTTCTACTTTTTGTTATAAAAAAAATCCAATAAACTCAATTTTAGTCATACATTTAGGCCAAAATGTATTCGGCCACATGTCTTTGGTAAAAAAAATGTCAATAAGCGTATATTTATTGGTTTGTGCAAAAGTTATAGCGCCTACAAACTAGGGTACATTTTCTGTAATTTACACAGCTTTTAGTTTATGACTGTCTATGTCATTTCTTGAGGTGCTAAAATGGCAGGGCAGTACAAACCCCCCCATATGACCCCATTTTGGAAGAGTAGACACCCCAAGGAAATTACTAAGAGGCATGTTGAGCCCATTGAATATTAATTTTTTTTGTCCCAAGTGATTGAAAAATGACAAAAAAAAAAAAGTTACAAAAAGTTGTCACTAAATGATATATTGCTCACACAGGCCATGGGCATATGTGGAATTGCACCCCAAAATACATTTAGCTGCTTCTCCCGAGTACGGGGATACCACATGTGTGGGGCTTTTTGGGAGCCTAACCGCGTACGGGGCCCCGAAAACCAATCACCGCCTTCAGGATTTCTAAGGGCGTAAATTTTTGATTTCACTCTTCACTACCTATCACAGTTTCGGAGGCCATGGAATGCCCAGGTGGCACAAAACCCCCCCAAATGACCCCATTTTGGAAAGTAGACACCCCAAGCTATTTGAACTGTCCTGGCATTTTATGCACAACATTTAGAAGCTTATGTCACACATCACCCACTCTTCTAACCACTTGAAGACAAAGCCCTTTCTGACACTTTTTGTTTACATGAAATTTTTTTTTTTTTTGCAAGAAAATTACTTTGAACCCCCAAACATTATATATTTTTTTAAAGTAAATGTCCTACAGATTAAAATGGTGGGTGTTTCATTTTTTTTTTTTTCACACAGTATTTGCGCAGCGATTTTTCAAACGCATTTTTTTGGGTAAAAACACACTTTTTTAAATTTTAATGCACTAAAACACACTATATTGCCCAAATGTTTGATGAAATAAAAAAGATGATCTTAGGCCGAGTACATGGATACCAAACATGACATGCTTTAAAATTGCGCAAAAACGTGCAGTGGCAGCAAAATAAATACATTTTTAAAAGCCTTTAAAAGACTTTACAGGTTACCACTTTAGATTTACAGAGGAGGTCTACTGCTAAAATTACTACCCTCGATCTGACCTTCGCGGTGATACCTCACATGCATGGTGCAATTGTTGTTTACAATTGACGCCAGACCGACGCTTGTGTTCGCCTTAGCGCGAGAGCAGGGGGGGACAGGGGTGCTTTTTTTTTTTTTTTTTTCCTTTATTATTTTTTTGCTTTTTTATCTTATTTTTAAACTGTTCCTTTCATTTTATTTTTTTTTAAATCATTTTTATTGTTATCCCAGGGAATGTAAATATCCCCTATGATAGCAATAGATAGATAAGGGTCAGGTGGGCCTGGAGGTAGACCAATTCTCTTTAAAGACACAGGGCACATTGGACACCCAGCACAATGGCAGCAAAGGTGCCCAGTGTGTCCCCTACACCAGTAACAAAGAGATGGCCCCTGCCCCAACCTATAACTGACCTTTACAGCAAGGAGCACAAAATTTCCAGCTCAACTCACCAACCAGTCGGCTTACCAACCAAATTAACCTGTCCAACAGTATGCAGTAAAACAGAGGTTTAGTTAGCACATTTGTGTAAGCTCCAAGGCCTCTTCACGGCACCCTGTGTCACTTGCAGTCCTAACCCTTCTAAATGTATGAGAGTCTCCACAATTGGAGGACATGCATCCTAATGGATAGATAAGCAGCGTCTTACCCCACATATGACAGAAGACTTTCACATCTAATGTTGGCGTGTGCGAGGGTGAGTGCACGTGGAAGGATATATACACGTTGTCAGAGGTGGAATACATAATGGAATCATGTTTCCCTTGTGCCCTCCTCTTTAACATTGCAGAAGTAATAAAAAAATGAAGAAAATGGTAATCAAAAAAGGTATCTCTCTCCATGCAGAGATAAGCAGAGAGATAATACACACTCCATGCAGACAAATGAATAGAGGTCATACACACTACATGCAGACAGAGGCCGAGAGAACATACACACTCCATGCAGACAGAGGCAGATAGAGCATACACACTCCATGCAGACAGAGGCAGCGACAGCATACACACTCCATGCAGACATAGGTAGATAGCTCATACACACTCCATGCAGACAGAGGCAGAGAGATCATACACACTCCATGCAGACATAGGTAGATAGATCATACACACTCCATGCAGACAGAGATATCATACACACTCCATGCAGACAGAGGCAGAGATATCATACACACTCCATGCAGACAGAGATATCATACACACTCCATGCAGACAGAGGCAGATATATCGTACACACTCAATGCAGACAGAGGCAGAGAGATCATGCACACTAGATGCAGACATATAATTCATATACACTCCATGCAGACAGAGGTAGATAGATCATACACACTTCATGCAGGCAGAGAAATCATACACAAACAATGCAGAAAGCTCATACACACTCCATTCAGAGACATCGTACACACTCCATGCAGACAGAGTCAGAGAAATAATACACACTCCATGCAGAAAGATCATACAAACTCCATGCGGACAGAGGCAGAGAGATCATACACACTCCATGCAGACAGAGGCAGAGAGATCATACACACTCCCTCTGCAGGCAGATGCAGAGAGATTATACACACTCCATGCAGACAGAGAAATCATACACACTTAATGCAGACAGAGGAAGAGAAATAATACACACTCCATGCAGACAGAGGCAGAGAGATCATACACACTACATGCAGACAGAGGCCAAGAGATCATACACACTCCATGCAGACAGAGAGACAGAAAAATCATACACACTCCATGCAGACAGATACATATACATCATAACATGCCATGCAAAAAGAGGCCGAAAAATCATATACACTCCATGCAGACAGAGGCAGAGAAATCATACACATTCCATGCAGACAGATGCATATACATCATACACACTCCATGCAGAGAGAGGCCAAACAATCATACACACTCAATGCAGACATAGGTAGATAGAACATACACACTCCATGCAGACAGAGGCAGATATATCATGAACACTTAATGCAGACAGAAAGATCGTACACACTCCATGCATACAGAGGCAGAGAAATCATACACACTCCATGCAGACAGATGCATATACATCATACACACTCCATGCAGAGAGAGGCTGAAAAATCATACACACTCCATGCAGACAGAGGCAGATAGATCATACACACTCCATGCATACAGATGTAGAGATATACACACTCCATGCAGACAGAGGCAAAGAGATCATACACACTTCATGCAGACAGAGGCAGATACATCATACACACTCCATGCAGACAGAGGCAGATACATCATACACACTCCATGCAGACAGAGGCAGATATATCATACACACTCAATGCAGACAGAGGCAGAGAGATCATGCACACTAGATGCAGACATATAATTCATATACACTCCATGTAGACAGAGGTAGAGAGATCATACACACTTCATGCAGGCAGAGAAATCATACACAAACAATGCAGATAGCTCATACACACTCCATTCAGAGACATCGTACACACTCCATGCAGACAGAGTCAGAGAAATAATACACACTCCATGCAGACATGTAATTCATATACACTCCATGCAGACAGAGGTAGAGAGATCATACACACTCCATGCAGACAGAGACATCATACACACGGTATGCAGACAGAGACGTCATGCACACTCCATGCAGACACAGTCAGAGAAATAATACACACTCCATGCAGAAAGATCATACAAAATCCATGTAGACAGAGGCAGAGAGATCATACACACTACATGCAGACAGAGGCAGAGAGATCATACACACTCCATGCAGACATAGCTCTGGTGGGGAAGGACTGCAGAGCTGCAATGTATTGGTGCTAATAACAATGACACTGTGCTTCTCTGATGTGAAATATTGGGGTGTCTTTATAAACACAATACAATCATGGTAATATACTTACTCTATGCACATATACATTTTTAGCAATGTTCCCTTTTCCATTCTACAAACTCCAGCGGCAGTGTGTACAGAGACCAGCCCTCCGATCATCACATCTCCTCTCTGGTAATACTCGTATTCAAACAAAGGGGTTTGAGTGTAGAGATGACACCCAGGAATCATCTTATTTCTAGATGAAGGATTTTGTCCTTGTAGGATGGAGACAACACCGGAAAGGACAATGAGGACCAGAAATCTGTCCATGACAGAGGACATCACCAACAGCTGTGTGCGTCCTCCGCACTCTCCAGCACTTTATATACAATATCTGAGATTAATTTAGAAACGTCAGATATATATATATATTTTTTTATAAATTCATAATAATATCAATCCTCTCTGGATGCTTCAGGCTGAAGGCTTAACCAGTTCTTGTCCTAAAAATGTTCAGGTATCTGTAAATGTGTTATGTTGGCCACACAGTAACCATTTTTTTTGTTCAACTAGCAAGTTGAACAAAAAAAAAATCTGATTTCCCCCAATTACACACTCAAGGTGGATGGGGGAATCACTCCCACTGTGCTATTGTGTTCTGACAGCAGGGAGTCTTCCTCACCATCAGAACACATTGATCAGTTTTTTCCATCTATAACCGGCGGCACTGATTTCTCACGAAAAGCCAGACAGGATGGTTGTACAGAAGTCAAGGTAGATAGATTTCTGTACAACCAGCTTGTCCATACAGGGATCAAAATTAAGCCGGTCCCTACTTAATCAGTCACCTGTAAGAGGGGCTTCATGGTTTGCTGGTTTGGCACCATAGTCACAAGTCCATAGTCCCACCCCAGCCCTGCTAGAATGCTAACCTCCTGCTATGGCCAAACCCTCCACCATCTTGTTCCCTGCTCCTTGCCATAAGCCTCCGCTCAACAGTCCCAACCATAGACCTTTGAAGGAATATCCACACAAGTAGTTTTGCTGCACTTTATTGGTGATGATCAGAAAAACACATTACAGTTGCATCACAAGGACATACATTCAAGAGTCACTTGACATTGCACAGTCAATCACATTTATTGGACAAGCCACAATAGTCACAAGTGAAAGCATTTGAAGCACTTCAGTAGCCATCTCCCTTACAGTCTCTCCTCACCCAGGGTCATTAGTACTCACAGGATTGTGCTCTCTGAAGTCACCTCCTTGCTAAGTACAGCTCTCCTGGAAACCCTCAAGGCAAGCAGCCTCATGCAGGTATCTCTGACCTGGCCTAAAAGGCCTTCTGCAGTCCACCCCACCCCCCACTCTATAAGGGACAGAAAGACTACAGCCGACTCCTCCTGAATACAAGTCCACTCCACCCAGACTTCTTCCCTGGGGCCTAGCACCTGAAGACACTGTTTTCTGTAAGCAGACACTATTCTGGTACAGAGCTATCTAGTAGAAAAATGGCACCTGCCTACACACCTTTAGGACACTGTACTACAGCAGTGGTTCTCAACCTCAGCCCTCAAGTACCGCCAAGGGGCCATGTCAGACATCCCAACCTGAAAAAACTCATTTCAGGGAGGTGGCAAACTCATTTCAGGGAGGTTTTGCGCCGCCGCTGAAACCCCCCGCCCAATTAAATGCAGTCTCACCGTGCCCATCATTTGAGCCTCACCGTGCCCATTAGGGATGAGCTTCGTGTTCAAATCGAACGTATGTTCGACTCGAACATCGCCTGTTCAACTGTTCGCCGAATTACGAACGATATGGGCCGTTCACGCCAAATTCAAGTGGCGTGTCACGGCCCATAATTCACTGCGGCATCGCAGTGCATTGCTGCCTGATGATTGACCAAGCATGCACTATGACCCGCATGCTTGGCCAATCACAGCGCCGTCTGAACAGAGAGCCGTAATTGGCCAAAGCCAAGGAGAATTTTAGGGCTCAGGGGGTTTAGTACACGCCCCACACTATATAAGGCCACCTGCACGGCGGCCCTGTGTAGTGTGTTCCGGCGTTCATAGATAGAGACATACAGACAGACAGACATTGTCATTTGATTTAAGTTAGATAGAGTAGGCAGGTCGAGTCAGTTAGCTGCAGTTACAGTGTATTGTGTATATATATATGTATCCCAGGTGTTGTATATGTGTGTATATATATATATGTATTTATATATACACACACTGTATTCAGTTTAGCTAGATCATGTTCTTCTCTTCCTAATATACTGACAGGCAGGCAGGTGTTTTTACAGTATTTCTAATTACTGTACTGTGTACCCTGCACAATCTGACCTACAGTATAGCAACCTGCAGCCAGGTGCTTGTGTAGGCTCATTAAAGTATTTCCAGCTACTTTACTGTGTACCCTGCACAGTCTGACCTACAGTATAGTGTCATGAAGATCCTGCCAATAATCAGCGATCCAGACGCAGGGGGACACGGCCGCGGGTTCCACTGCGCATGCGCGCGCGTTCACGGGTGCTGTCATGCACGGGCACGCGCACGCGCACTCCCGCTAGTGCCAGGCGGGCTATTTAAACCGGCCTGTCACACTCCATCCCCGCTGTCTGCTCTACAGCGTTCTGTGAGTGTTACCTGATCTGATCTGTGTTTCCTGTTATCTGACCCGGCTTCCTGTTTGACGATCCTGCTATCTGCCTGCACCAGACCCTCTTGGCTTGCCTGACCACCCCTCTGCATTACCCCTGGTACCTCTGCTGTCCGAACGTTACTGACCACCGGCTTGTTGACCCTCCGCTGTGTTCATCAGCTTCCAGTCTGCTATTACCTGCTGTTGTTCCTGGTTCCAGTCCAGCTTCCAGTTTGCTATTACCTGCTGTTGTTCCTGGTTCCAGTCCAGCTTCCAGTTTGCTATTACCTGCTGTTGTTCCTGGTTCCAGTCCAGCGTTGCAGGCTACCTTCTGCTGTGTTCCAGCCCAGCGTTCCAGGCTATCTTCTGCTGTGTTCCAGCCCAGCGTTCCAGTCTATTACCTGCTGTTGTTCCTGGTTCCAGTCCAGTGTTCCAGGCTATCTTCTGCTGTTGTTCCAGTCCAGCTTCCAGTCTGCTATTACCTGCTGTTGTTCCTGGTTCCAGTCCAGCTTCCAGTTTGCTATTACCTGCTGTTGTTCCTGGTTCCAGTCCAGCGTTCCAGGCTACCTTCTGCTGTGTTCCAGCCCAGCGTTCCAGGCTATCTTCTGCTATGTTCCAGTCCAGCGTTCCAGTCTATTACCTGCTGTTGTTCCTGGTTCCAGTCCAGTGTTCCAGGCTATCTTCTGCTGTTGTTCCAGCCCAGCTTCCAGTCTGCTATTACCTGCTGTTGTTCCTGGTTCCAGTCCTGCATTCCAGTCTCTGTCCTCAGTCTACTCCTCAGACTACTGACTCCAGAGGGTGCCACCACTACTGGACTTTCAGCAACTGTTGATCCTGCCAGGCACCCATACCACTCTTCACTCCTGGCCCTCTGTCTCCATTCCAGGGGATCGGGAGTGGGAGCTGTAAGGGAGGTCTTTTCCTGCACTTCAGGCTCACAACCTACCAGGTACGTGACAGTAGCAGACAGCCATGTCTGAGCCTGAGCAGGGAACGTCTCCCATGGAGGAACTCTGTGCACACCTGGCAGGATTGACTGAAGCAGTCAAGAATCTGCAGCAAGGATACACCAGGCTGGAGGAACGAGTGTTAACTTTGTCTAATCCCATTGGGGCTCAGGGAGTTCCTTCCGCTTCTGCTCCTTCAGTCGGGCCTTCCTCAACAGTGGTGATGCTCCCTCCAGAACCCAAGGTCCCGACGCCTGAACGTTTCTCCGGAAATCTCCTCAAATTCAGGGCTTTCCGTAACTCCTGTGAACTGTTCTTTGCTCTTCAGCCACGTACCTTTTCCCTTGAGGCTACTAAGGTGGGCTACGTTATCTCTCTGCTTTCTGGTGACCCCCAAACCTGGGCCCACCGCCTCTTGGAGCAAAAGGACGTATCCTTGACTAATCTTTCCGCCTTCTTTGATGCACTAGGTCAGCTGTATGATGACCCCCAGCTGTCCGTGACTGCAGAAGCGGCTTTGCACACCCTTCAGCAGGGTCGCAGGGCTGCAGAAGACTATGTGGCGGAATTCAGAAAGTGGAGTGTAGACACGAATTGGAATGATGCGGCTCTCCGCTATCAGTTTCGAATGGGACTTTCTGACTCTCTGAAAGATGAATTGGCCAGGGTGGGTACCCCACAGACTTTGAACGCATTGATCGATCTAACCATCCAGATCGATCGACGTCTAAGAGAACGAAGGACTGAGAGAGCGATGGGAACCTCTCGCCCAACTTGGGTTACCCCTAAAGTTCCCCATCATACATCACCAGCACCACCAATGTCTACATTTAACCCACCTGAACCAATGCAATTAGGAGGAACGACAACGTCGTTGAGTGAATAATCTGTGCCTGTATTGTGGGGAACCTGGGCACTATGTCAGGAACTGTCCCCTTAAACTTCGTAAGTGCCTATCTCTGTCCTCTGACTATGTTGCACCTCTGGTTAAGAACACTACTCACCTTGCTCTCTCTCTCCTGTTACAGCTTCCAGGAGAGACCCTGCAAATAGCCGCCATTATTGACTCTGGAGCTTGCAGTTGTTTCATGGACTCTCTTTTTGCTACCCAACACCGGATACCTCTGTTGCCTAAAACCCATGGACTTTCCATTCATCTAGCTGATGGAACAGCCATTAAGTCAGGGCCTGTTACCCAAGAGACTGTTCCAATACCCGTTTCCATCTCCAATTCTCATCAAGAACTGTTACGCCTAGATATCATCGCTTCACCTATGTTCCCCATAATCCTCGGCATGCCATGGTTACAGGCCCACAATCCTGACATTAATTGGATCACAGGTGAGGTTACCTTTTCCTCCTCATATTGCCAACAGTCTTGTAGACTTCAGGACACTCAGAAGAATCCTACCTTGCTCTGTTTAAACACAGATCCTAGTCTGCACCTTTCCATCCCTTCTGCATATCATGATTTCTTAGATGTATTCAGCAAGCAGGGGGCAGAAGCCTTACCCCCTCACCGGGCCTATGACTGTCCTATTGAATTACTCCCCGGTGCCGAGATACCTTTTGGAAGAATATTTCCTTTAACGGAAGTGGAACAAGGGGCTTTAAAAGAATATATCGATGAGAATCTAAAGAAAGGCTTCATTCGTCCATCCACGTCTCCAGCAGGTGCAGGTATCTTCTTCGTACAAAAAAAAGACAAGACCCTCAGACCATGTGTAGATTACCGTGAGCTGAACAAAATCACTGTTAAGAACCGTTACCCTCTTCCTCTGGTACCAGAGCTGTTCCAAAGACTTGGGACAGCTACCATATTCACTAAGCTTGACCTCCGCGGAGCCTACAATTTGGTTCGTATTAGGGACGGAGACGAATGGAAGACCGCCTTTCGTACCCGTTATGGACATTATGAATACCTTGTGATGCCGTTTGGGCTGTGTAATGCTCCTGCTACATTCCAGTACTTCATCAATGATGTCTTACGAGACTTTCTAGATCTGTTTGTTATCGTCTATCTAGACGACATACTAATTTTTTCTTGTTCCCTTGAATCCCATCGCAGGCACGTCAGAAGTGTATTGGCCCGGCTTCGACAACACAGTCTATATGCAAAAGCTGAGAAATGTGAATTTGAACAGGAAAGTATTCCATTTTTGGGGTTAATCATTTCCAGCAAGGGCATTAAGATGGACCCCCAAAGGTCACTGCAGTACTAGACTGGCCAGTCCCAACAGATAAGAAGGGGATCCAGCGATTCGTTGGATTTGCTAATTTCTACCGCAAATTTATTAAGGGGTTTTCAGCCATCATCACACCCATCACACAGCTAACTAAACAGGGTACACGTTTCCACTGGTCTGCTGAGGCTCAAAAGGCTTTCGAGACTCTCAAGGGCCTTTTCACCTCTGCTTCCGTGCTAAAACATCCAGATTCCTTTCTGCCATTTGTACTAGAGGTGGACGCATCCGAAATTGCGGTAGGGGCAGTGTTGTCCCAAAGACAGGGAACTAAGGCCCTGTCATATCCTGTGGCCTTCTTCTCTCGTAAATTGTCCACGGCAGAGAGAAATTATGATGTAGGTGACAGAGAATTATTGGCTATCAAATCCGCGTTGGAGGAGTGGCGCTATCTGCTAGAGGGTGCCGCTCATCCAGTCTTAATTTTTACAGATCATAAGAACCTGGAGTATTTGAGGTCTGCAAAAAGGTTGAAGCCACGCCAAGCCAGGTGGGCCCTCTTTTTCTCCAGGTTCTCTTTTCATGTCACTTATCGCCCTGGTTCCAAGAATACCAAGCCTGATGCCCTATCCAGGATGTTTCAAAAGCCCCAAGAGGTTTCCCCTCCGGACACCATTCTGTCCTCGGGGAATTTTCTTTTGCTTCAGGGAGATCTGCTTTCCCGGATTAAGCAGGCTTCCGCAGAATTGGGATCTTCCATTAGGCCAGAACTCCAAGTTAAGGATGGGTTATTATGGCACGAGAATAGGATTTTTATACCTGAAGAACTACGAGTTTCAGTACTAGAACTCTGTCATGACCATGCTTTTGCTGGGCATTTTGGAGTGGCTAAAACTACTGATCTGGTACAGCGTACCTTTTGGTGGCCTCAGTTACGTGATGATTGTAGATTTGTTGAATCCTGTACCACCTGTATCAGAAACAAGGGGCACAGGACCAAGGCATGGGGTTTGTTAAAGCCATTACCTGTCCCAGATAGGCCTTGGAAGATGCTTTCTATAGATTTTATTGTGGAATTACCTCCGGCTGGGGGTTTCACCTCAATTTTTGTCATAGTAGACCGGTTGTCGAAGATGGCCCACTTTGTCCCAATGAAGGGCACTCCCTCAGCTACAGAAACGGCACAGGCATTCATTAGAGAAGTCATCAGGCTCCATGGGGTACCAGTTAATATCGTTTCTGATCGGGGGGTACAGTTTACCTCCCGATTCTGGAGGTCTCTATGCAAAACATTGAAGATTGAACTCTCATTTTCATCTGCTTACCATCCCCAGACTAATGGGCAAACAGAGAGAACAAACCAGACTCTTGAACAATATTTACGCTGTTTTTCTTCATTTGCCCAGGATGATTGGATTTCTGTTCTTCCATTGGCTGAGTTTGCCTACAACAACTCTATTCATTCCACTATCAAACAAACCCCATTTTTTGCAAATTATGGTTACCACCTTTCTTTTCTGCCTAATTCTCTTCCAGAGTGCACAGTACCCGCAGTTCAGGAGAGGTTGGACTTCTTCACTTCCAACAATCAAGTTTTGCAGGAGACCATGACCAGGACCCAGGAGTATAATAAAGCAACTTTTGATAAGAAGAGACGAGGTGAGCTGTTACTTACACCCGGGGACCAGGTATGGTTATCTACAGTAAATCTCAGGATGGCTTGCCCATCAAAGAAATTGGGTCCCAAGTTTCTTGGCCCATTTCCTGTTAAACGAAGGATTAATGAGGTGGCATACGAACTTGAACTTCCGGAGTACGGATCCTCCTGATCCAATTTTGGTGGATGGGGAGGAAGAATTCGAGGTGGAGGCTATCATGGACTATAGGAGAAGAGGCAACCAAAATCAATTTTTGATAAAATGGAGGGGGTTCGGCCCAGAAGAAAATTCTTGGGAACCCGAGGACAATATTCATGCTGAAAATCTTTTACAATCTTTTAAAAGAGCCCATCCAGAGAAATTCTTTCAAAGGGGCATCCGGAGGCTGCCCCTTGGGGGGGGCAATGTCATGAAGATCCTGCCAATAATCAGCGATCCAGACGCAGGGGGACACGGCCGCGGGTTCCACTGCGCATGCGCGCGCGTTCACGGGTGCTGTCACGCACGGGCACGCGCGCGCGCACTCCCGCTAGTGCCAGGCGGGCTATTTAAACTGGCCTGTCACACTCCATCCCCGCTGTCTGCTCTACAGCGTTCTGTGAGTGTTACCTGATCTGATCTGTGTTTCCTGTTATCTGACCCGGCTTCCTGTTTGACGATCCTGCTATCTGCCTGCACCAGACCCTCTTGGCTTGCCTGACCACCCCTCTGCATTACCCCTGGTACCTCTGCTGTCCGAACGTTACTGACCACCGGCTTGTTGACCCTCCGCTGTGTTCATCAGCTTCCAGTCTGCTATTACCTGCTGTTGTTCCTGGTTCCAGTCCAGCTTCCAGTTTGCTATTACCTGCTGTTGTTCCTGGTTCCAGTCCAGCTTCCAGTTTGCTATTACCTGCTGTTGTTCCTGGTTCCAGTCCAGCGTTGCAGGCTACCTTCTGCTGTGTTCCAGCCCAGCGTTCCAGGCTATCTTCTGCTGTGTTCCAGCCCAGCGTTCCAGTCTATTACCTGCTGTTGTTCCTGGTTCCAGTCCAGTGTTCCAGGCTATCTTCTGCTGTTGTTCCAGTCCAGCTTCCAGTCTGCTATTACCTGCTGTTGTTCCTGGTTCCAGTCCAGCTTCCAGTTTGCTATTACCTGCTGTTGTTCCTGGTTCCAGTCCAGCGTTCCAGGCTACCTTCTGCTGTGTTCCAGCCCAGCGTTCCAGGCTATCTTCTGCTATGTTCCAGTCCAGCGTTCCAGTCTATTACCTGCTGTTGTTCCTGGTTCCAGTCCAGTGTTCCAGGCTATCTTCTGCTGTTGTTCCAGTCCAGCTTCCAGTCTGCTATTACCTGCTGTTGTTCCTGGTTCCAGTCCTGCATTCCAGTCTCTGTCCTCAGTCTACTCCTCAGACTACTGACTCCAGCGGGTGCCACCACTACTGGACTTTCAGCAACTGTTGATCCTGCCAGGCACCCATACCACTCTTCACTCCTGGCCCTCTGTCTCCATTCCAGGGGATCGGGAGTGGGAGCTGTAAGGGAGGTCTTTTCCTGCACTTCAGGCTCACAACCTACCAGGTACGTGACAATAGTTACCTGCAGCCAGGTGCTTGTGTAGGCTCATTGAAGTATTTCAAGTTACTGTACTGTGTACCCTGCACAGTCTCACCTACAGTATAGCTACCTGCAGCCAGGTGCTTGTGTAGGCTCTTGACATATTTCCAGTTACTGTACCGTTGCAGGCCAATAGTATGTCTGGAAGGCCAACAAGGAGAGGCAGACAGTCACAAGCCAATAAAAGAGGGCAAGCAGGCTCTGTGTCTAGAGGCAACAGTGTTGGTCGTGGACACGGTGCATCCTCATCAGCACATAGCCGTGGGACATGCTTGGCCTTTTTTTCAGCAGCTGGCCGTGTTGAGCCGCAACATGCGGAAGACTTGGTCGAGTGGATGACCAAGCCGTCCTCATCCTCCTCATCCTCTCTCACCCAGGCTCAGGGTACTTTGTTGGGCAAAGCAGCTGCCAACACGGCCTCTTCCCTCGGCTCAATGGCATCAGTGACTCCTTCCCTAGTCCCACCATGTCCTCCTGAGGAGTCCCTCGAACTGTTTGACCACAGTGTTGGGTACATGCTCCAGGAGGATGCCCAGCATTTTGAAGGCTCTGATGATGATACTGAGCTAGATGAAGGCAGTAACATGAGCACGGACAGAGTGGGTGCCCAAGAAGGACAGCAATCTGGCAGTCATGTTCCCCCTGCTGCAGCATACTGCCAGGTTTGCTCCAGTAATGAGGAGGGAGGGGATGATGAGGTCACTGACTCAACGTGGGTGCCTGATAGGAGAGAGGGGGAGGAGGAGGAGGAGGCACATCACCAACTAGGCAGGATGCCCTCCAGGGGCCAGCCTAAGGGCAGCGCACTGACTGAATTACACCTCAGAGCTCTGCATGTGCAGGGTGCTGCTGTCTCTGCACGTTATTCCAAAAGTTCTTTGGTGTGGGCCTTTTTTGAGACGAGTGCATGAGATCCCACCACTGCTATTCGCAACATATGTCTCAAGGATATCTCACGTGGCCAAAACATCACCCGCTTGGGCACCACATGCTTGACCAGACATATGTTGACCTGCCATGCAGTTCGTTGGCAAGAGTACCTAAAAGACCCACACCAAAGAACAAAGAGGACCTCTCCTTGCTCCTTATCAGCTGGGATCTCCAACCCCACTATACCTTCAGTCCTCTCTGAGACCTGCACTGAGAGGAATGAAGGTGTAGAATTAGGTGTGTCACAGCCAAGTACTTGCGGGCAATCTGCTATCGGTACACCAAGGTCAGATTGTACCAGGCAAATTTCCCTGCCCCAGCTGCTGCACCGCAGAATGAAGTTTGCTCCCAGCCATCCACATGCCCAGCGGTTGAATGCTAGCTTGGCAAAATTGCTAGCACTTCAACTGCTACCTTTTCAGTTGGTAGACTCTGCCCCTTCTGTGAGTTTGTGGAATGTGCGGTTCCTCAGTGGCAGGTTCCCAAATGCCACTTTTTCTCACAGAAGGCGATTCCGGCTCTCTACCGGCATGTGGAAGGCAATGTCTTGGCCTCGCTGGACAGGGCCGGTCAGCGGTTAGGTGCATATTACCGCTGACTCATGGTCCAGTAGGCATGGACAGGTTTGTTACCTAAGTTTCACGGCACATTGGGTGACTCTTCTGGCAGCTGGGAAGGATGCAGGACAAGGTGCAGTAGTGTTGGAGGTTGTTCCGCCACCACGCCTCCAAAATGCCACTACTATTCATTCTGACACACCTCTCTCCTCCATCCCCTCCTCTTCTTCTTCCTCCATGGCCTCTTCCTGTGCTTTGTCCTCGGAACCAGCGGTGCTCTGTAGGCATTCAAGGGGCTACACAAGTACGCAGGCCAAAAGATGTCATGCGGTGCTTGAGCTGGTGTGCTTGGGGGACAGGAGCCACACTGGGGCAGAGGTTATGTCAGCTCTGCAAGGGCAGGTTCAGAGGTGGTTGACGCCATGCCAACTTAAGGCAGGAATGGTGGTTTGCGACAATGGCACCAACCCCCTCTCTGCCCTCTGACAGGAACAAATGACCCATGTGCCCTGTTTGGCTCAAGTCCTTAACTTGGTGGTGCAGCGGTTCTTGGGCAGGATGTCCTGAGGCAGGCCAGGAAAGTCTGTGTGCATTTCCGCCGGTCATATAATGCCAGTGCTCGACTGGCAGACCTCCAAAAGGAATTTAACCTGCCCAAGAATCTAATCTGTGACATGCCCACCAGGTGGAACTCAACGTTGGCCATGCTGCAGCGGCTGCACATGCAGCAGAGGGCCATCAATGAGTACCTGTCCGACTATGGCACCAGGACAGGGTCAGGGGAGCTTGTTTTTTTTCCCCACGCCAGTGGGCCATGATCAGGGATGCATGCACTATCCTGTCACCATTTGAGGAGGCCACGAGGATGGTGAGCAGTGACAGTGCATGCATCAGTGACACTGTCCCCCTTGTTCACCTGTTGGAGCACACGCTGCGTGGAATAATGGACAGGGCACTTGAGGCAGAACAGAGGCAGGAAGAGGAGGACTTCCTTAGCTCTCAAGGCCCCCTTTATCCAGACAGTGTTCCTGCGTGCCCACCGATCACACAGGAAGAGTATGAGGAGGAGGAGGAGGAGGATTGTGTCAGCATGGAGGTGGAGCCTGGCACTCAGCATCAGCAGCAGTCTTTAAGGGATCATTTACAGTCCCAAGAAACCCATGGACCTGTACGTGGCTGGGAGAAGGTGGCTGCGGACCAGGTCGTCCTTAGTGACCCAGAGGACCTGGGACCGAATGCCTCAGCAAACCTACGCTGCATGGCCTCCCTGATTCTGCAAAGCCTGCGGAAGGATCCTCGTATTCATGGTATCAAGTAGAGGGATCAATACTGGCTGGCAACACTCCTTGATCCACATTACAAGGGTAAGGTTGCGGACCTTATCGTGCCGTCGCAGAGGAAGCAGAAGATGAAACATCTTCGGGAGGCCTTGCAGAAAGGTCTGTGCAACGCGTTCCCAGAGACTGGGAGGTTACAAACTCCTGTTCCTGGACAACATGTCGCTGAGGCTTTAGTCAGTCAAAGAAGGAGTGGTGGAGAAGGTGGTCGCCTGACCGATGCGTTCAGACAATTTTTTAGTCCGCAGCCCCAAGGTATGATGGGTTACTGGGTCTTGAGGATGGATCACTGGCCAGAGCTTGCGCAGTATGCAATTGAGCTACTGGCCTGTCCTGCATCCAGCGTTCTTTCGGAACGCACATTCATTGCTGCTGGAGGCTTTGTAACCAATCACAGAGTGCGTCTGTCCACCGACTCGGTTGATCCACTGACCTTCATAAAAATGAATCAGTCTTGGATCACCACCAGCTACCAAGCACCTGATGCTGATGTAACCGAATAATTTTTTTTGAAAATGTCAGATCCCTTCAAAGACTGCCTATGCTGATGCTGAGTGGCTATCCTGTTATGCTGAGTAATAATCCTCTTCCTCCTCAATGATCATGCTGATAGCTTGTAAGAACATTTTTGGTTCTGGGCGCCGCCACCAGTGGCTAAGGCCCAGTTTTTCAGCCCGTTTAACAGGGGCATGTAATTACAATTTTTGATGCAATTCTTTGCAGCAGGGCTAGTTCCTGTGCTCCAACTAGAGTATCTGTGAAGGGTTGCAGTGTTGTGGAACCAGCACCAGTGCCCAAGGCCCAATTTTTCAGCCCCTGTTTAACAGGGGCGTGTAATTACAATTTTTGATGCAATTCTTTGCAGAAGGGCTAGTTCCTGTGCTCCAACTAGAGTATCTGTGAGGGGTTGCAGTGTTGTGGCACCAGCACCAGTGCCTAAGGCCCAATTTTTCTGCCCCTGTTTAACAGGGGCATGTAATTACAATTTTTGATTTAATATTTCACAGCAGGGCCCGTTTCTGCGCCCACCAAGAGTAACTGTGAGGACTTACAGTGTTGTGGCACCAGCACCACCACCACCATCACCAAAGGACCAATTTTTCTGCCCCTGTTCAACAGGGGCATGTAATTACAATTCTTGATCTAAGATTTCACAGCAGGGCTCTGTGAGGGCTTACAATGTTGTGGCAACACCAACACCTAAGGCCCACATTTCTGCAAGTATATAGGGCAGGCCCCTACTTTCAAACATCCAACCTACAAACGACTCCTACTTGCAAACGAAAGAAGACAACAGGAAGTGAGATGAAATCTACCCCTAGGAAGGGAAATTCTCTCCTGTAAGAGTTAATATGGGAAAAACGTTTCCCCTTTCCACTGATGCTTTATCACCAATCCTTGTTTCACTAAAAACCCCACATTTTCAAAAAACATTTGTCATTGGGACAGAAAGTGAGGTGAAATCTTCTGAAGAGGAGCACAGACAGCAAAACAAATGTCACAGGGTGATAACCCTTCCATATGTTTTCCAAAAAGCTTAAAATAGATTTTTTGGCTGGAGCTAAACAAGTTAAAAATGTACCAGTTCAAAATTACAAACAGATTCTACTTAACAAATTTACAGTACCTGTCTTGTTTGCACCGCCTATATACTGCTGTTCAGAGTATATAGGGCCTGGTGGCCCCACACCTTTCCTTTTTTTAATTTGGGTGCAGGGTTCCCCTTAATATCCATACAAGACCCAAAGGGTCTGGTAATGGATTGGGGGGGTACCCATGCCGTTTGTCTCACTGATTTCCATCCATATTTCCAGGACCCGATATTACATTAAAGCCGCAAGCCGTTTTAAATTACTTTTATTCCTTTAAAATTTCATTTTGTGCAGGGACTGTTCTAAGCATGGGAAACACGCGCCACTTTACAGGCATACTATAGAAACCCCCCAGGTACGATATTTAAAGGAATATTTCACTTTTTTTTTTTTACTTTAAGCATCATTAAAATCACTGCTCCCGAAAAAACTTCCTTTTTAAAACTTTTTTTTGCATTGATATATGTCCCCTGGGGCAGGACCCGGGTCCCCAAACCCTTTTTAGGACAATACCATGCAAATTAGCCTTTAAAATTAGCACTTTTGATTTAGAACCTTCGAGTCCTATAGATGTCAATGGGGTTCTAACGTTCGTGCAAATTTTCAGTCTTTTCGCAGGTTCTGGTGCAAACTGAACCGGGGGGTGTTCGGCTCATCCCTAGTGTCCATCATTGCAGCCTTACCGTACCCATCATAGCAGCCTTACTGTGCCCATCATTGCAGCCTCACTGTGCCCATAATTGCAGCCTCACCGTGCCCATAATTGCAGCCTCACCATACCCAAAATTGCAGTCTCACTGTGTCAATAATTGCAGCATTACCGAGCCCATAATTGCAGCCTTACAGTACCCATAATCGCAGCCTTACAGTGCCCACAATCACAGCCTTACAGTGCCCATAATCGCAGCCTCACTGTGCCCATAATGGTAGCCTCATGTGGCCATAATCGCAGCCTTACCATGCCCATCATTTCAGCCTCAACATGCCCATAATCGCAGCCTCACTGTGCCCATAACCGCAGCCTTACAGTGCCCATAATCGCAGCCTTACTATGCCCATAATCGCAGCCTTACTATGCCCATAATTGCAGCCTCACTACGGTCAGTGCCTGGATTACACACAGCAGGCATCCCCCGGTGTGTCTCGAAATTCAGTGTGAAAACTTTGGCCGTGCTGTGACAAAAGTCCAGCCCTCCTCCTAGACCAGCTCGTGTGATAGACGCAGTGTTCTGTCTATCACATGAGCTGGTCTAGGAGGAGGGCGGGACTTCTGTCACAGCGCGGCCAAAGTTTTTTACACTCAGCTCTGACCGCTATGTGTGACATGTAGTGGAGGAGGAGGGGGGAGGAGGAGGGAGGGGAGCGCTACAGGCAGCCACAGCTTAGCCCAAAGCAGCCCCAGGGCAGGCAGCCTACCGGGAAATGTCCCGGTAGGCCAGTCCGGCCCTGCCTCCTGTCACTCAGCCATAGGGATGAGCTTTGAGTTGGAGTCAAACCCATGTTCGACTCGAACACTGCATGTTCGACTCGAACATCACATGTTCAACCGTTCGTTGAATTACGAACGATATGGGCCGTTCGCTCTAAATTTGAGTGGCACGTCACGGCCCATAATTCACTGCAGCATCGCAGTGCATTGCTGGCTGATGATGTGATTGGCCAAGCATGTGGGTCATAGTGCATGCTTGGCCAATCACAGCGCCGTCTGTACAGAGAGCCGTAATTGGCCAAAGCCAGGGTGGCTTTGGCCAATTATGGCTCAGGGCGTTCAGTACACGCCCCACACTATATTAGGCCACCTGCACGTCGGCCCTGTGTAGTGTGTTCCGGCATTGAGAGAGAGTTAGAGAGAGAGAGACAGTGTAATTTGATTTAAGTTAGATAGAGTAGACAGGCGAGTCAGTTAGCTGCACTTACAGTGTATTGTGTATATATATGCATCCTAGGTGTTGTGTGTGTATATATATATATATATATATATATATATATATATATATGTATACACTGTATTCAGTTTAGCTAGATCCGTTCCTGTTATTCTCTTCCTACTGACAGGTAGGCAGGTGTTTTTACAGTACCTAAAGCTACCTGAAGAAAATTGCTGGTGTTCTTCTGATCCTATTAGTCCTATTAGCTACAGTATTTACAGTTAGTGTAGTGCGTCCTCTGCACAGTGTGCACCTAAAGCTACCTGAAGAAAATTGGTGGTGTTCTTCTGATCCTATTAGTACCGCAGGCAGCTGCAGTATTTACAAGTTAGTGTAGTGCGTCCTCTGCACAGTGTGCACCTAAAGTTACCTGAAGAAAATTGGTGGTGTTCCTCTGATCCTATTAGTACGGCAGGCAGCTGCAGTATTTACAAGTTAGTGTAGTGTGTCCTCTGCACAGTGTGCACCTAAAGCTACCTGAAGAAAATTGGTGGTGTTATTCTGATCCTATTAGTACCGCAGGCAGCTGCAGTGTTTACAAGTTAGTGTAGTGCGTCCTCTGCACAGTGTGCACCTAAAGCTACCTGAAGAAAATTGGTGGTGTTCTTCTGATCCTATTAATACCACAGGCAGGCAGCTACAGTATTTATAGTTAGTGTACTGTGTCCTCTGCACAGTGTGCACCTAAAGCTACCTGAAGAAAATTGGTGGTGTTCTTCTGATGCTATTAATACCACAGGCAGGCAGCTACAGTATTTACAGTTAGTGTACTGTGTCCTCTGCACTTTGTACACCTAAAGCTACCTGAAGACAATTGCTGTTATTCTGCACCTATTAATACCACAGGCAGGCAGCTACAGTATTTTCAGTTCTTGTACTGTGTCCTCTGCACAGTGTGCACCTAAAGCTACCTGAACACAATTGCTGTTTTTCTGCTCCTATTAATACCACCGGCATGCAGCTACAGTATTTACAGTTAGTGTACTGTGTCCTCTGCACAGTGTGCACCTAAAGCTACCTGAAGAAAATTGGTGGTGTTCTTCTGATCCTAATAATACCACAGGCAGGCAGCTACAGTATTTACAGTTAGTATACTGTGTCCTCTGCACAGTGTGCACCTAAACCTACCTGAAGACAATTGCTGTTGTTCTGCTCCTATTAATACCACAGGCAGGCAGCTACAGTATTTAGAGTTAGTGTACTGTGTCCTCTGCACAGTGTGCACCTAAAGCTACCGGAAGACAATTGCTGGTGTGCTCATACTAATAATACTACAGGCAAGGCAGTTGATCCTGCTAGCTGCAGCATCAGTATACATCCCAGCTTTGTGCAGCTACATCTCACTGCAGGCCATTAGTATGTCTGGAAGGCCAAGAAGGAGAGGCAGACAGTCACAAGCCAATAAAAGAGGGCAAGCAGGCTCTGTGTCTAGAGGCAACAGTGCTCGTGGAGAAGTCCCCCGAACTGTTTGACCACAGTGTTGGGTACATTCTTCACGACGCCCAGCGTTTTAAAGTCTCAGATGATGGTACCCAGCTAGAGGAAGGCAGCAATTTGAGCCCAGAGAGAGGGGGTGCCCAAGAAGGACAGCAATCTGGCAGTCATGTTCCCCCAGCTGCAGCATACTGCCAGGTTTGCTCCCGTGATGAGCAGGGAGGCGATGATGAGGTTACTGACTCCACGTGGGTGCCTGATAGGAGAGAGGAAGAGGAGGAGGAGGCACATCACCAACGAGGCAGGATGCCCTCCAGGGGCCAGCTTAAGGGCAGCACACCGACTGCATCACACCGCAGAGCTCCGTATGTGCAGGGCGCTGCTGTCTCTGCGCGTTATTCCAAAAGTTCTTTGGTGTGGACCTTTTTTGAGACGAGTGCATAAGATCCCACCACTGCTATTCGCAACATAGGCTGGGGGGTGCACATTGCAGGGGCTTCTATCCTTAAGGCTTCTATCTCTAAGTGATTCTTTCTACAAGTGATATGCACTTCATTCTCTGCCTCACCTGATCATTCCTTCTGTCTCTTTACAGGTATGTGTCAGCTCATCCACATCTTCCACCGTTAACTGAAATTGGAATCTGCCTGCTGTCCCTGTGTGTGTGTGTCTCTGGTATGTGTCAGCTCATCCACATCTTCCACCGTTAACTGAAATTGGAATCTGCCTGCTGTCTCTGTGTGTGTGTGTCTCTGGTATGTGTCAGCTCATCCACATCTTCCACCGTTAACTGAAATTGGAATCTGCCTGCTGTCCCTGTGTGTGTGTGTCTCTGGTATGTGTCAGCTCATCCACATCTTCCACCGTTAACTGAAATTGGAATCTGCCTGCTGTCTCTGTGTGTGTGTGTCTCTGGTATGTGTCAGCTCATCCACATCTTCCACCGTTAACTGAAATTGGAATCTGCCTGCTGTCTCTGTGTGTGTGTGTCTCTGGTATGTGTCAGCTCATCCACATCTTCCACCGTTAACTGAAATTGGAATCTGCCTGCTGTCTCTGTGTGTGTGTGTCTCTGGTATGTGTCAGCTCATCCACATCTTCCACCGTTAACTGAAATTGGAATCTGCCTGCTGTCTCTGTGTGTCTCTGGTATGTGTCAGCTCATCCACATCTTCCACCGTTAACTGAAATTGGAATCTGCCTGCTGTCTCTGTGTGTGTGTGTCTCTGGTATGTGTCAGCTCATCCACATCTTCCACCGTTAACTGAAATTGGAATCTGCCTGCTGTCTCTGTGTGTGTGTGTCTCTGGTATGTGTCAGCTCATCCACATCTTCCACCGTTAACTGAAATTGGAATCTGCCTGCTGTCTCTGTGTGTGTGTCTCTGGTATGTGTCAGCTCATCCACATCTTCCACCGTTAACTGAAATTGGAATCTGCCTGCTGTCTCTGTGTGTGTGTGTCTCTGGTATGTGTCAGCTCATCCACATCTTCCACCGTTAACTGAAATTGGAATCTGCCTGCTGTCTCTGTGTGTGTGTGTCTCTGGTATGTGTCAGCTCATCCACATCTTCCACCGTTAACTGAAATTGGAATCTGCCTGCTGTCTCTGTGTGTGTGTGTGTCTCTGGTATGTGTCAGCTCATCCACATCTTCCACCGTTAACTGAAATTGGAATCTGCCTGCTGTCCCTGTGTGTGTGTGTCTCTGGTATGTGTCAGCTCATCCACATCTTCCACCGTTAACTGAAATTGGAATCTGCCTGCTGTCTCTGTGTGTCTCTGGTATGTGTCAGCTCATCCACATCTTCCACCGTTAACTGAAATTGGAATCTGCCTGCTGTCTCTGTGTGTGTGTGTCTCTGGTATGTGTCAGCTCATCCACATCTTCCACCGTTAACTGAAATTGGAATCTACCTGCTGTCCCTGTGTGTGTGTGTCTCTGGTATGTGGCCTTCTCTATCTGCTGCCCTGTGCGAACAACCATGACATTATTTGTTTTTCTGGACTGTCTTACCTAAGTTTTATGTGTTGATCTTGTCTTGGCCTCTTGCTATTCTGACTTTTGAAGCAAAAAGTTCACTTTGATTGCCAGGCACTCTTATAGTCACTCATGATTAATTAACGAACTTCAACCCCACCCCTATAACAGTATATATTTGAGCATCCTTAAGGGGTCAGCACATTGCTGGGGGGTGCACTTGCAGGGGCTTCTATCCTTAAGGCTTCTATCTCTAAGTGATTCTTTCTACAAGTGATATGCACTTCATTCTCTGCCTCACCTGATCATTCCTTCTGTCTCTTTACAGGTATGTGTCAGCTCATCCACATCTTCCACCGTTAACTGAAATTGGAATCTGCCTGCTGTCCCTGTGTGTGTGTGTCTCTGGTATGTGTCAGCTCATCCACATCTTCCACCGTTAACTGAAATTGGAATCTGCCTGCTGTCTCTGTGTGTGTGTGTCTCTGGTATGTGTCAGCTCATCCACATCTTCCACCGTTAACTGAAATTGGAATCTGCCTGCTGTCCCTGTGTGTGTGTGTCTCTGGTATGTGTCAGCTCATCCACATCTTCCACCATTAACTGAAATTGGAATCTGCCTGCTGTCTCTGTGTGTGTGTGTCTCTGGTATGTGTCAGCTCATCCACATCTTCCACCGTTAACTGAAATTGGAATCTGCCTGCTGTCTCTGTGTGTGTGTGTCTCTGGTATGTGTCAGCTCATCCACATCTTCCACCGTTAACTGAAATTGGAATCTGCCTGCTGTCTCTGTGTGTGTGTGTCTCTGGTATGTGTCAGCTCATCCACATCTTCCACCGTTAACTGAAATTGGAATCTGCCTGCTGTCTCTGTGTGTGTGTGTCTCTGGTATGTGTCAGCTCATCCACATCTTCCACCGTTAACTGAAATTGGAATCTGCCTGCTGTCTCTGTGTGTCTCTGGTATGTGTCAGCTCATCCACATCTTCCACCGTTAACTGAAATTGGAATCTGCCTGCTGTCTCTGTGTGTGTGTGTCTCTGGTATGTGTCAGCTCATCCACATCTTCCACCGTTAACTGAAATTGGAATCTGCCTGCTGTCTCTGTGTGTGTGTCTCTGGTATGTGTCAGCTCATCCACATCTTCCACCGTTAACTGAAATTGGAATCTGCCTGCTGTCTCTGTGTGTGTGTGTCTCTGGTATGTGTCAGCTCATCCACATCTTCCACCGTTAACTGAAATTGGAATCTGCCTGCTGTCTCTGTGTGTGTGTGTCTCTGGTATGTGTCAGCTCATCCACATCTTCCACCGTTAACTGAAATTGGAATCTGCCTGCTGTCTCTGTGTGTGTGTCTCTGGTATGTGTCAGCTCATCCACATCTTCCACCGTTAACTGAAATTGGAATCTGCCTGCTGTCCCTGTGTGTGTGTGTCTCTGGTATGTGTCAGCTCATCCACATCTTCCACCGTTAACTGAAATTGGAATCTGCCTGCTGTCTCTGTGTGTGTGTGTCTCTGGTATGTGGCCTTCTCTATCTGCTGCCCTGTGCGAACAACCATGACATTATTTGTTTTTCTGGACTGTCTTACCTAAGTTTTATGTGTTGATCTTGTCTTGGCCTCTTGCTATTCTGACTTTTGAAGCAAAAAGTTCACTTTGATTGCCAGGCACTCTTATAGTCACTCATGATTAATTAACGAACTTCAACCCCACCCCTATAACAGTATATATTTGAGCATCCTTAAGGGGTCAGCACATTGCTGGGGGGTGCACATTGCAGGGGCTTCTATCCTTAAGGCTTCTATCTCTAAGTGATTCTTTCTACAAGTGATATGCACTTCATTCTCTGCCTCACCTGATCATTCCTTCTGTCTCTTTACAGGTATGTGTCAGCTCATCCACATCTTCCACCGTTAACTGAAATTGGAATCTGCCTGCTGTCCCTGTGTGTGTGTGTCTCTGGTATGTGTCAGCTCATCCACATCTTCCACCGTTAACTGAAATTGGAATCTGCCTGCTGTCTCTGTGTGTGTGTGTCTCTGGTATGTGTCAGCTCATCCACATCTTCCACCGTTAACTGAAATTGGAATCTGCCTGCTGTCCCTGTGTGTGTGTGTCTCTGGTATGTGTCAGCTCATCCACATCTTCCACCATTAACTGAAATTGGAATCTGCCTGCTGTCTCTGTGTGTGTGTGTCTCTGGTATGTGTCAGCTCATCCACATCTTCCACCGTTAACTGAAATTGGAATCTGCCTGCTGTCCCTGTGTGTGTGTGTGTCTCTGGTATGTGTCAGCTCATCCACATCTTCCACCGTTAACTGAAATTGGAATCTGCCTGCTGTCCCTGTGTGTGTGTGTCTCTGGTATGTGTCAGCTCATCCACATCTTCCACCGTTAACTGAAATTGGAATCTGCCTGCTGTCCCTGTGTGTGTGTGTCTCTGGTATGTGTCAGCTCATCCACATCTTCCACCGTTAACTGAAATTGGAATCTGCCTGCTGTCCCTGTGTGTGTGTGTCTCTGGTATGTGTCAGCTCATCCACATCTTCCACCGTTAACTGAAATTGGAATCTGCCTGCTGTCTCTGTGTGTGTGTGTCTCTGGTATGTGTCAGCTCATCCACATCTTCCACCGTTAACTGAAATTGGAATCTACCTGCTGTCCCTGTGTGTGTGTGTCTCTGGTATGTGGCCTTCTCTATCTGCTGCCCTGTGCGAACAACCATGACATTATTTGTTTTTCTGGACTGTCTTACCTAAGTTTTATGTGTTGATCTTGTCTTGGCCTCTTGCTATTCTGACTTTTGAAGCAAAAAGTTCACTTTGATTGCCAGGCACTCTTATAGTCACTCATGATTAATTAACGAACTTCAACCCCACCCCTATAACAGTATATATTTGAGCATCCTTAAGGGGTCAGCACATTGCTGGGGGGTGCACATTGCAGGGGCTTCTATCCTTAAGGCTTCTATCTCTAAGTGATTCTTTCTACAAGTGATATGCACTTCATTCTCTGCCTCACCTGATCATTCCTTCTGTCTCTTTACAGGTATGTGTCAGCTCATCCACATCTTCCACCGTTAACTGAAATTGGAATCTGCCTGCTGTCCCTGTGTGTGTGTGTCTCTGGTATGTGTCAGCTCATCCACATCTTCCACCGTTAACTGAAATTGGAATCTGCCTGCTGTCTCTGTGTGTGTGTGTGTCTCTGGTATGTGTCAGCTCATCCACATCTTCCACCGTTAACTGAAATTGGAATCTGCCTGCTGTCCCTGTGTGTGTGTGTCTCTGGTATGTGTCAGCTCATCCACATCTTCCACCATTAACTGAAATTGGAATCTGCCTGCTGTCTCTGTGTGTGTGTGTCTCTGGTATGTGTCAGCTCATCCACATCTTCCACCGTTAACTGAAATTGGAATCTGCCTGCTGTCCCTGTGTGTGTGTGTGTCTCTGGTATGTGTCAGCTCATCCACATCTTCCACCGTTAACTGAAATTGGAATCTGCCTGCTGTCTCTGTGTGTGTGTCTCTGGTATGTGTCAGCTCATCCACATCTTCCACCGTTAACTGAAATTGGAATCTGCCTGCTGTCCCTGTGTGTGTGTGTCTCTGGTATGTGTCAGCTCATCCACATCTTCCACCGTTAACTGAAATTGGAATCTGCCTGCTGTCCCTGTGTGTGTGTGTCTCTGGTATGTGTCAGCTCATCCACATCTTCCACCGTTAACTGAAATTGGAATCTGCCTGCTGTCCCTGTGTGTGTGTGTCTCTGGTATGTGTCAGCTCATCCACATCTTCCACCGTTAACTGAAATTGGAATCTGCCTGCTGTCTCTGTGTGTGTGTGTCTCTGGTATGTGTCAGCTCATCCACATCTTCCACCGTTAACTGAAATTGGAATCTGCCTGCTGTCCCTGTGTGTGTGTGTCTCTGGTATGTGTCAGCTCATCCACATCTTCCACCGTTAACTGAAATTGGAATCTGCCTGCTGTCTCTGTGTGTGTGTCTCTGGTATGTGTCAGCTCATCCACATCTTCCACCGTTAACTGAAATTGGAATCTGCCTGCTGTCTCTGTGTGTGTGTGTCTCTGGTATGTGTCAGCTCATCCACATCTTCCACCGTTAACTGAAATTGGAATCTGCCTGCTGTCCCTGTGTGTGTGTGTGTCTCTGGTATGTGTCAGCTCATCCACATCTTCCACCGTTAACTGAAATTGGAATCTGCCTGCTGTCCCTGTGTGTGTGTGTCTCTGGTATGTGTCAGCTCATCCACATCTTCCACCGTTAACTGAAATTGGAATCTACCTGCTGTCCCTGTGTGTGTGTGTCTCTGGTATGTGGCCTTCTCTATCTGCTGCCCTGTGCGAACAACCATGACATTATTTGTTTTTCTGGACTGTCTTACCTAAGTTTTATGTGTTGATCTTGTCTTGGCCTCTTGCTATTCTGACTTTTGAAGCAAAAAGTTCACTTTGATTGCCAGGCACTCTTATAGTCACTCATGATTAATTAACGAACTTCAACCCCACCCCTATAACAGTATATATTTGAGCATCCTTAAGGGGTCAGCACATTGCTGGGGGGTGCACATTGCAGGGGCTTCTATCCTTAAGGCTTCTATCTCTAAGTGATTCTTTCTACAAGTGATATGCACTTCATTCTCTGCCTCACCTGATCATTCCTTCTGTCTCTTTACAGGTATGTGTCAGCTCATCCACATCTTCCACCGTTAACTGAAATTGGAATCTGCCTGCTGTCTCTGTGTGTGTGTGTCTCTGGTATGTGTCAGCTCATCCACATCTTCCACCGTTAACTGAAATTGGAATCTGCCTGCTGTCCCTGTGTGTGTGTGTGTGTGTCTCTGGTATGTGTCAGCTCATCCACATCTTCCACCATTAACTGAAATTGGAATCTGCCTGCTGTCTCTGTGTGTGTGTGTCTCTGGTATGTGTCAGCTCATCCACATCTTCCACCGTTAACTGAAATTGGAATCTGCCTGCTGTCCCTGTGTGTGTGTGTGTGTCTCTGGTATGTGTCAGCTCATCCACATCTTCCACCGTTAACTGAAATTGGAATCTGCCTGCTGTCTCTGTGTGTGTGTCTCTGGTATGTGTCAGCTCATCCACATCTTCCACCGTTAACTGAAATTGGAATCTGCCTGCTGTCCCTGTGTGTGTGTGTCTCTGGTATGTGTCAGCTCATCCACATCTTCCACCATTAACTGAAATTGGAATCTGCCTGCTGTCTCTGTGTGTGTGTGTCTCTGGTATGTGTCAGCTCATCCACATCTTCCACCGTTAACTGAAATTGGAATCTGCCTGCTGTCCCTGTGTGTGTGTGTGTGTCTCTGGTATGTGTCAGCTCATCCACATCTTCCACCGTTAACTGAAATTGGAATCTGCCTGCTGTCTCTGTGTGTGTGTCTCTGGTATGTGTCAGCTCATCCACATCTTCCACCGTTAACTGAAATTGGAATCTGCCTGCTGTCCCTGTGTGTGTGTGTCTCTGGTATGTGTCAGCTCATCCACATCTTCCACCGTTAACTGAAATTGGAATCTGCCTGCTGTCTCTGTGTGTGTGTGTCTCTGGTATGTGTCAGCTCATCCACATCTTCCACCGTTAACTGAAATTGGAATCTACCTGCTGTCCCTGTGTGTGTGTGTCTCTGGTATGTGGCCTTCTCTATCTGCTGCCCTGTGCGAACAACCATGACATTATTTGTTTTTCTGGACTGTCTTACCTAAGTTTTATGTGTTGATCTTGTCTTGGCCTCTTGCTATTCTGACTTTTGAAGCAAAAAGTTCACTTTGATTGCCAGGCACTCTTATAGTCACTCATGATTAATTAACGAACTTCAACCCCACCCCTATAACAGTATATATTTGAGCATCCTTAAGGGGTCAGCACATTGCTGGGGGGTGCACATTGCAGGGGCTTCTATCCTTAAGGCTTCTATCTCTAAGTGATTCTTTCTACAAGTGATATGCACTTCATTCTCTGCCTCACCTGATCATTCCTTCTGTCTCTTTACAGGTATGTGTCAGCTCATCCACATCTTCCACCGTTAACTGAAATTGGAATCTACCTGCTGTCCCTGTGTGTGTGTGTGTCTCTGGTATGTGGCCTTCTCTATCTGCTGCCCTGTGCGAACAACCATGACATTTTTTGTTTTTCTGGACTGTCTTACCTAAGTTTTATGTGTTGATCTTGTCTTGGCCTCTTGCTATTCTGACTTTTGAAGCAAAAAGTTCACTTTGATTGCCAGGCACTCTTATAGTCACTCATGATTAATTAACGAACTTCAACCCCACCCCTATAACAGTATATATTTGAGCATCCTTAAGGGGTCAGCACATTGCTGGGGGGTGCACATTGCAGGGGCTTCTATCCTTAAGGCTTCTATCTCTAAGTGATTCTTTCTACAAGTGATATGCACTTCATTCTCTGCCTCACCTGATCATTCCTTCTGTCTCTTTACAGGTATGTGTCAGCTCATCCACATCTTCCACCATTAACTGAAATTGGAATCTGCCTGCTGTCTCTGTGTGTGTGTGTCTCTGGTATGTGTCAGCTCATCCACATCTTCCACCGTTAACTGAAATTGGAATCTGCCTGCTGTCCCTGTGTGTGTGTGTCTCTGGTATGTGTCAGCTCATCCACATCTTCCACCGTTAACTGAAATTGGAATCTGCCTGCTGTCTCTGTGTGTGTGTGTCTCTGGTATGTGTCAGCTCATCCACATCTTCCACCGTTAACTGAAATTGGAATCTGCCTGCTGTCTCTGTGTGTGTGTCTCTGGTATGTGTCAGCTCATCCACATCTTCCACCGTTAACTGAAATTGGAATCTGCCTGCTGTCCCTGTGTGTGTGTGTCTCTGGTATGTGTCAGCTCATCCACATCTTCCACCGTTAACTGAAATTGGAATCTGCCTGCTGTCTCTGTGTGTGTGTGTCTCTGGTATGTGTCAGCTCATCCACATCTTCCACCGTTAACTGAAATTGGAATCTGCCTGCTGTCCCTGTGTGTGTGTGTGTCTCTGGTATGTGTCAGCTCATCCACATCTTCCACCATTAACTGAAATTGGAATCTGCCTGCTGTCTCTGTGTGTGTGTGTCTCTGGTATGTGTCAGCTCATCCACATCTTCCACCGTTAACTGAAATTGGAATCTGCCTGCTGTCTCTGTGTGTGTGTGTCTCTGGTATGTGTCAGCTCATCCACATCTTCCACCGTTAACTGAAATTGGAATCTGCCTGCTGTCTCTGTGTGTGTGTCTCTGGTATGTGTCAGCTCATCCACATCTTCCACCGTTAACTGAAATTGGAATCTGCCTGCTGTCCCTGTGTGTGTGTGTCTCTGGTATGTGTCAGCTCATCCACATCTTCCACCGTTAACTGAAATTGGAATCTGCCTGCTGTCTCTGTGTGTGTGTGTCTCTGGTATGTGTCAGCTCATCCACATCTTCCACCGTTAACTGAAATTGGAATCTGCCTGCTGTCCCTGTGTGTGTGTGTCTCTGGTATGTGTCAGCTCATCCACATCTTCCACCATTAACTGAAATTGGAATCTGCCTGCTGTCTCTGTGTGTGTGTGTCTCTGGTATGTGTCAGCTCATCCACATCTTCCACCGTTAACTGAAATTGGAATCTGCCTGCTGTCCCTGTGTGTGTGTGTCTCTGGTATGTGTCAGCTCATCCACATCTTCCACCGTTAACTGAAATTGGAATCTGCCTGCTGTCTCTGTGTGTGTGTGTCTCTGGTATGTGTCAGCTCATCCACATCTTCCACCGTTAACTGAAATTGGAATCTGCCTGCTGTCCCTGTGTGTGTGTGTCTCTGGTATGTGTCAGCTCATCCACATCTTCCACCATTAACTGAAATTGGAATCTGCCTGCTGTCTCTGTGTGTGTGTGTCTCTGGTATGTGTCAGCTCATCCACATCTTCCACCGTTAACTGAAATTGGAATCTGCCTGCTGTCCCTGTGTGTGTGTGTGTGTCTCTGGTATGTGTCAGCTCATCCACATCTTCCACCGTTAACTGAAATTGGAATCTGCCTGCTGTCTCTGTGTGTGTGTCTCTGGTATGTGTCAGCTCATCCACATCTTCCACCGTTAACTGAAATTGGAATCTGCCTGCTGTCCCTGTGTGTGTGTGTCTCTGGTATGTGTCAGCTCATCCACATCTTCCACCATTAACTGAAATTGGAATCTGCCTGCTGTCTCTGTGTGTGTGTGTCTCTGGTATGTGTCAGCTCATCCACATCTTCCACCGTTAACTGAAATTGGAATCTGCCTGCTGTCCCTGTGTGTGTGTGTGTGTGTCTCTGGTATGTGTCAGCTCATCCACATCTTCCACCGTTAACTGAAATTGGAATCTGCCTGCTGTCTCTGTGTGTGTGTGTCTCTGGTATGTGTCAGCTCATCCACATCTTCCACCGTTAACTGAAATTGGAATCTACCTGCTGTCCCTGTGTGTGTGTGTCTCTGGTATGTGGCCTTCTCTATCTGCTGCCCTGTGCGAACAACCATGACATTATTTGTTTTTCTGGACTGTCTTACCTAAGTTTTATGTGTTGATCTTGTCTTGGCCTCTTGCTATTCTGACTTTTGAAGCAAAAAGTTCACTTTGATTGCCAGGCACTCTTATAGTCACTCATGATTAATTAACGAACTTCAACCCCACCCCTATAACAGTATATATTTGAGCATCCTTAAGGGGTCAGCACATTGCTGGGGGGTGCACATTGCAGGGGCTTCTATCCTTAAGGCTTCTATCTCTAAGTGATTCTTTCTACAAGTGATATGCACTTCATTCTCTGCCTCACCTGATCATTCCTTCTGTCTCTTTACAGGTATGTGTCAGCTCATCCACATCTTCCACCATTAACTGAAATTGGAATCTGCCTGCTGTCTCTGTGTGTGTGTGTCTCTGGTATGTGTCAGCTCATCCACATCTTCCACCGTTAACTGAAATTGGAATCTGCCTGCTGTCCCTGTGTGTGTGTGTCTCTGGTATGTGTCAGCTCATCCACATCTTCCACCATTAACTGAAATTGGAATCTGCCTGCTGTCTCTGTGTGTGTGTCTCTGGTATGTGTCAGCTCATCCACATCTTCCACCGTTAACTGAAATTGGAATCTGCCTGCTGTCCCTGTGTGTGTGTGTGTGTCTCTGGTATGTGTCAGCTCATCCACATCTTCCACCGTTAACTGAAATTGGAATCTGCCTGCTGTCTCTGTGTGTGTGTCTCTGGTATGTGTCAGCTCATCCACATCTTCCACCGTTAACTGAAATTGGAATCTGCCTGCTGTCCCTGTGTGTGTGTGTCTCTGGTATGTGTCAGCTCATCCACATCTTCCACCATTAACTGAAATTGGAATCTGCCTGCTGTCTCTGTGTGTGTGTGTCTCTGGTATGTGTCAGCTCATCCACATCTTCCACCGTTAACTGAAATTGGAATCTACCTGCTGTCCCTGTGTGTGTGTGTCTCTGGTATGTGGCCTTCTCTATCTGCTGCCCTGTGCGAACAACCATGACATTATTTGTTTTTCTGGACTGTCTTACCTAAGTTTTATGTGTTGATCTTGTCTTGGCCTCTTGCTATTCTGACTTTTGAAGCAAAAAGTTCACTTTGATTGCCAGGCACTCTTATAGTCACTCATGATTAATTAACGAACTTCAACCCCACCCCTATAACAGTATATATTTGAGCATCCTTAAGGGGTCAGCACATTGCTGGGGGGTGCACATTGCAGGGGCTTCTATCCTTAAGGCTTCTATCTCTAAGTGATTCTTTCTACAAGTGATATGCACTTCATTCTCTGCCTCACCTGATCATTCCTTCTGTCTCTTTACAGGTATGTGTCAGCTCATCCACATCTTCCACCGTTAACTGAAATTGGAATCTACCTGCTGTCCCTGTGTGTGTGTGTCTCTGGTATGTGGCCTTCTCTATCTGCTGCCCTGTGCGAACAACCATGACATTATTTGTTTTTCTGGACTGTCTTACCTAAGTTTTATGTGTTGATCTTGTCTTGGCCTCTTGCTATTCTGACTTTTGAAGCAAAAAGTTCACTTTGATTGCCAGGCACTCTTATAGTCACTCATGATTAATTAACGAACTTCAACCCCACCCCTATAACAGTATATATTTGAGCATCCTTAAGGGGTCAGCACATTGCTGGGGGGTGCACATTGCAGGGGCTTCTATCCTTAAGGCTTCTATCTCTAAGTGATTCTTTCTACAAGTGATATGCACTTCATTCTCTGCCTCACCTGATCATTCCTTCTGTCTCTTTACAGGTATGTGTCAGCTCATCCACATCTTCCACCGTTAACTGAAATTGGAATCTACCTGCTGTCCCTGTGTGTGTGTGTCTCTGGTATGTGGCCTTCTCTATCTGCTGCCCTGTGCGAACAACCATGACATTATTTGTTTTTCTGGACTGTCTTACCTAAGTTTTATGTGTTGATCTTGTCTTGGCCTCTTGCTATTCTGACTTTTGAAGCAAAAAGTTCACTTTGATTGCCAGGCACTCTTATAGTCACTCATGATTAATTAACGAACTTCAACCCCACCCCTATAACAGTATATATTTGAGCATCCTTAAGGGGTCAGCACATTGCTGGGGGGTGCACATTGCAGGGGCTTCTATCCTTAAGGCTTCTATCTCTAAGTGATTCTTTCTACAAGTGATATGCACTTCATTCTCTGCCTCACCTGATCATTCCTTCTGTCTCTTTACAGGTATGTGTCAGCTCATCCACATCTTCCACCGTTAACTGAAATTGGAATCTACCTGCTGTCCCTGTGTGTGTGTGTCTCTGGTATGTGGCCTTCTCTATCTGCTGCCCTGTGCGAACAACCATGACATTATTTGTTTTTCTGGACTGTCTTACCTAAGTTTTATGTGTTGATCTTGTCTTGGCCTCTTGCTATTCTGACTTTTGAAGCAAAAAGTTCACTTTGATTGCCAGGCACTCTTATAGTCACTCATGATTAATTAACGAACTTCAACCCCACCCCTATAACAGTATATATTTGAGCATCCTTAAGGGGTCAGCACATTGCTGGGGGGTGCACATTGCAGGGGCTTCTATCCTTAAGGCTTCTATCTCTAAGTGATTCTTTCTACAAGTGATATGCACTTCATTCTCTGCCTCACCTGATCATTCCTTCTGTCTCTTTACAGGTATGTGTCAGCTCATCCACATCTTCCACCGTTAACTGAAATTGGAATCTACCTGCTGTCCCTGTGTGTGTGTGTCTCTGGTATGTGGCCTTCTCTATCTGCTGCCCTGTGCGAACAACCATGACATTATTTGTTTTTCTGGACTGTCTTACCTAAGTTTTATGTGTTGATCTTGTCTTGGCCTCTTGCTATTCTGACTTTTGAAGCAAAAAGTTCACTTTGATTGCCAGGCACTCTTATAGTCACTCATGATTAATTAACGAACTTCAACCCCACCCCTATAACAGTATATATTTGAGCATCCTTAAGGGGTCAGCACATTGCTGGGGGGTGCACATTGCAGGGGCTTCTATCCTTAAGGCTTCTATCTCTAAGTGATTCTTTCTACAAGTGATATGCACTTCATTCTCTGCCTCACCTGATCATTCCTTCTGTCTCTTTACAGGTATGTGTCAGCTCATCCACATCTTCCACCGTTAACTGAAATTGGAATCTACCTGCTGTCCCTGTGTGTGTGTGTCTCTGGTATGTGGCCTTCTCTATCTGCTGCCCTGTGCGAACAACCATGACATTATTTGTTTTTCTGGACTGTCTTACCTAAGTTTTATGTGTTGATCTTGTCTTGGCCTCTTGCTATTCTGACTTTTGAAGCAAAAAGTTCACTTTGATTGCCAGGCACTCTTATAGTCACTCATGATTAATTAACGAACTTCAACCCCACCCCTATAACAGTATATATTTGAGCATCCTTAAGGGGTCAGCACATTGCTGGGGGGTGCACATTGCAGGGGCTTCTATCCTTAAGGCTTCTATCTCTAAGTGATTCTTTCTACAAGTGATATGCACTTCATTCTCTGCCTCACCTGATCATTCCTTCTGTCTCTTTACAGGTATGTGTCAGCTCATCCACATCTTCCACCGTTAACTGAAATTGGAATCTACCTGCTGTCCCTGTGTGTGTGTGTCTCTGGTATGTGGCCTTCTCTATCTGCTGCCCTGTGCGAACAACCATGACATTATTTGTTTTTCTGGACTGTCTTACCTAAGTTTTATGTGTTGATCTTGTCTTGGCCTCTTGCTATTCTGACTTTTGAAGCAAAAAGTTCACTTTGATTGCCAGGCACTCTTATAGTCACTCATGATTAATTAACGAACTTCAACCCCACCCCTATAACAGTATATATTTGAGCATCCTTAAGGGGTCAGCACATTGCTGGGGGGTGCACATTGCAGGGGCTTCTATCCTTAAGGCTTCTATCTCTAAGTGATTCTTTCTACAAGTGATATGCACTTCATTCTCTGCCTCACCTGATCATTCCTTCTGTCTCTTTACAGGTATGTGTCAGCTCATCCACATCTTCCACCGTTAACTGAAATTGGAATCTACCTGCTGTCCCTGTGTGTGTGTGTCTCTGGTATGTGGCCTTCTCTATCTGCTGCCCTGTGCGAACAACCATGACATTATTTGTTTTTCTGGACTGTCTTACCTAAGTTTTATGTGTTGATCTTGTCTTGGCCTCTTGCTATTCTGACTTTTGAAGCAAAAAGTTCACTTTGATTGCCAGGCACTCTTATAGTCACTCATGATTAATTAACGAACTTCAACCCCACCCCTATAACAGTATATATTTGAGCATCCTTAAGGGGTCAGCACATTGCTGGGGGGTGCACATTGCAGGGGCTTCTATCCTTAAGGCTTCTATCTCTAAGTGATTCTTTCTACAAGTGATATGCACTTCATTCTCTGCACTTCAGCGATTGCACGAAGCAAACAATTACAGCAATCTGCACTGGAAAGCAGCTAACAGACTACATGTGACCCTGTCTCTCTCTTAAGCTCTCCTTCCACTCTGTAACATGCACTCTCTACCACTACTTCTGACACTCCTGACCTCTCTCCTCAAACTCTCTTACCTTCACCCCCCCTCTCCACCCGCCTGCTTATACATATCACCCTGCCTTCTGTCTTCCCCCTACTACTGCTCTTACCAACTCTCGCTCATTCTACATCCATACACTGATAAAACCTCCAGTACTCTGAAACATGCCCCTTCACATAAATCACAGTCCCACATTACCTCCCTCACCCTCCTGCTTCTCCTAATCTCTGGTGACATATCCCCAAACCCTGGGCCACCATCATCTGTCATTGCCCATTGCTCCCATCCCCCTACACCCTCTGGCAGGAGCCGCAACCCACAGAACTTGGTCTCTATTCCTCTTTCCAATACCAGCCCCCCCTTTTCCTGTGCCCTGTGGAATGCACGTTCTGTCTGCAACAAACTCACCGCCCTCCACGACCTCTTCATCACAAATTCCTTTAACCTACTTGCCATTACTGAAACCTGGCTTCATGAATCGGATACTATTTCTCCTGCTTCCCTCTCCCATGGGGGCCTTCTCTGGACTCACTCCCCCAGACCAAGTGGACGGAAGGGAGGTGGAGTGGGAATCCTTCTAGCTCCATGCAGCACCTATCAGGTTCTTCACCCACCTCCCTCTCTGATACTCTCCTCTTTTGAGGCACACTGCATTCGTCTTTTCTCTCCCATTTCTCTAAGAATTGCTGTCATCTACCGGCCCCCTGGACCGGTATCAGCCTTTCTTGATGACTTCTCTGCCTGGCTACCCTACTTTCTCTCTTCTGAAATCCCCACAATTATTCTTGGGGACTTCAACATCCCTGTCAACACTAACACTACTATTACTTCTAAACTTCTCAGTCTAACCTCATCGCTTGACCTGAAGCAATGGATACAGGCTCCTACCCACTCCAATGGCAACACCCTTGACCTTGCCTTCTCCTATCTGTGCACTCCGTGCAACCTTTCCAACAATCCACTCCCACTCTCTGATCACCACCTTATTAGTTTTGCTCTCTCCTTGTCTTCCACCTCTTCTCCCTCCAACCGCCTAACAGTTACACGCAGAAACCTTCGCCACCTCAACCCTTCTCTTCTCTACTCTGCTACTGATCACCTCTATGACAAAATCTCCCCCCTGTCCTGTCCCAACCTAGCTACTTTCGTTTACAACAGCTCACTGTCTTCCTCCCTAGACAAGCTGGCCCCCCTCACTACACGCAGAATTAGGCCCCGACTGCTACAACCCTGGCAAACAGATGACACCAGAAGTCTCAGAAAACGTAGCCGCGCTCTTGAGCGCCTGTGGCATAAGACTAAGACCCAGGAAGACTTCACACAATATAAATCTGCCCTCCTAAAATACTACTCCTGCCTTCACACTGCCAAACAGACCTACTTTATCACACTCATCAACACCTTCTCATCCAGTCCACGTCAACTCTTCTCTACCTTCAACACTCTACTCTGTCCTCCACTGCCTCCACCCACCAACTCACTCACTGCCCAGGAGATTGCCAATCACTTCAAAACTAAGATTGATACAATTCATGAGGAGATCGCCAATGCGCAAAAACCTCCCCCATGCAACACTCCATGTCCACAGATACAATCATTACTTCCCTCATTCAACCCTGCTACTACTACTGAGGTTGCTAAACTTTTATCTAGCACTCATCTAACCACTTGCCCCCTGGATCCTGTTCCCTCGCAAATGCTACGCTCACCCTCTGACTCGATTCTACGCTCTCTAACTCACATTTTCAACCTCTCCCTCTCTTGTGGCATCTTCCCAAACTCTCTAAAACATGCGCTAGTCACCCCCATACTAAAAAAGCCCTCACTGGATCCCACCAATCTCAACAACTTACGTCCCATCTCCTTACTCTCCTTCTCCTCCAAACTTCTTGAAAGACTGGTCTACAACCGATTAAGCGACCATCTGACCATGAATAAACTTCTTGATCCCCTTCAGTCCGGTTTTCGCCCTCAACACTCCACGGAAACTGCTCTCCTTAAACTCTCAAATGACCTACTAATGGCTAAAGCCAATGGACACTATTCTGTACTACTTCTCCTGGACCTCTCTGCTGCCTTTGACACAGTGGACCACCCCCTCCTCCTCAAAAAACTCCACTCCTTTGGTCTCCGTGACTGTACTCTTCGCTGGTTCTCATCCTACCTATCCCACCGCTCCTTCAGTGTCACTTACAACTCTACTTCCTCTTCTCCTCTTCCTTTTTCCGTCGGGGTCCCCCAAGGTTCTGTTCTCGGACCTCTCCTTTTCTCAATCTACACCACCTCCCTGGGTCAATTGATTGCCTCCCACGGCTTTAAATATCATCTCTACGCTTATGACACCCAAATCTATCTCTCCACCCCCCAGCTCTCTCCATCTGTCTCCTCACGCATTACCAACTTATTAGCAGACATATCAGCCTGGATGTCACATCACTTTCTCAAACTCAACCTATCCAAAACCGAGCTCATGATATTTCCTCCCTCAGGTGCCACTTCCCCTGATCTCCCTGTCAAGATCAACGGCTCAACTATCAACCCATCTCCCCACGCCAAGGTCCTAGGTGTAATCCTGGACTCTGAACTAACCTTTCGACCCCACATTCTATCACTATCCAAAGCTTGCCGCCTCTGTCTTCGCAACATCTCCAAGATACGCCCCTTCCTAACCAATGACACCACAAAGCTTCTAATCCACTCCCTGGTCATCTCCCGCCTTGACTACTGCAACTCCCTCCTCATTGGTTTACCTCTAAATAGGCTATCCCCACTTCAGTCCATCATGAACGCTGCGGCCAGGCTCATCCACCACACAAACCGCTCAGCGTCTGCTACACCCCTCTGCCAATCCCTCCATTGGCTGCCACTCAGTCACCGAATTAAATTCAAGATACTAACTATAACTTACAAAGCCATCCACAACCTGGCCCCTAGCTACATCTCTAACCTAGTCACAAAATACCAACCTAATCGTTCTCTTCGCTCCTCCCAAGACCTCCTGCTCTCAAACTCCCTTGTCACCTCATCCCATGCTCGCCTTCAGGACTTCTCCAGAGCCTCCCCCATCCTCTGGAATGCTCTTCCCCAATCCGTCCGATTTTCTCCTACCTTATCCACTTTCAGACGATCCCTGAAAACTCATCTCTTCAGAGAAGCCTATCTGGCCCCCACCTAACAACTGTACATTTATCTTCTCAATCAGCACATCACCCACAGCTATTACCTCTTGTATCTCTTAACCTTCCCTCTTAGATTGTAAGCTCTAAGTGAGCAGGGCCCTCTGATTCCTACTGTATCAAATTGTATTGTATTTGTACTGTCTACCCTCAAGTTGTAAAGCGCTACGTAAACTGTTGGCGCTATATAAATATTGTATAATAATAATGTATAATAATATGTCTCAAGGATATCTCGTGTGGCCAAAACATCACCCGCTTGGGCACCACATGCTTGACCAGACATATGTCAACCTGCCATGCAGTTCATTGGCAAGCATACCTAAAAGACCCACACCAAAGAACAAAGAGGACCTCTCTTTACTCCTCATCAGCTGGGATCTCCAACCCCACTATACCTTCAGTCCTCTCTAAGACCTGCACTGATAGGAATGAAGGTGTAGAATTAGGTGTGTCACAGCCAAGTACTTGGGGGCAATCTGCTATCAGTACACCGAAGTCAGATTGTACAGCACTGCCGAAAGAAGTTCGCTCCCAGCCATCCACATGCCCAGAGGTTGAATACTAGCTTGGCTAAATTGCTAGCACTTCAACTGCTAACTTTTCAGTTGGTAGACTCTGCCCCCTTCCGTGAGTTTGTGGAATGTGCGGTTCCTCAGTGGCAGGTTCCCAAATGCCACTTTTTCTCATGGAAAGCCCTTCCAGCTCTCTACTGGCATGTGGAAGGCAATGTCTTGGCCTCGCTGGACAGGGCGGTCAGTGGTATGGTGCATATTACCGCTGACTCATGGTCCTGCAGGCATGGACAGGGACGTTACCTATCTTTTACAGTGCATTGGATGACTCTTTTGGCAGCTGGGAAGGATGCAGGACAAGGTGCAGTAGTGTTGGAGGTTGTTCCGCCACCACGCCTCCAAAATTCTTCTAGTAGTGATTCTGCCACACCTCTCTCCTCCACCCCCTCCTCTTCTTCTTCCTCCATGGCTTCTTTCTGTGCTGATTTGACCTCGGAAACAGGGGTGCTCTATAGGAGTTCAAGGGGCTACGCAAGCACGCGGGAAAAAAGATGCCATGCGGTACTTGAGCTGGTGTGTTTGGGGGACAGGAGCCACACTGGGGCAGAGATTCTGTCAGCTCTGCAGGGGCAGGTTCAGAGGTGGTTAACGCCACACCAGCTTAAGGCAGGAATGGTGGTTTGCGACAATGGCACCAACCTCCTCTCTGCCCTCCGACAGGGACAAATGACCCATGTGCCCTGTTTGGCTAACGTCCTTCACTTGGTAGTGCAGCGGTTCTTGGGCAGGTACCCGGGCTTACAGGATGTCCTGAGGTAGGCCAGGAAAGTCTGTGTGCATTTCCGCAGGTCATATAATGCCAGTGCTCGGCTGGCTGACCTCCAAAAGGAATTTAACCTGCCCAACAACCGCCTAATCTGTGACATGCCCACCAGGTGGAAATCAATGTTGGCCATGCTGCAGCAGCTGCACACGCAGCAGAGGGTCATCAGGGAGTACGACTATGGCACCAGGAAAGGGTCAGGGGACCTTGTTTTTTTTTACCCACACCAGTGGGCTATGATCAGGGATGCATGCACTGTCCTGTCACCATTTGAGAATTATCTTTGCCGTCTTCCTTATCTTGCCGTCACAGAGGGAGCAGAGGATGAAACATTTTCGGGAGGCCTTGCAGAAAGGTCTGTGCAATGCGTTCCCAGAGACTGGGAGGTTACAAACTCCTGTTTCTGGACAACGTGTTGCTGAGGCTTCGGTCAGTCAAAGAAGGAGCGGTGGAAAAGGTGGCCGTCTGACCGATGTGTTCAGACAATTTTTTAGTCTGCAATCCCAAAGTATGATCGGTTCCAGCAACCATCGCCAGCGTCTTTTTTACATGGTGCAGGAATACCTAGGGGCAAGATCTGACTTGGACACCTTTCCCACCGAAAATCCTCTGGGTTACTGGGTCTTGAGGATGGATCACTGACCAGAGCTTGCACAGTATGCAATTGAGCTACTGGCCTGTCCTGCGTCCAACGTTCTTTCGGAACGCACATTCAGTGCTTCTGGAGGCTTTGTAACCGATCACATGGTGCGTCTGTCCACCGACTCGGTCGATCGACTGACCTTCATAAAAATGAATCAGTCTTGGATCACCACCAGCTACCAGGCACATGATGCTGATGTAACCGAATAATTTTTTTTGAAATGTCAGATCCCTTTAAGACTGCCTATGCTGATGCTGAGTGACTATCCTGTTATGCTGAGTGATTATCTTCTTCCTTCTCAATGATCATGCTGATAGCTTGTAAGAACATTTTTGGTTCTGGGCGCCGCCACCAGTGGCTAAGGTTCCAATTTTTCAGCCCCTGTTTAACAGGGGCATGTAATTACAATTTTTGATTTGATTTTGATTGAACATTTTGCAGGAGGGTTCGTTGATGAGCTCAACTAGAGTATCTGTGAGGGGTTGCAGTGTTGTGGCACCAGCACCAGTGCCTAAGGCCCAATTTTTCAGCCCCTGTTTAACAGGGGCATGTAATTACAATTTTTGATGCAATACTTTGCAGCAGGGCTTGTTCCTGCACTCAACAAGAGAATCTGTGAAGGGTTACAGTGTTGTGGCACCAGCACCAGTGCCTAAGGCCCAATTTTTCAGCCGGCATGTAATTATAATTTTTGATGCAATACTTTGCAGCAGGGCTCATTCCTGCGCTCTCCAACTAGAGTATCTGTGAGGGGTCGCAGTGTAATATGAAAGAATGGGAATCCCATCAGGATAGGAATATAGTAGTACTCACCACATATATTAAAGGGGGTGTGACCAAGAAAACTGTATATGAAGGAAAAAATAAAAATAGAAAACTAAATGACCAAGGCACACCAAACAGAGTAAACTACAAAAAAGTTTATTAAGCTATACAAAGCTGAACACAGAAAAAAGTGTATACAACCACCCCTAAAAGACAGATATGGTGGGAATACCGGTAAGGGGATCCCACCAATCTATCTGTACCCTCTCTGTAAACAGTATATAATCCCTCCTAGAAAAGCAAGAAAGCCCGCAAGTGGGGGAGGTTCCTCCCTACCACAATAGATAGCACACCCCTATAGCACCTATGAAGCCCCCTACTACCTGAAATGGCAGGCTGAACCATACAGTTCCTGAAGGGACAGTGTGATAATGCAAATGCACTAAATATTCACGCTGTTCCCAGACACAAACAGCTCAACGGCTAGCCATGGTATCTGCAGTCCGTCAGTCAGATGAAAAATGGGTGGTAAAAAATGGGTGGTAAAAAATTGGAACAATTTAGACAGAAACAAAAGACAATGGAAGGACAAGAAATATATATGATAAAGTACTATAATATAGGATGAAACAAAGGGGCCTGATTTCGCCTGGTTGAAAATTGTATCCTGAGGGGTGGGCAGGAGGCGGAGCCTAGCGGAGCAGACATGCATTGTTAGAGCTCCACACCGCTGAGGAGAGAAGAGAAGGACAAAGCGGAGCCTGCAGGCTTAAAAGTAGGGATGAGCTTCGTGTTCGAGTCGAACCCATGTTCGACTCGAACATCGGCTGTTCGCCCGTTCGCCGAATTGCGAACGATATGGGCCGTTCGCGCTAAATTCGTGTGGCGCGTCACGGCCCATAATTCACTGCGGCATCGCAGTGCATTGCTGGCTGATGATTGGCCAAGCATGCACTATGACCCGCATGCTTGGCCAATCACAGCGCCGTCAGTAGAGAGAGCTGTAATTGGCCAAAGCCAGGGTGGCTTTGGCCAATTATGGCTCAGGGGATTTAGTACACACCCCACACTATATAAGGCCGCCTGCACGGCGGCCCTGTGTAGTGTGTGTTCCGGTGTGCTGAGAGATAGAGAGAGAGAGAGACAGTGTCATTTGATTTGAGTTAGATAGATTAGGCAGAACAGTCAGTCAGTTAGCTGCACTTACAGTGTATTGTGTATATATATGCATCCCAGGTATTGCATATATATATATATATATACACTGTATTCAGTTTAGCTAGATCCGTTCCTGTTATCTTCTATCTAGACTATTTACATTTAATGCAGTGCGTCCTGCTCACAGTGTTCAGCTAGATCCGTTCCTGCTATTTACATTTAGTGCAGTGCGTCCTGCTCACAGTGTTCAGCTAGATCCGTTCCTGTTATCTTCTAGACTATTTACATTTAGTGCAGTGCGTCCTGCTCACAGTATTCAGCTAGATCTGTTCCTGCAATTTACATTTAGTGCAGTGCGTCCTGCTCACAGTGTTCAGCTAGATCCGTTCCAGCTATTTACATTTAGTGCAGTGCGTCCTGCTCACAGTGTTCAGCTAGATCCGTTCCTGCTATTTACATTTAGTGCAGTGCGTCCTGCTCACAGTGTTCAGCTAGATCCGTTCCTGCTATTTACATTTAGTGCAGTGCGTCCTGCTCACAGTGTTCAGCTAGATCCGTTCCTGCTATTTACATTTAGTGCAGTGCGTCCTGCTCACAGTGTTCAGCTAGATCCGTTCCTGCTATTTACATTTAGTGCAGTGCGTCCTGCTCACAGTGTTCAGCTAGATCCGTTCCTGTTATCTTCTAGACAATTTACATTTAGTGCAGTGCGTCCTGCTCACAGTGTTCAGCTAGATCCGTACCTGCTATTTACATTTAGTGCAGTGCGTCCTGCTCACAGTGTTCAGCTAGATCCGTTCCTGTTATTTACATTTAGTGCAGTGCGTCCTGCTCACAGTGTTCAGCTAGATCCGTTCCTGCTATTTACATTTAGTGCAGTGCGTCCTGCTCAGTGTTCAGCTAGATCCGTTCCTGCTATTTACATTTAGTGCAGTGCGTCCTGCTCACAGTGTTCAGCTACATCCGTTCCTGCTATTTACATTTAGTGCAGTGCGTCCTGCTCACAGTGTTCAGCTAGATCCGTTCCTGTTATCTTCTAGACAATTTACATTTAGTGCAGTGCGTCCTGCTCACAGTGTTCAGCTAGATCCGTACCTGCTATTTACATTTAGTGCAGTGCGTCCTGCTCACAGTGTTCAGCTAGATCCGTTCCTGCTATTTACATTTAGTGCAGTGCGTCCTGCTCACAGTGTTCAGCTAGATCCGTACCTGCTATTTACATTTAGTGCAGTGCGTCCTGCTCACAGTGTTCAGCTAGATCCGTTCCTGCTATTTACATTTAGTGCAGTGCGTCCTGCTCACAGTGTTCAGCTAGATCCGTTCCTGCTATTTACATTTAGTGCAGTGCGTCCTGCTCAGTGTTCAGCTAGATCCGTTCCTGCTATTTACATTTAGTGCAGTGCGTCCTGCTCACAGTGTTCAGCTAGATCCGTTCCTGCTATTTACATTTAGTGCAGTGCGTCCTGCTCACAGTGTTCAGCTAGATCCGTTCCTGTTATCTTCTAGACAATTTACATTTAGTGCAGTGCGTCCTGCTCACAGTGTTCAGCTAGATCCGTTCCTGTTATTTACATTTAGTGCAGTGCGTCCTGCTCACAGTGTTCAGCTAGAGCCGTTCCTGCTATTTACATTTAGTGCAGTGCGTCCTGCTCACAGTGTTCAGCTAGATCCGTTCCTGTTATCTTCTAGACTATTTACATTTAGTGCAGTGCGTCCTGCTCACAGTGTTCAGCTAGATCCGTTCCTGCTATTTACATTTAGTGCAGTGCGTCCTGCTCACAGTGTTCAGCTAGATCCGTTCCTGTTATCTTCTAGACTATTTACATTTAGTGCAGTGCGTCCTGCTCACAGTGTTCAGCTAGATCCGTTCCTGTTATCTTCTAGACTATTTACATTTAGTGCAGTGCGTCCTGCTCACAGTGTTCAGCTAGATCCGTTCCTGTTATCTTCTAGACTATTTACATTTAGTGCAGTGCGTCCTGCTCACAGTGTTCAGCTAGATCCGTTCCTGTTATCTTCTAGACTATTTACATTTAGTGCAGTGCGTCCTGCTCAGTGTTCAGCTAGATCCATTCCTGTTATCTTCTAGACTATTTACATTTAGTGCAGTGCGTCCTGCTCACAGTGTTCAGCTAGATCCGTTCCTGTTATCTTCCTACTGACAGGCAGGCTTGTCTGGTTACAGTATATAAAGCTACCTGAAGAAAATTACAGGTGTTCTATTTGATCCTATTAGTACCACGGTCAGGCAGCTAGACTATTTACATTTAGTACAGTGCGTCCTGCTCACAGTGTACAGCTAGATCCGTTCCTGTTATCTTCCTACTGACAGGCAGGCTTGTCTGGTTACAGTATATAAAGCTACCTGAAGAAAATACAGGTGTTCTATCCCAGCTTAGTGCAGCTACAGGCCATTAGTATGTCTGGAAGGCCAAGAAGGAGAGGCAGACAGTCACAAGCCAATAAGAGAGGGCAAGCAGGCTCTGTGTCTAGTGCTGGTCGTGGAGACGGTGCATCCTCATCAGCACGTGGCCATGGGACACGCTTGGCCTTTTTTTCGGCAGCTGGCCGTGTTGAGCCGCAACATGCGGAAGACTTGGTCGAGTGGATGACCAAGCCGTCCTCATCCTCCTCATCCTCTCTCACCCATGCCCAGGGTGCTTTGTCTGGCAAAGCAGCGGCCTCTTCCCTCAGCTCAATGTCATCAGTGACTCCTTCCCTAGCTCCACCATGTCCTCATGAGGATTCCCTCGAACTGTTTGACCACAGTGTTGGGTACATGCTCCAGGAGGATGCCCAGCGTTTGGAAGGCTCTGATGACGATACTGAGCTCGATGAAGGCAGTAACATGAGCACGGACAGAGGGGGTGCCCAAGAAGGACAGCAATCTGGCAGTCATGCTCCCCCTGCTGCAGCATACTGCCAGGTTTGCTCCAGTGATGAGGAGGGAGGGGATGATGAGGTCACTGACTCAACGTGGGTGCCTGATAGGAGAGAGGAGGAGGAGGAGGAGGAGGAGGAGGAGGAGGAGGAGGAGGCGGCGGCACATCACCAACGAGGTAGCATGCCCTCCAGGGGCCAGCCTAAGGGCAGCACATTGACTGCATCACACCCCAAAGCTCCACATGTGCAGGGCGCTGCAGTCTCTGCGTGTTATTCAAAAAGTTCTTTGGTGTGGGCCTTTTTTGAGACGAGTGCATCAGATCGCACCGCTGCTATTTGCAACATATGTCTCAAGCGTATCTCGCGTGGCCAAAACATCTCCCGCTTGGGTACCACATGCTTGACCAGACATATGTTGACCTGCCATGCAGTTCGTTGGCAAGCGTATCTAAAAGACCCACACCAAAGAACAAAGAGGATCTCTCCTTGCTCCTCATCAGCTGAGATTTCCAACCCCACTAGACCTTCAGTCCTCTCTGAGACCTGCAGTGAGAGGAATGAAGGTGTAGAATTAGGTGTGTCACAGCCAAGTACTTGTGGGCAATCTGCTTTTGGAACACCGACGTCAGATTGTACCAGGCAAATTTCCCTGCCCCAGCTGCTGCACCGCCGAAAGAAGTTTGCTCCCAGCCATCCACATGCCCAGCGGTTGAATGCTAGCTTGGCAAAATTGCTAGCACTTCAACTGCTGCCTTTTCAGTTGGTAGACTCTGTCCCCTTCCGTGATTTTGTGGAATGTGCGGTTCCTCAGTGGCAGGTACCCAAACGCCACTTTTTCTCACGGAAGGCGATTCCGGCTCTCTACCGGCATGTGGAAGGCAATGTCCATGCCTCGCTGGACAGGGCGGTCAGCGGTAAGGTGCATATTACCGCTGACTCATGGTCCAGCAGGCATGGACAGGGACGTTACCTAAGTTTCACGGCGCATTGGGTGACTCTGCTGGCAGCTGGGAAGGATGCAGGACAAGGTGCAGTAGTGTTGGAGGTTGTTCCGCCACCACGCCTCCAAAATGCTGATTGTGACACACCTCTCTCCTCCACCCCCTCCTCTTCTTCTTCCTCCATGGCCTCTTCCTCGGAACCAGCGGTGCTCCGTAGGCGTTCAAGGGGCTACGCAAGTACGCAGGCCAAAAGATGCCATGCGGTGCTTGATCTGGTGTGCTTGGGGGACAGGAGCCACACTGGGGCAGAGGTTCTGTCAGCTCTGCAGGGGCAGGTTCAGAGGTGGTTGACGCCACGCCAACTTAAGGCAGGAATGGTGGTTTGCGACAATGGCACCAACCTCCTCTCTGCCCTCCGACAGGGACAAATGACCCATGTGCCCTGTTTGGCTCACGTCCTTAACTTGGTGGTGCAGCGGTTCTTGGGCAGGTACCCGGGCTTACAGGATGTCCTGAGGCAGGCCAGGAAAGTCTGTGTGCATTTCCGCCGGTCATATAATGCCAGTGCTCGGCTGACGGACCTCCAAAAGGAGTTTAACCTGCCCAAGAACCGCCTAATCTGTGACATGCCCACCAGGTGGAACTCAACGTTGGCCATGCTGCAGCGGCTGCACACGCAGCAGAGGGCCATCAATGAGTACCTGTGCGACTATGGCACCAGGACAGGGTCAGGGGAGCTTGTTTTTTTTTCCCCACGCCAGTGGGCCATGATCAGGGATGCATGCACTGTCCTGTCACCATTCGAGGAGGCCACGAGGATGGTGAGCAGTGACAGTGCATGCATCAGTGACACTGTCCCCCTTGTCCACCTGTTGGAGCACACGCTGCGTGGAATAATGGACAGGGCACTTGAGGCAGAACAGAGGCAGGAAGAGGAGGACTTCCTTAGCTCTCAAGGCCCCCTTTATCCAGACAGTGTTCCTGCGTGCCCGCCGATCACACAGGAAGAGGACGAGGAGGAAGAGGAGGAGGAGGAGGAGGAAGATTGTGTCAGTATGGAGGTGGAGCCTGGCACTCAGCATCAGCAGCAGTCTTTAAGGGATCAGTCCCAAGAAACACATGGACTTGTACGTGGCTGGGAGGAGGTGGCTGCGGACCATGTCGTTCTTAGTGACCCAGAGGACTCCGGACCGAATGCCTCAGCAAACCTACGCTGCATGGCCTCCCTGATCCTGCAAAGCCTGCGTAAGGATCCTCGTATTCGTGGTATCAAGGAGAAGGACCAATACTGGCTGGCAACCCTCCTTGATCCACGTTACAAGGGTAAGGTTGCGGACCTTATCTTGCCATCGCAGAGGGAGCAGAGGATGAAACATCTTCGGGAGGCCTTGCAGAAAGGTCTGTGCAACGCGTTCCCAGAGACTGGGAGGTTACAAACTCCTGTTTCTGGACAACGTGTTGCTGAGGCTTCGGTCAGTCAAAGAAGGAGCGGTGGAGAAGGTGGCCGTCTGACCGATGCGTTCAGACAATTTTTTGGTCCGCAGCCCCAAGGTATGATCGGTTCCAGCAACCATCGCCAGCGTCTGTTTTACATGGTGCAGGAATACCTAGGGGCAAGATCAGACTTGGACACCTTTCCCACCGAAAATCCTCTGGGTTACTGGGTCTTGAGGATGGATCACTGGCCAGAGCTTGCACAGTATGCAATTGAGCTACTGGCCTGTCCTGCATCCAGCGTTCTTTCGGAACGCACATTCAGTGCTGCTGGAGGCGTGGTAACCGATCACAGGGTGCGTCTGTCCACCGACTCGGTCGATCGGCTGACCTTCATAAAAATGAATGAGTCTTGGATCACCACCAGCTACCAAGCACCTGATGCTGATGTAACCGAATAATTTTTTTTGAAATCTCAGATCCCTTCAAAGACTGCCTATGCTGATGCTGAGTGACTATCCCTGAGTAATTATCCTCTTCCTCCTCAATCATCACGCTGATAGCTTGTAAGAACATTTTTGGTTCTGGGCGCCACCACCAGTGCCTAAGGCACAATTTTTCAGCCCCTGTTTAACAGGGGCGTGTAATTACAATTTTTGATGTAATACTTTGCAGCAGGGCTCGTTCCTGCATTCCAACTAGAGTGTCTGTGAGGGGTTGCAGTGTTGTGGCACCAGCACCAATGCCTAAGGCCCAATTTTTCTGCCCCTGTCTAACAGGGGCGTGTAATTACAATTTTTGATGCAATACTTTGCAGCAGGGCTCGTTCCTGCGTTCCAACTAGAGTGTCTGTGAGGGGTTGCAGTGTTGTGGCACCAGCACCAGTGCCTAAGGCCCAATTTTTCTGCCCCTAACAGGGGCGTGTAATTACAATTTTTGATGCAATACTTTGCAGCAGGGCTCGTTCCTGCGTTCCAACTAGAGTGTCTGTGAGGGGTTGCAGTGTTGTGGCACCAGCACCAGTGCCTAAGGCCCAATTTTTCTGCCCCTGTCTAACAGGGGCGTGTAATTATAATTTTTGAAGCAATACTTTGCAGCAGGGCTCGTTCCTGCGTTCCAACTAGAGTGTCTGTGAGGGGTTGCAGTGTTGTGGCACCAGCACCAGTGCCTAAGGCCTAATTTTTCAGCTCCTGTTCAACAGGGGCATGTAATTACAATTCTTGATCTAATATTTCACAGCAGGGCCCTGTGAGGGCTTACAGTGTTGTGGCCACAGCAACACCTAAGGCCCAAATTTCTGCTGAGTATATAGGGCAGGACCCTACTTTCAAACATCTAACTTACAAACGACTCCTACTTGCAAACGGAAGGAGACAACAGGAAGTGAGATGAAATCTACCCCTAGGAAGGGAAATTCTCTCCTGTAAGAGTTAATATGGGAAAACAATTTCTCCTTTCCACTGATGCTTTCCAATCCTTGTTCCACAAAAAAACCCAAATTTTTAAAAAAACATTTTTCATTGGGACAAAAAAGTGAGGTGAAATCTTCTGAAGAGGAGGAAAGACAGCAAAACAAATGTCACAGGGGTGATAACCCTTCCCTATGTTTTCCAAAAAGCTTAGAAAAGATTTTTTGGCTGGAGCTAAACACGTTAAAAATGTTCAAAATTACAAACAGATTCTACTTAACAACAAACCTACAGTCCCTGTCTTGTTTGCACCGCCTGTATACTGCTGTTCAGAGTATATAGGGCCTGGTGGCCCCACACCTTTCCTTATTTTAATTTGGGTGCGGGGTTCCCCTTAATATCCATAGAAGACCCAAAGGGCCTGGTAATGGACTGGGGGGTACCCATGCCGTTTGTCTCACTGATTTTCATCCATATTGCCATGACCCGACATGACATTAAACCCGCAAGCAGTTTTAAATGAGATTTTTTCCTTTAAAATTGACATTTGGTGCAGGGACTGTTCTAAACATGGGAAACACGCATCACTTTACAGGCATACTATAGACACCCCCCAGGTACGATATTTAAAGGAATATTTCACTTTTTTTTTTTTTTACTTTAAGCATCATTAAAATCACTGCTCCCGAAAAAACGGCCGTTTTTAAAAGTTTTTTTTGCATTGATACATGTCCCCTGGGGTAGGACCCGGGTCCCCAAACCCTTTTTAGGACAATACCATGCAAATTAGCCTTTAAAATGAGCACTTTTGATTTCGAACGTTCGAGTCCCATAGACATCAATGTGGTTCTAACGTTCGTGCAAACTTTCGGTCCGTTCGCGGGTTCTGGTGCGAACCGAACCGGGGGGTGTTCGGCTCATCCCTACTCAAAAGGTATCCATTTGAACCTTTTTGCCCCAGGGAACAAACTGTGAAAGTTTGGGCAGGAAATATGGTACTGGGAGGAAACCGTGGCAGAAATAAAAATCACCTCACAAAGAGCTCACAAGCACTCACTGCAGCTGAAGCAGCTCCAGTCACCTCACAAGATACAGCATCAGGGCGCTCTCACAGACAGAAAATGTCACAGCAAGACTCTCCATTTGAGTCAGATACAGAACAAATCCTCTCACAAACTTCTCCACAAGACTCTTCAGTATCCCCAGTAATATTATTACAATTTGAAAAGATGCTTCATAAGGCTTTAAAACAAACCTCAGACCAAATAACAAAAAGCCTAACCAAAGAAATAAGAGAGCTGGGAAACCGCACTGCAGCCTTAGAAATAAAAATGGATGAAATCGAAATTACAACCCAAGAAAATATAACAGAATTGAAACAATTAAAAAAAGAGAATTTAATACTTCAAACTAAGCTCGAAGATTACGAAAATAGAGCCAGGCGTTCAAGCTTGCGCATAAGGGGAATACCTGAAACTGTGACAGACCTGCAATCTACTATTACTGCTCTATTACAAGAACTAAAGCCAGATATCCCTATTGAACGTTTAGAACTGGACAGAGTACACAGAGCCCTCACAGCCAAAAAGAAAGATGGACCCCCACGTGATATAATCACAAAATTTCATTATTACAGAACGAAAGAACAAATACTAATTGCTGCAAGAGAAAAAAAGGAACTTAATTTTCAAGGACACAATTATCAAATTTTTGCTGACCTATCCCAACTTACTATTACTAAAAGACGATCCATGAAACCCCAACTAATGGAACTGAAACGCCACAACATTATGTATCAATGGGGCTTCCCCTTTTCAGTCAGATTTAACTACCAAGGTACAATTTACAGAAGCAGATCAGCAGATGAACTACAACAAACCCTTTTAAAATTAAATCTGACAGAACTCACAAGCAGCAACACTCCCACACGCAGAAGAATGGCATCATCTTCACCTTCAGGCAGCACCCAGAAAATTTCAGAACAAAATGGGAATCATCATTCTCACAAAAGAGGCCGTTATGCCACATCATCCATGGACCAAGAAGATTCAATGGACTGACATCCTAATTCCTGATATCTCTTCATTTATTATACTAAGAGATGGTTCTCTATAAAAAACCTATATTTATAACTGAATGTAACTGCATTCTGATAGTCACACACTGTGTGGGATCATGTTACATTCCAGTTATATTTCTTATTACTTCTGATTCATATAGCCTTAGAATATACAAGTGAAATAAGGAAATTCTTGTTCAGTTATATATTATCAGGTAATAACAATAGATGTATTACTTTTTAGGACAAATATGTTCAATAATCCAGAAGTAATGGAAGCTTTTTCTTTCTTTTCTTAAAACAAATATATTATTACCTAACTAGTTCCTAGAATTATGTTTTTGTTTATTCTAATCTGAAGTAATACAACCTCAATTTTATGAGTTAACATATCTAAACAGTTACATATGAATAAAATATGTAATTGTTTACTCTAAAAGGGTTAAAATCCCAAAATAATTCAAACTATCTTCATCAATACCAAAGTTATTAACAGTACCTTTCTAACTGAATTATTTAGGCTAGGGCAAGACTAACCATATACAACCTCCCTGGAATAAATAATTTCAACAAAAACTATATTCTGCACTCCAATTAATGAAACATCATTTTGATGTCTTTTGACATAGCACTTCTCTCCTGTAAGCGGAAGATCCGTGTACCCCCATTAGCCCTCCTCATTCTCCCAACCATATTATGTGGGAGTGTGACGAAGGCACTTATTCCCCTGAGAGAGATATTTATTCTCTTTCACGGGTAAATTGTGATTACTTGCAAAAAATAATTTATACAATGTATCATCTAATCTCATATGTTTTTTGTTTACTCTTTACTCCAGAATTCACTGGTTTCTTTTCTATCTATTCATCTCTTCAGTCCACACAGGTTGATCTGCGCAGTCAGCTCTGCATAACTAAAAGTAAGTCAAAATTATTTGATCTATTGCCATGGCACCACTGAATATACTTTCCCTGAATGTTCAGGGAATAAATGTCCCTCAAAAAAGGACCAAAGCCTTCCGTACTTTCCATAACAAGAAGGCTCACATAGTATGCCTCCAAGAAACACACTTCACCAAAGATTCTACTCCAAAATATATTTCTCCTTTTTATCAACAAATTTACACGGCTTCTGCCTGTACCAAGCAAAGGGGAACTCTAATTGCATTTCACCGATCCACACCATTCACCTTATCATCAGAAATTAAAGACCCAGAAGGTAGATACCTGATACTCATGGGTTATATAATGGATACAGCAATCACGGTGATTTCCTACTACGCTCCTAACAAACAACCTACACCATTCCTCTCACATATATTACAAGTGATTAATACACACAAAATAGGAACAGTGATAATGTGTGGGGATTCGAACCAGGTCCTCCTCCCATTTCTAGATAAATCACCTTTTACACCATCCAAAATAACCTCTAGATTACCTTTTTCTCAACTTCTTTCCAAATACAATCTGGTAGATTCGTGGAGAGAAAGTAACCCAATGAAAAAGAAATTCACTTATTTCTCGCACCCTCATCAAACCTTCACCAGAATAGATCATATTTTTTTAACAATAGGAATGATACCAGAAATTATTGCATCAGATATAATTCCGATTCCATGGTCTGACCATAATGCAGTATACACTACTATAGCCTCAGCCATACCAAAAGCGCATGACCCAACGTGGTACTTACCGGACATAATGCTCAAACACCCACTACATCAGATGGCCATTGAACAAGCTTTAAAGGAATACATATCAATTAATAATACAACAGACATCTCCCCAATAACACTGTGGGAAGCTCATAAGCCTGTCTTGCGTGGTACAATACAAAGACAAATGGCACTATTTAAACGGGAACGCAAGAATCTAGCAAAAAAACTAGAACTCAATTTTAATGCAGCCTACATATCATTTCAAGATAATCCATTTCAGAGTACAAAATCTCATCTGGAAAAATCTAGATTGGAATACGATCTATTTCTCACTGAGTCAGTTGATAAATCCCTCAAACGCTCCAAACACAATTTCTACATGAATACAAACAAACCAGGTACATATTTGGCTCGGGCATTAAATTCAACTAACAAATCTTTCAAACCAATACGTTTGAAATTATCAAAAAATGTTTACACTTGTAATCCAGTTAAAATAGTCCATAAATTTCACTCACATCTCACAACTTTATACAAGACAAACAATGAATTTAATCCTACAGAGGCTGAATCCTTCTTCTCAAAAATAACCTTACCTGAGTTATCTCAGAATCAAAAAAACAGTTTGGATGAGCCTATAACTATAGATGAAGTTGCTAACGCCATAAAAGACCTAAAACTTAACAAAAGACCAGGCCCAGACGGCTACTCGGCTTTATACTATAAAACATTCTCAGAAATACTCTCTCCCATTCTCACTGAAACTTTTAACAAACTTCTAGATGGACATTCTTTTCGGCAAGAAACACTAATGGCAATTGTTTGTATGATCCCAAAACCCCTTTCTGATGATACTTCCTGTGTGAATTATCAGCCTATCTCTCTGTTAAACCTCGATATTAAATTATTAGCAAAAATAATAGCAAAACGCCTCAATAGCATTATAGGAAAATTAATACATAGAGATCAAGTAGGCTTCATGCCAAATAGACAGGCAGGCGATAATATACGCAGGGCAGTGTTATTGGCACATATTGCTAAAAAACAGAAAATCCCTTTATGTTTTCTATCTCTCGATATTAAGAGGGCATTTGACACAGTATCCTGGCAATATATGCAATATTCATTACAAAAATGGGGTTTTGGACCCCACTTTTTAACATGGATCAAAGCATTATATAATAAACCCAAAGCCTATATAAAATATGCTGGATACAAATCTGAAGCCTTTAATATCGAAAGAGGTACCCGACAGGGTTGCCCATTATCTCCCTTATTATTTGCCCTTATACTCGAACCCATGGCCCAATACATCAGAACAAACCAAACTATAACTGGCATTGAAGTAGGAGGTATTACACACAAATTATGTATATTTGCAGACGATATATTACTTTTTCTATCATCACCACAGGTCTCTGGTCCTAACTTAATACCAGCTCTTGATGGATTTGCAGCCCTATCCGGCCTTATGATTAATCCTAAGAAATGCCTAGTGCTTAATATTTCACTCACAAACATGGAATTGATCCCGGCTAGGGCTGCACTCCCATTCACATGGGCAGAAAAATCAATCCCATATCTTGGAATTCATTTAACAGCATCTCATTCTGACTTATTCTCAACCAATTATCCTCCTGTATTAAGACAGATCACAAATCTAATAAAACAATGGTCGCAACTTCCTTTATCCTGGATAGGGAAGATTAATGCAATCAAAATGACTATTCTACCCAAATTGCTTTATCTATTCAGAGTCCTCCCTATTCCAATTCCTTCCTATTTTTTGAGAATAGTACAAAAAAGAGCAACTTCGTTTATATGGGGCTCTTCTAAACCACGTATACCTATACACACACTACATCTTCCCAAAAATAAAGGAGGCCTGGGATATCCTAATTTTACTAACTACTACAGAGCAGCACACTTGGCCAGTCTGTCCAAATACCATGCAAAACAGGAAATCCCATTATGGGTATTTATAGAGGCTTCAGAAAATGACCCTCTATTAATATCAAATTTATTATGGCTTGATCCTAAAGACCGCTTTAAAATTCATAATCCCATAACTAAACACTTCTTATCTCTCTGGGATAAACTAAAAACCAAATATCAGTTACAATCTCCACACAATCCTCTCCTTTCTTTTATCAGAAATCCGGCCTTTTATCCGGCATGGATCTACCCAAATTCTTTTAAAGCTTGGACAACATCAGGCATTCAGACACTAAATGACTTCATAGCATCTAAATCATTCCTTTCATTCCCATCGCTTAGAGAAAAATATGATCTACCAAACTCTGAGATATTTAGATATCTCCAAATCAAAAATTTCTATACACCATTCCTAAAGGGGGATACACCATTATCCCAATTATCCATTTTTGAATCAATCTGTACAAAAGATCCATTTGCTAAAGGTACAATTTCATCACTTTATAATCAATTATATGGAGTAGCAAATCTTAATAGACCCTCTTACGTTCAGAGGTGGGAGGAGGACCTGGGACGAACTTTAGAAGACACGGACTGGTCTAACATATGGCTCACATCTAAGTCATCTTCACCCAACATCTTAGCACTGGAGACAAATTATAAAGTCCTAACTCGCTGGTACCTTGTACCCGCTAGAGTGGCAAAATATTCACCTAATACCTCAGCTCTTTGTTTTCGAGGATGCCCAGAAATAGGCACATATTTACACATATGGTGGACGTGCCCAGTAATCCAAACCTTCTGGAAGGAAGTCTTCATGATTGCATCTAAAATATTTAAAAAAATAATACAACCAGATCCATATTTAACTTTACTTAATCTAAAACCGGAATGGTTAACACTCTCTCAATTCAAACTTATGATCCAACTAATAACGGCTGCAAAACAAACAGTGGCCAAGGCATGGAAATCTCCTACATTGGTACTAGCAGAAACAATTCACAGAATGAATAATATAATGTCCCATGCTAAGATGGTAGCCATCGATCAAAATCAAATTCCAAAATTTGAAAAACTTTGGCATCCTTGGATAAAACAACAGTTCCTGTCAAACTTCAATGACTCTGTCCTGTTGCCATGGTAACAGATTAAATGACTTACAGAGACACCCATTCTAAGGCTTCAAAGAGAACTAAAAAGAATAATAAACTGACGAGCGGGACAACCTTGTGGACCATACCTCTACCTTTCAACCCTTTTTCTTCTTTCACTTTCCTTTTCTCCACCTTACAATTAAAGCTCATTATCAGAATTTATTTGACCTATATACACTCTATACAATATGTATAGTAGGTATAAATCATTTAAATACCTACAAAAGTAACTAAGGAAATGATATATATCTTTAATTTAGGTTTACGTGAACCCAATGTTTAATATTTGAAATTTCATGATATTTACCTATATAAACCCTACTGTAAAACAATGAGCTTACTTTATAGATCCTTGTAAACTTACTTTATGTATCTTTATAACATTGTATACTCAATAAACTTCTTTTGACAAGGAAATTTGTATCCTGAGATGTATGTCCATCCAAAAGTATCTTCCTGTGTTATTAGAGACAGGGATATAACAAGTGTCCAATGTAGTTACTGCCGCTGGATATAAAGGTGGTGTGTAACCACATAAATAGGGACAAGTGAGTAAATAGATATGCACTATACCCATATGCTGAGGAGTCTATAATAAGACAAAATGTCTTCACGGCTGAATAGCTGAATAGCTGAATGAATTCTAAATGGGGACACAATTCCGATGCACAATTGATAGCTGTATGTTCTCCTTATATTGTAACAAGCATAAATGCACAAAAGGGTATATGCAAAAAGGCAAGGGTTACTCAGTGATGGTAGATGAATAAGGATGTCCCTCAAAGATAGACGACCTGGATGCAGATCTGTATGGTATGTATATCCAGACGATGTTCCAATATGTCCATATTTAAACCCAAAGCATTGGTGCCTCTTCACCTGAGCTGCTTGGCTGATCAGCAGGGCTGTGTTCCATTCCTTAGCACCTGTTGCTGGTCTGATCCATGGCAATTAGTATGAACAAAAGGATAGATTCATATCCAAGTAAATCAGTTAGTCAGTATAGTCAGGTAGTGGTTCAGTACCCCGATTCCATATGTCAGTGTAGGCTGCGAGTGGGGTGCATGGCGGGGTGCTCACCCAGCATAGAACAGCTTACATGTTTCGTTCCCTTACTTGATGGAACCTCTTCAGACGGGGAGTAACAATGGGAGCATCTTGTGCTCCATCTTATGCATGCTTACATTTAGGCTGGTGGGAGAAAGAAGAGGTCTATCAGCACCTAGCCTTCCTTAAACATGTTGCCCTCTGGGTAAGATTTATTGATGATGTCCTGATGGTGTGGAGGGGTACTACCTTGGAGTTTGAGACATTTATCAATGAACTCAATAACAACACCAGAAATATCTTTGTCACCTATAAGATTGACAGAGATCAAATTGAATTTTTGGACCTACTGATTCGTAAGAAGAATGGTAGAATTGTGACAAGCACATTCAGAAAACCTACAGCCGGGAATATCCTCCTCCACGCCACCAGCCACCATCCCTGGCCCCTTATTAGGGGGATCCCAGTTGGTCAGTTCCTGCGGATTCGCAGAAACTGCTCCAATTATAGGGATTTCCAAACGGAAAGCAAGGACTTGACCCTTAGATTTAGAAAAAGGGGATACCCCAACTCCATTATCAAACAAGCCAAATTTAAAGCACAGAGAAAGCGGAGGGAAACCATTTTGGGACTAGAGCAGGATGAGGAAAAAACTAACAGAACCCCACAAGAGAGAATAGGACTGGTGACCACCTATGGTACCCACTGGAATCATCTGAAAAATCTACTAGGCAGGCATTGGCATTTGCTTATGCTTGACAGTAAATTAATAGATATTTTAGGGCCCCGTCCTAATCTGATAGCAAAATGAGCACCTACAATAGGTGATGCGTTGGTTCATAGTGAGTATACTCAGAAGAACACAATTAAAAGTCAATCTAGTTTATCGTTCATCCCACAAATGGAAGGTATGCACACCTGTGGGCATTGCTCGGTATGCAAATTCGTTATGAAAACTAACACATTTAGGGATTCCACTGGAAAACAAACAAGAATTCAAGATAAAACTGTTTGTGAATTGTTCCACAATGTATGTCTTTTACCTAATTATTTGTCCCTGCGGGAAGATTTACGTAGGGAAAACAATAAGAGAGTGTAGAAAAAGACTGGGCGAACATATCTCCAGCATATGTACCAAGGATGACAAATCTCTGGTAGCAATTCACTTTAGAGATCACCATCGAGCCAAACCAAATGGTCTCAAATGTATGATTATCCACAAACTTGAGATATCAAATAGGAGAGGAGACTGGGATAAAATACTATTGCAAAAAGAGGCCAAATGGATCTTCTTATTGAATTCAATGACCCCTAGGGGGTTAAATATAGATATGTCCTTACAGTGCTTTCTTTAGGAATTCATTAAACTACAGCCCCCTCTCATCACTGTACTCTCTGTTTACCTCTTTGCCTTTTTGACTGTTCTCTGTCTTTAATCTCTGCACTCTATCAATGGTGGCTATACCCCTATTCTCCTAATTAAGGAATAGCTGCGTAGATTGAGCAATTTTAGCAATCTGTCCTGGATTGTACAACACTATCTGTGTATTGACGGGCACATGTCTACAGTAGTGATCACATAAATCTGTGCCCTTTCGAACAGATTAAGTGGATGTAGAATGGGAAGAGCAGATGGGGGATCAGCTAAACTATTGATACTCTCTAAAAAATGCATATACATTTTTGATGACACTATATGCATTACTGGTGGTGAAAGTTAAATGCCTCGGTGGGAGGAATGGTTGGCATACATAGGTGAAATGTCAGCATCTATCTGTATACGTCGGTCCGCCAGTATATAGCTATCTAATAATGAGTAGATTCTGTCTGGACACCCCATAATCTTACAATCATTTGCTTACAATCGAATCGCTGGAGATCGGGGCTTCTATAGTTGCACATTGCATGCATTGGAACCCATTTGGGTATCGGTGCGTGCTCTGTATGCAGCTGGACGCCCCCCCCCCCTCTCTGTGAAGATTGAATATGCATTCACCCATACATTGCAATGGGCGATTTACTTCGATTGGAACTATCCGGCTGGTGAGGAACATATGTGTGTGATGGATAACACCGCACACACCTGGTGTTCTTCGCTACTAGTGGTTTGGAATGAATAATAGACTGTGAAATTATATAGGTAGAATATACACATTCCATACTTTACACATATATCAAAGAGCTTAGTCTACAGGAAATATGTGTGTGTGTAAACCTCTATTTATATAATATGATGTATGTGCCTGTGCTTTCACTTGCAGCACGCTTCTCACATTAGTTGAAATCAGTTTATGTGCCGATCTGCGTCTTGAATTGAACAAAACAAGGTTTTGAATAAGATCGGCGCATGTATGAGGGACTGAGATGGGTTAAACACACATACATGTGTCTGAGAGACTGGCTTCCTTTCCCTTTCTAGTCGGAACTTCAATCAAGGGGTTAAGTATGGGAGATACACATTTCTTTAGTGCTGATTTACTATGTGGTGCTCTGTGTGCGATCCTGCACATAGATGATGAATATATTTATATCCCGCAATGAAATTTGATTGACCAACTCATCAAGACATAGACAGCACAACATGTGTATCGAAATGGAGTAGTGAGTATATAGTGTAGATGTGTGCATATACAGTACCCGCACCTTACTTCCCTACATACCATAATGTATATATCTATGCTCATAGTACAGTCAGATACTTATCCCATGTATAGCTATATCCCTCCAAATTCAACTATCATTGTAGTCAGTAAGAACATTATGTTTATGTTTTTATATAGACACTGTACTCTTGGGATCTCTTTAGGCATCATTTTATGATGTCAATCTTTTTATTCATTACTTTTGTTTCTATCATATTCAAAGGGACTTAGAAATGATATTATGTTATTTGTATGTATGAGCGGCACATCACTTCAGAGGAATCTTTTTTAAAAAGGTCTGTTTATGTCTATCACATGGTTACTTGGTTGAAGGGTGGGTAGCACCTGGTTTTAATTACACTTAATTAGGGGTGATTTTGTAGCTCCCTTATTTAAACGGACAATGACTGACCAATCCCCAAGCTCTGAAGAAGTTCCATGAAGTAAGGGAACGAAACACATAAGCTGTTCTATGCTGGGAGAGCACCCCCGCCATGCACACTCATCCCCCCCCCCCCCCGCAGCCTACACTGACATATGGAACCACTACCTGACTCATTTACTTGGATACGAATCTATCCTTTTGTTCATACTAATTGCCATGGATCAGACCAGCAGCCCAGGTGAAGAGCCACCAATGCTTTGGGTTTAAATATGGACATATTGGATATGTATCATACAGATCTGCATCCAGGTCGCCTATCTTTGAGGGACATCCTTATTCATCTACCATCACTGAGTAACCCTGGCCTTTAGCATTCATTCAGCTTTTCAGCCGTGAAGACATTTTATCTTACTATAGACTCCTCAGCATATGGGTATAGTGCATATGTATTTACTCACTTGTCCCCATTTATGTGGTTACACACCACCTTTATATCCAGCGGCAATAACTACATTGGACACTTGTTATATCCCTGTCTCTAATAACACAGGAAGATACTTTTGGATGGACTTACATCTCAGGAAACAAATTTCTACCAGGCGGAATCAGGCCCCTTTGTTTCATCCTATATTATAGTACTTTATCATAGATATATATATTTTTTGTCCTTCCATTGTTTTTTGTTTCTGTCTAAATTGTTCCAATTTTTTACCACCCATTTTTCATCTGACTGACTGATGGACTGCAGATACCATGGCTAGCTATTGAGCTGTTTGTGTCTGGGAACAGCGTGAATATTTAGTGCATTTGTATTATCACGCTGTCCCTTCAGGAACTGTATGGTTCAGCCTGCCATTTCAGGTAGTAGGGGGTTTCATAGGTGCTATAGGGGTGTGCTATCTATTGGGGTAGGGAGGAACCTCCCCCACTTGCGGGCTTCCTCGCTTTTCTAGGAGGGTTTATATACTGTTTACAGGGAGGGTACAGATAGATTGGTGGGATCCCCTTACCGGTATTCCCACCATATCTGTCTTTTAGGGGTGGTTGTGTACACTTTTTTTTTCTGTGTTCAGATTTGTATAGGGGTTGCAGTGTTGTGGCACCAGTGCCTAAGGCCCAATTTTTCAGCCCCTGTTTAACAGGGGAGTGTAATTAAAATTTTTGATGCAATACTTTGCAGCAGGGCTCATTCCTGCCCTCCAACTAGAGTATCTGTGAGGGGTGGCACCAGCACCAGTGCCCAAGGCCCAATTTTTCTGCCCCTGGTCAACAAGGACATGTAATTACAATTCTTGATCTAATATTTCACAGCAGGACCCATTCCTGCGCCCACCAAGAGTAACTGTGAGGACTTACAGTGTTGTGGCAACTCCTCCACCACAACCACCAAAGGCCCAATTTTTCTGCCCTTGTTCAACAGGTGCATGTAATTACAATTCTTGATCTAATATTTCACAGCAGGGCCTGTTCCAGCTCCCACCAAGAGTAACTGTGAGGACTTATAGTGTTGTGGCACCAGCACCACCACCACCACCACCACCAAAGGCCCAATTTTTCTGCCCCTGTTCAACAATGGCAGGTTCTGCAGAGTATATAGGGCAGGCCCCTACTTTCAAACACCCAACTTAAAAACGACTCCTACTTGCAAACAGAAGGAGACAACAGGAAGTGAGATGAAATCTACCCCTAGGAAGGGAAATTTTCTCCTGTAAGAGTTAATATGGGAAAAACGTGTCTCCTCTTCACCGATGCTTTATCACCAATCTTTGTTTCACTAAAACCCCAAATTTTCAAAAAACATTTGTCATTGGGACAGAAAGTGAGGTGAAATCTTATGAAGAGGTTCACAGACAGCAAAACAAATGTCACAGGGTGATAACCCTTCCCTATGTTTTCCAAAAAACTTAAAAACAGATTTTTTGGCTGGAGCTACACTTAAAAAATGTACCAGTTCAAAATTACAAACAGATTCTACCTAACAACAAACCTACAGTCCCTGTCTTGTTTGCACCGCCTGAATACTGCTTTTCATAGTATATAGGGCCTGGTGGCCCCACGCCTTTCCTTTTTTTTTAATTTGGGTGCGGGGTTCCCCTTAATATTCATACAAGACCCAAAGGGCCTGGTAATGGACTGGAGGGTACCCATGCCATTTGTCTCACTGATTTTCATCCATATTGCCAGGACCCGACTTTACATTAAAGCCGCAAGCAGTTTTAAATGACTTTTATTCCTTTAAAAATGACATTTTGTGCAGGGACTGTTCTAAGCACAGGAAACATGCGCCACTTTACAGGCATACTATAGACACCCCCCAGGTACGATATTTAAAGGAATATTTCACTGCCGTTTTTAAAACTTTTTTTTGCATTGATACATGTCCCCTGGGGCAGGACCCGGGTCCCCAAACCCTTTTTAGGACAATACCATGCATATTAGCCTTTAAAATGAGCACTTTTGATTTTGAACGTTCGAGTCCCATAGACTTTACCACTTCAGCTCCAGAAGGATTTACCTCCTTCCTGACCAGAGTACTTTTTGCGATTCGGCACTGCGTCGCTTTAACTGACAATTGCGTGGTCGTGCGACGTGGCTCTGAAACAAAATTGACGTCCTTTTTTTCCCACAAATAGAGCTTTCTTTTGGTGGATTTTGATCATCTCTACAATTTTTATTTTTTGCGCCATAAACAAAATAAGAGTGACAATTTTGAAAAAAACGCATTATTTTTTACATTTTGCTATAATAATTATCCCCAAAAAATATATAACAAAACATTTTTTTTCCTCAGTTTAGGCCGATCCGTATTCTTCTACATGTTTTTGGTAAAAAAAAAATCGCAATAAGCGTTTATTGATTTGTTTGCGCAAAAGTTATAGAGTTTACAAAATAGGGGATAGTGTTATGGCATTTTTATTAATATTTTTTTTTTCTACTAGTAATGGCGGTGATCAGCGATTTTTATTGTAACTGCGATGTTATGGCAGACATGTCGGACTTGCATTGATTCCTGTATAAATGACACTGGCAGTGAAGGGGTTAACCACTAGGGGGCGGGGAGGGGTTAAGTGTATCCTAGGGGAGTGATTTATAACTATCAGGGGGATGGGCTGGTGTGTGACATCACTGATCTCTGCTCCGATGACAGGGAGCAGAGATCCAGTGACACTTGTCACTAGACAGAACGGGGAGATGCTGTTTACAAAGGCATCTCCCCGTTCGTACTCTCCGTGTGGGGATCGCGGGTATGCCCACGGCGATCGAGTCCTCGGGACCCACGATCCGACTCACGGAGATCACGGCAGGCGCGCGGGTACGTTACTTTGCGCAGCCGTGCCATTCTGCCGACGTATATCTACAGGAGCCGGTCGGGAACCGGTTAATGGGGTTCTAAAGTTCGCACAAACTTTCGGTCCGTTCACAGGTTTTGGTGCGAACCGCACTGGGGGGTGTTCGGCTCATCCCTACTCAGCCACAGACAGAGCAGCCTGAGTTGCCGAATGGAGTACGGCCGATAGGGCTGCTCTGTCTATGGCTGAGTGACAGGCTAAGCCGGGAGATCGCCCGGCGCTCGTGGGGGACCGGGAGCCCGCACTCAAATGCGGGAGACTCCCGCGACTCGCAGGAGAGTTGAGATGTCTGCCATGTTTTGGGAACTTCCCTTTGATAAAATAGCTCTTATCAACACCATTGTATTGATATTGATTTAAAGCAGCAGTTCAAAGTAAAGGAAAACCTGAAAACATGCCCGTTGGGGGTACTGAAGGACTGAGGTTGAGAACCACTGTACTAGAGCAAAACAAAGCACCAGACATAAAACTAAGTGAAAACAATGCCTATGCAGGTGCAGGTATTCTTACAAGTAAAAAAAGGAGAAAACAATATGGTGGTAACAATCTTAACCACTTACGGCCTGCCCACCGTCATTATACGGCGGCTCTTTGAAGTGGAATATCATTGTTATGACTCGGCGTCATATCATTTCAGGGCGGATGCAACGTCAAAACGTCACTTCCGCCCATAGCTCTTAAAGGAACTTTTTTTTTCAAACTACTTTTTTTATTGCATTTTAGTGTAAATATGAGATCTGAAGTCTTTTGACCCCAGATCTCATATTTAAGAGGTCCTGTCATGCTTTTTTTCTATTACAAGGGATGTTTACATTCCTTGTAATAGGAATAAAAGTGACCCATTTTTTTTAAAGAACAGTATAAAAATAAAAATAAAAAGTAAAATAAATAATATAAAAAAAAATGTTAGCGCGCCCCGTCCAGCTGAGCTCACGCGCAGAAGCAAACGCATACGTAAGTCTCTTTTGCATAAGAAAACGGTGTTTAAACCACACATGTGAGGTATTGCCGTGATTGGTAGAGCAAGAGCAATAATTCTAGCACTAGAACTCCTTTGTAACTCAAAACATGCAACCTATGGAGATTTGTAAGGATAAAAGTTTGTCGCCATTCCACGAGCGGGCGCAATTTTGAAGCGTGACATGTTGGGTATCAATTTACTCGGCTTAACATCATCTTTCACAATATAAAAAAATTGGGCTTAAAAAAAGTGTAGTTTTTCCAAAAAAGTGAACTTGTGAGACTTATTTATCAAATACCGTAATTTTCCTTTCCTGATGGACTCCATGGCAGCCTACGTGTGGGTTAACTCCGCCTCCTCTCCAATGCTATAGGACCCCATTCCCATAAATGAGCACTCACCGCTAGCTGCTGCGTTCCGTAACTAGCCTACTCTTAGACCAATAGGTGGGAACTCCGTCTGCCATGGAGTCCATCAGGAAAGGAAAATTATCGTAAGTATTTGATAATAAATTTTCCTTTTTCCTGACAGACTCCATGGCAGCCTACATGTGGGAAATAACTAGCCGACCACACGGGTGGGTATGCTGAAGAAATCATAATTTTAATTTGTCCTATCAACTGATAGGATTCTCAAACCGAAGTTTACAGAAGACAGAGATGCAGGCTCTATGCAGTAATGAGCCATAAATGTGTTAATAGAGGCCCAAGAGGCCGCCTCGCAAATGGTGTCTGGAGCCACATGTCGAGCCGCCGCCCACGAGGCCACCACACCCCTGGTGGAGTGAGCTGTCACCGCCTCTGGAGGAGCCAAGCCTTTAGCCCTGTATGCTTGCTGGATGGTCTGCACTATCCAGGCCGCGAGTGTGCTGGTTAAGGCATTTTTTCCTTTGTTGCTCCCTGAGTGCAGGACAAAGAGGTGGTCAGAACGTCTAAAGGAAGAAGTAATTCGTAGATACTCTTTAATAGCTTCGCCCACATCCAAAGGGTGAGTTTCAGTGGATCCCTGAGACCTGAAAGTAGGTAAGACGATCTCCTGATTCTCATGAAACACAGAAGAAACTTTTGGGTTTGAACCCAGCATAGGTATGAGAACTACACGGGAAAAACGTCAAGAAGGGCTCTTCATGACCCAGTGATCCAATCTCAGAGACCCTCTTAGCCGAGGTGACGGCTACCAAAAAGGCCACTCTTGCTGAAAAGTCCTTGATGGAGAGCGGGGAGGGACCCGTGATACTGAGTCCAGAAATTGAGTCAAGGACAAGTGGCAGGTCCCACTTGGGGAACCTAGGTTTTCTTTGGGGCTTAAGTCTTGAAGCTCCACAGAAAAATTGCCGAATTAAGGGATGACCTGCCCTTGAAGAGAGAAAGCCGATAAAGCAGATACCTGGACCCTGAGAGAGCTGATAGATAAGGATAGGTCAAGACCAGTTTGAAGGAAGTTGAGGATATCCTGAACTTCCGGACATCTGAAAGACCTGTGCATGGAAGAGAAAAATTCCACAAATTTGGTCCAAATTCTCCCATACACCTTGTTTGTGCTTGGTCTTCTTGCGCTCATAAGGGTGGAGATCACTCTTGAGGCACAGCCAAGGGATTCTAGCCTCTCCCTCTCAAGAACCAGACCATCCGTCTCAGTACTGCCAGACAAGGGTGTAGTACTGTCCCCTGAAAAAGAAGGTCCGGCCTGAGAGGGAGAGGCACCGGGTCCCGGAAACTGAGTTGGATGAGGAGGGGGAACCATGGCCTGTTCGGCCAGTAGGGAGCTATTGTCACCACTTCGACAGCTTCCGCCCGGAGCCTCTGAAGGAATCTCAGGATAACTGGGAGCAGGGGAAAAGCATACGCCCTCCTGAACCCCCACTGATCCATCAGGGCATCTGTTCCAAAGGCCTGGCTGCAACGGCCTCGGGTGTAGAATTTCTTCACCTTGAAGATCTACCTCGGAATCTATGCCCAACGACAGGATCCACTTGAATGTCTGCTGATGAAGGGACCACTCGTTGTTGTCCAATTGAGAACGTGATAGGAAGTCTGCTTGAGTTTTCTGGACTCCTGGGATGAAGACTGCTGAGATGTTCGATAGAATCTGCTGTGCCCAAGATAAAATGGGTTCGACTTCCCGTAGGAGTGTGGGGCTCCGCGTACACCCTTGCCTTTTCACATAGGAGACCGCCGTGGTGTTGTCCATCCTTAATAACACTGACTGCCCTATTAGCAGGTGAGAGAAGGACTGGAGAGCACATCATGCCGCTCGAAGTTCCAGGACATTCGAGCCTGGATTGTGGAGGCGAGTATCCCATCTGCCCTGAGCAAGGTTCGACCCGTAGAGGGCTCCCCACCCAGTACCCCTGGCGTCGGTCGTGACCGTGACCCAGGAGATGGGAGCAATGGAGTGGCAATTCAGAAGGTTCTTGCGTTTGAAGCCACCAGAAGAGGCTGTTCCTCATTGTCGTGGTTATGTGGACGATTTGATTTTCGTCCCCCGACTTCCATTGCCTGAGGAAGCCTGACTGGAAAGGGAGTAACCTCCACAAGGCCCATTTGATCATAGGAGTCGTGGAGACCATTGTGCCGACTATCTCCAGGCACTGGGAGGCTTTCAGGTGCGGGGCGTGCAAGGCCCGGGAAATTCTGTCTCGAACAGTTGTGATTTTCTGTAGTGGAAGGGAGATGGTGTTTTCCACTGTGTCGAACTGAGCCCCTAAGTATATTAGACGTTGAATCGGATCTAGATGGCTTTTTTCCCGATTCAGAAGCCACCCGAAGTTGGACAGGGTGGAGATCACTTGTTCCCGATGGACCAGCAACTGCTCTCTGTTTTGAGACAATACCAAGAGGTTGTCGAGGTAATGGTAAAGACGTACCCCTTTTAATCTGATGAAAGCCACTGTGGCCAGGAGAACCTTTGAAAAGACCCGGGGGGATGTTGTCAGCCCAAAGGGGAGGCAAATAAATTGTAGGTGATCTTGCCCGACTTGGAACCGTGAAGTTCTTTTTCCACCGGGACGTGTAAATAAGCGTCTCTTAAGTCGACCGAAATCATCCAATCACCTGGCTGAATGGCTTGCTGGATGGTTGATAGATTTTCCATCTTGAACTTCCCATGCTCTATGAATTTGTTGAGGTAGGTCAGGTCTATGACTGGGTGCCAAGAGCCACTCTTCTTTTGAACTAGGAAGAGAGGGGAGTATATCCCCTGAAACCATTCGTCCTTTGGGACATGTACCACTGCTCCCTGAGTCTTCAGTAATTCCACGTAGGACAGTAACACTTGTCTCTGTTCTTCTGAACGAGGCAGTAGAGTGGGCACGAATCTGGGGGTGGGAGTACTGGAGAAGGCCCATCTGTGTCCTGACGAGACTGTCCTTACGACCCAGTAGTCTGAGATTGAGGCCACCCAGACGTGCCGGAAAAGGAGCAGATGAGCCCCCACCCGACCTGCCTGGGCGGGTGTAATCTCAAAAGGACTTCGCCTGCTCACGACCACTGGATGTCTGGCCTTTATCGGGCTTACGAAAGGATGCCTGCCCTCTGCTCCAATTTTTCCTGAAATCTCGGCCAGGCTTGTAGGAGCGTGCTTCCCTGGAGCGCTCCAGATTGCGTCTTCTATACTGGGGTTTCTTCCGACCAAGTAGACGCCTGTCCTGGGGGAGGAAGGCTGACTTGCCACCCGTGGCCCGCGTTATGGCATCATCTAACTTATTGGCGAACAGGTAACATGCTTGGCCAGACGCATTAAGGCTGCGTCCACAAGGGGAGCGTTTTCCAGACACTTCACCTCTTCTGACTTGAAGGGATATAATCTGGAGGTTTTATTTGACATGGAGGACTTCTTGTCCGTCTTACTCCATTCCTCATCTATGATGTCTTTTAGTTCAGAAAGAAGCGGAAAATTTGAGCGTTCCTTCCCCAGATGTTTAAAGAACTTTTTCTGCTTAGCTGGGTGGGTGGAGGAGTCTTCCCACTTAAGGGCCTCCTTGATTGCCTTTATTAATGGCGAAACCATACTGAAGTCAAAGCCTCCGATTTCCTCTTCTTCCTGAGGTTCATCATCCGAAGAGTCAACAGAGGCACCGTAAGGCTGGGAGGTGCCCGGACTATCACGGGACTCGTCAGCCGGAGGGCCAGATAAAGTCGTAGACTGACTCAACGTGTGGGGTGTCTCCATCTCTTTCAGGGATTGTTGCACCACACGTTTTACGAGAGACTCCAAACGCTGGTTCTCCGTCTCTTTTTTATCCCTGACCGCCCGGGCATAGCAACGGTCACACGGTGACTTGCCCTCCGGAACTCGTGTTCCACATCCCCAGCAGGCTCTTCGATCAGAGCAGCTGTCATGGTGGTGGGAGCGGTGTCTGGAGGAGGAATGAGAACATCTCCTCTGGTGGTGGTTTCCATGCGAAGAGTCTCGTCTGGATCTGGATGACGAGTGGTATTGTGGCCTGGCAAGGTCTCTATCATTCTGGACCATGATCTGAGGGTTCAATCTGGCTGAAAAAAGAGAGGGGGAAGGCAAGACACAACTTCAGAAAACGCAAACATTTGCGACTGAACCATTACCCCTCCCCTCACAAGCACATACCTTGTGTGTGAGGGCTGGCCACTTAAAGGCCGTGACTTGTCCATGATTTTTGGATGAATAGCGACACAGTACAGATGGTCTGCAGACGAAGAATGCCCTGAAACCAAGGCGCCAGTGAGGGAAATTGTAAAACAAACTTGCCCCCGGAATAAATATAATATTGTTGTTATTATTATTATTCCTCTTTCTTCCTCCTCCTTTTTTTTTTTTTTTTTAAATATACATGTCCCATGAAGAGCCAAACCAATTAGCTGCAACACACAGCAGGGCAGACACTAACCTGAGATCAGGGCTGGGGAAAAAACGCTCTGCTCCACTCCCCTCCTTCTCACTGACAGGAGTTCCCATTGTGCAGGAGCTAAGAGTGGCTTTTTAAATTCCCCGCCCGTGATGTCATCGCCCCCACCACGCGCCTGCGCTGTGGGGCGGTGACCTACTGCGCATGCGTGGCCGCCGGGCGGCCCGTCGCACTGCACACACGTGAGCCAAGCCTTGGTCCCGAGGAGGCTACAGCGCATGTGCGAATGGCAAAGACGGCCGCACCCGGAAGTGCCGAGGCGAGCTGGAACGCACATGTGCTCCAGCCGCCATGAGGGGAAAAAACGGCCCGACAATGGCCACCCTAAGCCATACCGATTTTGAAAGCATAGAAGGGACAACAATTTACATAGAATACACTGCCATGGAGAAAGAACTGGAACCGTTGCAGACCTTGCCAGCCATTGGTGCGCATCCATCTGGCATACAGAGGCGACCATCCCTCCACCATAGGGGTATACTCCAGCCTTTAAACGCTACCAGCCCGCCCGTGGCTGCGCTCTGAGCTGCACTGCTTGAAGTATGCCAATATATCTTGGATCCATCCGACCGGACGCAAACGTCATGTGTAGGTCCATTGGAGGGGGACAAAAAAGGAACGCAGCAGTTAGCGGTGAGTGCTCATCTATGGGAATGGGGTCCTATAGCATTGGAGAGGAGGCGGGGTTAACCCACACTTAGGCTGCCATGGAGTCTGTCAGGAAAAATGATTTTAACTTGTAAACAACAAGTTTGAAAAATAGGCCCGGTCCTTAAGTGGCCAATAGCACAAACAGAGGGTGGAAAGAACCTCCACAAAAGCCATAAATTTTATATGGTAAAGAAGGTACAAATTAAAAGTCCACTATAATGATGGCTGCTGGATATTCTTCTCCAGATATTGGATCTCCTCTATACACTGTAAAAACAAAAGGAAACAAAGGCACCGCCATCTAAGTGTATCTATTTATTAAATGAACACTAAAAACAATTAAGATTGCACTCACAGGATGGAAAAGAAATTGGGCATATTATCAATCAGTCTGTACATCTGTTCCAGAGGGCCAATAGTCCAGGTGAGGCTTGGCAGATTCTGTATATCCCACTGCAACAGGATGGAATGGTGGCTGCATGATGGTAGGTAAGGAAGGCAGATCCATCATGGACTGAGTACAGCCGCTGTGTCTCCGGTGATGGAGGGTGGCTGTGTGGTTGTGTGTTAAAAATAGAGGCTCCATTAGGCTGACAGACAAGTATGGAAGTCTAAGGGAGAAATCGTAATAGGCTGGAAAACAAGCCAGCGCTGGTGTGGACATATGACAGATGTCTGAGCGCGGTGACGTCACAGAAGAGGCAGTAACATGTTTCGGAGCCATTCAGCTCCTTTGGCAAACCAGGTATTCTTCCAGCTTGTAGATGGCACTGTGCCGATGCTACAGGAGAAGACAAGTCTGATAGGGGAATTGTTACCTTATGGACTCCATTAGTTACATAGTTACATAGTAGGTGAGGTTGAAAAAAGACACAAGTCCATCAAGTCCAACCTATGTGTGTGATTATATGTCAGTATTACATTGTATATCCCTGTATGTTGTAGTCGTTCAGGTGCTTATCTAATAGTTTTTTGAAACCATCGATGCTAACAGCTGAAACCACCGCCTGTGGAAGGGAATTCCAAATCCTTGCCGCTCTTACAGTAAAGAACCCTCTATGCAGTTTAACCACTTAAGGACCGAGCCTCTTTCTGAGATTTGTTGTTTACAAGTTAAAAACTGTTTTGTTTTTTTTTTACTTAGAACCCCAAAACATTATATACATTTTTTTCTAACACCCTTGGAATAAAATGGCGGTCATTGCAATACTTTCTGTCACACCGTATTTGCGCAGAGGTCTTACAAGCACTATTTTTTTGGAAAAAATAAAATTTTTGAATTAAAAATAAGACAACAGTAAAGTTAGCCCAATTTTTTAAATATAATTTGAAAGATAATTTGATACCCAACATGTCATGCTTCAAAATTGTGCCCACTCGTGGAATGGCGACAAACTTTTATCCGTAAAAATCTCCATAGGCGATGTTTAAAAAATTCTACAGGTTGCATGTTTTGAGTTACAGAGGAGGTCTAGGGCTAGAATTATTGCTCTCGCTCTACCTATTGCAGCGATACCTCACATGTGTGGTTTGAACACTGTTTTCATATGCAGGCGCCACTCACGTATGGGTTCGCTTCTGTACGCGAGCTCGAAGGGACGGGGCTCGTTTAATTTTTTTTTTTTTTCTTATTTATTTTAACTTTTATTTTTTATTTTTTGCACTGTTTTTTAAAAAAAAAAATGTGTCACTTTTTTTCCTATTACAAGGACTGTAAACATCTCTTGTAATCGAACAAAAGCATGACAGGACCTCTTAAATATGAGATCTGGGGCCAAAAATACTTCACATCTCATATTTACACTAAAATGCAATAAAAAAAAAAAGAATTGTTATTTGAAAAAAAAAAAATGGCCCTTTAAAAGCTATGGGCGGAAGTGACATTTTGACGTCACTTCTGCCCTGCAATGATATGGAGACGGGTGGGGGCCATCTTCCCCTCACTCGTCTCCATGCCTAGCAGGAAGAAGGATATGATCGCCTCCGCCGCTATCGGCGGCTCCGGTAAGCAGAGGGCACCGGAGCACGGTGGGAGGGGGGCCCCTCTCCTGCCGCCGATAAAAGTGATTTTGTGGCGAATTTGCTGCAGAGACCACTATTATTGGAAACCAGACGGCCTGCTGGAGAAGAGGATACCAAGGCTGTGGCAGCTAGCTGCTGCCATAACAAAAATATCCCTCTTCAAAGTCAGGACGTATATCATGAGTGGCCGCGTGTCTTATTAAATTCCCTTCTGCGGAAAAGTTTTATCCCTATTGTGGGGTCACCAGTATGGTATTTGTATATTGAAATCATATCCCCTCTGAAGCATCTCTTCTGCAGAGAAAATAAGATCAGTGCTACCTTTCCTCATAACTAATATCCTTCAGACAGGCCCGGACTTGGACAAAAAATAGGCCTGGGCATTTCTTTATCGTACATTATGGGACACAGAGCACCATAATAATGACTATCTGGGTTATATGCTACCTTTAGGTGATTGGACACTGGCAACCGATAGTAAGAAGGATCCTCCCATATAACCCCTCCCATACAGGAAGTACGTTTAGTTTTTTTGCCAGTGTATTGAAGGTGATGGTCATGGCTGTGGAAGCTCTTCAAATTTTCTGGTGAGTACTCCCTCTGGGAGGCCTATCAATTTTTCTGTTGCTTCTAATATAAGTGTCTTATGTAAACCCTGTGTCTCATTGCAAGCGGTTACTGGTGTTACAGAGCAAGCTGACAAGTGCAGCTTATTTGTGCATCTCCCGCACGTGGTGGCGTGTGCTACACGCAGGGGCGTGCGCATGCATCAGGAGCACGCACCACGTACGTGCACGAGGTCGCCACGTGGGCGCGGCATGCCTGTGTGCGCATCTTGCGGGTGCGCATGCGCGGTAGAAACGCGGCCGCGTGTGCGTCACTGGGCGGCGCATGAAATAAAGGGAGGTTACGCACCGACAGGTTCATTGCTGCTAGTCAGTAAAGCTCAACAGAGCCTAGTGTGCGGTGGAACACAGAGGTCTGGGCGTAAATTTGGACATTTGCAAAAGGCTGAAGGCTGGTAAGGCTGTGGTTCGGCTGTGCGCTGGCCCCAGCTAGATCATTCAGAGGGAGTGCCTTTTTTCTTTTTTTCCTCAAGCTTGTAAGCAATGTCTTCCAGGAAATGAGGTACGGGGAGCAGGGCAAGTCCAGGGGTTAAAGGGAGTCCTTCAAAAACAGGAAATCAACCTCAGGTGGCTGCAGCATCAGTCTCCCCTGAAAGACCTGCGGCATTTGGCCTAGCTGAGCCATTGCAGTTGTCAGGCGTAGTGGCCACTACCAATACCCCTGCATCAACCTATGTTACTAAAGATGATTTGGCATCAGCCCTTGCTAGTCTTGAGGGCAAGATAGTAGGTATGATTGCTACAGTAACACAGGGAGGGAAGAAACGTCATAGATCTCCCTCCCCTGAGCCTGGTCCCAGTGGTGACACATTTGAGCACCAGGACTCTATTGGCATGGGTCTCTGTGACTTAGATCCAGAATGGGCAGAGGATTTGGAGGAGGAGGCCGTTAAAGACCAAGAGGAAGGGGAGGCTGAAGAGTCCTCAGCTGGGGATTCAGGTTCTGAAGAACCAATTTCAGCCTCTCAATCCCAAAAATTGTTTATCACTTCCTTGGCCGAGATGGTGAGAGCTGGATTTAAATTACCTCCGGTGCAGGGACCAGGACCCTCCTGTTCTACATTAGGATCCTTGCGTCCTCAATCAGGTTCCCAGGCGTTTCCTTTGCATCCTTCATTGGAACAGGTAATTTACGCTGACTGGAACCACCTGGATAGGAAATACTTGCCTCCAAAAAGGTTTTCTTTTTTATATCCTATGGAGGAAAAATTTAGGAAGAAGTGGGACACACCTTTGGTTGATGCTGCCATTTCTTCAGTAAATAAAAGTCTGACCTGGTCAGTGGATAATGCCTAGGGATTTAAAAATCCGGCAGATAAAAAGCTGGAATCCTTACTAAAAGCTTCTTTTTCAGTAGCTGGGTCAGCAGTACAACTGGCAGTGGCAGCTATCGGTATTTGTCAGGCGTTGAAGGACCGTTTTAAGAAATTGGTCAAGAACCTGCCTGTTCAAGAGGAAGTTTGACGAGCTATCAGAAATTCCTTGCGCTTTATGTTTTGCGGTAGATGCATTAAAGGACTCAATTCAGCAGATGTCTCGTTTTACGCTACTCTCAATCTATATGCGTAGGGTATTGTGGTTAAAGAATTGGTCAGCTGAGACGCCATGCCAAAGGCTACTGGCGGCTTTTCCTTTTCACGGTGAGCGTCTATTTGGGGAGGATTTGAATAAATATATCCAGTAAAACTCAGGAGGGAAAAGCTCCTTGCTTCCGGTTAAAAGACTGGGTAAGCAGCCTTCCTTTAAGATTCTCAATGCTCCTGGGCTGAGTGCCTCTTCCCCTAAGAGGTATCGACGGCCTTAGCCACCTACCTTTTAAGAAGCCTCAAGGTCAAAAAAGACCTTGGACCCAGAAACCAGCCAAGACCAATTCCAAGTCTTCCTTGTGAAGGGGCGCCCCACTCTTGCGAGTGGGGGGCAGACTGCGGTGGTTCACAGATGCTTGGGGAAAATTGGTTCAGGACAGGTGGGTCATTTCCATCATTTCTCATGGTTACAAAATAAAGTTTCGGGATTTTCCCCCAACTCGATATTTGGTATCCAGGGTTCCATCAGACCCGGAGAAAAAGAGGGGCCTATTCCTGGCTTTAGAACAGCTGGAAGGGCAGAAAGTAATCATTGAAGATTCCGCAAAAAGAAAGATTCAAAGGGTTCTACTCGAACCTATTTACAGTGCCAAAGCCAAACGGAGAGGTAAGGCCCATCTTGGACCTCAAATCCCTCAATTCCTTTCTAAACGTCCGAACCTTCCGCATGGAGTCGGTTCGTTCAGCAATCACTTCCTTGAGAAAAGGAGATTTTTTTTTTTTAGTGTCCATAGACATCAAGGACGCATACCTGCATGTACCGATTTTTGGTCCACATCAAAGATTCCTGCGGTGGCACTTCCATTTGGTCTAGCCACAGCCCCTCAGGTCTTCACAAAGGTTCTGGCCCCAGTGTTAGCTTTCCTAAGGTCCCAGAAAATCACGGTAATAGGATATCTGGATGACCTTTTGTTAAGGGATCAAACTTACTCCACCTTGGTAGAAAACATTACGACTATTGTCCGTTTCCTAAGGTTACTAGGCTGGATTCTAAATATGGACAAATCGGTCCTTCGTCCAGCTCAGGCCTTAACATATATCTGGGTCTGATCTTGGACACAACCCAAGAAAGGGTAAATTCTACCTCCCTTAAGGGTCAACACTATAGTGGAGCTGGTTCAGAAAGTCAAGGGGATAGAAGGTCCTTCGATCTGTCTATGCATGAGGCTGTTGGGCAAGATGGTGTCGTCCTTCAGCGCAGTTCCCTATGCGCAGTTTCACTCCAGGATGTTCCAGAGGGCTATCCTGGAAGCTTGGGACAAGTCGATTCAAACCTTGGATCATCCCATGTATCTATCCCTACAGGTAAAAAGGGAACTCTCTTGGTGGTCAAAGACCAGCAACTTGAAAGGCGGAAAATCATTTCCAACAGTAACCTGGAAGGTAGTAACTACGGACGCCAGTCGTCTGGGTTGGGGAGCAGTCCTGGAGGAGGCTTCCGTTCAGGGATTATGGTCACAGGTAGAGAGGACCTTACCTATCAATCTGCTAGAAATTTGGGCGGCTCGATTAGCTCTCCTATTTTGGACATCCAGACTGCAGGGGTTTCCTGTCCGAATCCAATCCGACAACTCCACGGTGGTGGCATACATCAGCCACCAAGGGGGCACCCAGAGCCGGGCGGCCCAAAGAGAAGTAAATTACATATTAACTTGGGCAGAGAGACATGTGCCGTTTCTGTCAGCAGTATTTATTCCAGGGGTGGATAATTGGCTAGCAGACTACCTAAGTCGCCAGCAGTTACTACCAGGAGAGTGGTCTCTTCACCCCGAAGTTTTCCTCCAGATCTGCCAACATTGGGGGGTGCCAGATATGGATCTTCTGGCATCCAGATTCAATGCCAAGGTATACAGGTTTGTATCCAGGACCAGGGATCCGCTTGCTATCGGAACGGATGCATTGGTGGTTCCCTGGGACAGGTATTCCCTGATTTATGCTTTGCCTCTGATCCAGTTGCTGCCGCACTTGTTGCGCAGAATACAGAAGGAACAGAATACAGTGATCCTGGTGGTCCCGAAGTGGCCCAGGAGGTCCTGGTATTCAGAGATGGCGGTGGGGGACCCGCTGTGTCTGCCAGATTGTCCAGATCTGTTATCTCAAAGCCCCATATACCATCCTTCTTCACGGTCGCTGGATTTGATGGCATGGCTATTGAGACCAGGGTACTGAGGGATCGTGGTATCAGAGGTTCAGTCTTATCTACTCTGATTAATGCTAGAAAGCCAGTATCTAGGAGTATCTACCATAAGGTATGGAAATTGTATATTTCCTGGTGCGAGAAAAAGAAATGGCATCCTCGCAGGTATGCGATTGGGAGAACCATTAAAGGACAAATTTCGGCCTTATCAGTTTTTTCCAGAGGCCAATTGCATCTCATTCTTTGGTGCGAACCTTCATCAAGGGGGTACTGCACTTAAAACTGCCGGTTAACCCTCCCTTAAGCCCTTGGGACTTGAACTTGGTGTTATCAGCCCTACAGGTTCAACCCTTTGAACCAATTAGGCATATTCCTTTAATCCTGTTGACCAGGAAATTGTTTTTTCTGGTAGCCAAAACTTCGGCTAGAAGGGTATCTGAATTGGCCGCCCTTTCATGTAAAGAACCGTTTCTATTTTTACATCAGGACAAGGTGGTGATGTGCCCCGTCCAGATTTTTTGCCTAAGGTGATTTCCAGGTTTCATTTGAATCAGGATATCATTTTACCTTCCTTTTTTCCAAATCCTAGGTCTAAAGAGGAAAAGTCGCTTCACGCACTGGATGTGGTAAGTGCGGTCAAGGTTTACTTAAACATGTCAGCTCCTTTTTGGAAGACTGACTCCCTTTTTGTCCTGCCAGAGGGTCCTAAGAGAGGACAGGCAGCTACTAGTTCAACTATCTCTAGGTGGATTTGCCAGCTCATTATCCAAGCTTATGAACTGAAATGCAGCCTTCTACCTCAATATTTCAAAGCTCACTCTACTAGAGCAGTTAGTACATCATGGGCAGTGCGCCAGCAGGTGTCTATGGCTCAGGTTTGCAAAGCGGCCGCTTGGTCTTCAGTTCATACGTTCACCAGGTTTTACCAGCTGGACGTTAGAGCTCAAAGGGAGACTGTTTTTGGCCATAGCGTGCTGCAAGCGGCTTTATAATTCCTGGGCCTGAAGGGGATCTAGGAATATTGTGTTTCCTCCCCTCAAATGCATTGCTTTAAGACATCCCAGATAGTCATTACTATGGTGCTCTGTGTCCTGTGATGTACAATAAAGAAAAATGGATTTTTAAAACAGCTTACCTGTAAAATCCTTTTCTTGGAGTACATCACGGGACACAAGTCTTTCCCTTCTTTTCTGGGATCTTCATTGCTTGCTACAAAACTAAAGGTACTTCCTGTATGGGAGGGGTTATATGGGAGGATCCTTCTTACTATTGGTTGCCAGTTTCCAATTACCTAAAGGTAGCATATAACCCAGATAGTCATTACTATGGTGCTCTGTGTCCCGTGATGTATTCCAAGAAAAGGATTTTACAGGTAAGCTGTTTTAAAAATCCATTTTTTAGACTGAGCAGCCAACTTCTCCAGGGACCAGGGGGGTGTCGGTAGACATTCGCGGGGGTGGCTGGTGTCAGTCCTCTACACTGTAATTTGCAGGGACACTGTGATATAAAGGGAACTTCACTGTAAAGTGTCCCAGTCCTATTGTGGCCATACAATGCTAGTACTCTGTCATCTATTGTGCCCACAATACCCAGTGACACTGACTTGCTCTCTTTCTGGTGGTGCGGTACTGCGTGGCTCTCGCTCGTGGTGCGGTCCAGTTTGGCTCTCTCTCTGGTGGCATTTTTTAGCATGGCTTTCTCTCTGGTGGTGCGGTGCAGCGTGGCTCTCTCTCTGGTGGTGCGGTGCAGCGTGACTCTCTCTCTGGTGGTGCAGGTACAGCGTGGCTCTCTGGTGATTTGGGTACAGCGTGGTTCTCTCTCTGGGGGTGCGGGTACAGCGTGGCTCTCTCTCTGGTGGTGCGGGTGCAGCACAGCTCTCTCTCTGGTGGTGCGGGTGCAGCATGGCTCTTTGGTGGTGTGGTGCAGCGTGGCTCTCTCTGGTGGTGTGGGTACAGCGTGGCTCTCTCTATGGTGTTGCGGGTACAGTGTGGCTCTCTCTGGTGGTGGGGGTACAGCGTGGCTCTTTCTCTGGTGGTGCAGTACACCGTAGCTCTCTCTGGTGGTGCTGGAGCTATTAATTCCCCCAGCACAGTCCTTTCTTTCATTTTCCATGTCTCCTGTAGTAGCTGCTACAAGCACTCCTCAGCTTGTTTCCGGGTTTTCTCTTTCACCCCAGCAGAGTGCATGCTGGGGACTGTAGTCTGCTCCCTGCTAAGAACAATTTGGCCACTACCACCTATCTCTGGGACTACATTTCCCATGATCTCCCTCTAGTTGCTTCTGATTGGCCCTCCGCTGTGGCCAATGGGGAGGGAAGAAGAAGAACATACAGGAAAGCTTTCCCCGTGCTGCTGACATAAGAAGGGGAGGGGGGCGAGCGGAGGGAAACATTGTGTCAGCAGCCCGCAGCTCTCCCCACCTTAAACCACAGAGCAGATACCCATGCCTGGAGGAGGAGAGCGGAACTGTCAGCACGGCTCTGAGGCTGAGCTGTGTGTGAGAGAAACACACAGCTCAGCCCATGCAGCCGCCGGTTCCGCCAGAGATGACAAAGGCACGGCCGCATAAGGATAGCCCAGAGGCGGCCTTGGCCTGTGTTACCCATGTTCAGGCCACAGGTCGCTTTCCTCCCGCTGTGCGGCCTGATCATCAACAGGCCATGGAGCGGGCGGCCCTGGCCCACTGGGCGAATGCCGGTCTACCCTATAGCCAGTCCTTGTACTTTGTACTCACTCCATTTCCAGTAAATCCTTCCTGAGGACTGGTGCCCAGAACCAGGTGCAGCCGGACCAGAGTCTTGTAGAGTGGGAGAATTATCGTTTGATCTCTGGAGTTGATCCCCTTTTTAATGCATGCCAATATTCTGTTTGCTTTGTTAGCAGGAGCTTGGCATTCTCTCGGGAAGCCGGGTATCTGATTGGGTATCCAATTAGTGTGAGAGTTTGGGTGGCCATGTTATGGGGGAGCCTTTACATAAGGGATCCATGTCATTCGGGCATGCTTTGATTGAGTGGCAGGCTAGAGAGAGGACCCCGCTGGTTGGGGACAGTAATTGGTGCAGGGACAGCTGTCTGATGCCATAGAACCTTCCTAGAATCTCTTTCTGTGGGCTAGTGTAATTTGGTTAAACAGCACCCATCTAGCAGAAGCCATTCACTGATAACATTACAGGGTAATACAATATTGTGAAAGGTTCTGAACTGCCCTGTTCTACACACCGCCAATCATTGTGATTTTTTTTCCACACTGAACAAAAATCATAAAGTTTCCCTGTGTGTGTAATCCCTCCCAAGTGAGTACCTTGGTCAAGGCTCCGCCTACAAATGTATAACAACCAAGAGTGACATGAAATATAAAGATGACAATATACTGTATATGAATAAAAACCATGGAAACACACATGAAAAATAACCAGGGATGAAACCAGGGGAGAGGGGTGTCAGGGGGGAATGTGCCGCTGGTGCCACATTGAGAGGCGCGCTGCTGTCCTCATGCTCCAGGGGGGTCCATGCAGCCACACTGTCACACCTGGACTGGAGGGGTGGTGGGGACAGCTTTTACCAGAACCGATCAACTGAAATTGTCCTTCTGCAGCAACTGAAAGCCAGAGTTCTCCTCCTCTCCCTTCCGCCGGTACTGAGCGCTCCTGTGTTCATTCATCCCTCCTGATACTGATCACTCTTGTGTCCATTCATAACTGAAGCATAGTAAATTGTTTTTACTATGTTTCAGTTTGTGAATGAACAGGAAGCCACTCAATGCAGCGCACTTCCCATTAATCCATTCATTGTCCAGTCCAGCTAAGGCTGCAGAGAAAGGGACTTGAAATCTCTGTCCTCAGTCCCTTTCTCTGTTTCAAAATTAAGAAATCAGGGGTCTGTAAAAAAAATATTGTGAAAAAAATTATAAAAAAATAAAATAAAATAATAAAAATAAAAAAACTACTGACACCATCTTCTGCTCTAATGACAAAGTCCACTGTCCATTGCTCTACTCTCTGACACCATCCACTGCTCTACTGACACCATCAACTACACTACTGACACCAACCTCTGCTCTACTGACACTTCCACTACCCTACTGACACTAATCTCTGCCCTACTGACACATCGACTACTCTACTGACAGTGTCCGTTGCACTGCTGACACCAACCTCTGCCTGACTGACACATCCACTACTCTACTGATTCTGCCTATTGACACCAACCTCTGCCCTGCTGACACTCTAAACTAATGTTGGGTTAACGGTTCAGGCTGAGCAAAAGTTCAGCCCGAACATCGCCTGTTCGCCCGTTCAGTGAACACCAAATTTGCGGGTCCACAATGCACGACGTGGTTCATAGTGCATTCTAGTGCCGTAATTGGATGAAGCTTTCCACCGCTGGTCAGGTGCAAGGCATTGCCAGTTAGGGCATGGAGCACTGTCAGAGCCCTGATTGGACAAAGTGATGATGACTTTCTCCAATCATGGCTCAGTGCTTATAGTCCCACCCCAAACTATAAAAATGTCCCTTCCCATAGGAAGCTTTTTGCAGTGTTTTGGAGTGGAGATAGATAGAACAGGGCTCAGTTTGCTACTAGCGAGTTAATGTGTTCACTTATTGTGACTGTACTCACACTATACTAACACTCTAGTACAGTGTGAGTATAGTGTAGTGAGTATAGTGCGTTAGGGTAGTGCAGTATTTAACACAGCATTGCATAACATTTAGTGCTGTATACAGTGCTGTATATCCATTTTTTTAATCTTTTTTCTTTGTCCCCTGATTGCTCCCCTTTTTTTAAAAATTGTCAGATGCAGTTTTTCCTAATGTGCTGTCGCTGAGCTTGTCGTTGTGTCATACTCACACAAGTACTCATTGATGGTCCTCTGCTGCATGCTCAGCTGTTGCAGCATTACCAAAGTTGAGTTCCACCTGATAAGCATGTCACAAATCAGGCGCTTTATGAGTAGGTAAATTCCTGCTGAATTATATCCAACCAAGCACTGGCTGTGTATGACCACCTGAAATGGCTACACACTCTTCTGGCCTGCTTTAGCAGATCTTCCAACCCTGGGTACCTGCTTAAGAAACACTGCACCACCAAATTGAGGACATGTGCCAGGCATGGCACGTGTCAACTTTCCCTGTCTAAAGGCAGACAGGAGGTTAGTGCCATTTATCACACACCACCATTCCTGGCCTGTCCCTGTGGAGCTTAAAGAAGCTCTGCTCCAGTGTAGCTCCTGTCCCCTAGACAGACCAGCTAAAGCACTACATGGAATCTTTAAGCTTGACTCATTAAATACCCCTTGGACACTTAGGGGGTACTGGCAGTTTACTGGACAATTCAGCAGGGAAAGGCATATAGGATGAGGAGGAGGAGGGCTTGCAGCTGACAAATCTCACATAATCACCACCAGCTGTATGGAGACGTGGCAGCAAAACAAGCTGCAGCACTGAGCTCTGTCCTGCATCCTTCCGAGTTTCAAGCAGAGTTACCCAGTGTGCTGTAAACGAAATATAGCGTTGCTGGGGTTTTCACATTCCTCTGGATCAACTGTGGGTATATGATTGTGTATATGGGATTGTATGATATTATTTTGTATTTATTTATTTTTATAGTTGAACTAGATGGACTTTTTCCAACCTGATTAACTATGTAACTAGGCCCAGACAGCTGACCTGTGGGAAGTGAGCCAGGAGATAACAGCTCCACAATGTGATGGAACAGGATGGCTGCTTTCTATTCTTCCATGATGGCTGCCTCATTGGGGTTGTGCCTCACCCTCACTTTCCTCTTCTGCTCTATCCGGCACCCAAGTCACATCATTGACCTTATCATCATCCCCTCCATCCTCATCATCACTGGAGCCAACTTGGCAATACGCTGTGGCTAGGGGGAACATGACTGCCAATGTATTATTTATCAGTGTTCTCCCCTCTCTGTAGGCTCATGTTCCTACCTTCCTCAACCTCGGAACCAACATCTGAATCAAGTAATGCCTGTGCATCGTCAATGCTTAAAGTGAAACAAAAATGAAATATTCCTTTGAATATCATGCCTGGGGGTCTCCTTAATCTGCCTGTAAACTAGCGCATCTTTGTGATGTGTTTTACTATGCTTCAACATCTCATTGGTAGCGTCTGTATCAATTGATGGGAGATTATCTAGGGGCAAAAGCAGGCATGGAGAGCTTTCCAGTAGACGATCCACTGGGCTTCTGGGTCATGGGAATAGACCACTGGCCAGAACTTGCCCAATATGCAATTGAGCTGCTGGAAGGGTTTAGAATATAGCTTCATATAAAAAAACATAGTTAGTCATAGCAACGTACCATCATCCAGGTTAGTATAGAGAAACAGGGGAGGGTGGGGGCAAGGGGATAGTTGTCTTGGTACTGATAAAATAATAATATGCGTTATTAAATAAAAAAGATTTATTACATATAAAAAGCATACAGTTTACATTTAATAATGAAAACACAGATACTCAGGGTGCGCCCAGGGGGTATCTGTAGATGCAGATTTTAGATTGATATGGATCTCTACTAGTTTTTTGGTTTTGTACCGCCTCCTCAGGAGAATCAATCTATAAGACAAATTGAGCTGCTGTTCTGCCCTTCATCCAGCAGGCTTTCAGAATGGCATTCACTGCTGCCAGAAGTATGTGATAGATAAAAGAGTGCATCTGTCCAGACTCCATTGACCGGCTGACATTTGTAAAAAATGAATTAGTTCTAGATTAGCAACTGCTATCAAGCCCCTGATGCCAATGTTGCTTTTTAAGTGTTATTGGGATCACACATCTCTGCAAGACTGTCTAGGTTCCCTAGCTTTGTGGGTGTTGGTTTTATCTTGAAGTAATTTTTTGGTATAGATTTCATGGGCACAATTACCATGCAAGGACACATTTTTCCACACCTGTTTAACGGGTGCATTCCATTCATTTTTTTTTTTTTACAATCAAGACAATTTATGCTTTCATGAAGACTACCTCTAGATTATGGGGTGAGGGCACCAATGACATCCAAAGACCAATTTTTCCGCAATTGTGTGACAGGGACATCAAATTTAATCTTTTTACAAGGCCAATTCTTGTTTTTATCAAGACTACCACTAGAAGGTTATGATGTGAAGGTACCAACAACAGCCAAAAACCAATTTTTCCACAACAGTTTAACAGGGGCATCATTTTTTTTTTAAAGCAAGGCCAATTCTTGCTTTCATCAAGACTACCTCTGGAAGCTTACAGGGTGTGGGCACCAACAACACCCAAAGACCAATTTTTCCGCAACTATTTGACAGGGGTGTCAAATTTAAATGTTTTACAGCGAGGCTAATTCATGCTTTCATCAAGAGTACCTCTAGAAGATTACGGGGTGAAGGCACCAACAACACCCAAAGACTAATTTTTCCACAACAATTTGGCAGAGGTGTCAAATTAAATTTTTTTACAGCAAGGCCAATGTTTGCCTTCATCGAGAGTACCTCTGGAAGGTCACAGGAGGGAAGGCACCAACAACACCCAAAAACCAATTTTTCCACAACTGTGTGACGGGGGTAAAAATGTCAACCTCTTACAAAGCCAATTATTGCCTTCATCAAGACTACCTCTAGAAGGTTATGGGGTGAGGCATTAACAACACCCAAATACCAATTTTTCCACAACTGTTTGATAGGGGCATCAAATTAATTTTTTTTTACAGCAAGGCCAATTCTTGCTTTCATCAAGACTACCTCTAGAAGCTTATGTTGTGATGGCACTAATAACACCCAAAGACCAATTTTTCCACAACTGTTTTTCCACAACTGTTTGTGGAACCGCGTTGGATTCCATAAATGCCCACTTTTTATGTTTAGGGGGGTTCCACCAGTATCTAAGTTGATCTAATACGCAGGCTTTATAATATGCCATAATATTGGGTACTCCCATTCCACCATTCCTTCTATGCCTTAACATAATATTGAGGGAGCATCTTGGGGGTTTGTGGTTCCAAATAAATTGAGTGAAGAGTTTTTGGATGGTGGAATGGAAGGTTTGTAGTAAGGGATTATTAAGGTGCGAAAGAGATAAAGGAGTTTTGGTAAGAGCAGCATTTTTAAGGTCGCTATTCTTCCAGCCGTTGAAAGTTCATGAGTCCTCAGAAGGGATAGTTGTTGAGGCAGTGATTCCAAGAAGGGCTTAAATCTATGTTCATATAGCTGTGAGGTGTGTGCAGTTAGTTAAATTCCTAAGAATGTCAAAAAGTGGGGGCACGACTCAAAGGGGAACCTATTAGTTAGGTAAATTTGCATGGAGGGTGGAACATTAAAACCTAAAATTTTGGACTTTGTGGCGTTTAATTTATAGTAGGATATGGCACTAAATTCTTTCAGCAATTTCTGTGGCACATGTAGTGATGTTTTGGGGTTAGAGAGCATGAGCATGACATCATCCGCAAATAGGCTTATTTTATGTGATGCCTGTTATGTTGGGATGAGATCGGAAGCTTTCCGCCAATGGTTCCATAAGGAGCGTAAAAATAATGGGCGATAGGGAGAGATATCCCCAGTGGACCCTGTCGAACGCCTTCTCCGCATCCAAGGAGAGGAGCAGAGAAGGCGTCCGAGGGGGCCCAGCATGGGAGATTAAATTAATGAGAGGTCTAGTCCCATAAGGGGCCTGACAACCCGGGATGAAGCTCACCTGGTCAGGGTGGATAAGAAATGGTAAGATTTTTGTAATCCGATTGGTACAAGTTTGGCAAATATCTTTACATCAGCATTTAGAAGAGATATAGGCCTGTAGTTTGCAGGGGAGGTGGGGTCTTTGTTGGGTTTAGGGATAGTCACAATCACAGCTCTTAACATTTCAGGTGGGAAAGTACCAGAGGAGGAGGCAAGGTCAAATATGGATTGTAGATAAGGAGCAGTTTCAGAGGAAAGATATTTATAGTATTCATTTGAAATGCCACCGTCGCCTGGGGATTTGTGATTGGGTAATTTTGTGATAAGTGAGCAAATATCTTGGGTAGTAAAAGGTTGGGAGATGGACTGGAGTTGATCGCCATCAAGGTTAGGTAGTTTGATTTTGCTTAAAAAGTTACTAATGAGTACAGGAGAGGGTTGGGGAGTAGAGTCATCATTGCGTAGGTCATATAGGGACTGGTAATAGTCCACAAAGGCGTTGGCTATATCCTTTGGGTTAGATAAACTATTCTTAGATTTAGGGTGAATAATAATTTTTGCTTAGTCTGTTTTGCTTTTACTTTTTTGGCTAGCAAGGATCCTGCTTTGTTATGGAGGCCGTAGTAATTGGATTTAAGGTACTTGAGATGGGTTTCATATTTGTAAAGGAGCAGGGACCTTAATTTTTGCCTGTCTTGCAAGATATCTTGTGAGAGACGGGGATTTGGGTTCAACTTATTCTCACGTTCTTTTAAGGTTATAGATTTCAGCACGTCTTCAATCTGCCTCCTTCTCTTTTTTTGACAAATGAAGCCATTTTAATCAGTACCCCCCTCATATAGCCCTTATAAGTATTCCACAATGTAAATCTATTGATATCAGGAGTGTCATTATACCTAAAAAAGTCATGGTGTTCTTGCACGATCTGTTGGCACAATTCCTTGTCCTCCAATAGGGAGGTGTTTAGTCTCCATAAGGGAGGAGGGGAGTTGCGAAATGTATAATCAAACTCTAGTGTGATCGGAGCGTGATCTGACCAAGAAATTGTACCAATGTCTGTACGCAGAACATTTTGTAGAGACCTTTTATCAGTAAAGAAAAAGTCAATGCGGGAGTAGGAAGAGTGAGCTGCATACAAAAAAGTTAAATCTTTCTCGGATCCATGGAAGCAGCGCCAGGTATCATACAGCTCGTATTTATGAAGTAAGGGGACAATTTAATGACCAGGTCTTCTAGCGAGGGTGGTGGAGTCCATGGTGGGGTTCAGGATAGTATTAAAATCTCTGCCAATAATAAGGATACCCTGTGTTACTTCCATAGCCTTGGTGAATAGAGCAGCAAGGAATTTCCTCTGTTTAACGCTCAGAGTGTATAGGTTAACTACAGTAAACACTACTTGATTAAGCTCGCAAATGAGGATGATGTACCGGCCTTGGGGATCCTGGATAGTGCGTATATGACGAAATGCCACAGAATCCTGGACAGCAATAAAGACTCCACAAGCCTTCTTTGGGCAATTGGCCATGTACAAATGAGGAAAATGTTGAAAGGACACTCGAGGGCATTTGTGGGCAGCGAAATGGGTTTCCTGAGCAAAGATTATGTCAGCTTTGAGAGAGTGTGCTTCTTTCAGTAGCGCTGCACGTTTAAAGGGGCTGTTGAGGCCCTTAGAGTTCAGTGACATGAATTTTAGAGGCATAGTGAAGAATGTGTGCTTACTAAGGTATTGTTGCAGAAAAAAACATTGTAGAGAGGAGAGTCAGGGAAAGAGTACCTGGTATGTGGAGATTTCGGGCACCGAGGATTGGTATTTTGTGTAGATTCAGTTGGTGGATTGATTGGAGGGTCTAATGTTGTGATGAGCAGCAGGGGAAACAAAGGCGATAGTCCAGGTTAAATTCTGGTAGACATAGCGGTGTAGGTGGTGACTGGCTGGATGGTAGGAACTAGGGATCTAGAGGGATCAAACAAAGGAGAAACAAATACAACATACATAAGAAATGCCTGTCAACGCAGGCTCAATGGGCAGCCAGAGCTGCTGTGGTGACGTGGGGGTGAAATCATACTGCCAGTGCCATGCACTGAGCCAACGAACCACAAAAAGAAAGAGTAAACCAGATGGTTGAGCTCCCAGCCTCACGCTAATACAAAGGTCATGCTGGCGGGGAGAGGTCCAGTTGTAAACAGAAGATTCAAATCAGGGCCATTCCGTTTGTAGTTGTTCCGGGGTAGGCAAGGCAGGGGGTTGCGCATCTGCAGGGAGTAGTTGCCGCTGTTTAAAGAGTTGGATGCCTTTATCCACACTTTATATGGGATAGGTTTTGCTGTTCCAGGTGACCAGAAGCTTTGTAGGGAAGCCCCATCGTTTAATTATGCTGTTATTGCGGAGGATTTTAGTGAGCGGGGCGAGCTTCTTTCTGTTCAACGCTGTCTGTTGCGATATGTCCGCATATAGGGATATTCCATTGAATTCTTCTGGCATTGCAGGGCTCCGTTTGGCTGCCGCCATGACACGTTCTTTGACGTGGTAGTAGTGAATACGTGCTAGGGTGTCTCTGGGTGCAATGTGAGGCAGAAATGTAGGTTTAGGTATACGGTGGGCTCTGTCCACACACAGCTCAATATCACTCAGAGATGGAATGGGGGCCTTCATAAGGCATTGCACATAGTTTGTTAATTCGTTTGGCGGAATGGATTCAGGTATTCCCCTAAATTTGATGTTGTTGCGCCTTAAGCGATCTTCGAGGTCCACCATCTTATATTGGAGGCGTTCCATCTCAGATTCTTGATCAGCATAGGCATCAACAAGGTCGTTATGTGCAGAGTACAGATCTGCCATTTTAGTTTCTAAGTGTCGTATTTTTACAGCATGTGTTTGGGCAGTCTCATTTAAGGGTGTAAACATGTCTGAAAAATCATTAAACAGAGTGCTTCTGAAGGAAAGAAGCATGTTTTTCATGGTATTCTCAGAGATGGATTGTTCTACGGCTGGGAACATTTCAATTGACATTCCTGGGTGCATGTTCTGCAGAGATACTTGAGGGTGAATGCTCTGCAGTGCAGGGGAGAACTCATCTTCCTCCCTGCGTTGCTTAGTTTTCACTGGGCTGCGAGCGAGTAGATGGGGGAGAACGCTCTTCCAGCTCCTCAGGCTGGGTGGTAATATGCCTCCCTGCGGCTTGATGGCCGGGTTGGGATCGGGCCGTTTCTGTGGAGCTAGGGTCGGCACCATTTTGCCCACCTCCCTGAGGTACCGCTGGATAGAAGTCCGTGAGGCGTTGCGGCTGCCTGTTCGTCTTCCGCCGCTTAGTCATTGCTCCTGCGGGTGTTAGGCAATTCGGTGAGAGTGTATAGAGCCGGAGGAGACCTCACCCCGTTGTCGCTGAATGTCGCTCAAAGCGTGAGGCTGCCGGAGCTCTGAGTTATGCGGCCATCTTCTCCGCCGGCCAGACACGCCCCACCCGCTCTGCTTTTTTTGCGCTGAGAGACTCGCACTGTCCACCAATAAATTATTTTTTTGCAGATGCAATCTGAATGTTTTGTACCTCAAAGCTATCAGCCCGTTGATAAGAATATAAAAACTGTCCTGCAAGTTTGTATATTTATTTATTTTTCTGTCTGGGTAAAAAAACATTTATTTTTGGGAGATGCAATCTGCTTGTTCTTTTTTTTATTATAAGTTTTTTTGTTTTTTTTAATTGGGTCTCTAAGACAAGTACAGCCAATACATCATCATATGTTAGAAAAATACAAAGCTCTCTTATTTTTTTTATTTTTATTGCCTGCATTCAGTCTGGCATGCTAAAATACTCAAAAAAACTAACAATAATCTAGGTTTCAAAAATAGATAAACATATATATATATATATATATATATATATATATATATATATATATATATATATATATATATATATATATATATATATATATATATATATATATATATATATATATATATATATATATAAAATACATCTATCTGTCAGCTACAATTCCTCTGTCAGGTATTGTTATGTTGATAGGCATCTACTAGTATCAAACAGTTATTAAGTAGTGTACGCTGAGGGTGCTTAAGCTAGGGTGGCCATTAGAAAAAAATATTGCAATATTAACTGTTTTTACCCAGCAAGAATATTCATAGAAGGTAATTTTGTTTAGGAGTTCCAGGTATGTTTGAAAGAGTGGGACCTTTGACTGCTTCCATAGTCTGGTTAAACACCATGTAGCTGTCAAAATCATGTACATCACAAATCATTTTTCTCATCTATAAAACTAGCCCTAGCAGGGCCATACCTAGAATAGGAGTAACAAATCTGCCCAATACTGAGAACACCCAATACATAGGAGTCATTTAATCCACGGGTCTGCTTACAGACTTCAGCAAAACAAAACATCCATCCAGGTTGGACTGTAGCAAATGCATACATTTTTTAGCAAAAATATGATGATTTTTACATGTACAGAGAAGTGTCAGAATTGGCCTGGGTGGCAAGGGGTTAATTACCATAAGTAAGTAATATACAAATAATTATTATATATTGTTTTTAAGGTAATTTACTATATTTTCAAAAACGGTAATCAAGCAGGTGGCTTAAAGGATAAATTACTGACGTTTGAAGTTATAACTTCCAACCAGTAATTTCCAGTAAATAGATAAATAATAAATATATTATGTTATAACTAGGGATGAGCTTCGAGTTCGAGTCGAACTCATGTTCGACACGAACATTGGCTGTTCGCAAGTTCGCCGAACAGCGAACAATTTGGGGTGTTCTCAGCAAATTCGAATGCCGCGGAACACCCTTTAAAAGTCTATGGGAGAAATCAAAAGTGCTAATTTTAAAGGCTTATATGCAAGTTATTGTCATAAAAAGTGTTTGGGGACCTGGGTCCTGCCCCAGGGGACATGGATCAATGCAAAAAAAAGTTTTAAAAATGTCCGTTTTTTCAGGAGCAGTGATTTTAATAATACTTAAAGTCAAACAATAAAAGTGTAATATCCCTTTAAATTTCGTAGCTGGGGGGTGTCTATAGTATGCCTGTAAAGGGGCGCATGTTTCCCGTTTTTACAACAGTCTGACAGCAAAATGACATTTCGAAGGAAAAAACCCATTTAAAACTACTTGCGGCTATTGCATTGCCGACAATACACATAGAAGTTCATTGATAAAAACGGCATGGGAAATCCCCACAGGGGAACCCCGAACCAAAATTAAAATAAAAAATGACGTGGGAGTCCCCTAAATTCCATACCAGGCCCTTCAGGTCTGGTATGGATATTAAGGGGAACCCCAGCCAAAATTTTTTAAAAAAATGACGTGGGGTTCCCCCTAAATTCCTTGTCAAAAGAAGTTTATTGAATATACAATATTATAAAGATACATAAAGTAAGTTTACAAGGATCTATAAAGTAAGCTCATTGTTTTACAGTAGGGTTTATATAGGTAAATATCATGAAATTTCAAATATTAAACATTGGGTTCACGTAAACCTAAATTAAAGATATATATCATTTCCTTAGTTACTTTTGTAGGTATTTAAATGATTTATACCTACTATACATATTGTTTACAGGTAGAGTGTATATAGGTCAAATAAATTCTGATAATGAGCTTTAATCGTAAGGTGGAGAAAAGGAAAGAGAAAGAAGAAAAAGGGTTGAAAGGTAGAGGTATGGTCCACAAGGTTGTCCCGCTCGTCAGTTTATTATTCTTTTTAGTTCTCTTTGAAGCCTTAGAATGGGTGTCTCTGTAAGTCATTTAATCTGCTACCATGGCAACAGGACAGAGTCATTGAAGTTTGACAGGAACTGTTGTTTTATCCAAGGATGCCAAAGTTTTTCAAATTTTGGAATTTGATTTTGATCGATGGCTACCATCTTAGCATGGGACATTGTATTATTCATTCTGTGAATTGTTTCTGCTAGTACCAATGTAGGAGATTTCCATGCCTTGGCCACTGTTTGTTTTGCAGCCGTTGTTAGTTGGATCATAAGTTTGAATTGAGAGAGTGTTAACCATTCCGGTTTTAGATTAAGTAAAGTTATATAAGGATCTGGTTGTATTATTTTTTTAAATATTTTAGATGCAATCACGAAGACTTCCTTCCAGAAGGTTTGGATTACTGGGCACGTCCACCATATGTGTAAATGTGTGCCTATTTCTGGGCATCCTCAAAAATAAAGAGCTGAGGTATTAGGTGAATATTTTGCCACTCTAGCGGGTACAAGGTACCAGCGAGTTAGGACTTTATAATTTGTCTCCAGTGCTAAGATGTTGGGTGAAGATGACTTAGATGTGAGCCATATGTTAGACCAGTCCGTGTCTTCTAAAGTTCGTCCCAGGTCCTCCTCCCACCTCTGAACATAAGAGGGTCTATTAAGATTTGGTACTCCATATAACTGATTATAAAGTGATGAAATTGTACCTTTAGCAAATGGATCTTTTGTACAGATTGATTCAAAAATGGATAATTGGGATAATGGTGTATCCCCCTTTAGGAATGGTGTATAGAAATTTTTGAATTGCAGATATCTAAATATCTCAGAGTTTGGTAGATCATATTTTTCTCTAAGCGATGGGAATGAAAGGAATGATTTAGATGCTATGAAGTCATTTAGTGTCTGAATGCCTGATGTTGTCCAAGCTTTAAAAGAATTTGGGTAGATCCATGCCGGATAAAAGGCCGGATTTCTGATAAAAGAAAGGAGAGGATTGTGTGGAGATTGTAATTGATATTTGGTTTTTAGTTTATCCCAGAGAGATAAGAAGTGTTTAGTTATGGGATTATGAATTTTAAAGCGGTCTTTAGGATCAAGCCATAATAAGTTTGATATTAATAGAGGGTCATTTTCTGAAGCCTCTATAAATACCCATAATGGGATTTCCTGTTTTGCATGGTATTTGGACAGACTGGCCAAATGTGCTGCTCTGTAGTAGTTAGTAAAATTAGGGTATCCCAGGCCTCCTTTATTTTTGGGAAGATGTAGTGTGTGTATAGGTATACGTGGTTTAGAAGAGCCCCATATAAACGAAGTTGCTCTTTTTTGTACTATTTTCAAAAAATAGGAAGGAATTGGAATAGGGAGGACTCTGAATAGATAAAGAAATTTGGGTAGAATAGTCATTTTGATTGCATTAATCTTCCCTATCCAGGATAAAGGAAGTTGCGACCATTGTTTTATTAGATTTGTGATCTGTCTTAATACAGGAGGATAATTGGTTGAGAATAAGTCAGAATGAGATGCTGTTAAATTAATTCCAAGATATGGGATTGATTTTTCTGCCCATGTGAATGGGAGTGCAGCCCTAGCCGGGATCAACTCCATGTTTGTGAGTGAAATATTAAGCACTAGGCATTTTTTGGGATTAATCATAAGGCCGGATAGGGCTGCAAATCCATCAAGAGCTGGTATTAAGTTAGGACCAGAGACCTGTGGTGATGATAGAAAAAGTAATATATCGTCTGCAAATATACATAATTTGTGTGTGATACCTCCTACTTCAATGCCAGTTATAGTTTGGTTTGTTCTGATGTATTGGGCCATGGGTTCGAGTATAAGGGCAAATAATAAGGGAGATAATGGGCAACCCTGTCGGGTACCTCTTTCGATATTAAAGGCATCAGATTTGTATCCAGCATATTTTATATAGGCTTTGGGTTTATTATATAATGCTTTGATCCATGTTAAAAAGTGGGGTCCAAAACCCCATTTTTGTAATGAATATTGCATATATTGCCAGGATACTGTGTCAAATGCCCTCTTGATATCGAGAGATAGAAAACATAAAGGGATTTTCCGTTTTTTAGCAATATGTGCCAATAACACTGCCCTGCGTATATTATCGCCTGCCTGTCTATTTGGCATGAAGCCTACTTGATCTCTATGTATTAATTTTCCTATAATGCTATTGAGGCGTTTTGCTATTATTTTTGCTAATAATTTAATATCAAGGTTTAACAGAGAGATAGGCCGATAATTCACACAGGAAGTATCATCAGAAAGGGCTTTTGGGATCATACAAACAATTGCCATTAGTGTTTCTTGCCGAAAAGAATGTCCGTCTAGAAGTTCGTTAAAAGTTTCAGTGAGAATGGGAGAGAGTATTTCTGAGAATGTTTTATAGTATAAAGCCGAGTAGCCGTCTGGGCCTGGTCTTTTGTTAAGTTTTAGGTCTTTTATGGCGTTAGCAACTTCATCTATAGTTATAGGCTCATCCAAACTGCTTTTTTGATTCTGAGATAACTCAGGTAAGGTTATTTTTGAGAAGAAGGATTCAGCCTCTGTAGGATTAAATTCATTGTTTGTCTTGTACAAAGTTGCGAGATGTGAGTGAAATTTATGGACTATTTTAACTGGATTACAAGTATAAACATTTTTTGATAATTTCAAACGTATTGGTTTGAAAGATTTGTTAGTTGAATTTAATGCCCGAGCCAAATATGTACCTGGTTTGTTTGTATTCATGTAGAAATTGTGTTTGGAGCGTTTGAGGGATTTATCAACTGACTCAGTGAGAAATAGATCGTATTCCAATCTAGATTTTTCCAGATGAGATTTTGTACTCTGAGATGGATTATCTTGGAATGATATGTAGGCTGCATTAAAATTGAGTTCTAGTTTTTTTGCTAGATTTTTGCGTTCCCGTTTAAATAGTGCCATTTGTCTTTGTATTGTACCACGCAAGACAGGCTTATGAGCTTCCCACAGTGTTATTGGGGAGATGTCTGTTGTATTATTAATTGATATGTATTCCTTTAAAGCTTGTTCAATGGCCATCTGATGTAGTGGGTGTTTGAGCATTATGTCCGGTAAGTACCACGTTGGGTCATGCGCTTTTGTTATGGCTGAGGCTATAGTAGTGTATACTGCATTATGGTCAGACCACGGAATCGGAATTATATCTGATGCAATAATTTCTGGTATCATTCCTATTGTTAGAAAAATATGATCTATTCTGGTGAAGGTTTGATGAGGGTGTGAGAAATAAGTGAATTTCTTTTTCATTGGGTTACTTTCTCTCCATGAATCTACCAGATTGTATTTGGAAAGAGGTTGAGAAAAAGGTAATCTAGAGGTTATTTTGGATGGTGTAAAAGGTGATTTATCTAGAAATGGGAGGAGGACCTGGTTCGAATCCCCACACATTATCACTGTTCCTATTTTGTGTGTATTAATCACTTGTAATATATGTGAGAGGAATGGTGTAGGTTGTTTGTTAGGAGCGTAGTAGGAAATCACCGTGATTGCTGTATCCATTATATAACCCATGAGTATCAGGTATCTACCGTCTGGGTCTTTAATTTCTGATGATAAGGTGAATGGTGTGGATCGGTGAAATGCAATTAGAGTTCCCCTTTGCTTGGTACAGGCAGAAGCCGTGTAAATTTGTTGATAAAAAGGAGAAATATATTTTGGAGTAGAATCTTTGGTGAAGTGTGTTTCTTGGAGGCATACTATGTGAGCCTTCTTGTTATGGAAAGTACGGAAGGCTTTGGTCCTTTTTTGAGGGACATTTATTCCCTGAACATTCAGGGAGAGTATATTCAGTGGTGCCATGGCAACAGATCAAATAGTTTTGACTTACTTTTTGTTATGCAGAGCTGACTGCGCAGATCAACCTGTGTGGACTGAAGAGATGAAAAGATAGAAAAGAAACCAGTGAATTCTGGAGTAAAGAGTAAACAAAAAACATATGAGATTAGATGATACATTGTATAAATTATTTTTTGCAAGTAATCACAATTTACCCATGAAAGAGAATAAATATCTCTCTCAGGGGAATAAGTGCCTTCGTCACACTCCCACATAATATGGTTGGGAGAATGAGGAGGGCTAATGGGGGTACACGGATCTTCCGCTTACAGGAGAGAAATGCTATGTCAAAAGACATCAAAATGATGTTTCATTAATTGGAGTGCAGAATATAGTTTTTGTTGAAATTATTTATTCCAGGGTGGTTGTATATGGTTAGTTTTGCCCTAGGCTAAATAATTCAGTTAGAAAGGTACTGTTAATAACATTGGTATTGATGAAGATAGTTTGAATTATTTTGGGATTTTAACCCTTTTAGAGTAAACAATTACATATTTTATTCATATGCAACTGTTTAGAAATGTTAACTCATAAAATTGAGGTTGTATTGCTTCAGATTAGAATAAACAAAAACATAATTCTAGGAACTAGTTAGGTAATAATATATTTGTTTTAAGAAAAGAAAGAAAAAGCTTCCATTACTTCTGGATTATTGAACATATTTGTCCTAAAAAGTAAAAAATCTATTGTTATTACCTGATAATATATAACTGAACAAGAATTTCCTTATTTCACTTATATATTCTAAGGCTATATGAATCAGAAGTAATAAGAAATATAACTGGAATGTAACATGATCCCACACAGTGTGTGACTATCAGAATGCAGTTACATTCAGTTATAAATACATGTTTTTTAGAGAACCATCTCTTAGTATAATAAATGAAGAGATATCAGGAATTAGGATGTCAGTCCATTGAATCTTCTTGGTCCATGGATGATGTGGCATAACGGCCTCTTTTGTGAGAATGATGATTCCCATTTTGTTCTGAAATTTTCTGAGTGCTGCCTGAAGGTGAAGATGATGCCATTCTTCTGCGTGTGGGAGTGTTGCTGCTTGTGGGTTCTGTCAGATTTAATTTTAAAAGGGTTTGTTGTAGTTCATCTGCTGATCTGCTTCTGTAAATTGTACCTTGGTAGTTAAATCTGACTGAAAAGGGGAAGCCCCATTGATACATAATGTTGTGGCGTTGCAGTTCCATTAGTTGGGGTTTCATGGATCGTCTTTTAGTAATAGTAAGTTGGGATAGGTCAGCAAAAATTTGATAATTGTGTCCTTGAAAATTAAGTTCCTTTTTTTCTCTTGCAGCAATTAGTATTTGTTCTTTCGTTCTGTAATAATGAAATTTTGTGATTATATCACGTGGGGGTCCATCTTTCTTTTTGGCTGTGAGGGCTCTGTGTACTCTGTCCAGTTCTAAACGTTCAATAGGGATATCTGGCTTTAGTTCTTGTAATAGAGCAGTAATAGTAGATTGCAGGTCTGTCACAGTTTCAGGTATTCCCCTTATGCGCAAGTTTGAACGTCTGGCTCTATTTTCGTAATCTTCGAGCTTAGTTTGAAGTATTAAATTCTCTTTTTTTAATTGTTCCATTTCTGTTATATTTTCTTGGGTTGTAATTTCAATTTTATCCATTTTTATTTCTAAGGCTGTGGTGCGGTTTCCCAGCTCTCTTATTTCTTTGGTTAGGCTTTTTGTTATTTGGTCTGAGGTTTGTTTTAAAGCCTTATGAAGCATCTTTTCAAATTGTAATAATATTACTGGGGATACTGAGGAGGCTTGTGGAGAAGTTTGTGAGAGGATTTGTTCTGTATCTGACTCAAATGGAGAGTCTTGCTGTGACATTTTCTGTCTGTGAGAGCACCCTGATGCTGTATCTTGTGAGGTGACTGGAGCTGCTTCAGCTGCAGTGAGTGCCTGTGAGCTCTTTGTGAGGTGATTTTTATTTCTGCCACGGTTTCCTCCCAGTACCATATTTCCTGCCCAAACTTTCACAGATTGTTCCCTGGGGCAAAAAGGTTCAAATGGATACCTTTTGAGCCTGCAGGCTCCGCTTTGTCCTTCTCTTCTCTCCTCAGCGGTGTGGAGCTCTAACAATGCATGTCTGCTCCGCTAGGCTCCGCCTCCTGCCCCCCCCTAAATTCCATACCAGACCCTTATCTGAGCACGCAACCTGGCAGGCCGCAGGAAAAGAGGGGGGGATGAGAGTGCGGCCCCCCCTTCCTGAACCGTACCAGGCCACATGCCCTCAACATTGGGAGGGTGCTTTGGGGTAGCCCCCCAAAACACCTTGTCCCCATGTTGATGAGGACAAGGGCCTCATCCCCACAACTCTGGCCGGTGGTTGTGGGGGTCTGCGGGCGGGGGGCTTATCGGAATCTGGAAGCCCCCTTTAACAAGGGGACCCCCAGATCCCGGCCCCCCCCATGTGAAATGGTAAGGGGGTACTTACCCCTACCATTTCACTAAAAAACTGTCAAAAATGTTAAAAATGACAAGAGACAGTTTTTGACAATTCCTTTATTTAAATGCTTCTTCTTTCTTCTATCTTCCTTCATCTTCTTCTTCTTCTGGTTCTTCTGGTTCTTCCTCCGGCGTTCTCGTCCAGCATCTCCTCCGCGGCATCTTCTATCTTCTTTTCCTCGGGCCGCTCCGCACCCATGGCATGGAGGGAGGCTCCCGCTGTGTGACGGCGTCTCCTCGTCTGACGGTTCTTAAATAATGGGGGGCGGGGCCACCCGGTGACCCCGCCCCCCTCTGACGCACGGTGACTTGACGGGACTTCCCTGTGACGTCACGGGGAATGCCACAGTTATTTGAGAACCGTCAGACGAGGAGACGCCGTCACACAGCGGGAGCCTCCCTCCATGCCAGCATGGATGCGGATTGGCCCGGAGAAGAAAATGAAGAAGAGAAGAGAAGAAGAGAAGAAGGAAGAAGAGAAGAAGATGAAGAAGAAGATGAAGAGAAGAGCGGGAGCCTCCCCCCATGCCATGGGTGCGGAGCAGGCCGAGGAGAAGAAGATAGAAGACGCCGCGGAGGAGATGCTGGAGGAAGAACCAGAAGAACCAGAAGAAGAAGAAGATGAAGGAAGATAGAAGAAAGAAGAAGCATTTAAATAAAGGAATTGTCAAAAACTGTCTCTTGTCATTTTTAACATTTTTGACAGTTTTTTAGTGAAATGGTAGGGGTAAGTACCCCCTTACCATTTCACACAGGGGGGGCCGGGATCTGGGGGGTCCCCTTGTTAAAGGGGGCTTCCAGATTCCGATAAGCCCCCCGCCTGCAGACCCCCACAACCACTGGCCAGGGTTGTGGGGATGAGGCCCTTGTCCTCATCAACATGGGGACAAGGTGTTTTGGGGGGCTACCCCAAAGCACCCTCCCAATGTTGAGGGCATGTGGCCTGGTACAGTTCAGGAAGGGGGGGCCGCACTCTAGTCCCCCCCTCTTTTCCTGCGGCCTGCCAGGTTGCGTGCTCAGATAAGGGTCTGGTATGGAATTTAGGGGGAACCCCACGTCATTTTTTTTTTAAATTTTGGCCGGGGTTCCCCTTAATATCCATACAAGACCTGAAGGGCCTGGTATGGAATTTAGGGGGACCCCCCCACGTCATTTTTTTTTTTTAAATTTTGGTTCGGGGTTCCCCTGTGGGGAATTCCCATGCCATTTTTATCAATGAACTTCTATGTGTATTGTCGGCAATGCAATAGCCGCGAGTAGTTTTAAATGGGTTTTTTCCTTCGAAATGTCATTTTGCTGTCAGACTGTTCTAAACACGGGAAACATGCGCCCCTTTACAGGCATACTATAGACACCCCCCAGCTACGAAATTTAAAGGGATATTACACTTTTATTGTTTGACTTTAAGCATTATTAAATTCACTGCTCCTGAAAAAACGCCGTTTTTAAAACTTTTTTTTGCATTGATCCATGTCCCCTGGGGCAGGACCCAGGTTCCCAAACACTTTTTATGACAATAACTTGCATATAAGCCTTTAAAATTAGCACTTTTGATTATTCATGTTCGTGTCCCATAGACTTTAACGGTGTTTGCGTGTTCGAACGAACTTTTTTCCTGTTCGCATGTTCTGGTGCGAACCGAACAGGGGGGTGTTCGGCTCATCCCTAGTTATAACATATAGCATATAAATATATGATTTAGCTTGATTAAAACATTACCTTTTCAACAGCAGTAGATTCTCATTCTCCCTCTTAACTGTGTGAGAAAAACATGGGATTGTGGGTAAATCCTATACTCATAAACCCATGTTATTTCCTGGTAGTTAAGAGGGCTGGGCTGTCTTTTAGACACATGCCCCCTTCTATGACACTGCAGTGAGAGGCGTGCCTCCACTGCAGCATTTTTATTGAACAGCTTGGGCCAATGATACTTTACAATTGGTCCAAGACTCCAAGTTGTCCATTGAGCTCAGTGCCTCTGAAAAGATGTGAGAGGCACTGTGAGCTCATCCCCTCAGTCTGCTGCAAACAGAATGTGCCAGCTTGTATTTAAACTGGCTGCTCTGTATGTACAGTAGCTTCTGACAGGCTGCGCAAGGAGCCCTGTATCTCCGGAACCATAGGTCGTAGGAGCCCAAATTTTGACCAGTGGTGGGGTTGGACTTCAGCTACCTAAACCCCCCTCCCCCAAATGAACCCAGGTCACCAAGCTACGACCCTTTTTTATGTTCATGGCAGGTGAGGCTCTATCTCACCTTCGTCCCCTGACTGCACATCCCTGATGTGTACTGTCTTGGCATGTTAGGGCCTTAAGAAATGGGAGAGGCCGTCAGTACATCAGGTGTAATACAATTTCAATGATTGGTACCATAGCTTGTAGACTCTATAACTTTAACACAGATCAAATCATATTCACTGATTTGAGTTATTTTTACCCAAGAAATGTAGTTGTATAAATGTTGGTCTAAATTTATGAAGAAAAAAAAATTATTTGCAAAATTTTATAACAAAGTAAGAAAAATGCTGTCTTAGCTGATCCGACTTTGGCATGCGACTTGTGCTCTGATGATCTTGAAGGGGAACTCCACTCCAAATTTAAAAAAAACGGCATGTGTTCCCCCTCCAAGAGCATATCAGGCCCTTTTATCTGGTATGGATTTTAAGGGGAACCCCCCACGCCAACAAAAACTGCGTGGGGGAACCCCCCAAAATCCATACCAGACCCTTATCCGAGCACACAGCCCAGCAGGTCAGGAAAGGGGGTAGGGACGAGGCAGCACCCCCCCTCCTGAACTGTAAAAGGCCACATGCCCTCAACATGGGGGGGTGGGTGATTTGGGGCATATTCTTTTAAATATCGTACCTGGGGGGTGTCTATAGTATGCCTGTAAAGTGGCGCGTGTTTTCCGTGCTTAGAACAGTCCCTGCACAAAATGTTATTTTTTAAGGAAAATAAGTCATTTAAAACTGCTTGCGGCTTTAATGTAATGTCGGGTCCTGGCAATATGGATGAAAATCAGTGAGACAAACGGCATGGGTAACCCCAAGTCCATCACCAGGCTCTTTGGGTCTTGTATGGATATTTTGAACTGGTACATTTTTAACGTGTTTAGTTCCAGCCAAAAAATCTATTTTAAGCTTTTTGGAAAACCTAGGGAAGGGTTATCACCCCTGTGACATTTGTTTTGCTGTCTGCGCTCCTCTTCAGAAGATTTCACCTCACTTTTTGTCCCAATGGCAAATGTTTTTTGAAAATGTGGGTTTTTTTGTGAAACAAGGATTGGTGATAAAGCATCAGTGGAAAGGAGAAAAGTTTTTCCCATATTAACTCTTACAGGAGAGAATTTCCCTTCCTAGGGGTAGATATCATCTCACTTCCTGTTGTCTCCTTCCTTCCGCAAGTAGGAGTCGTTTGTAAGTTGGATGTTTGAAAGTAGGGGCCTGCCCTATATACTCAGCAGAAATTTGGTCCTTAGGTGTTGTTGTGGCCACAACACTGTAAGCCCTCACAGGGCCCTGCTGTGAAATATTAGATCAAGAATTGTAATTACATGCCCCTGTTGAACAGGGACAGAAAAATTGGGCCTTTGGTGGTGGTGGTGCTGGTGCTGGTGCCACAACACTAAGTCCTCACAGATACTCTTGGTGGGTGCAGAAACGGGCCCTGCTGTGAAATGTTAGATCAAGAATTCTAATTGCATGTCCCTGTTGAACAGGGGCTGAAAAATTGGGCCTTAGGCACTGGTGGCAGGACTGGCGGCTCCCAGAACCAAAAATGTTCTTACAAGCTATCATCATGATCATTGAGGAGGAAGAGGATTATTACTCAGTATAACAGGATAATCACTCAGCATAGGCAGTCTTTTGAAGGGATCTGACATTTCAAAAAAAAATTATTCGGTTACATCAGCATCAGGTGCTTGGTAGCTGGTGGTGATCCAAGAATGATTCATTTTTATGAAGGTCAGTCGATCGACCGAGTCGGTGGACAGACGCACCCTGTGATCGGTTACAAAGCCTCCAGCAGCACTGAATGTGCGTTCCGAAAGAACGCTGGATGCAGGACAGGCCAGTAGCTCAATTGCATACTGTGCAAGCTCTGGCCAGTGATCCATCCTCAAGACCCAGTAACCCAGAGGATTTTCGGTGGGAAAGGTGTCCAAGTCAGATCATGCCCCTAGGTATTCCTGCACCATGTAAAACAGACGCTGGTGATGGTTTCTGGAACTAATCATACCTTGGGGCTGCGGACTAAAAAATTGTCTGAACGCATCGGTCAGATGACCACCTTCTCCACCGCTCCTTCTTTGACTGACTGACCGAAGCCTCAGCAACACGTTGTCTAGAAACAGGAGTTTGTAACCTCCCAGTCTCTGAGAATGCGTTGCACAGACCTTTCTGCAAGGCCTCCCGAAGATGTTTCATCCTCTGCTCCCTCTGTGATGGCAAGATAAGATCCGCAACCTTACCCTTGTAAAGTGGATAAAGGAGGGTTGCCAGCCAGTATTGTTCCTTCTCCTTGATACCACGAATACGAGGATCCTTCCGCAGGCTTTGCAGGATCAGGGAGGCCATGCAGCGAAGGTTTGCTGAGGCATTCGGTCTGGAGTCCTCTGGGTCACTAAGCACGACATGATCCACAGCCACCTCCTCCCAGCCACGTACAAGGCCATGTGTTTCTTTGGACTGTAAATGATCCCTTAAAGACTGCTACTGATGCTGAGTGCCAGACTCCACCTACATACTGACACAATCCTCCTCCTCCTCCTCTTCCTGTGTGATCAGTGGGCACGCAGGAACACTGTCTGGATAAAGGGGGCCTTGAGAGCTAAGGAAGTCCTCCTCTTCCTGCCTCTGTTCTGCCTCAAGTGCCCTGTCCATTATTCCACGCAGAGTGTGCTCCAACAGGTGGACAGTGTCACTGATGCATGCACTGTCACTGCTCACCATCCTCGTGACCTCCTCAAATGGTGACAGGACAGTGCATGCATCCCTGATCATGGCCCACTGGCATGGGGAAAAAAAAACAAGCTCCCCTGACCCTGTCCTGGTGCCATAGTCGCACAGGTACTCATTGATGGCCCTCTGCTGCGTGTGCAGCCGCTGCAGCATGCCCAACGTTGAGTTCCACCTGGTGGGCATGTCACAGATTAGGCGGTTCTTGGGCAGGTTAAATTCCTTTTGGAGGTCTGCCAGCCAAGCACTGGCATTATATGACCAGCGGAAATGCACACAGACTTTCCTGGCCTGCCACAGGACATCCTGTAAGCCCGGGTACCTGCCCAAGAACCACTTGGTTAACCACCAAGCTAAGGACATGAGCCAAACAGGGCACATGGGTCATTTGTCTCTGTCGGAGGGCAGAGAGGAGGTTGGTGCCATTGTCGCAAACCACCATTCCTGCCTTAACTTGGCATGGCGTCAACCACCTCTGAACCTGCCCCTGCAAAGCTGACAGAACTTCTGCCCCAGTGTGGCTCCTGTCTCCCAAGCACACCAGCTCAAGCACCGCATGGCATCTTTTGGCCTGCATACTTGAGTAGCCCTTTGAACACCTACGAAGCACCGCTGGTTCTGAGGACAAAGCACAGGAAGAGGCCATGGAAGAGGAAGAAGAGGAGGGGGTGGAGGAGAGGGGTGTGTCACAATCATTAGTAGTGGCATTTTGGAGGCGTGGTGGTGGAACAACCTCCAACACTACTGCATCTTGTCCTGCATCCTTCCCAGCTGCCAGCAGAGTCACCCAATGCGCAGTGAAACTTAGGTAACGTCCCTGTCCATGCCTGCTGGACCTTGAGTCAGCAGTAATATTCACCTTACCGCTGACCGCCCTGTCCAGCGAGGCATGGACATTGCCTGCCACATGTCGGTAGAGAGCCGGAACCGCCTTCCGCGAGAAAAAGTGGCATTTGGGTACCTGCCACTGAGGAACCGCACATTCCACAAACATTCCAAAAAGAGGGCAGAGTCTACCAACTGAAAAGGTAGCAGTTGAAGTGCTAGCAATTTTGCCAAGCTAGCATTCAACCCCTGGGCATGTGGATGGCTGGGAGCGAACTTCTTTTGACGGTGCAGCAGCTGGGGCAGGGAAATTTGCCTGGTACAATCTGACGTCGGTGTACCGAAAGCAGATTGCCCACAAGTACTTGGCTGTGACACACCTAATTCTACACCTTCATTCCTCTCAGTGCAGGTCTCAGAGGACTGAAGGTATAGTGGGGTTGGAGATCTCAGCTGATGAGGAGCAAGGAGAGGTCCTCTTTGTTCTTTGGTGTGGGTCTTTTAGATACGCTTGCCAACGAACTGCATGGCAGGTCAACATATGTTTGGTCAAGCATGTGGTGCCCAAGCGGGAGATGTTTTGGCAACGCGAGATACGCTTGAGACATATGTTGCAAATAGCAGCGGTGCGATCTGATGCACTCGTCTCAAAAAAGGCCCACACCAAAGAACTTTTGGAATAACACGCAGAGACAGCAGTGCCCTGCACATGTGGAGCTTTGCGGTGTGATGCAGTCAGTGTGCTGCCATTAGGCTGGCCCCTGGAGGGCATCCTGCCTCGTTGGTGATGTGCCTCCTCCTCCTCCTCTCTCCTATCAGGCACCCACGTTGAGTCAGTGACCTCATCATCCCCTCCCTCCTCATCACTGGAGCAAACCTGACAGTATGCTGCAGCAGGGGGAGCATGACTGCCAGATTGCTGTCCTTCTTGGGCACACCCTCTGTCCGTGCTCACATTACTGCCTTCATCTAGCTCAGTATCATCATCAGAGCCTTCTAAACGCTGGGCATCCTCCTGGAGCATGTACCCAACACTGTGGTCAAACAGTTTGAGGGACTCCTCAGGAGGACATGGTGGGGTTACGGAAGGAGTCACTGATGCCATTGAGCCGAGGGAAGAGGCCGTGTTGGCAGCTGCTTTGGCAGACAAAGTACCCTGAGCATGGATGAGAGAGGATGAGGAGGATGAGGAGGATGACGGCTTGGTCATCCACTCGACCCAGTCTTCCACATGTTTCGGCTCAACACGGCCAGCTGCCGAAAAAAAGGCCAAGCGTGTCCTAGGGCCACGTGCTGATGAGGATGCACCGCCTTCATGACCAGCACTGTTGCCTCTAGACACAGAGCCTGCTTGCCCTCTTTTATTGTGAGATGTAGCTGCACTAAGCTGGGAGATATATATACTACAGCTAGCAAAATCAACTGCCTGCCTGTAGTATGAGCGCACCACCAATCTTCTACAGGTAGCTTTAGCTGACCACTGTGCAGAGGACGCACTACACCAACATTAAAATATTGTAGCTACCTGCGGTAGTGATAGGATCAGGAAAACACCACCAACCTTCTACAGGTAGCTTTAGCTGAACACTGCAGAGGTCACACTACACTAACGTGTATATAATGTAGCTGCCTGCGGTAGTGATAGGATCAGGAAAACACCACCAACCTTCTACAGATAGCTTTAGCTGGGGCGTGACCGGATGGACGGGTGTGTGCGGTGCTATGGTATGGAGAGAGTGAGCGATCGTGAGGACGCTGTGTGTTCTCCCCCACCCCCCCGCTCCACTCCCTTGGATGTTTGGGCGTTCCTCCCGGTGGCGTGCGCTTGGTGGATGGACGCTGTTGAAAAGCATGGAGAGAGACTCTGGCACCTGGTCTCTTACTGCTTCCTCCCCTAAATCGCCGGCGGTGTGAGCCGAAGAAACTCCAGGAGCAACGTCACTCCCTGCACGCCGATGGGTGTTACTCGGTTAGCAAACCGAGGGAGGTTAGAATTGGCTGGCTGCGTCCAGTGGCCCCAAGCGGGTACAGTAAGTGGATCTTTATATACAAAACCACTCCTCATTGCAAGAAATACAGGCTGCCGCTGGCTCAGAATAACCTCTGGTAATGTGAGTTTTTCCTTCATGTAAAGCCTAAGTTTACTATCCAAGTCAGTACCCTGCCTCACTAACCTCGGCTATTTGATAGGGTTCTCTGCAGGGAGAAAGATTTAATATATACCGGATATGCTGCTCTCCTTGTGCTCTGCCTGGCTCTGGGTCCAGGGATTGTGGGGGCAATACCTGGGTGTTTTTTAAGTAGCTGTAAGACCTTTTTCCATGGGTGTAGTTACCCCCCAACTACTGACTATTAATTTATTAATCTATCTGCTAAAACATCGGACTTTCTTGTCAGTGTAAGGGCTGCATGTGTAGGTGATAGACAGAATACCCCTGTATCTACACCTTACCCACCATACATTGCCAGAGTTCATTTCAGGTGTTATACACACTCTTCCCAAATTGGAGGGCACTCCAGTTTGCGGCACCCTGATTACTGTATGCTATAGAGTGCGGGTCTACAACCTGACCTATAACCTGATACAACGGTGAAGCTTGCTGGGGGAACAGCACGTAATACTGATTCGGGTGAGGCGCATACGAGCAGTGGGAGCTGGTTTATGCCTGGTCAACTTAAACCGCTGTGGTTCTCCTCTCTGCATAGCGGGCGGATAGGGGTGTAGCCCTTTCCTTTTTTCCTTCGTACTGGAACTTTGTCGGAAATCAACTTACTTCTAAAGAGTGTACGATGCAAAATCTACGCTCTTCTAAAGATAAAAACCCGCAGCTCTCAGCAGCAGCGTCAGCAGCAGCAAAACTAGAGCAATATGCTCATACCCCCACTGTGACTCCCCCAAAGAAGGGGTCACAGTTGAAAACACACCAGGGGGGGCACTGGATAGAAAGTCAGGGTCAGGGCCAGCCTCAGTCACAGCCACCTGGTGCTACCCCGGCAGCCCAGCTAACTAAAACGCATAGCATTAAAGGATCGGGGGCAAGTGATCAAAATTTAAATGCAAACATAGATGTTATAACGGACTCAAACTTGCCCATAGAGAAAGAGCCAACCCTAACGGATGTATTCATGGCAGTAGGGGTTTGTAATACCTCGCTAAAAACTCTGTGAACAGATGAAGGGAGTAAAAGCGGACCTGTTGTTGGTCAGGCAAGACCAACAGAAAACTGCAGAGAGAACAACAGCACTGGAAGAAAGAGTAGGCCTGCTCAAAGATGACTTGTCCCCACTTATTAAAGAAATGAAATGGATGAAGGAACAGATATCCAAACAAGCCTCCAAATTGGATGAAATGGAGAATAGGAGTCGAAAGGATAATGTGAGGCTGGTGGGTTTACCTGAAAAAAGTGAGGGCGCTAACCCAATGGAATTTCTAGAAAAGTGGTTGGTGGACCTGTTCGGGAGAGAGTCATTTTCAACCTTGTTTGCAATTGTAAGAGCCCATAGGGTTCCCTTCAGGGCTCCTCCAGCTGGGGGTTATCCTAGACCTCTACTTATGAGGTTTCTTAATTACAAGGACAAAGTGGCGTTGCTCCGAAAAATAAGGGAGGCAGGAAATGTTTCTTTCAAGGGTGCTAAAATATCTTTCTACGCCGACTTTTCGCCAGACTTGCAGAAGCGCAGGGCGGAGTTTATTTAGTCAAAGCGCACCTTACAACAAATGTAAGCTTCCGTACGCCCTCCTTTACCCAGCAAGGTTACGGGTAACAGCTTTGGGGGAACCCTGTTCTTTGAATCTCCTGCCGGGGTACAGAAGTGGCTTGAAGAGAATAGATAGAAATTCTTAAGTTCCCCGTAGAAGGATAAGGGAGGTGTAATAGGCTTGGGATGTACCAGGTCATTGGGATATATATATATTTTTTTTTTTTTGAGTGGTACCCCCTGTCAGTGTTCCTTGTTGTTTGGGGGTGGGGGTGGGGGGGGGGCAGGTGCACACAGACGTCTGTATGAGGGGTGGTGAATGGGAAGGGAAATCAGGAGTCATCGCATGGTATTGGTATTGGTTGGTTGGGTAACGGTCACGGTTAACCCCCAGGGGTTTCACCTAGTTAGGTGGTGGGGGGCTTGGAGGGGGGGAGGGGCAGCATTTCTGGTAAAGTATTCATAGGAAGTACATACACCATTGGAAAACACCCTGGTTGGACTTAGGCATACACTTATAGATATTATGTCAGGAAACTGGCTCTTAAATTTACACTTGAAAAGCACCTTTGTTTATATTTTTTTTGGTATTTACTTATTAAGGTTGTGTTGACGTGGCCTTGTTGTCTACACTTTTTTAGAATTTCTAATGTTTAAACAGATAGAAGAAACACGGATTCCACTGGTTAAAACCACTTTATTGGGTTGTAGGGTGCAAAAAACTTTATTCTGTAAAGAATTCAGTTTTACACAGTGGTACCCATCTGGACATCCCATGCTTCTCAATATTTAGATGCAGGTTAAAACAGTGAAAATAGGATCTTGGAACGTTAGGGGTCTGAGGACACCGGTCAAAAAGCTAGCAGTGCTCTCTGTGATGGAGAGTTATGGGGCAGACTTGGTCTGCCTGCAGGAAACTCACCTAACGAAAGACACAGCCCTGCATCTACAGATGCAAAAATTTCAACATCAATTCCACGCGGTCCACTCCTGGGGTGAAATTTTCCTGCAGGCAGTCCAGGATAGAAGAAATGGGCCGATACATTTTCCTACTTTGTTCTATTGACAGTGTTATGTATGTGGTGGCAAATATATACATCCCGCCGCCTTTTAATTTGGATGTTATGCTCAAATTGAATGAATTCCTGCTAGACAAAAAAGAGGTGCCGATTATAGCAGTAGGGGACTTTAACAACAGAAGGTTGGATCGATTCCCGGTGCGAACCCTCTCAGAGCATATGGAGAAGAGTCGCTTAAGCCAATTTTTGGATGATGTAGGGTTAGTGGATTTATGGAGGGTGCGGAATCCGGGTGTGTTACAATATTCTTGCCACTCAGCGTCACATTCAGCACTCTCAAGGATAGACCTGATCCTGGGAAATGAGAGAGCACTCCAGTCATCAGAAAAAATTCTATACGGGCCAAGAGGTATCTCAGACCACTCCCCCATGGTAGTTACATTGAATCTAGGAGGAAATAGATCTCGGAAGGAGTGGAGAATAAGTCCACGCTGGTTTGAAGTTATTAAAAAGGCGGATGGGGTGCTCCCTACTCTGAGAGAGTTTGTAGGATTCAATCAGGGAACGGTGTCGCCCACTGTGCTAAGGGACACCCTTAAGGCTTTTCTTAGGGGGGTCCTAATACAACAGATGGCCAAATTCAATAAAGAGGCTAGGAGTGAGGAAGAGAAGTCTCTAAGGGAAGCACTGAAGGCTGAAAATAACTTTATTTGAAATCCAACCCCGGAGAAGGAAATAGCATGGCAAGATAAACAACAAGCATATAAGCTAGTTATCATGCAGAAGGCAGAGACTAGGCGTTTCCTCCAGCGACAGGTATCCTTGGTGGAGGGCGAGAGGGTGGGAAGATTGTTGGCGCAGTTGGTGAAATCCGATACTGCCCCATCCACGGTCCTCGCCATTAGATCTCAGAGTGGAGATATACTATCAAGTACCCCAAAAATAGTACAAACCTTTAGGGACTATTATAAAAACCTGTATACTTCTCAGAAAAAAGGAAAGGAAGTTGTGATGGAGGACTTCCTGGGGAAGTTGTCGATCCCAGCCATATCACAAGAAGAAAGGGACTTACTAGAAACCCCAATAACAATTGCAGAATTACAACAAGCAATAGCGAGTATGGCAAGCCTTAAGTTGCCTGGTCCCGACGGACTCCCAATCGAGGCCTATAAATATTATGGTGAAGTATTAATCCCCGAACTGCTAAAAGCACTGGGAGGGGCATTTAAGGGGGGCCAGCTGTCTGCATTAATGTTAGAGGCAACAATTATAGTGTTACAAAAAGAGGGGAAAGACCCCCTAGATGTGGCTGCTTATAGGCCAATTCCCCTCTTATGCACCGATGCTAAAATTCTGGCCAAGGTTTTGGCTGTTAGACTGAAAAGAGTCATTCATAAATTAATCCATGAGGGCCAGGCGGGTTTCTTAGCGAATAGATCCACAAGTTTGAACATAAGAAGGGCTTTCTTGAACTTACAGTCTCCCACGGAGAATGTGGGTTCAAGAGCCTTAATGACCCTAGACGTATCTAGGGCCTTTGATAGTGTGGAGTGGGGATATATGTGGCATGTGCTGGAGAAATTCGGATTTGGCCCTTTCTTTATTGGTTGTATTAACATGCTCTACAACAGCCCTAAGGCAAGATTAAAAATTAATAATGAGTTCTCGGAGTGGTTTGAGCTGGGTAGGGGGACAAGACAGGAGTGTCCACTCTCCCCATTGCTTTTTGCACTGGTGATGGAACCCCTGGCTATCTCCATAAGAGAGAGCCATGAGATAACTGGCTTCCAGAGAAGGTTGAGCGAAGAAAGGATTGCGCTCTACGCGGACGACATCTTGCTCTTTTTGGGGGATACGAGAAACTCAGTGCTGGGAGCAATGAGAATAGTGGAGGAATTTGGTCGTTTTTCTGGTCTGGAAATAAACTGGGAGAAGTCCGAGTTTCTACCGATAGACCCCATAAGTGAGCCAACAGTACATGGATTGCCTCAGGTGGCAACTGTGGAAGCATTGAAGTACTTGGGAATTGTCTTGACGAAGGACCCTAACCAATATATTAGTAAAAACCTGGCTCCACTATTGACAAAATTTAAACAAAAGATAGGTATATGGAGACGCCTCCCCTTGTCAGTTGCAGGAAGATGTAGCTTAATAAAAAATGATTTGGATGCCTCAACTGTTGTATGTCCTGCATAACTCCCCAGTGTGGATTTGCAAGAGTTGGTTTAAAAGAATCGAGGATCTTTTCAGGGAACTGATATGGAATGGGAGACAAGCCAGGATACGGCTACGTGTACTTCAGCTCCCCAGCTCCCGTTATTTTCTTGCAACTCAATTGCAGTAATTAATGGGGTGCGGGATCCCGGAGGGTGGCACTCCAAATGGCAGGCTCCTATTAACAAGCGCCCTACATAATACGTTAATTGAAGCCCTGGAGACAGACATGTTTCACCATGAATCTCCAACAATCAAACTGTTAGTTAGGCTTTGGAAAACAGTTAAGAAACTGATGAGGTATGAGGGGTTAACAGATTTCTGGAATAATCGCAACCTACAGGAAATTCTTAAAATTGGAAAAGTTAGAGGGTGGGAGAATCTTGGTATTAAAAGGTTAAGACAACTTTATACAGGCAACACTCTAAAGAAATTCCCAGAGTTGGTAAGGGAATTTAAGATACCACAAAGCTCTCTCTTTTTGTATTGCCCGATAGAACACACCCTCAAAGCTCAATTTAAGGATCAGCCTGTAAGATGGAAAGAAATGCCCCTATTTCAAAATGTACTCCAGGGAGTCCCCACTAGGAGGTTAATATCTAAGATCTACGGACAACTAAGCAATTCAGATAATGGGGGGGGCTACTTCAGGGCGTAAGAGCTAAATGGGAAAGGGATGTAGGAGTATTGACCCAGGAACAATGGAAGAGGATTCTGGAGCTGGGACCATTGGTTTCCGTGTCCCCTCCACAGAAGATCTCGCACTTGATGTTGCTAAACAGAGCCTATTATACACCTAAACGTCTCTTTAAGTTTGGCAGAAGGCCCAATGATAGCTGTCCCAGATGCCGGGAGACTGGGGATCTCATCCACATGTTGTGGAGGTGCCCCAAGTTGTTTTGGTACTGGGAGGGGGTGACCAACAGCCTGGAAGATATTTTTGGCACCTTAGTGAAAAGGGAGGCTGTGGTTTGTATCTTGGGGTATAGGTGGGTAAAGGGGGAGAGGGGGAGTACCACACTGGCCATCTCGAGAGGTCTGTTTCAAGCCAGGAAAATGATAGCATTAAGATGGCAATCAAAGGACCCCCCGACTGTGAAAGATTTGAAAGCTACACTGAGCGAAACCCTGTGCAGGGAAAGATTGGAATATATTAAGAGAGGCAATCTCCAGGAATTTGATAGAATGTGGAGGCCGTGGGGGGAAAAGGTGGGCCCCCTCAATGGAGAGTTCGGAGAGCAGCAGAGCGGGTTATAGTTTCAATATAACCAGATCGGTAGGAACTTGGATCTCCTCACTGTATCGGGTGATTTAGGGTGGTTAGTTTGATAAGCTATTTTAGGTAATAGTAGAAGTATGTAAATTCTGTTCTTGGGTATGTAATTAACTTAGGTGGTGCTTGGGAAAGGGGGGGGTTGATTGGGGGGGAGGGAGGGAAGGGTGTAACTATGCTCTTTTACTAGTATGTACAACACTGGCTTCGTTATTAGGAGGTGGGCGCGGAGAGCCCACTAGTTGTGTTTTTTCTTTTTGTTTTACTTTTTTTTCTTGTTTTATCGTTTTTTTGTTTTTCTTTGTTAGGATGGCACGCTGTACCCCTACTGCATTACTAGCCCAGCTACTTCATCTAGCAAGAGACCAGGTTCTTTTGTCTCATTGTTCTCAGTTCGATAAAACTGTGTATATGAGAATAAGTAATTAGAGCTTTTAGTAAGTTAATTTAATAAAGTTTCATGCTGTGATTTTACAACAGGAAGAGAGGAAAAGCATATACCACAATTATGTGAATTTGCAAAGGCGACAGTTAATGAACGTTAAGCTGATTTTGCCCTCTAGCGGTATTCGCTGATGTGGAAGGAAAAAAAGAAAACAAAAAAACAGATAGCTTTAGCTGAACACTGAACTGAACACTAAGCTGGGAGATAGATATAGAGATATATATATATATATATATATATATATATATATATATATATATATATATAAATATACATATATACTACAGCTAGCAAAATCACCTGCCTGCCTGTAGTATGAGCACACCACCAATCTTCTACAGGTAGCTTTAGCTGACCACTGTGCAGAGGACACACTACACTAACGTTAAAATAATGTAGCTGCCTGTGGTAGTGATAGGATCAGGAAAACAGAGAGAGAGAGAGAGAGAGAGAGAGAGAGAGAGAGAGAGAGAGACTGTCTAACAGTATGCGTTAAAAACAGGGGTTTAGTTGCACACATTTGCAAATACATGCGTAAGCTGCAGGCCACGGCAAGGTACCCTGTATCCTGCAGACTCTAACTTTGAAGAGTCTCCACAGTGGGAGCACATGTATTCTCATGTATTCTAATGGATAGATGAAGGGCAGATGACTGGAGGGAGCTCAACCCTCCTTAAAGGCGCAGGGACACACTGAACACCTAGTACATTGCACAATGGCAGCAAAGGTGTCAGTGCGTTGCCTGACCAATATGTCAACAATACAAAAAAGGGGGCGTGGCCTGGATCCGCTCTAAGACTGCAGTGCTCCTGTTCCACAAGGTCCAGTTATCTAAATACAGCAGCTACAGACCCGATCCAGAATGGGGAGTACAAACCGGAGTGCCTCAGCAACTCGTTCCCGCTCGCCCAGAGATCAGGATACGCAGCTAAGTCGCCACATTCCTGAGATATTGTGGACACAGTCTCAGGGAGCCATGATGGCGTCTCAGGCCTCCTCACATGAGTCCCGCTCCTCTAGCAGAGACGCACACAGAGACCGGAGCCGCAGTCCTCCTTCTCCTGACTTACGCTCAGCACTGAGCTTGTCAGACCTCAGAACAGTGGCCACAGACATATAGAACACATTATCAGCAGCTATTTTGGATCTGCAAGCCGACATACAGGCCATAGTTCTGAGGGTGGAAGAGGTGCAATAGACACAAAAGTGCACCAACTATCCTCAATGTATTAGGGGTGATACAGGGTCTCCTGAACCGCCCAAAGGTCCTCATGACATTTCAACACTCCTCATTTCATTCCAAACTCATGAGTGGATATATATGGCCTGCAATGACACAAACACATGACCTTCAGACTGATAGACTGGGTAGCAACTGCTATTGTGTTCCCACCAGAAACACTGTTGGAATGAATGGAATGAAATGAGGAGCTTTGAAATGTCATGAGGACCTTTGGGCGGTTCTGGAGACCCTGTATCACCACTAATACATCGAGGATAGTTGGTGCACCGGACACGCTCTGGAGGGCTTATTACATACAGGTTTCCCTTGATCTTCTGTAACGGGGGATCACGGGCTTCTGGTAAGCAGTAACCCCTTACATTTTGGTGGTGGATTTCCGCACTCGTCCTTCATTCAACTGTGAAGAATACACTTCTTATGGATGGACACTAATCATTGTTCTACTTCACATCCGACAACGGATTTTGTTGTCGGAAAATTTTATAGCAAGCTCTCAAACTTTGTGTGTCGGAAATTCCGATGGAAAATGTGTGATGGAGCCCACACACGGTCAGAATTTCCGACAACAAGGTCCTATCACACATTTTCTGTCGGAAAATCCGACCGTGTGTACGGGGCATAAGATGAACTATCCTCTTCTATACACGCACAACTACTTGCATAAACTTACATCAACGTAAATCAATACGTTAATTCCCCGTTCACCACCATACAATTTTTATCTCTAGCAACTGGACCTCATAGGAACTAGAGTGACAATCCATTTAGGAATCGTACCCAACCACCCTCACACACAGCGGACTCTGTGAGTTTGGTCTGACCTTTACTGGGGGATTAGTAGGTGAATAGAAAAGACAATTTCTGTTCGCAGCCAGTTACAGTAAAAACCTACCACCCTTTCCCCTCCACCTATCACTCCCCCTTTCCCTATCAAACAGACATACATACTTGAATTACCTCTGTTCGCACCAACACACATCTTGACCTCTCTTTATCCCCCCCTTTCTTTTTTACCAGTCGAGTGGCTGTCTCTTGCTTTCCTTTGGTGGGTGACCCCACCTAAGGTCCGATAAATCTTCAAACACTATGGCCACCCCTAATTCCTCAACCAGGAATGTCTCCCTTAAAATAATCTCATTAAATGCAAAGGGATTAAATATCCCCGGTAAATGCTCCAAAGTGTTAAACAGTATGCGGAGCATGAAAGGGGGCATAGTATACCTACAGGAGACACACTTCTGCTCTACTACTGTCCCTAAGCTATCAAACAGGGACTTCCCAACATACTATTACGCAACCTCACCAAACTCCAAAACAAAGGGGGTCTCAATCCTCATATCCAAAAATGTCTCTATTCAGATTACAGACACCCTCATTGATGACCAGGGCAGATACATCTTCCTGAAAGGGAACTTTCAAAACCGACCCATTACCTTGGCCAACATCTATAGCCCAAACACATCCCAGGTCTCATTTTTTCGCACAACTATGAAAACTCTCGCCACCAATAAACATGGTATGTTAATCTTGGGAGGCGACTTCAATGTCCCTCTTGACCCCCTTCTAGACATGTCAACTGGATCCTCCAGCCTACCATATAGGGCTTTACGCCAAATTAAACTCAGCCTACAGTCCCTCTTATTACATGATACATGGCGCACCCTGAGACCACAAGAAAAAGATTTCACCTTCTTCTCAACACCACACAACAAATTTTCAAGACTGGATTATCTCTTCCTAACACAACATGACCTCTCCTATTTCACCAAGGCAACTATAGAACCAATGACCCTAAATGATCACCATCCAATCATGATAACACTTTCCTTCTCTGACAAAATTACACTTACCAAAATCTGTAGACTGGACCCCAAGGTCTTGACCGACGAAACTCAAGTAAGCACACTCACCAAATGTCTGGACGATTATTTTACAGATAATGACACCCCAGATACTTCGAAAATAACCCAATGGGAAGCACATAAGTGTGTCATACAAGGTAGATTCATTTCCATGGGAGCTAAAATTAGGAAAGATGGACAACAGTGACTTTCAGACCTGTTCAAAACACTAAGGTCACTGCAAGCTCTCCACAAAAAGACATTAACACAACAAACGTACCAGGAACTGACTGATACACATGAACTCATCCAAGAAGAACTAGGTCGAACAATCAGGAAAAACTTTATGTTGTCACAAAAAATGTTTTATGAATTCGGGAACAAAAGCGGACACCTATTATTAGCTCAAGCACTACATGCGAGAAAAGCCAAAACAACGGTCCACAAGTTACACTCACCGACAGGTGACGTATATATGAAAAATGACGACATAGCTCACGAATTCGAGAAATTTTATTTGTCCCTATACCATATTGACAAGACGAACATATCGGTACCCTTTCCTACGACAAGACACAACAAAATTACGGAATTCCTAGACAAATTCTGCCCCAAAGGAATCTCAGCTGATTCTGCTGACACACTAGAAGTCCCAATTACTCCAATAGAATGGAAAGAAGCAGTTAAGAAACTAAAACCAGGAAAAAGCCCTGGCCCAGATGGCCTGACGGCAACATATTACAAAACATTTGCAGACACTCTATGCGCTCCCTACCTAAAAGCATTTAACTCCATATCACACTCCAACCCACTTACTCCAGGAATGCTAGAAGCACACATTACTGTAATACCAAAAGCAAATAAAGACCCAACACAAGCAGCAAACTATAAGCCAATTTTGCTACTTAATGTGGACATCAAAATTTTCTCCAAAATTTTAGCTAATAGACTACTACCACTACTCCCCTCCATTGTCTCCTAAGATCAAGTAGGATTTGTCCCTGGAAGAGAAGCCAGGGACAATACTTTGAAAGCTATAAATCTACACCATCACATCACATCATCAAAGCAAAAAGGCTTTTTCCTCTCACTGAATGCGCAGAAGGCATTCGACGGGTAGCATGGGATTATATGGAAACGGTCTTACAAGCACTGGGCATAAAACAATATATGATCAGTCTAATAATATCCCTATATGCTAAACCCTCGGCTCGAATTAGATTAAACATTACCCTGTCGAATGCCTTCTCCATACATTATGGAACAAGACAGGGATGCCCCCTGTCTCCTATCCTCTTTGTTCTTACTCTGGAGCCTTTGTTATCCTCCATCAGGCAGAACCCAGACATTCGGGGGATCAGCACCAACCAGAGAGAATACAAACTAGCTGCTTACGCAGATGATATCTTATGCCGCGTACACACGAGCAGACTTTACGGCAGACTTGGCCTGGACGACCGGAGTCCGTCGGATAATTCGATCGTGTGTGGGCTCCAGCGGAGTTTTTTTTCCCAAAAGTTCGACGGACCTAGAAATGAAACATGTTTCAAATCTTTCTGATGGACTCGAGTCCGGTCGAAAAGTCCTCTCGTCTGTATGCTAGTCCGACGGATAAAAACCGACGCTAGGGCAGCTATTGGCTACTGGCTATCAACTTCTTTGTTTAAGTTTGGTCATACGTCATCACGTATGAATCCGTCGGACTTTGGTTGATAGTGTGTAGGCAAGTCCGTTCATTCGGAAAGTCCGTCAAAGTCCGCCAGACCAAGTCTGCCGTAAAGTCCACTCGTGTGTATGCGGCATTATTGTTTCTCTCAAACCCCCACACCACGTTACCGGTATTGCTAGACAAATTCAGACGCTTCAACCTGATCTCCAACCTTAAGATACATTTTTCCAAGTCATTTGCACTCAATATATCTTTACTTCAATCCTTAGTCATACAATGCAAAGAGAATTTTCCCTTCCAATGGCAGACAGATGCTATTACCTATCTCGGAATTCAACTACCTGCCAAACTGACGTATTTATATGTGAAGAATTACCTACCAATACTGACCAAGCTAACCACTGACCTAAAAAATTGGAACAGACCAATGTTTTCATGGTTTGGAAAGGCGGCGATACTGAAAATGAACGTAATACCGAGAATGTTGTATATCCTACAAACAGTACCAATACATATACCGCAGGCCTTCTTCAAAACCTATAGAAGCCTTAGCTCCAACTTCATATGGGGAGGACACAAGCCCAGAATAAAATACACACACCTAGCCTTGCCCAAACACCTAGGAGGTATCTGTCTCCCCGACCTCCTGAACTATTATAAGGCAGTCCATCTAACCAGAATACTTGACTGGAACCTACACGCATCTTCAAAAGATTGGGTGAGTCTAGAAAATTCATTCTCGAAATTACACCCGGCATCAGTTCCATGGATACTTGACCGCCATAACCCCCCAGAGCTATAAGCACACCCTCTCATCAGGCCAACCACAAAATGCTTTAGCAATATATGCAAACAATCCCCCTTATCGACAATACAAGGCCCATTATCTCCAATGTGATAGAACCCTGACTCCCCCCCCCCCCCCAGGCATGACAGCTGATTTTTTAACACAACATTGGTCGGGAGACAAGATTCTCGCTCATCATTTCTTTGATCAAGGTAAACTCTACACAGCATTTCTCCTCTCCACAAGACTTGATAGACCCCCGATACCGCCATGGACATATCTCCTAATTGCACAGTACCTAGGAACCTTGGACAAAAAATCCTCATGTTCTAGACAGCTTACGCCTTTTGAATACCTATGTTCCCAGTGGTCCCCCAAACACACTTGATTTCTGCCACACATTCCCTTCTACATGGATTGCCATCCCAACAACCCAGCGATATGCAAAGTATGGGAAAAAGACCTGTCACTCTCTTTAACGCAAGAAGATTGGAGTAACATTTACCTCAACATACACAAAGGGTCCATTAACGTCTCCACTCAGGAAAATGGTTACAAAATTCAAGCCCACTGGTATTGCACACCTGCATTACTACATAAATTTAACCCAGCAATACCATACTCCTGTTGGAGATGCAAAACACAATCGGCACATTGCTGCACATTTGGGAATGCCCACAAATCCAATCATTTTGGAAAGAAGTACATTGCATAATATCACTTGTCACTACATATGATATGGAATGGTCACCTGCTCAATTTCTCCTACACCATTCAAATCTATCTCCTTGTACCTACCACAAATCCCTGGCAATGCACAAAACAGTGCATACCGATACATTGGAAATCCCAAACCGTCCCATCACTGCAGGAATGGTTCCGTAGAATAAATAGAATTGCAGAATTAGAAGAATTAATCCACATAGCACAAGATACTCCCAGCAAATTTGGCATAAAATGGGCATGCTGGAAACATTTCCAAACCACACCGGAATACACCCTCTTAAACCCACCAACCAATCAAAAATGAATCTAAAACATACCAAACTTAGTATTCTAGACTCCCTATGATTTAATAGCGCAGTCCTCTCCTCACAACTACATAGAAACCTACAGACGTCCAGGAGATAACCCCACGAGGAGGGAAGCAAGAGACGGTCAACCTTATTCCCATAGGACCTGTCCCCCATATCATTCACCCTTTCCTATCGGCCTCCCCCCCACACACTTGGACACTCCGGTCTTTCAATACCAAAAACTATACCTAGCAAGGGGCACACTTACCCCCGCCCCCTCCACCATCTAGGTTAGGTTACATTCCCCCTACTCCCATATGTTCTACCCCACTCCTTCCCCTTTCTCCCCTACCCTCTCCACAACTAACACCACAACAGGTTACCAGCAACCACATATAACACACTTATTCTGCTTGAGCCCCTCTATAAACGTTGAGATCCCCCATGCATTCATAAAGATGACCTAGATGATCAAGAGAGAATCCAAAGGATTGAATTCTCACAAGCTTAGAAACTGTTTTTACAATTGAGTGATGCACCCACTCCTACAGACACAACATTGAGATGACAAAATGGTCACTAGGAATTTCCAGAGACAATAGACTTGAACTGGATGATAGAATCATTATAGTTGATTTGTAATGCTTGGACGTCTAGATATTGTAAGTCTATAGAGACGCTAAGGATCGTCATGGTTACCTGTACTTTAACCTGTTATTCTTGACATTTCACTTACTGTGTATGTTCAATTATTCTGTACAATAATAAATATCAACCTGTTTGTTGAACTTTACAAATAAAAACTTTTTTGAGAAAAAAAAAAAAAAACAATACAAAAAAAGGTCACTGCCCCCACCTATAACTGGTGTTCACAGCAAGGAGCACTGGAAGGGCAAACGCATGTCAAATAAAACCAAAGAATTTCCAAGCTCAACTTACCAACCAGCCTGCGATCAACCAAATTAACCTGTCTAACAGTATACGTTAAAAACAGGGGTTTAGTTGCACACATTTGCAAATACTTGCATAAGCTGCAGACCACGGCAAGGCACTGTATCCTGCAGACCCTAACTCTAACTTTGAAGAGTCTTCACAGTGGGAGCACATGTATTCTAATGGATAGATGAAGGGCAGATGACTGGAGGGAGCCCAACCCTCCTTAAAGGCACAGGAACACACTAAACACCCAGGTACCCAGAGGCAATCCCGTTAGGGAACCCCTCAGCTAAGAGTATTGCTAAAGAGCCTTCTCTAATATTTTCATGTGTGGGTATTCCTTGGGAGCTGTTAACTGACCAGGGCAAGCCCTTCATGTTGAGAGTTACCAAAGAGTTGTGTAAATTGTTTAAAATTTATCACTTACGCACTTCTGTGTACCACTCACAAACAGATGGTCTAGTGAAAAGGTTCAACAAAACGGAAAGGAATGTTAAAGCGAGTGGTAGCGGCAGATGGTAGGGACTGGGACTGCCTCTTGCCCTATCTCATGTTTGCTGTGCAGGAGGTACCCAAAGCCTCCACTGGCTTTTCCCCTTTCAAGTTGCTGTATGGCCGACATCCGAGGGGCCTATTAGATATAGCAAAAGAGACCTGGGAACAAGAGGCAACCCCACTCAAAAGTATAGTGGAACATATTGCTCAAATGCAAGACCGGATTGGAAAAGTCATGCCCTTTGTTAAATCCCACTTGCAACAGGCTCAGCAGGCTCAGGCTAGAGTCTATAACCGTTCAGCCAAGATCCAGTATAAGCAGTATGGCAGTATAAGAGGATGCCGTTTGGCCTACACGGGGCCCCGGACACTTTTCAGTGAATGATGGATCGCATCCTCAAACCCCACCAAGCCTATGCATCTGCGTATTTAGATGACGTGGTAATTTTTAGTGCAGACTAGGAGAGCCACTTACCTAAAGTGCAGGCTGTAAATAATGCCCTCCGTGGTGAGGGTCTGACAGCCAATCCTAAGAAGTGTGCTGTTGGATTAGAGCAGGCCCGGTACTTAGGGTATATTATTGGCAGGAGAATAGTAAAACCCCAAGTCACAAAAATCCAGGCAATCCAAAGTTGGCCAAGACCCCTAAATAAAAAACAGGTCAGTTCTTTTTTGGGGTTGGTAGGCTACTACGGAAGGTTTGTCCCCAATTTTGCTACATTGGCTGCTCCCCTTACAGATCTTACCAAAGGGGGGGAGTCCTCAGTGGTAACTTGATCCCCTGTAGCTGAGAAAGCTTTCCAGAACCTAAAGACAGCTCTGTGTAATAGCCCTGTCTTAATCACCCCGGATTTCACTCAGGAATTTGTAGTGCAGATGGATGATTCAGAAGTGAAGTTAGTGTTGCCCCGAATGGTGAATGTTGAGGAACACTCCATAATGTTCTTAACCACTTAACAACCGGCCCATAGCCGAATGACAGCTGCAGGGCGGTTGCTTAATTCTGGGAGGGCATACTATGACGTCCTCCCAGAATTCCCCTCTCGCGCGCCCCCGAACACCCGAACACATCCGTGACCATCACGGATCCCGGTAAATGGTCGCTGATCGTGGCCGTTTACCATGTGATCGCGCCGTCAAATGACGGTGCGATCACATGTAAACAGACCGGCGTCATCTGATGACGCCGGTTCCTCTCCTCCCCTCCTGTGTACCGATCGGTACACTGTGAGCGGAGAGGGGGATGGATGGATGGCTGCAGCGCTGTGGGCTGGATGTGTAGTGCCCACAGCGCTGCACAGAGACATCCAGCCATCCATCCATCCATGCTCAGCCATCCCCACTACTCTGCAATGCCCCACATTACTCTGCAATACCCCACAATACTCTGCAATACCCCGCAGTACTCTGCAATACCCCGCAGTACACTGCAATACCCCGCAATACTCTGCAATACCCCACAGTACTCTGCAATACCCCACAGTGCTCTGCAATACCCCGCAGTACTCTGCAATACCCAGCCATACTCTGCAATACCCCACAGTACTCTGCAATACTCCACAGTGCTCTGCAATACCCCACAGTGCTCTGCAATACCCCGCAGTACTCTGCAATACCCAGCCATACTCTGCAATACTCTGTTATACGCCGCCATACTCTGCAATACCCCGCCATACTCTGCAATACCCCGCCATACTCTGCCATGCTCGGCTGTACTCGGCCTCTGTATGTGGCCAGGCTGTGGAAGCCTCACACATGTGAGACTCTATTTTGGGGTGTCATTTTTGGTATGTACATGCTATGTGTTAGAAATATTGTATAAATGGTCAACTTTGTGTTAAAAAAAAAATGCGTTTTAACCACTTCCCGCCCACCGGCCATTATACAACGTCCTTGACTTTGTGCGGGGATATCTGAATGATGCCTGCAGCTACAGGCATCATTCAGATATCAGCTTTTTCAGCCGGCGATTCCCTACACCATAAGAATGATCATAGCGGCTGTTCCACTGCTTGATCGTTCTTACGGGAGGCGAGAGGGGACATCCCCCCCTCCCACCGCCCTCCGGTGCTTCTACCGACTCACCGCTATAATCGATCTTTTTTTTTTATTTCAGGCTTCCCAGCCTAGAGGTGAGATGTGGGGTCTTATTGACCCCATATCTCACTGTAAAGAGGATCTGTCATGCCATATTCCTATTACAAGGGATGTTTACATTCCTTGTAATAGGAATAAAAGTGGTCAAAAAATTTTTTTGGGGGAAAAAAGCATCAAACTAAAATAAATAAAGTAAAATGAACAATAAAAAAAAAAAAAAAAAATTTAAAGCGCCCATGTCCCTGTGTGCTCGCATGCAGAAGCGAACGCATACGTAAGTCCCGCCCACATATGAAAACGGTGTTCATACCACACATGTGAGGTATCGCTGCGATCGGTAGAGCGAGAGCAATAATTTTGGCCCTAGACCTCCTCTGTAACTCAAAACATGTAACCAGTAAAAAATTTTAAAGCATCGCCTATGGGGATTTTTGAGTAGCAAAGTTTGGCGCCATTCCACAAGCGCGTGCAATTTTGAAAGGTGACATGTTGGGTATCTATTTGCTCGGCGTAACTTCATCTTTCACATTATGCAAAAACATTGGGCTAACTTTACTGTTTTGGTTTTTGTAAAGCACAAAACAGTTTTTTTTCCAAAAAAAAGCGTTAAAAAAATTGCTGCGCAAATACCGTGCGAGATAAAAAGTTGCAACGACCGCCATTTTATTCTCTAGGGTCTTTGCTAAAAAAAATATATAATGTTTTGGGGTTCTATGTAATTTTCTAGCTAATAAATGATGATTTTTACATGTAGGAGAGAAATGTCAGAATTGGCCTGGGCACTCCAGAACGCCTGAAGGTGCTCCCCTGCATGTTGGGCCTCTGTATGTGGCCACGCTGTGTAAAAGTCTCACACATGTGGTATCGCCATACTAATAGCAGAATGTGTTTTGGGGTGTAATTTGTGGTATGCATATGCGGTGTGTGAGAAATAACCTGCTAATATGACAATTTTGTGAAGAAAAAAAAAAAGTAAAATAAAAACTTGATTTTGCAAAAAATTGGGGGAAAAAATGACAACTTCAAAAAACTCACCATGCATCTTTCTAAGTACCTTGGAATGTCTTCTTTCCAAAAAGGGATCATTTGGGGGGTATTTGTACTTTTCTGGCATGTTAGGGTCTCAAGAAATTAGATAGGCCATCAGAACTTCAGGTGTGATCAATTTTCAGATATTCGCACCATAGTTTTGGACTCTATAACTTTCACAAAGACCAAATAATATCCACTGATTTGGGTTATTTTTACCAAAGATATGTAGCGGTATAAATTTTGGCCAAAATATATGAAGAAAAATTACTAATTTGCAAAATTTTATAACAGAAATGAAGAAAAATGTATTTTTTTACAGATTTTTTGGTCTTTTTTCTTTTATAGCGCAAAAAATAAAGAACCCAGCGGTGATTAAATACCACCAAAAGAAAGCTCTATTTGTGTGAAAAAAAGGACAAAAAATTCATATAGATGCAGTGTTGCATGACTGAGTAATTGTCATTCAAAATGTGAGAGCACCAAAAGCTGAAAATTGGTCTGGTTAGGAAGGGGGTTTAAGTGCCCAGTTGTCAAGTGGTTAAAGTGGAGTTCCGCTGAAATTTTTTTTTTTAAATAATTGGACACTCACCTGTCCCACAGTCCAGTGATGCGGGCATACGAAGCCCCGCTCATCTCCCCCTCCTGTCTGAGCCGCCAGCATTCTTATTGTGGGCACCCACCTCTGGCTTCACAGCCGGGCACACACTGCGCATGCGCGAGCCGCCCTGCTTGCTGTGAATGGCCGGGCAATCTTCTGGGACCTGTGACGTGTCCCAGAAGATTGCCAGGAGGGAGGGGGAGAGGTGATATTCCTTGCGGTGCCGCGGAGCCCCGGGAGGAAGTGTAAGCTGGATGACTCTAGAAAGAGGATATCTGCCCCCCCCCCCCCAAAAAAAAATGACATGCCAAATGTGGCATGTCAGGGGGTCACCTGCACTTAAAGTGGAAGTTCCATTTTTGGGTGGAACTCTGCTTTAAGCAAAAAATTGACCCCTGCTGAAAAAATATATGCCATTGTAGAGCGGGAATGTCTAGCCATCAAATGGGCTCTTGAAAGTTTAAAATATTATCTGTTAGAGCGACAGTTTAGGCTCCTAAGTGACCATTTCCCTCTCAAATGGATGGCCCAAAATAAGGAGAAAAATGCAAGAGTTACCAGATTGGCTCTACAGAATTTTACATTTTTAGTAGAACATAGACCAGGTAGCCAACAAGCTAACGCTGATGCCCTCTCAAGAGTTTACAGTCTGTTTGCCAAAAGTGCTCAACCCCCCCGAGATTGAGCAGAGGGGGGATATGTAGCGGGGTGCCTGTGAAACAGGTTAGAATGACAGGAAAAGTAATTGATGGGATATATGTTTCGCCACAGATTCTTAGATTTGCAATCTAAGGTAATACCAGCAAAGATTTCAGGGTAAAGAAAGATGGTGCTTTACCCTTTATCGGTAAAGTCCGTTCCGGGGCTGGTTTTATCTGGAGTCTGATAGAGCTCTGGGTGGGACAGACTCTCAAGCCTGTGGACCGCAGTTTAATGTTTTCTTTTCAGGTCTTGATTAAGGCAGCTGGTCCTAACTCTCAGTGAGAGAGTGTGTGTCTCCATGTGAGGAGGCAATGGCTGCTTATCCCTGACTTTGAAAACAAGTATTTGCATTTGTAAGGACACTTACTAAAAACCAAGGACTGGTCCGACTATGGACACAGTAAGGCTCGGTAGAGCAGAAGTTTATTTTTGTTTGATTGATGGCAAGATGCCTCTTTCTTCTGTTTGGGAATATCCTGTGGATTAAATATGATGTTTTCCTAAAGAAACTATGAGTTTGTCCCTGCATTGAGTCTGATCCCCTACAGGTCTCTTTTCTAATAAATTCTTGCTAATCAAGTTATAAATTGATGATGGGGGGCGTGGCTACCGCACAGCTGAATGGACGTGTAATTCCACAGCTCCGCTCCAGCTAAGGGAACCGACGACTTTTGGGACTACACCACTACCCAAATCTACACCCACGGCAAGCCTAAAGGCACCGCCAACCCAGCCAGATGACCCGCAAAAGAAAATACACGGCACAGCTGAAGAAATTCCAAGATTTCTTTCAGCCGAAGGACCGCGATCCTCTCCAAGATGGCCCCGGCGCAGAGAACAGCTCTCCTTCCCCCACAGGCAGCTCGCGGTGTGCTACATCAAGTCCGGGCTCACAAGCAGGCCCGGCGCACAGCTCTCCAGGCGCCTCCACTCCTCTCTCTCATAGCCCAGCCAAATCAAAACCCCGTCTGGCTGATGACATCCAGCAGGTGGGCATGAGCCAGGATTCCATGAAAGACACGAGAGAGCTAGTGGACCCGTTCACAGCATTCCCCACAACGGGTAAGCCTGTGTCTGACACCACACTCAAAGACATGCTTGTCTCCCTCCGCAGTTCTATGCACACAGATATGCTACAATGTGTGAATAACTTTAAAACAGAGTTGGGAGCCCTAGGAGGGAGGGTAAACCAAATAGAGGATAAAATGGGGGACTTTGCATCATCCCACAACACCCTAATTGACGCCCATATTGATCACTCAGAAGAGATCGCATGGCTTAGGTCAAAGGTCGCTGACCTTGAGGATAGGTCAAGGAGAAACAATGTTAAGATACGGGAGTTCCCGAAACTGTTCTCCCCTCACAACTCCAGCAGTATGCCCAAGATCTAGTTAAGACCTTCCTACCCGCCATTTCAGAATATGAAATCCATATTGACCGCATTCACAGACTGCCAAAGCCGTCACATCACTCAGACAATATACACTGAGATGTCCTGATGCAGGTGCATTTTTATCAAACCAAGGAAAAACTTATGTCTGCGTTCCGCACAAACCAACAACCCCCAGAAAGATTTGCGCATATTCAATTATTTTCGGATCTTTCACAATTCACCATGCAAAAACGCAAAGCTTTGTTGCCGGTGACCAAGGCCCTATGCAATCACAATATCCTATACTGCTGGGGATACCCTGTTAAACTAACGGTCACTCATGAAAGCAACACCACAGTAGTCACAGACGTGGAAGAGGGGCTCGAGCTACTTTGATCCTTGGATATACTGCCTGATCAATCACCTGCAGGCCCCTCTCCCCCTGCGAAACTAAACACCCAGTATGACTGGCAAACTGTGTCAAGAAAGAAAAGCAACAAACAACATAATTCAAAAGCACCCAAGTACAAGAATGAAACCTACCTTTATTCATCAAGGTTTGATTTTATTTTCTTCCCCTCCGCAACCTCACTCCCTTTCTACTGGTCTGGCCCCCATGTGAACGCTCCCACCGATCTGGATTTGTGCAACCCATGTCAACTCAACTACCATCAGAACGTCAAAGCAGGATGGATTGCACTACCAAGACTAAGGTACTGTGTCAGAGGATTTAGTAGACCAGACTGTGTGGACTGCACAGAGGAAACCAGAAACGCATGTAAGTGAAAAAATAATGGTGTTTATTAAATAAGTGACAAGTAAGAGAAATATAAACAGTGCAAAACCAACCACAGACCCACAAACAACAAATAGTATATACAAGTAAATGGAGATACTGGAATCGTAAACGAAGCCAGGCCAAGGTCATACACAGGGAGGTCAGCAGATGGGTAAGGACGGGAAACCAGCAGGACAGGGAGAGGATGGATGGATAGGCTGCAGGGCAGGGATCCAAAGGAATCAGGAGGGACAAGTACAGGATGGGCTAGGGATAGGGATCGGATCAGATCAGGACAGAAAAAGGTTCACGGTCAGGATACAGGCAGCAAGGTCAGGGCGCAGGGAGAAAGATACCAAGGCAAGCATGTGAGGGCTTGCCGGGTATTTATAAGGCTCTAGTAATTGACCTCATGTTACAGCTGAGCGCAGAGGGTGCTGTTTGCTCCACACTGCCGGAGTGCACCTGCTGGTGGACACCGGTACTACAGCCCAAGGATGCAATAGTGCCACCAGCAGGAGAGTCCTCTTACTACAGGTCCTAGGTGTTGGAAGACACCCGCTGGTGGACACTGGTACTGCAATCCAAGAGACCGATGGACACTGGTACTGCGATCCAAGAGACCGATAGCACCACCAACGGGTAAACCCTCTCATGACATACTGTAAGCATCTACACTTACACTGCATACATGGCTCTTAAAATAGTCTCCTTCAACGTAAACGGCCTTAACCACCCGACCAAAAGAGCCTCAGTCTGGAGTGAGGCACTTAAACTCCAGGCCGATGTCTTATGTCTTCAAGAGACACATTTTTCAGCCTGCAACACCCCCTATTTTCAACATAAAAAATTCCTCCACATATTTTTTGCTTCAGCCCCCTCGAAACAAAAGGAAGTCCTTATCGCTATCAGAGACTCTGTGGCCTTCAGCCTATCAGAAACCCACGTGGATCCAGCAGGAAGATATCTCATACTTCTAAGAGAACTCAATAATAAACCTTACACAATTGCTAATTTATACGCACCAAATTCCCACCAACTCCATTTCTTGAAAAGGCTTTATCGCAAAATCACCACTATCCAAAAGGGCTCACTGGTGATATGCGGAGACCACAACATAACAGCAGACTACTCATTGGACACCACATCCAGGGCCAAACGACCTCTCCTCTTGCTTCAACCTCTGCTACATTCAGAAGACATTTATGACGTATGGAGATGCCAACATGCTAATGAAAAGGACTTTACCTTTCACTCTGCTAGGCATAATTCTTAATCCAGAATAGATCTGATACTAGCGGACAAGGTAATTCTACAAGCAGTGTCCTCCTCCACCATACACAATATAACATGGTCTGACCATGCTCCTGTGTCTATCACAGTGGTGGAGGGGCACACTCCGAGTCCTACTTATATCTGGAGAGCTAACCCAAGTATTTTCCAAATGTCTCAACATGTCACGAATATAACTAATAAATTATCTGAGTTTTTTTATGTAAACACCAATTCTGTATCTAACCCTGCAATGCTATGGTGCGCACATAAGGCCTTTATTAGGGGGATAATACTACAGATATGTGCAAGGGAGAAGAGGCAGAGGACGCAAAAGCTGAATCTACTTATTAACAACATCAAAACCCTAGAGACTTTGAATAAAAAAATTTCCAACCCTCACACTGCCCAAAAACATTCTCAACTCCGTTCTGATCTCGGACTACTACTAATTGAATAATATGACAAACGCATACAATCTCTAAAACTGTCCTATTCTTTACCCAGAGGCTCAAAACAGCCAGGACCAAATCTAAAATCCCATTTTTTCTCCATCAAACAGGTAAACATAAAATATACAACCCTAAAGAAATAGCAAATTCCTTTGCTGAATATTATTCAACACTATACAATCTAGATAAAGACCCCAACACACCACAACCAACAGAGGAAAACATACAGGCCTTCCTGACAAAAATTAAGCTTCCCTCTCTCTCACAAACACAACTTATGTCCCTTAACGCCCCTATAACAGAGTCTGAGATCCAGAAAGTGATACGAACACTTTCATTAGGTAAATCTCCAGGTCCGGATGGCCTGCCTAATGATTATTACAAAACATTTTAATTCAAGCTAACTCCGACCCTACAGGTGGTCTACTCGGCTGCGATGTCCTCTGCCTCATTTTCCCCTGAAATGCTTAAAGCTTATGTGGTGACTATTCCAAAACCCGGTAAAGAGCCCACGTCTCCGCCTAACTTTGAACCGATATCACTACTCAACACCGATGTTAAGCTTTATGCAAAAATCTTAGCCCACAGACTACTCCCTATTCTTCCCTCCCTTATAAAACCTGACCAATCTGGTTTCACAGCAGGAAGACAACCTGTTGATGCCACAAGGAGAGTCATCAATATCATGCAATATGCTTGATCGTGTCAGATGCCTTCTCTGCTCCTCTCTTTGGATGCGGAGAAGGCATTTGACAGGATACATTGGGGCTATATGAGGCACACATTGCAAAAATTTGGTTTCACTGGTCCCATCTTATCTGCCATACTAGCTTTGTAATCCTCCCCTTGTGCACAAGTTTTCACATCTAACTTATTATCAGATACCTTTACTATATCTAATGGCACAAGACAGGGCTGCCCTCTTTCCCCCTGGATTTTTAACTTATTTATTGAGCCCCTAGCAGAAAGAGTTAGGACTCATCCTAATATCTCCGGCTTCTCCATACAAGGGCAATCACATAATATAAACTTATGTGCGGATGATATTATTCTTTTTTTATCATCACCTAACACATCACTGCTGCATGCACATGACACCCTTAACAAATTCAGCAAAATCTCATACTACAAAGTTAATTTTACAAAGTCAATCATACTAGACTTGGGAAGAGCACCCTCCTTAAAATCCCAACTACACACATCCTTTCCCTATACATGGAGCAAAACGAGTATTACATATCTAGGCATTAAACTAACTAAGAATCCTCAAAATCTATAAGAAGCCAATTATTCATCTTTAATTAACAAACTCTCCAAGGAAACAAAAAGACTGGCCAATATAGAACTAACTTGGACGGGACGCCTAGCCTCATTTAAAATGTTGCTCCTGCCCCAGATACTTTATATATTTCGAACCCTGGCCGTCCCAATATACAAAGCCTTAAATACCTTGCTTTCTAAGTATATCTGGAAATCTAAGAGACCGAGATGCTCTAAAACCCTTCTGGTCAAACATAGAATGGCAGGTGGTATGGGACTAGTTGATATTAAAGATTACTATCGAGCAACTATTCTCACACAAATTAAAGAGTGGTTTGACCCAGCACCTGACACTTTATGGTGCTGCATCGAACAAACTCTGATCCCTTCTAATGATCTAAAATGTTTCCTGCTCTTAGACATTTGGAAACCCCTTCCTCTTAACAAACTACCACTCACTATCCAAGCATCAGTATTGGCATGGAGAGACCTCTGCAACGTCCCAACCCCGATATCCAGTCAAAAGGACATGCCTATACCTATAACAATTCTTTCTCATGCCATCCCAAATCTCAATATCGGGGACTGGCACAACAAAGGCATTAAAACAATCGCTGACATGCACTCTGATAATTCCCTTATCCCCTTTACTTCACTAAAGAATCATTACAACCTTTGTTCTACCGACCAATACAAATACAATCAAATAACTCACCTCCTGCGTTCCATCAAATCATATCATATATACTTTCCAAAAGAAGTGCGGAGATACTTCACCACAAAACCAACCCCAACTAAAGGTATTTCTTTGTTCTATAATCTTTTTCAACAGAAACTAGATTTCATAAAATCCCAGCCCTATAAGAAATTGGAGTGCATATTACAAGCTCACAGTGGCAACATGCATTTTGTTCGCTTTACAAAGCCTCCACATGCGTTAACCACTGGGAATTATCTCAGAAGATATCACTTAGATGGTATCTCACACCATATAGAATCTCCAAGTTTGGAAATCATAACTCTCCACTATGCTGGAGAAAATGAGGAGCAAAATGCAACCTATGTTCTGGGCCTGTAAACACTTAACCAGTTTTTGGAACTCTATCTTTCGGTCAATATCAAGCATCACTGGGATTCTGACCCGTCCTAACCCGGGCCTAGCAATATTAAATGTAGGTATTGAAACCTTCCGACCCGAGTTTAGAACTGTGATCACCCACATTTTTCTAGTGGCTAGAACATTAATAGCCAAGCATTGGAAGGCAGACAAAGCACCAAATGTATCCGAAGTTCTTAAAAACACTCATACCCATTATGTGTATGAATCTCTACTAGCTAGTAGATGTGGTAAGAAGGAAAAATTTGATAACCGATGGAAAATATGGACAACATGGTTTAAAGGTATAAAGATAATTAATGTTAGACACTCTTAAAAAATTCACCTTACTGTAGCTATACTCACTATGTTCATGTGATGGTCAGACCATAGACAATTCTCCCCCCTCCCCCTCTTCCTTCCTTCCTCCACCTTCCTTACCTTTGTACTTTATTTTATGTTTTATATTTTTCTACTTATGTACTTTATCTAGTTTTGGATACCTTATTACTCATTACTATTAAATTTATACTGACAGAATAAATGCATACTTTCTGACATAATGTTCTTATAGTACTTTCAATGTAAAAAATGACTATGCAATACCCTTGTACTATTTTCTTTTATGTACTAATGTAAATCTTGCTGGTGTAATACTGTATTTCATTTATACTCTGTGAAAACTCAATAAAAACCATTTGAAAAAAAAAAGTTATAAATTGCTCTAAAAGTTAAACTTTCCGGTATACATGTGCATTTCCTAATTTCTAGCAAAGTGAAGAAGCTTCTAGAACTACAATGTACTGTTAGATAGCAGTACTACACTAGACATAACACATTTTGCATAGGATTACCTGGTTATGAAAAGATTTTGAATCCCAAAGCTCTATTATTTACTAGTTAAAGCAAAATCTGTTTCTTTTTTTTTTTTGAAGAAAAGAAAAGGCAACAGAAAATCTTCTGTCAGATAAGAAGACAACATACATTAAAGTGTCAATCATTTATATGTGATATCCTGAATCTGGATCAGTTGCTTCCTTTGTTTAATCTTCCAGTGTTTTGGAAGGTTCCCGGTGGATCAGATTTCTGTCTCTTCTGTTTCCTCCATCGGTCAGAAGACTGTTTTCCATTCACCGTCAGTGTTGAGAGGTGGTCTTTTGTGTCTTTGTATTTGCTCCACTGCTGACCACTATTGTTCAGTTTAGTGAATGATTTGCCATGTACAATCCATAAGGAATATTCTGCTTTCTAAGGAGGATAGTGCGCGACCGGAATTCTCTTCTTTTAGTTAAAGTAGATCTAGCAATGTTCTGAAAGGTCTGTAGCTGAGTGGCATTGTATGTGAAAGAATTACACCTATTACTTCCCTCGGGATTCCCTCCTTGATTGTTAATGACATACGGACGCTCCTATGGAGCTGATATTGACTTAAATACATGATGGGCCATTTGTGTCTTCTTGTGTTATTCCTTTTATTATTTTCAGAGTCCTCCATTAGAGGTTTTTGACTTTCTACTGTGTGACACCTTTGTTTTCTAAGAAGTATCATGTGCAATCAGGTCTTTGTTTTCCTTTCATGATATTGCACATTTATTATGAATAGCCACTATATCTGTTTTAATCGCTCTCAATTCACTTTTTAATGGTGTCAGTGAATTCTCTATATAAAAATGGTGTAAGAAATGAATGACCTAATACAGTTATTACAACTGCTAAGTGAGACTGTAGTGCACCAAATAAACAAAATATAACAGTGACTGGTATATATATAAAAAGCAATAATACTTATGTGCATATAACACCTCAAACAATTTCAAAAGATATAATAGTCCATATCAAATAGGTGAAAAGGATCAAAAAAAGTCCGTGATGATAGTGCATAAATGATGATAGGCAAATGCCTCCCAAACGCACAGGGGGATGATTAAGCCCAATCTGGCAAGTAAGTAGACCGTGGGATAACCGAAAGTGCACGGAAAGTTGAAATCGGTAGCGCATCGAATGACCATTACTTCCGGTTTTAGGGGTCATACATCACCATGGCATTAATACTTAAAAATGTGTATGTTATAGGGATAAACCTTTATTTAATAATCCTCATAGATTAATAGTGGTCACAAGTTATAGTTTATTTTTTTGTAATTAAATAGGCATTGGTCCGGCTCGCCCGTCCGGAAACCAAGCCTCTTTATCATTATCCCTGTGTGTGAGTGGGTGTGAGCGCAGCGACGCCGCCGCGCTCCACACACGAATCCAAGCCACGCCTCCTTAGAGCGCAGTGACGTCAATGACGTGTCTCAGGGACGGCGGCGATGCGCTCCAAATCTTAAGCCAAGCCTCACTCACAGCCAGCTGCCCAAAATATCCTATAGGGACAACGCTGCACCTCAGGAAGTAGAAGCAATCCTCAGTAAGGGGCCGGCCACAAAACCCGAAGTGTCAGCAGAGGTGGACAGCAGTAAGAGCGGAGATGGCAAGATATATGGGGACTAGGATTACTCACAATATTAAAATTACATTAGTGAAGGGAATATAGAGTATAAACTCTTAAGAATGGAAGGTTGCATTAATAAAAAAATTATGGAATATAGGGTTGAATTATAAAGGATAAAATGGATAAAAGGTTGCATTTATAAAAGAATATGGAATATAAGAGATACTCCAAAGTGATGAGCTTATATGGGGGAACGTCCTCCCAAAATGCCCTGGTATAAATTATAAACTTAATACCGGACACTGCCAGTGGAGGGCATCCATACATTTATAGAGAATCAGCAACCAAGGCAGCCCAAATCGCATATATAATGCATGTATTCGTTCGAAAAACCATGAAGATGACCAATCATATGTAGTGGCGTTTACAAAAAATCAATATTTGGGCTAGGTTATATTACATATAACTATGCTTAATTTAAGAACGAGAGATCACATCCATACCTAAGCCTGATTAATAAAAGAGTTGATGTCCCATTCAACATTGATACCCTGTGGAAAATGGGACCCCAACTCATATATCCAGTATGTCTCCAAACGGGAGACACCCCTAAGAGTCGACCCCCCCCGCCAAGGGGCCACATATCTATCTATAACAAGAAACTGAGTGCCTGCAGGGTTTCGATTGTGAAATTCCCTATAATGCCTAGGGACAGTATCCTTGGTACTGCCTGCTTTGATGAGATTGATGTGCTCCGAAACTGGTACCGTAAATGATCTAATAGTACGGCCCACATATTGTTTGCCACAGGGGCAAGTTAGAAGGTACTCTATCCCCGTGGTGGCACAAGTACAAAACTGTTTAATCTTATATGTTCGGCCAGTGACAGTGGAGGAAAAACTATGACTTGCCCTTCTGCCACAGGTGTTGAACTGGCAAACCAAACATTTTTTGCAGGGATAGAAACCAGTCCAGTCATGAAAAAAAGAAGGTTTTCTTGGTGGATCAATGACATTAGGTGCCAACTTATTCCTGAGGGATGGAACACCCCTAAAAACCACCTTCGGGGTCTCAGGTAGCAAAGGTCCCAAAACTTTGTCAGTTTTTAAAACGTCCCAATGATGCTCAAAGATCCTTTTAACACGCTTATGTTGCGTAGAGAAAGACGTCAATAAAGACCATTTGAATTCACCATTTGGTCGTTTGGGTCTGTCCTGCAATAATACCTGGCGGTCCATCTTACAGGCATTTTCAATATCTCTGTCCAGATCCGACAGGTCATAGCCCTTCTCTGCGAACCTATTTTTTAGAATCCTGGCCTGAGCATAAAAAGTGTCACGATCAGTGCAGTTCCTACGTAGCCGCAAAAACTGGCTCCTAGGAACTGATCTGATCCAAGAGCTGTGGTGACAACTATCGGTCGGTATGTACCCATTTCTATCGGTGGATTTGAAATAGGTACTAAATGTAAATGCACTTTCTTTTCTTTCAATAGTCAGATCAAGAAAATGAACTGAGGTTGTACTAGCCTCAAATTAGCGTTCAAAGTCGCAATAAAGTCGACCAAATCATCATGGTCACCTGTCCACACGTAGGAACTGCACTGATCGTGACACTTTTTATGCTCAGGCCAGGATTCTAAAAAATAGGTTCGCAGAGAAGGGCTATGACCTGTCGGATCTGGACAGAGAGATTGAAAATGCCTGTAAGATGGACCGCCAGGTATTATTGCAGGACAGACCCAAACGACCTAATGGTGAATTCAAATGGTCTTTTTTGACGTCTTTCTCTACGCAACATAAGCGTGTTAAAAGGATCTTTGAGCATCATTGGGACGTTTTAAAAACTGACAAAGTTTTGGGACCTTTGCTACCTGAGACCCCGAAGGTGGTTTTTAGGGGTGTTCCATCCCTCAGGAATAAGTTGGCACCTAATGTCATTGATCCACCAAGAAAACCTTCTTTTTTTCATGACTGGACTGGTTTCTATCCCTGCAAAAAATGTTTGGTTTGCCAGTTCAACACCTGTGGCAGAAGGACAAGTCATAGTTTTTCCTCCACTGTCACTGGCCGAACATATAAGATTAAACAATTTTGTACTTGTGCCACCACAGGGATAGTGTACCTTCTAACTTGCCCCTGTGGCAAACAATACGTGGGCCGTACTATTAGATCATTTACGGTACGAGTTTCGGAGCACATCAATCTCATCAAAGCAGGCAGTACCAAGCATACTGTCCCTAGGCATTATAGGGAATTTCACGATCGAAACCCTGCAGGCACTCAGTTTCTTGTTATAGATAGATATGTGGCCCCTTGGCGGGGGGGGGGTCGACTCTTAGGGGTGTCTCCCGTTTGGAGACATACTGGATATATGAGTTGGGGTCCCATTTTCCACAGGGTATCAATGTTGAATGGGACATCAACTCTTTTATTAATCAGGCTTAGGTATGGATGTGATCTCTCGTTCTTAAATTAAGCATAGTTATATGTAATATAACCTAGCCCAAATATTGATTTTTTGTAAACGCCACTACATATGATTGGTCATCTTCATGGTTTTTCGAACGAATACATGCATTATATATGCGATTTGGGCTGCCTTGGTTGCTGATTCTCTATAAATGTATGGATGCCCTCCACTGGCAGTGTCCGGTATTAAGTTTATAATTTATACCAGGGCATTTTGGGAGGACGTTCCCCCATATAAGCTCATCACTTTGGAGTATCTCTTATATTCCATATTCCTTTATAAATGCAACCTTTTATCCCTTTTATCCTTTATAATTCAACCCTATATTCCATAATTTTTTTATTAATGCAACCTTCCATTCTTAAGAGTTTATACTCTATATTCCCTTCACTAATGTAATTTTAATATTGTGAGTAATCCTAGTCCCCATATATCTTGCCATCTCCGCTCTTGCTGCTGTCCACCTCTGCTGACACTTCGGGTTTTGTGGCCGGCCCCTTACTGAGGATTGCTTCTACTTCCTGAGGTGCAGTGGTGTCCCTATAGGATATTTTGGGCAGCTGGCTGTGAGTGAGGCTTGGCTTAAGATTTGGAGCGCATCGCCGCCACCTCTGAGACACGTCATTGACGTCACTGCGCTCTAAGGAGGCGTGGCTTGGATTCGTGTGTGGAGCGCAGCGGCGTCGCTGCGCTCACACCCACTCACACACAGGGATAATGATAAAGAGGCTTGGTTTCCGGACGGGCGAGCCGGACCAATGCCTATTTAATTACAAAAAATAAACTATAACTTGTGACCACTATTAATCTATGAGGATTATTAAATAAAGGTTTATCCCTATAACATACACATTTTTAAGTATTAATGCCATGGTGATGTATGACCCCTAAAACCGGAAGTAATGGTCATTCGATGTGCTTCCGGTATTCGGACACTCCCAGTGGGGGTCATTATCTGCTTAAAGTGCGGTGGGGTGAGAGGGTTCCACACCCCAGATGATGACTGTTTAGTTGAAACATGTCGGGTGGACCCCTCACGACTGCCGCTATATAATTTTTATGCTGTTTCATATCTTCTGAAAATGTGAGTCTGTTTTTTAAATTATTTTTTAATAAATCCAAGTTAAAACGTTATCACGCTATGTGAGTATTTCTCTTCTCATATGCAATACGAATTTGGTCTATGGTGGTGTATCTATTGATGTGGAAGCCGTGCTGATTTTCCTTCCTTTCGAGAGGAGATGACATCTGTCCAGACAAGCTACCCAGACCTGTTGGTCATTAAGCATTTTTGACCTGTATGGCGTATGCCATTTCAGGCCATTAAACTCTGGTAAGCCTCCATACTCTTCTGGTGATGGTCCTGGCACCGATTTCAACTTTCCGTGCACTTTCGGTTATCCCACGGTCTACTTACTTGCCAGATTGGGCTTAATCATCCCCCTGTGCGTTTGGGAGGCATTTGCCTATCATCATTTATGCACTATCATCATGGACTTTTTTTGATCTTTTTCACCTATTTGATATGGACTATTATATCTTTTGAAATTGTTTGAGGTGTTATATGCACATAAGTATTATTGCTTTTTATATATATACCAGTCACTGTTATATTTTGTTTATTTGGTGCACTACAGTCTCACTTAGCAGTTGTAATAACTGTATTAGGTCATTCATTTCTTACACCATTTTTATATATTGATTTACTGTACACATTTATTGAGCTTATAGCGCTACACTCTTAATTTTTGTTGTTTTTTTCACCCTGAGTCTACGGGTGTGTTGGCTGCTGCTCTGGTGCTCTCCTTTCTTTAGCGCAGCGCTGTACTTATCCCTTCCATCAGCTTATTGTCATTGAATTCTCTAAAGAGAGATATATGATTTTGTGTGAGTTTCTTCAGATGTGATAATAATGCTTCTCACAGATCCTTCAGAATCACCATCAGAGTCAAAGTTTGGAGACTGAATCTCTGTACAGAACAAATCTGCCCCACCACTATCATAGGTGCAATGCCTTGTCCTGAGGGCAGCTTTTCTTTATGGTTATCTTTCTCACAAGGCATCAGGGGTAGTCTCTGATTTGCCTGTCCCCTTTTCTTCCTATTTTAGCTGGTATGGGTCCTTCAGCAGGAGAAACAAAGGTAACTGTCTATACCAGCCTTTTTTAACCTGGGGTGCCTTCAGGTGTCTTCAGGGGTGCCTTGGCAAAACGCCTAGAAACTGCTCAAAAATTGCATACAAGCCAGCAGGTATATTAAGCCTGCCTATTAGTTACATAAAGTCACAGATTTTCATTGTGCACCATTGCAACCTTCTAGCCTCCAGTGTCCGAACAACCAATGACATCATCAGTTGATAAGGAGGACGTTGGGCACCTGCACAGCACCATTGTTTGCCCCTCTCCTGCCCCTCTCCATCAGCACTGGGGTCACATTAGCTGAGTAAGGGAAAGAAACTGAGAGAGAAGAAAAACATTGGAACACAGTCAATACCAGTGTGCAAAGGCGTTTGCTTTGGAAGAATAAATCACCGCTAATGTTGGGTGTCCTACGCATTTGGGTGTCACTGCATTATGTAAAACTTTGTTTTTTTAAATTTTAGAATGGGTGCCTCAAGATTGTGTGGAATTGTAAAAGGTGCCTTGACTGAAAAAAGGTTGAGAAACACTGGTCTATACCATTAGCCATTTGGTTACATCCACAATTTATTTTACTTTCAGACCCTTTTCACACTGGAGGCATTTTTCAGGTGTTTTAGCGCTAAAAATAGCGCCTGAAAAACGTCTCTCAATGCTCCCCAGTGTGAAATCCAGAGTGCTTTCACAGTGGGGCGCTGCGCTGGCAGGACATTAAAAAAAGTCCTGCAAGCAGCATCTTTTTGGGTGGTGGAGGAGTGGTGCGTACACCACTCCTAAAGCGCCCCTGCCCATTGAAATGAATGGGCACCGCTGCCAAAACGCCTGCAAAGCACTTCGGCAGCGGTGCTTTTCAGGCACATTTAACCCTTTCTTCGGCCACTAGCGACCGAATAGCACCGCTAAAGTGGTTGTAAACCCCTACATATAACAGTGAAGTGACTTGCCTCAGGTGATACACAGGGATGAAACAAATCCTCCTACATAAGTTGTACCTGTTTATCTGCAGCCCTCTCTTCTCTACAGCCAGTCAAATTGCAGAGTTTATACAGCTTATCTGAGCTTTCAGAAAGCAGGTGGTGAGGAGCTTAAGTTACACTCTGCAGAGCTCAGTGAGAGCAGAGAGCTGATTGAAGGGAAGGGACACACCCCCTTCACACAGCACACAGGAACAGAGCTGAGGCTGTCAATCTCCAGCTGTGTGTTGAATCTCCCTTCCCTGTTACCTTGTCTCTTGTGGTCAGGAAAACCTGTCAGAAGTACACATAGCAGGGGGGACAGCAGACCAAGATGGCATTTAGTGCTCTAGACTGAGACAAGTACCGTATTTATCAGCGTATAACAAACACTTTTCCCCCTGAAAATAGGGGGCAAATCGTGGCTGCGTGTTATACGCCGATGTAGGCTGCCTTGGAGGAGAAGGAGGGGGCGAGTGCCAGCGAATTACACAGAGCCAGATCTCCTATGTACTCAGCTCAGCTTGGCTCGCAGTCACGCCCAGTCCCACCTCCTGGACGGCTCCTAGCATTGGACTGGCGTTATGTCCATCATAGGAGGCGGGCCAAGAGGCGGGACTGGGTGTGACTGTGAGCTGAGCCGAGTACACAGGAGATCCCTCTCTGTCTAATCTGACCCTGAGCAGGCTGCATTAATGGGCACTGGTGAGGCTGCAGATGGGCAGTGAGCAATATGCAATGATGGACAATACAAGGCTGCAGATGGGCACTGGTGAGGCTACAGATGGGCACTAATAAGGCTGTATTGATGGGCAATGGAGAGGCTGCAGATGGGCACTGGTGAGGCTGCAATGATGGGTAATGGCGAGGCTGCAGGTGGACACTGGTGGAGCTGCAATGATGGGCACTGGCAAGGCTGCATATGGGCACTGGTGAGGCTGCAGATGGGCACTGATAAGGCTGCATTGATGGGCAAATTCGAGGCTGCAGATGGGCACTGATAAGGCTGCAATGATGGGCAATTGTGATGCCGCAGATGGGAAATGGTGAAGCTGCAGATGGGCACTGATCAGGCTTCATTATTGGGCAATGGTGAGGCTGCAGATGGGCACTGATAAGGCTGCATTGATGGGTACTGACCCTTATTTTGCTGCAAAGTTCTTTATTTAAAATCTTAGTTGCATGTTATAAGGTGCGTGTTATATGCCTGTGCATGTTATACACCGATAAATACGGTACTTTGTTCAAATTTCATGTTGGAGGGGTTTACAACCACTTCAAGCATGCATTTAGCATCTGTAACAAAAAGAGTGTCTTTATTTTACCACTAATGATGGGAATAGTATACAGGTTAGCACCATGGCTAAAATGTCTGTTTGGAGAGGCTGTAATTTCTGAGCGCATGGGCAGGTAATTAGCATCTGAAACAAAAATAGTGTCTAATTGGACACCAGTAATGGAAACACATACAGGTTTGCACCACAGACAAAAAGTCTTTTTGAACAGGGCACAATTTTTGAGAGATTGAGCAGACATTGAGCTTTTGAAAAACAAATAGTGTCTTTTTTTTAAACACTGATGATGGAAATAGCAGATTAGCACCACAGCTAAAGTAAAGTACTTGTTTGGGCAGGGCTCAATTTCTGAGAGCTTGAGCAGGCATTTAGCATTGGAAAAAAAATGTTGTTTTTGGTTACAGCCAATACAAAACAGCATACATGTTTGCGACAAAGCTAGTAAAAATTTTTTTTCAATACATTTTTATTTGTTTTTCAAATAGTGTACAATTTCGGTAATAACGCAGAAGCAGCCACTTTACCAAAAAATTAGGCAAGAATTGATAAAGCAGGAGAAAACATGGTGGTAATTGTGGTAGCAATAGTGTCTTGTTGATATTACAGTATTCTAGAATGTCAATGTTCAGAGTTACAGAAATACAGAAATATAAAAAGGAGAATAAAAGAGGAAAAATACAAAAATACAAAGGCGAACAAGGCACTAATATCTCATATGACAGTAATATGCATATATACCAGTACCAGGCATAACATTTGAATTTCAAAGGACAGGTCAGGTGAGCGTAGAGCGTGGTATCCTATGGTGGATGCCGGAGGGACCATGGTTTCCAAATGAGGCCAGAGGAACGGAAGGATTTTTGTTGAAGAGCTACATATTTTTCCCATAGATAGTGTTGATGGGTAGTATTTATTACTTAAGATGGGTTGGTTTCCGGTCTTGTTTCCAATGTCTAGTGATAGTTAACTTAGTGGAGAGGAGAATATTAGTTACTATACCGCAGTATATGACTGGTATTTTGTCAATACCTAAGTTATTCAGGGCCAGTGCTGGATTAGCTGGGGTTAGGATACCAGTTATTTCTGAAATTATTTGAAACATTGTCTGCCAAAAGCTACCAATTATTTTACAATACCATAAAATGTGCATAAGATTACCCAGGGTACCACTTCCGTGCCAGCATAGTGAGGAGGATGTAGTGAACCTGTTAGCTAGTCAATGTGGAGTGAGGTACCATCTGAGTGAGACTTTTAAGGCTAATTCCCAATGATTCACACACTGTGTGATAATTTGTGAGTAGCGAATAGCTTGTGTCCATTGGTAATCAGAAAAAGAAGATTGAAGATCTGATTCCCATTGGAGCATTGGTTTTGTTTTGCTAAATTTGTTTTTTTGGCGAGCGAGGTGAATTATTGCTCTCCAAGCTTGAATGGACGCTCTAGTGGTAGGGAGGCATACGGATAGATCTAATTCTTCCCATGTGTCAGCATACAGTAGGGAGGATAAGTTAGGAGTCTTGTTAACCCTTTTTTCTATATCCAACCATAATGGTTCTGCAGAGGGATTGAACCAGTGTTTCAAGTGATCTAGGAGAGTTGCTGTGAGAAAGTCATGTAAGTCCACAATGCCCATTCCTCCCACTGTTCTATGTTTTGTCAGGGAAGTGTGGGAGCAACAAGCCCTTTTTCCTTTACAAATAAAGCTTTTTAAAAGAGATGTGAGGGTTTTCATATATGATTGTTTTATAGGGATATGGAGGGACTGAAATATATACAGGATTTGTGGGAGAATCTGCATTTTGTAAGCTGCTAGCCTACCCACCCATGACATCTCTATTTGTGCCAGTTTTTTAGTTCTGCTTCAACTTTGGATATTAAGGGCTTATAGTTAGCTTCTTCTAGGGAATGCATAAGATGATGTAACTTTTATGCCCAGGTATAATAGGCTTGACTCTGCCCTTGTGTACGGTAAGTCCTTTTTAATTTGGTTATGGTAGTTTGGGGGATATTTAGGTTTAGTATTAGAGATTTTGAATGATAAACCACTTGTCGACCGCCGCATGATGATGTACGTCGGCAGAATGGCACAGGCAGGCATAAGGGCTTACCTGTACGTGACTGCCTGCCCGCGGGCGGGGGGTCCGATCGAAGCCTTTTCGTTCCGGCTTCTGAGGAGAGAAGACATCAAGTAAGTGCACCAAACACTACACTTCCAGTAAAACACGCAGGCACACTTTTCACCCCCCCCCCCGTCAACCCCCAATCACCCCTCGTTCACCCACCTGCACCCCCTGTCACAGTGACACCAATAGCAGTTTTTTTTTTTTTTTTTTTTTTTTTACTGATTACTGCATTGGTGTCATTTTGTGACAGTTGTAAGTGGTAGAGCAGTTAGTAGTAGGCCCCTTTAGGTCTAGGGTACCCCCCTAACCTCCCATAATAAAGGTTTAACTCCCTATTGCCAGTGTCACTAAGCGATCGTTTTTCTGATCGCTGTATTAGTGTCACAGGTGATGCTAGTTAGGGAGGTAAGTATTTAGGTTTGCCGTCAGCTTTTTATAGCGTCAGGGACCCCCATATACTACCTAATAAAGGTTTTAACCCCCTGATTGCCCCCTAGTTAACCCTTTCACCAGTGATCACCATATACAGTAACTGTTACGGGTGACGCTGGTTAGTTACTTTGTTTTTTATAGTTTCAGGGCACCCGCCGTTTATTACCTAATAAAGGTTTAACCCCCTATTTGCCTGGCGGGTGATATAAGTTGGGTTTTAGGATCAGATAGGGTCTGTGTCGCCCCAGGCAGTGTCAGGTTAGCCAGTACCGCTAACACCCATGCACGCAGCATACACCTCCCTTAGAGGTATAGTATCTGAACGGTTCAATATCTGATCTGATCAGATCTATACTAGCGTCCCCAGCAGTTTAGGGTTCCCAAAAATGCAGTGTTAGCGGGATCAGCCCAGATACCTGCTAGCACTTGCTTTTTGCCCCTCCGCCCAGCCCAGCCCACTCAAGTACAGTATCGATCGATCACTGTCACTTACAAAACACTAAACACATAACTGCAGCGATCGCTAACAGTTTTTTTGGTAGTGTTTTGATACAGTCGCTAACAGTCAGGAGCTTTTTTGCCTGTGAGTCTCACTAGTGTACCACTAAATTTAGAGCCCAAAATGGCAAATCGAAGGTACAGTAGTGAAGAGGCCTACACGTTTCTGAGCATGACATATAGTGAAGAGGAAGTCACTTATCTGTCAGATTCAGGCTCAGAATACGAACCTGAAGACAGCAGCAGCTCCATGACAGATAGTACTGAAGACGGAGTTGTGGTCCCTGCCAAGGTCAGGCGTACCAGACCTCAATCTTCTGCTGTTGAGGTGCAAGAACCGCAGGGCTCTCGTATGGAACAATGAAGTACTAACACCGCTATATATTTTCTGATAAACTGGCAAGCACTAGCGGCCGAGTACACCCTGGTCGTACATCCAGCACTGCAGTAACACTTGGTGACGTGGCGAGTCCCATAAGTGCAGTTCAAGCTGATGAGGTGGCAAGCACAAGTGTCCCGCTGCCACCAAGAAGACGAACACAGGCCCGTCGTGCCCATAGTGCCTTTTCTGCTGCATTTGCCAATTATAATTGGGAACCCACCACTTCTGCAGCACCCTTACTTCCCCCATTCACTGGCCAACCCAGAATTCAGGTGGAAACAGTTGATTTTACGTCACTTGATTTTTATTCGTTGTTTTTTACCGAAGATCTCTATAGATCTACTGTGGACCAAAGCAATTTGTACGCTGGTCAACACATCACCACTATTCCCCAGTCCTCCCTTGTCAGAGATTGGAAACCAATTACGGTTTCTGAATTTAAGATCTTTCTGGGCCTATCCCTCCTGATGGGCATAACCAAAAAGATTGAGCTGTGGTTAGGGATGAGCCGAACACCCCTCGGTTCGGTTCGCACCAGAACCTGCGAACGGACCGAAAATTTGCACGAATGTTAGAACCCCATTGAAGTCTATGGGACTCGAATGTTCGAAATCAAAAGTGCTCATTTTAAAGGCTAATTTGCATGGTATTGTCCTAAAAAGGGTTTGGGGACCCGGGTCCTGCCCCAGGGGACATGTATCAATGCAAAAAAAACTTTTAAAAACAGCCCTTTTTTCGGGAGCAGTGATTTTAATGATGCTTAAAGTAAAAAAAAAGTGAAATATTCCTTTAAATATCGTACCTGGGGGGTGTCTATAGTATGCCTGTAAAGTGGCGCGTGTTTCCCGTGCTTAGAACAGTCCCTGCACAAAATATCATTTTTAAAGGAAAAAAAGTCATTTAAAACTGCTTGTGGCTTTAATGTAATGTCGGGTCCTGGCAATATGGATGAAAATCAGTGAGACAAACAGCATGGGTACCCCCCAGTCCATTACCAGGCCCTTTGGGTCTTGTATAGATATTAAGGGGAACCCCGCACCCAAATTAAAAAAAGGAAAGGTGTGGGGCCCCCAAGCCCTATAAACTCTGAACAGCAGTATACAGACGGTGCAAACACGACAGGGACTGTAGGTTTGTTGTTAAGTAGAATCTGTTTGTAATTTTGAACTGGTACATTTTTAATGTGCTTAGCTCCAGCCAAAAAATCTATATTAAACTTTTTGGAAAACATAGGGAAGGGTTATCACCCCTGTGACATTTGTTTTGCTGTCTGTGCTCCTCTTCAGAAGATTTCACCTCACTTTTTCTCCCAATGACAAATGTTTTTTGAAAATTTGGGGTTTTTGTGAAACAAGGATTGGTGACAAAGCATCAGTGGAAAGGAAAAAAGTTTTTCCCATATTAACTCTTACAGGAGAGAATTTCCCTTCCTAGGGGTAGATTTCCTCTCACTTCCTGTTGTCTCCTTCCGTTTGCAAGTAGGAGTCGTTTGTAAGTTGGATGTTTGAAAGTAGGGGTCTGCCCTTTATACTTAGCAGAAATTTGGGCCTTAGGTGTTGTTGTGGCCACAACACTGTAAGCCCTCACAGGACCCTGCTATGAAATATTAGATCAAGAATTGTAATTTCATGCCCCTGTTGAACAGGGGCAGAAAAAATTGGCCTTTGGTGGTGGTGGTGATGCTGGTGCCACAAAACTGTAAGTCCTCACAGATACTCTTGGTGGGCGCAGAAACAGGCCCTGCTGTGAAATATTAGATCAAGAATTGTAATTACATGCCCCTGTTAACCAGGGGCTGAAAAATTGGGCCTTTGGTAGTGATAGTGCAACAACACTGCAACCCCTCACAGATACTCTAGTTGGAGCGCAGGAACTAGCCCTGCTGCAAAGAATTGCATCAAAAATTGTAATTCATGCCGTTGTTAAACAGGGGCTGAAAAATTGGGCCTTAGGCATTGGTGGCGGGACTGGCGGTGCCCAGAACCAAAAATGTTCTTGCAAGCTATCATCATGATCATTGAGGAGGAAGAGGATATTTACTTAGTATAACAGGATAGTCACTCAGCATCAGCATAGGCAGTCTTTGAAGGGATCTGACATTTCAAAAAAAATTTATTCGGTTACATCAGCATCAGGTGCACATCAGCATCAGGTGCTTGGTAACTGGTGGTGATCCAAGACTGATTCATTTTTATTAAGATCAGTCGATCGACCAAGTCAGTGGACAGACGCACCCTGTGATCTGTTACAAAGCCTCCAGCAGCACTGAATGTGCGTTCCGAAAGAACGCTGGATGCAGGACAGGCCAGTAGCTCAATTGCATACTGTGCAAGCTCTGGCCAGTGATCCATCCTCAAGACCCAGTAACCCAGAGGATTTTCGGTGGGAAAGGTGTCCAAGTCAGATCTTGCCCCTAGGTATTCCTGCACCATGTAAAACAGACGCTGGCGATGGTTGCTGGAACTGATCATACCTTGGGGCTGCGGACTAAAAAATTGTCTGAACGCATCGGTCAGACGGCCACCTTCTCCACCGCTCCTTCTTTGACTGACTGAAGCCTCAGCAACACGTTGTCCAGAAACAGGAGTTTGTAACCTCCCAGTCTCTGGGAACGCGTTGCACAGACCTTTCTGCAAGGCCTCCCGAAGATGTTTCATCTCCTGCTCCCTCTGCGATGGCAAGATAAGGTCCGCAACCTTACCCATGTAACGTGGATCAAGGAGGGTTGCCAGCCAGTATTGTTCCTTCTCCTTGATACCATGAATATAAGGATCCTTCCACAGGCTTTGCAGGATCAGGGAGACCATGCAGCGTAGGTTTGCTGAGGCATTCGGTCCAGAGTCCACTGGGTCACTAAGGACGACATGATCCGCAGCCATCTCCTCCCAGCCACATACAAGTTCATGTATTTCTTGGGACTGTAAATGATCCCTTAAAGACTGCTGCTGATGCTGAGTGCCAGGCTCCACCTCCATACTGACATAATCCTCCTCCTCCTCTTCTTCCTGTGTGATCAGAGGGCATGCAGGAACACTGTCTGGATAAAGGGGGCCTTGAGAGCTAAGGAAGTGCTCCTCTTCCTGCCTCTGTTCTGCCTCAAATGCCCTGTCCATTATTCCATGCAGCGTGTGCTCCAACAGGTGGACAAGGGGGACAGTGTCACTGATGCATGAACTGTCACTGCTCACCATCCTCGTGGCCTCCTCAAATGGTGACAGGACAGTGCATGCATCCCTGATCATGGCCCACTGGCGTGGGGAAAAAAAACAAGCTCCCCTGACCCTGTCCTGGTGCCATAGTTGGACAGATACTCATTGATGGCCCTCTGTTGCATGTGCAGCCGCTGCAGCATGGGCAACGTTGAGTTCCACCTGGTGGGCATGTCACAGATTAGGCGGTTCTTGGGCAGGTTAAATTCCTTTTGGAGGTCTGCCAGCTGAGCACTGGCATTATATGACCGGCGGAAATGCACACAGACTTTCCTGGCCTGCCTCAGGACATCCTGTAAGCCCGGGTTCCTGCCCAAGAACCGCTGCACCACTAAGTTAAGGACATGAGCCAAACAGGGCACATGGGTCAGTTGTCCCTGTCGGAGGGCGGAGAGGAGGTTGGTGCCATTGTCACAAACCACCATTCCTGCCTTAAATTGGCGTGGCGTCAACCACCTCTGAACCTGCCCCTGCAGAGCTGACAGAACCTCTGCCCCAGTGTGGCTCCAGTCCCCCAAGCACACCAGCTCAAGCACCGCATGGCATCTTTGGCCTGCATACTTGCGTATCCCCTTGAACACCTACGGAGCACTGCTGGTTCCGAGGACAAGGAAGAGGCCATGGAGGAAGAAGAAGAGGAGGGGGTGGAGGAGAGAGGTGTGTCAGAATCATTAGTAGTGGCATTTTGTTGGCATGGTGGCGGAACACCCTCCAACACTACTGCACCTTGTCCTGCATTCTTCCCAGTTACCAGCAGAGTCACCCAATGCGCGGTGAAACTTAGGTAACGTCGCTGTCCATGCCTGCTGAACCATGAGTCAGCAGTAATATGCACCTTACCGCTGACCGCCCTGTCCAGCGAGGCATGGACATTGCCTTCCACATGCCGGTAGAGAGTCGGAATAGCCTTCCGTGAGAAAAAGTGGCATTTGAGTACCTGCCACTGAGGAACCGCACATTCCACAAACTCACGGAAGGGGTCAGAGTCTACCAACTGAAAAGTTAGCAGTTGAAGTGCTAGCAATTTTGCCAAGCTAGCATTCAACCGCTGGGCATGTGGATGGCTGGGAGTGAACTTCTTTCGGCAGTGCAGCAGTTGGGGCAGGGAAATTTGCCTAGTACACTCTGACGTCGGTGTACCGAAAGCAGATTGCCCACAAGTAATTGGCTGTGACACACCTAATTCTACTCCTTCATTCCTCTCAGTGCAGGTCTCAGAGAGGACTGAAGGTATAGTGGGGTTGGAGATCTCAGCTGATGAGGAGCAAGGAGAGGTCCTCTTTGTTCTTTGGTGTGGGTCTTTTAGATACGCTTGCCAACTAACTGCATGGCAGGTCAACATATGTCTAGTCAAGCATGTGGTTCCCAAGCGGGAGATGTTTTGGCCACGTGAGATACGCTTGAGACATATGTTGCAAATAGCAGCGGTGCAATCTGATGCACTCGTCTCAAAAAAGGCCCACACCAAAGAACATTTGGAATAACGCGCAGAGACAGCAGCGCCCTGCACATGTGGAGCTTTGCAGTGTGATGCAGTCAGTGTGCTGCCCTTAGGCTGGCCCCTGGAGGGCATCCTGCCTCGTTGGTGATGTGCCTCCTCCTCCTCCTCCCTCCTATCAGGCACCTACATTGAGTCAGTGACCTCATTATCCCCTCCCTCCTCATCACTGGAGCAAACCTGGCAGTATGCTGCAGCAGGGGGAGCATGACTGCCAGATTGCTGTCCTTTTTGGGCACCCCCTCTGTCCGTGCTCACGTTACTGCCTTCATCTAGCTCAGTATCATCATCAGAGCCTTCTAAATGCTGGGCATCCTCCTGGAGCATGTACCCAACACTGTGGTCAAACAGTTCGAGGGACTCCTAAGGAGGACATGGTGGGGCTAGGGAAGGAGTCACTGATGCCATTGAGCCGAGAAAAGAGGCTGCGTTGGCAGCTGCTTTGCCAGACAAAGTACCCTGAGCATGGGTGAGAGAGGTTGAGGAGGATGAGGACGGCTTGGTCATTCACTCGACCAAGTCTTCTGCATCTTGCTGCTCAACACGGCCAGCTGCCGAATAAAAGGCCAAGCGTTTCCCGCGGCCACGTGCTGATGAGGATGCACCGTCTCCATGACCAGCACTGTTGCCTCTAGACAAAGAGCCTGCTTGCCCTCTTTTATTGGCTTGTGACTGTCTGCCTCTCCTTGTTGGCCTTCCAGACATACGAATGGCCTGCAGTGAGATGTAGCTGCACTAAGCTGGGATATATATATATTTATTATTATAATATAGATACTGCAGCTAGCAAAATCAACTGCCTGCCTGTAGTATGAGAACACCACCAATCTTCTACAGGTAGCTTTAGCTGAACACTGGTGCAGAGGTCGCACTACACTAACGTTAAAATAATGTAGCTGCCTGCGGTAGTGATAGGATCAGGAAAACACCACCAACCTTCTACAGGTAGCTTTAGCTGAACACTGTGCAGAGGTCGCACTAGACTAACGTGTAAATAATGTAGCTGCCTGCGGTAGTGATAGGATCAGGAAAACACCACCAACCTTTTACAGATAGCTTTAGCTTAACACTGCGAGGAGAACGCACTACGCTAACGTTAGAATAATGTAGCTGCCTGCGGTAGAGATAGGATCAGGAAAACACCACCAACCTTCTACAGATAGCTTTAGCTGAACACTGTGAGGAGGACGCACTACACCAATGTTAAAATAATGTAGCTGTCTGCGGTAGTGATAGGATCAGGAAAACACCACCAACCTTCTACAGGTAGCTTTAGCTGAACACTGTGCAGAGGTCACACTAGACTAACGTGTAAATAATGTAGCTGCCTGCGGTAGTGATAGGATCAGGAAAACACCACCAACCTTCTACAGGTAGCTTTAGCTGAACACTGTGCAGAGGTCGCACTAGACTAACGTGTAAATAATGTAGCTGCCTGCGGTAGTGATAGGATCAGGAAAACACCACCAAACTTCTACAGGTAGCTTTAGCTGAACACTGTGCAGAGGTCGCACTAGACTAACGTGTAAATAATGTAGCTGCCTGCGGTAGTGATAGGATCAGGAAAACACCACCAACCTTCTACAGATAGCTTTAGCTGAACAATGTGAGGAGGACGCACTACACTAATGTTAAAATAATGTAGCTGTCTGCGGTAGTGATAGGATCAGGAAAACACCACCAACCTTCTACAGGTAGCTTTAGCTGAACACTGTGCAGAGGTCGCACTAGACTAACGTGTAAATAATGTAGCTGCCTGCGGTAGTGATAGGATCAGGAAAACACCACCAACCTTCTACAGGTAGCTTTAGCTGAACACTGTGCAGAGGTCGCACTAGACTAACGTGTAAATAATGTAGCTGCCTGCGGTAGTGATAGGATCAGGAAAACACCACCAACCTTCTACAGATAGCTTTAGCTGAACACTGTTCAGAAGACGCACTTCACTAACTTGTAACTTTAGCTGAACACTGTGCAGAGAACGCACTACACTAACTTGTAGCTTTAGCTGAACACTGTGCAGAGGTCACACGACACTAACTTGTAGCTTTAGCTGAACACTGTGAGGAGGATGCACTATACTAACTTGTAGCTTTAGCTGAACACTGTGCACTACACTAACTTCTAACTTGTAGCTTCAGCTGAACACTGTGCAGAGGTCGCACTACACTGACTTGTAGCTTTAGCTGAACACTGTGAGGAGGACGTACTACACTAACTGTAAATAGTCTAGCTGCCTGACTGTGGTACTAATAGGATCAGAAGAACACCAGCAATTTTCTTCAGGTAGCTGTAAATACTGTAACACAAGCCTGCCTGTCAGTAGGAAGATAACAGGAACGGATCTAGCTAAACTGAATACAGTGTGTGTATGTATGTATGTATGTATGTGTGTATGTATGTATGTGTGTGTATATATATATATATATATATATATATATATATATATATATATATATATATATTATCAATACACTGTAAGTGCAGCTAACTAACTGACTGTCCTGCCTAATCTATCTAACTTAAATCAAATGACACTGTCTCTCTGTCTCTGTCTCTCAACGCCGGAACACACACTACACAGGGCCTTCGTGCAGGCAGCCTTATATAGTGTGGGGCGTGTACTAAACCCCCTGAGCCATAATTGGTCAAAGCCATCCTGGCTTTGGCCAATTACAGCTCTCTCTACAGACGGCGCTGTGATTGGCCAAGCATGCGGGTCGTAGTGCATGCTTTGCCAATCATCAGCCAGCAATGCACTGCGATGCCTCAGTGAATTATGGGCCATGACGCGCCACACGAATTTGGCGCGAATGGCCCATATCGTTGGCAATTCGGCGAACGGGCGAACAGACGATGTTCGAGTCGAACATGGGTTTGACTCGAACACAAAGCTCATCCCTAGTTGTGGTCATATTGGTCCACTGACCAAATTCACCATATGCCCGTGTTCTCTGCTTCCATGGCCAGGGCACGATATGAGCAGATTTTGCGGTTCATGCACTTCAACAACAATGAACTCTGTCGTCCTTGTGGAGACCCTGAATACTATCGGCTCTACAAAATTTGGCCCCTCGTAAACCACTTCAACCAACGTTTTTACAGACTTGTTTACTTCCCATCAAGTTGTCTGCCTTGATGAGTCCCTGATTAAGTTTTCTGGCCGCTTGTCATTCAAAAAGTACCTTCGCAGCAGGCATGCCAAATACAGGGTCAAGATGTATAAGCTCTGTGACAGGGCCACAGGCTATACATGTAGTTTTATGGTTTACGAGGGAAGAGATAGTCACGTAGAGCCGACAAACTGCCCTGACTACATAGGAAGCCCTGGCAAAATTGTGTTGGACTTGGTGTCACCCTTATTCGGAAAGGGGTACCACTTGTACGTGAACAATTATTACATGAGCGTGTCACTTTTTAATCACTTGTTTGATCATCAGATTGGAGCATGTGTCTAATCGCCGGCTTTCCCCAGCGGCTTGTAGATTCCCATCTTAGGCTGGGGGAGAGAGCCTGCTTGAAGTGTAATAACGTGCTCGCTATGAAGTGGAGGGATAAGAATGTTTTCGTTCTTACCTCCCTTCATGCAGACACGACTGTCCAAATTACTACAGTGTCTGGCGTTATGGAGAAACCCCTCTGTGTCCACGAATATAACCAAAATATGGGAGGGGTGGACCTCAACGACCAGTTGTTGGCCCCGTACCTAGTTGCCCGTAAGGCCAGACGCTGGTATAAAAAATTGTCTGTATACTTATTTCAATTGGCTTTGCTGAACACTCATGTGCTATACAGAGCTTCAGGATGGACTGGATCCTTCTTTAAATTCCAGGAAGAGATCGTCAGAGCCCTTCTGTTTCCAGACGGTGCTCCACCTCACCATCCCCAACCAAATGCAGTAAGCCAGCTTCATTAGAGGCATTTTCCTTATGTCCTCCCGAGTACCCCTACCCAACGAGTCCCTCAAAAAAATGTTGCGTCTGTAGAAAGCGCCGATATAGGCATGACACCCGCTATTATTGTCCGTCCTGTCCTGACAATCCTGGTCTTTGCATTGGTGAATGTTTTGAGCGCTACCATACACAAATTGAGTTTTTGCATAGGGTACAGCATTGCACAGACTAGGCACACTTTCACAGGATCTCCCAAGATGCCATCGCATTTTGAGAGACCCGAACCTGGAACCGGTTACAGTTACAAAAGTTAGTCACAAAAAAGTGTTCAAAAAAAGTGAAAAAAAAAATACGAAATAAAAAAACCAAAGATCGTTTTATTGTTCTCTCTCTCTCTATTCTCTCTATTGTTCTGCTCTTTTTTACTGTAATCTGTTCTGCAATGTTTTATTGTTGTTATGTTTTATCATGTTTGCTTTGCAGGTATTTAATTTTTTTATACTTTACTGTTTACTGTGTTTTATTGTTAACCTTTTTTTGTTTCCATGTATGCCATTCAGCTGCAGCGCGGATTTATTTATTTTGACAGCAACAGCATTTGCTCCCACGATACATAAAGCCGTGTTGTATTTTTTTTTGTATTTACTTTGCAAGTATGGTAAGTCTAATGCCCCATACACACGATCAGATTTTCCGACGGAAAATGTGTGATAGGACCTTGTTGTTGGAAATTCCGACCGTGTGTAGGTTCCAACACACATTTTCCATCGGATTTTCCGACACACAAAGTTTGAGAGCAGGTATAAAATTTTCCGACAACAAAATCCGTTGTCGGAAATTCCGATCGTGTGTACACAAATCCGACGGACAAAGTGCCACGCATGCTCAGAATAAATAAACAGATGAAAGCTATTGGCCACTGCCCCGTTTATAGTCCCGACGTACGTGTTTTACGTCACCGCGTTTAGAACGATCGGATTTTCCGACAACTTTGTGTGACCGTGTGTATGCAAGACAAGTTTGAGCCAACATCCGTCGGAAAAAATCCTAGGATTTTGTTGTCGGAATGTCCGAACAAAGTCCAACCGTGTGTATGGGGCATTACTGTTGTAGCAGGTACGCCATTCGGTTGCAGCGCGGATTTATTTATCTTGACAGCAATAGCGTTTGCTCCCACGATACATAAAGCCGTGATTCCAGAGCTGTCGGAGGTGATTTCACCACCACAGTTAAAAAAAGAGCATATATTCCGAAGCATGGGGGCAGCAGGGGGGGGGGGGGGGGCGATTTCATCCTACCTTTTGTGGGTGGATGCCCCCATGCTTCGGCATATATATATTTTAGGCACAGGTTGCGTTAAAAAATGTTTTATTTTTTACTATGTTTTTTTTTGTATTTGCTTTGCAAATATGGTATGTCTTACTGTTGTACTGTAATGTTACTTTGTTTTATTGTTAACCATCATTTGCTTAGCAGGTACACCATTCAGTTGCAGCACGGATTTATTTATCTTGACAGCAACAGCGTTTGCTCCCACGATACATAAAGCCGTGACTCCAGCACTGTAGGGGGTGATTTCACCACCACAGTTAAAATAAAAAAAAGCATATATGCCGAAGCATGGGGGCAGCAGGGGTGAAGGTACGATTTGCTCCTAGCTTTTGGGGCGGATGCCCCAATGCTTGGGCATATATAAATGGTGCATGTATGCCCATCATTAGAAGTGAGTAGATGAAGGGAGGTATTCTAATGGTGGGCATACCCACCGATCAATCTCTTTTTTTCGTTCAGCCCACAGGCTGCATGAAAAAAAAAAGATTACAATATATGCCCAACAAGGACCAGCAACGTACTGGTATGTTGCTGGACTTTGAGTGGTTATACCAGAATGATGCCTGCAGGTTTTGGTATCATCTTGGTATCATTCTTTTTAGCCAGCGGTCGGTTTTCATGTAAAAGCAATCCTAGTGGCTAATTAGCCTCTAGACTGCTTTTACAAGCAGTGGGAGGGAATGTCCCCCCCCCCACCGTCTTACATGGTTTTCTCTGGCTCTCCTGTCCCAACAGGGAACCTGAGAATGCAGCCAGTGATTCGGCCAGCTAACCATGGAGCTTATCAGAGACCAGAATGGCTCCAATCATCTCTATGGCCTAAGAAACCGGAAGCTATGAGAATTTCATGACTTAGATTTCGCCGGATGTAAACAGCGCCATTGGGAAATTGGGAAAGCATTTTATCACACCGATCTTGGTGTGGTTAGATGCTTTGAGGGCAGAGGATAGATCTAGGGTCTAATAGACCCCAATTTTTTCAAAAAAGAGTACCAGTCACTACCTATTGCTATCATAGGCAATATTTACATTCCCTGAGATAACAATAAAAATGATAAAAAAAATGAAAGGAACAGTTTAAAAATAAGATAAAAAAAAAGCAAAAAAAAAGAAAGAAAAAAAAAAAGCACCCCTGTCCCCCCCTGCTCTCGTGCAAAGGCGAACGCAAGCATCGGTCTGGCGTCAAATGTAAACAGCAATTGCACCATGCATGTAAAGTATCGCCATGAAGGTCAGATCAAGGGCAGGGATTTTAGCAGTAGACCTCCTCTGTAAATCTAAAGTGGTAACCTGTAAAGGCTTGTATGTAGTTTGTCGCCACTGCACGTTTGTGCGCAATTTTAAAGCATGTCATGTTTGGTATCCATGTACTCTGCCTAAGATCATATTTTTTATTTCATCAAACATTTGGGCAATATAGTGTGTTTTAGTGCATTAAAATTAAAAACAGTGTGTTTTTTTCCCAAAAAAGCATTTGAAAAATCGCTGCGCAAATACTGTGTGAAAAAAGAAATGAAACTCCAACAATTTTAATCTGTAGGTCCTTTGCTTTAAAAAAATATATAATGTTTGGGGGTTCAAAGTAATTTTCTTGCAAAAAAAAAAAAAATTCATGTAAACAAAAAATGTCAGAAAGGGCTTTGTCTTTAAGTGGTTAGAAGAAAGGGTGATGTGTGACATAAGCTTCTAAATGTTGTGCATAAAATGCCAGGACAGTTCAAACCCCCCCAAATGACCCAATTTTGGAAAGTAGACACCCCAAGCTATTTGCCGAGAGGCATGTCGAGTCCATGGAATATTTTATATTGTGTTGTATTATAAGTTGCGGGAACAAGACCATTTTTCTTTTTTCTTTTTTGCACAAAGTTGTCACTAAATGATATATTGCTCAAACATGCCATGAGAATATGTGAAATTACACCCCAAAATACATTCTGTTGCTTCTGAGTACAGGGATACCACATGTGTGAGACTTTTTTGGAGCCTAGCCGCATACGGGACCCCAAAAACCAAGCACCACCTTCAGGGTTTATAAGGGTGTAAATTTTTGATTTAACTCCTCACTGCCTCAGAGGCTATGGAATTCCCAGATGGCACAACCCCCCCCCCCCCCAAATGACCCCATTTTGGAAAGTAGACACCCCAAGCTATTTTCTGAGAGGTATGGTGAGTATTTTGCAGACCTCACTTTTTTTGTCAAAAAGTTTTGAAAATTGACAAAAAAAATACATTTTTCTTTTCTTTCTTCATTTTCAAAAACAAATGAGAGCTGCAAAATGCTCACCATGCCTCTAAACAAATAGCTTGGGGTGTCTACTTTCCAAAAAGGGGGTCATTTGGGGGGGGGGGGGTTGTGCCATCTGGGCATTTTATGGCCTTCAAAACTGTGATAGGTAGTGAGGAGTGAAATCAAAAATTTACGCCCTTAGAAATCCTGAAGACGGTGATTGGTTTTTGGGGCCCCGTACACAGCTAGGCTCCCAAAAAGTCCCACACATGTCACATGTGGTATCCCACATGTGGTATCAGGAGAAGCAGCAGAATGTATTTTGGGGTGTAATTCCACATATGCCCATGGCATGTTTGAGCAATATATAATTTAGTGACAACTTTGCACAAAAAAGAAAAGTTTGTAATTTTCCCGCAACTTGTGGCAAAATATAAAATATTCCATGGAAGGAGGGTGCACATGCGCGGGACTCCCGAGGAGACGCTCTAATCGAAAGCTCTGCACCGCTCCGGCCCTTCTCCTCCCCCAGAGCTCTCAGATCGAGCGGAATCGGCAACAAATCATCCCCTGGGCTCACCGAACCTCCCTAGCCCAATCCTACATGCCGAGCGGCATGCAAAAGAGCGAGGTGAGCCACCAACTAAACTTCAATCAGGCGGCCCCTGACCCGTCCAAGATGGCGACCGCATCTTCTCTGAGGGACGGCATGGAAGTCACAGAACATTCATCCCCCACCCAGCAGTGCGCTGACATACTGGCAACAACAGTGAGTCAAAGCATACCTCAAGGGATCCCCCCTGCTATCACAGACTCCCTCCTCAACAGGACACTAGGTGATATCCTCCACCCACCCAGGCTCCATTCTCCTCTAGGCCTAGCAGGGCCCATCCATCCCTCAGCCTCACAGCAGCCCCAGACCCAGGACATGCAGCTCTTACTACAGAGCTTTTCTGATATGCTAGCAGCAGGTCTAGCTCAAAATGCCACTCAGATTACAGCCGTTATTAGGGCTGATCTACAGAATTTGGGCTCTCGCATAGATGCGATTGAGCAGGTGGTGGACAACACTGCTCCACGCACCAACCAGAACACGGCCTGTATTCAGTCTTTACAAGACCAGCTAGATACAGCCTTATCCAAAATAGACGATTTGGAAAACAGAAATAGACGTTACAATTTCCGCATACGTGGGATACCCGAAACAGTAACGGATATACCAAACACCGTCCAATTATTTATCAAAGATCTCATCCCAGACATCCAAAGTCACAGACTTGAACTTGACAGAGCACACAGAGCCCTCCAGCTTCCCCACCAAGATGGGCTCCCGAGGGACATCGTGGTCAAGCCCCATTATTATGGCGTGAAGGAGGAGGTCATGAGAAGATCCCACAACATGGACAACCTGTCATTTCAAGGGCATAAGATTCAAATCTTTGCGGACATCTCGCCAGCCACGGTTCAAAAACGAAGAGCGCTCAAGCCACTGTTGGTAATACTCTCCCAAAACTCCATCAAGTATCGCTGGTCGTTCCCTTTTCGCCTTCAATTTCAATTCAAAGATGTTCCCTACCACTTCTCCAACTTCCAGGACGGGGAGCACTTGCTCCTGGAACTAGGCCTGATCTCACAAACCTTGGCTCCTCTGCATGAGACACCTACCCCGGGTTCTTCCAAGAGGCCCCCCCCGGGTAGCCCCCTTACTCTGCTGTGAAACAAGCAGCTACCAAAGCGGCTACGTGACTCTCGCTCCACAAGATGAACGTTCCTCCTCACGTCTGGAATGGAATTACTTCTTCCAACCTCTCTGTTGGACTGAGGACCATATTTTCTCTTTTGAGTAGGGGCGTCCCTACGTTGAACTAACCTCTGACAATCTTTTCAAGCCGGCCCTTGCCCACAGTTAGGCCCCCCTAGCCCTATTAATGGCTATTGGGGATCCCTTTCCGGGCTATACTGTATCCTCCCGACGAGGATATCTACCTTGCGGCATGTCACAGTAGATAATACAACTGCTACCCTTGTTAAAAAAATTTTTTTTCTTTTTATCCCCCCCCCCCCCCCCCGCAGTGACTCTCCCTTTTTTTTTTTTGCATTATTGGTCTCGGTTACCTAATTTATGCCTATTGTCCTAAAAACAAGTTGCAAATTAGTTAACACTTCTTCCTTGAGACCGATCCCACATTTTCTTGCTTCACATTGGGGGATCCAGACGGCCGGAGCGGCCCTGCATACCACCCTCTCTGTTGTGACTCAAGGGGACACAGTGCCCCTCTGGTGACATTGGGTAGACAACCCAATTTGAGGTTGCCCTCTCCCCTTTTTTCTCCGGGCTCCCCCGCTTAGGGGAATCCGGACTAGGACTAGTAATACTAGTCCGAGTTTTGGTTATTTCTTTTATATACCTTTTTCTAGTTTTGATCTCATTAATTGTTGGTTTTGCACTTAATGTTTGCGGTATTATTATACCTGATTAATCTTCATGATCTACATTCTTCTTATTCCTCTCTTTTCTCCTCCTTTTCTTTCTCCTCCTCTCCTTTGTCTCTTCCCCATTCCCCTCCCTCTCTGTCCCACTCTCTCCAGGAATCCATGCCTACCTACCCAGCCCTCAGGAAGAATTAAGAATCTATTCCTCTTTGAACCGACGTCCACTCCCTGGTGGTGCAGGTAAGCTCCCTTTGCTTCATATCGCTCCACACTCCTTGCACCCTTGGCTGACCCGACCACCCAGATACATTTGTTAAAAATAGCTTTGCATAATGTCCAGGGACTCAATTCCCCCTCTAAATGCCACAAGGCTTTTCAGAGCTACCACTCTAGAGGCCTCAATATTGTTCTACTTCAGGAAACCCATTTCCCAGACAGTTATAATCCCACCTTTCTACACCGCACGTTCCCGACTTTCTTCCTGGCGAATGCTGATACCAAAAAAAGGGGTGTCGCCATTCTCCTATCTAAAAGTACTCCCTTCGCACTTACACACACGATCAAGGACCCAGAGGGCAGGTACATTCTAATAAAAGGAAGTATAGGGGGGATTCTGTACTCTAATATCTCCTATTACGCTTCTAATCAAAGACAGGCATGTTTCTTCACCTCTATGCTGTCGACCCTAGCCCCTCACCTGGAAGGCAGGGTGATCATGGGTGGTGACTCTAACATCACTTTTGATCAACTGCTGGACAAGTCCTCTCATGGGAGATCTCGGCTTAAGAATCCGTCCACTCAAAGCCTCAGAATTGCCCGCCTTCTACATGACATGGGCTTGATAGACGTGTGGAGGGAACTAAACCCCATGGCAAAAGACTATACCCATTTCTCGGCACCTCATAATACCTACGCCAGAATTGACCATATATTCCTTGCAAATTCAGATATCCACACAGCATCCCATGCCTCCATACAGGAAGTCCCCTGGTCAGACCACTCCTTAGTGACACTTAAAATCTCCTGCTCCCTCTCACCCTCTGGGCCTCCACAGTGGCGCCTAAGTAAATCACTACTATTCAACCCTGTCCACTGCATAATTTTAGAAAAAGAAATTAGGGAATTTTTCCGTCTCAATGATGCAGGAGACATTTCTCCAAGTGTTCTCTGGGGAGCACACAAGGCCGTCGGAACGGAAAGCGGATATTTTGCAATTGGAAAGGGAATTCCATTCCCTTAGTAGGTCCCATAAAGCTGACCCATCTTCCACAACCCTGACCAAGTTGGAAGCTTCCTGAGTAGCGCTCAATCTGGCCCTTACATCCAATGCAGACAAACATCTGACTTGGCTAAGTGGCAGATTCTATATCCAAGCAAATAAATTGGTCCCCAGTTGGCTGCTAAACTATCTCCCAAAATAAAAACCTTCTCACTGCCCAAGATCAGATCCCAGTCGGGAACTCTCACCCAAAACCCCCAAAAGATCTTGGAAACCTTCCAGGCTTTTTATTCCAAGCTATACTCAGCCCCCGACCCTAACAACTCAGACTCCATTGATTCCTTCCTGAATAGCCTCGATATTCCTACACTTTCGGACTCTCATAGGTCCATTATGGAATCTCCCTTCAGGGTGGAGGAAATTCACAAAGTCATAAAGAACCTCAAAACAGAATCAGCCCCAGGCCCTGATGGCTCTTCCGCACATTATTATAAAGCTTTTTCAGATGCCCTCTCTCCTTATCTGGCCCGCCACTTTAATTCTCTTCGCGCGGGACCCCCCCTGGAACCGACCAACTTGGCATACATATCAGTAATCCCCAAACAGGGCAAGGACCCCAGTGATGTATGCAATTACAGGCCAATCTCGCTGATTAATAATGATTTAAAGATTATGACGAAAATTCTGGCAAACAGACTGGCTTCCTTCATTGCTAACTATATCCACAAGGACCAGGTGGGGTTTATCCCCGGAAGACAGGGGCCGGGCCAGATCAGGAGAGCGATAGACTTAATTTCCCTCATGCAATTGTCATGGGATGGGGGGCCTTCTCAACCAGGATATGTCCTTTCAATAGACCTCCAAAAGGCCTTTGACACGGTCACCTGGCCATACCTCTTTACTGTTTTACGGAAATGGGGCTTTGGCCCGGACTTCATTACCACCATATCGTCCCTTTACTCCTCCCCTAAAGCATGTATTAAAATACAAGGCCATCTTTCTGAAGAATTCTCTATATTGCAGGGGACTAGACAAGGCTGCCCTCTTTCGCCGATCCTATTCGCAATAGCGATAGAAACTTTGGCTCTGGCCATAAGACAAAACCCTGACATCCATGGAGTGCAATGTGGCCAAAAGAATCATAAATCGTTTGGCTGCATTTTGGGACTTCAGGTCAACATGGCCAAATCAATGGCTCTGAATATTTCCACCCCCCATGATCTGGTGGAGAGGCTCAAGACCCACTTTCCCTTCTCCTGGTGCGATTCCTCCCTACCCTACTTAGGTATCTTCTTATCAGCGAAAATAGAACGTCTCTACCACCACAATTACCCCCCAATGCTCAAGAAACTCCCTGATGATCTCTCGCATTGGGCCAGGTATAAAATGTCCTGGTTAGGTAGAATAATGTCAAAATGACATTACTCCCTAGGATCCTATATCTCTTTCGCTCCCTCCCTATTCCCATCCGAAAACACACACTAGACAAACTGCAGGCTTCAATCACCAAATTTATCTGGGGGGAAGGGACATCACTTTTCCAAAAAGGTGCTATACCGACCAAAGAAAAGAGGGGGCCTAGGTCTCCCTAATTTATGGTGGTATTATTAAGCCGCACAACTTTGCCAATTTTCAGCAATTTACTCTAAAGGCCCTAGGCCTGATTGGGTGGATATTGAATGCCAGGCCACTTCCAACCATACTCTAGACTTCCTGGTTTGGAGACCACAAAAGGACAGACCCCCGATTCTTTCCCCCTCCTTGTCTCACTCAATGGCCCTGTGTGATACACTATATAAAAGACATTACCTTACCTCCCCATGGTTAACCCTGGCACACATTTTCCACAATCCACAGTTCCAGCCGGGTATGAACATCGAGGCCTTTAGGTGGTGGCTCGACAAGGGCCTTTACAGAATAGGGAAATTCTTCATTAACTCTGGTCCTATTTCACTTAAGTACTGCATCTCTAAATTGGAGATGCCAGCATCAGAGACTTTCCGCTATTACCAATTATCACACTTTTTGCGTGGGGTCTGGAAAAGCTCGACAGCCCCGCTCTCGGTTACTCCCTACGAATTCTGGTGCTCCTCAGCCATGGGTGTAAGGGGAGGAATTTCCCTAATCTACTCTGCACTAGCGGAGCCCCGGGAGAAAGCAAATTATATGTTGCAATGGGAGCGGGATCTGCTGCTCGATTGGGACATGGATACTTGGCATACTTGTTTCTCCCGATCCTTTAAGGGCATGCTTAGTTCCTCTCTGATGGAGGCGGATCTTAAAGTCATGACCAGGTGGTATCTGGTACCCACCCGAATTACTAAATTTTATCCACATTCATCGCCCCTCTGTTTCAGAGGTTGTGGCCATATATAGTTACATAGTTACATAGTAGGTGAGGTTGAAAAAAGACACAAGTCCATCAAGTCCAACCTATGTGTGTGATTATGTGTCAGTATTACATTACATATCCCTGTATATATTGCGGTCATTCAGGTGATTATCTAATAGTTTCTTGAAGCTATCAATGCTCCCCGCTGAGACCACCGCCTGTGGAAGGGAATTCCACATCCTTGCCGCTCTTACAGTAAAGAACCCTCTACGTAGTTTAAGGTTAAACCTCTTTTCTTCTAATTTTAATGAGTGGCCACGAGTCTTATTAAACTCTCTTCTGCGAAAAAGTTTTATCCCTATTGTGGGGTCACCAGTACAGTATTTGTAAATTGAAATCATATCCCCTCTCAAGCGTCTCTTCTCCAGAGAGAATAAGTTCAGTGCTCGCAACCTTTCCTCATAACTAAGATCCTCCAGACCCTTTATTAGCTTTGTTGCCCTTCTTTGTACTCGCTCCATTTCCAGTACGTCCCTCCTGAGGACTGGTGCCCAGAACTGGACAGCATACTCCAGGTGCGGGCGGACCAGAGTCTTGTAGAGCGGGAGAATTATCGTTTTATCTCTGCAGTTGATCCCCCTTTTAATGCATGCCAATATTCTGTTTGCTTTATTAGCAGCAGCTTGGCATTGCATGCCATTGCTGAGCCTATCATCCACTAGGACCCCCAGGTCCTTTTCCATCCTAGATTCCCCCAGAGGTTCTCCCCCCAGTGTATAGATTGCATTCATATTTTTGCCACCCAAATGCATTATTTTACATTTTTCTACATTGAACCTCATTTGCCATGTAGTCGCCCACCCCATTAATTTGTTCAGGTCTTTTTTGCAAGATTTCCACATTCTGCAGAGAAGTTATTGCCCTGCTTAGCTTAGTATCGTCTGCAAATACAGAGATTGAACTGTTTATCCCATCCTCCAGGTCGTTTATGAACAAATTAAATAGGATTGGTCCCAGCACAGAACCCTGGGGAACCCCACTACCCACCCCTGACCATTCTGAGTACTCCCCATTTATCACCACCCTCTGAACACGCCCTTGTAGCCAGTTTTCAATCCATGTACTCACCCTATGGTCCATGCCAACGCACCTTATTTTGTACAGTAAACGTTTATGGGGAACTGTGTCAAATGCTTTTGCAAAATCCAGATACACCACGTCTACGGGCCTTCCTTTATCTAGATGGCAACTCACCTCCTCATAGAAGGTTAATAGATTGGTTTGGCAAGAACGATTCTTCATGAATCCATGCTGATTACTGCTAATGATATCATTCTTATTACTAAAATCTTGTATATAGTCCCTTATCATCCCCTCCAAGAGTGTACATACTATTGATGTTAGGCTAACTGGTCTGTAATTCCCAGGGATGTTTTTTGGGCCCTTTTTAAATATTGGTGCTACATTGGCTTTTCTCCAATCAGCTGGTACCATTCCAGTCAATAGACTGTCTGTAAAAATTAGGAACAACGGTCTGGCAATCACCTGACTGAGTTCCCTAAGTACCCTCGGATGCAAGCCATCTGGTCCCGGTGATTTATTAATGTTAAGTTTCTCAAGTCTAATTTTAATTCCGTCCTCTGTTAACCATGTAGGTGCTTCCTGTGTTGTGTCATGAGGATAAACACTGCAGTTTTGGTTACTGAAGCCCCCTGATTCACTCGTGAAGACTGAGGAGAAGAATAAATTCAATACCTTCTCCATCTCCCCATCCTTTGTAACCAGATGTCCTTCCTCATTCTTTATGGGGCCAATATGGTCTGTCCTCCCTTTTTTACTGTTTACATACTTAAAGAATTTCTTGGGATTTTTTTTGCTCTCCTCCGCTATGTGTCTTTCATGTTCTATCTTAGCCAACCTAATTGCACCCTTACATTTCTTATTGCATTCTTTATAAATTCTGAATGCTGTGGATGATCCCTCAACCTTGTATTTTTTGAAGGCCTTCTCCTTTGCTTTTATATGCATTTTTACATTGGAGTTAAGTCATCCAGGATGTTTGTTCGCTCTTTTAAATTTATTACCCAATGGGATACATTGGCTAATTCCCTTATTTAATATGCTCTTAAAGCAAACCCATCTCTCCTCCGTATTCTTTGTTCCTAATATTTTATCCCAATTTATGCCTTTTAGCAAGGTTTGTAGTTTAGGGAAGTTGGCTCTTTTGAAATTCAGTGTCTTTGTGTTCCCTTCATGTCTCCTATTTGTGTGATTTATACTGAAACTAATTGACCTGTGATCGCTGTTACCTAAATTGCCCTGTATTTCCACATCTGTTATCAGGTCTGTATTGTTGGTAATCAGTAGATCTAGTAATGTTTTATTTCTAGTTGGTGCATCTACCATCTGACCCATAAAATTGTCCTGCAAGACACTAAGGAACTGGCGAGCCTTAAATGAATGCGCGGTTCCCTCCGCCCAGTCTATGTCTGGATAATTAAAATCCCCCATTATGATAACACTTCCCATCCTTGCTGCTAATCCAATTTGTGATAGGAGATCCGTCTCCACTTCCTCCCTCAGGTTAGGGGGCCTATAGCATACTCCCAGTATTATTTTCCCCTTAGCTTCATCCCTTTGGAGCTCTACCCATAAAGATTCCACCTCCTCCCTAGCCCCCTCAGTGATGTCATCTCTCACATTCACTTGTACATTATTCTTGATATATAGGCATACCCCTCCCCCTTTTTTACCCTCTCTGTCCTTGCGGTATAGGGTATACCCTTGAATTTTTTCCAGCCAATCATGAGAGCTGTTAAACCAGGTCTCTGAAATTCCCACAAAATCCAAATCCTCCTTGTACAACAGTATCTCTAGTTCACCCATCTTGTCCGCCAGGCTCCTGGCATTGGTGAACATGCCACATAGTTTAGACCGGTCGCATATTGTCCTCGTATTGGGTGTTTCAAGATTGCAACTTGGACTTGCTACTATACTCACCTTAGGTTCCCTACTTCACACATTTTGGGAATGTCCCAAAATTAGAGGGTTTTGGAATGGAATTTTTTCTCTCATCCGCAAATCCACAGGCTTTGCAGTCCAACAAAGCCCCACCATAGCTCTCCTAAATGACAACATCCCGAAAGTACCTAAGATGTCTCGGTCTCTGATTCACTTCATCCTGTTTGGGGCCAATATTACAGTACCTGACCGCGAGATTGTGTTTCCAGCGCGATACCATCGCGCTGGTTCTCGGTGACAGGGTACTGTGAATGTCGCGCTGGCTCGCTCACCGGGAAAGGAAAACTTTGTTTTCCTTCCGCGATGAGTGACAGGCAGTGCTGACAACTGTCTAGTATGAATCCTGAGGCGGGAACACCGCGCCAAATTTTAAATGAAAAAACCGGCGTGGGTTCCCCCCTTGGGGGCATACCAGGACCTTAGGTCTGGCATGGATTGTAAGGAGAACCCCCCTATGCCGAAAAAAATTGGTGTGGGGGTCCCCCCCAAATCCATACCAGACCCTTATCCGAGCACGCAGCCCGGCCGGCCAGGAAGGGAGGTGGGGACGAGCGAGCGCCCCCCCTCCTGAGCCGTACCAGGCCGCATGCCCTCAACATGGGGGGGGTGGGTGCCTTGGGGGAGGGGGGGCGCCCTGCGGGCCCCCCCACCCCAAAGCACCTTGTCCCCATGTTGATGAGGACAAGGGCCTCTTCCCGACAACCCTGGCCGTTGGTTGTCGGGGTCTGCGGGCGGGGGGCTTATCGGAATCCGGGAGCCCCCCTTAATAAGGGGGCCCCCAGATCCCGGCCCCCCACCCTGTGTGAATGAGTTTGGGGTACATGGTACCCCTACCCATTCACCTAGGGAAAAAGTGTCAGTATAAAAAAAACACAGTACACAGGTTTTAAGAATAATTTATTAGTCAGCTCCGGGATCTTCTTCCGACTTCGGGGGGTCTCCTTCCAACTTCTCCCGGTGTTCGGCCTCTTCTCCCGGGCCCCGCCGCTATCTTCTTCCAGCTCTATTGCCAGCGAGGGGCCCGGTCTGCTGCCGCTGTCTTGTCGCCGCTGTCTTGCCACCGCTGTCTTGTCGCCGCTGTCTCACCGCTTCTTCTCTTCTTTTCTTCTTCCCCGATGTTGACACGACGCTCTCTCCGGCTCGAATGCTGTGTGCGAGCTGTGGAGCCATTTATATAGGCAGTAACCCCGCCCCTTATGACGTCATGGTCCCAGCATGCGCAGGGACTCTGGGGTCACGCCCCCTTATGACGCCAGAGTCCCTGCGCATGCTGGGACCATGACGTCGTAAGGGGGCGGGGTTACTGCGGGGGTACCCCAAACCCCACTAAGTGTTATTTGCACAGGTTGAGAGTAACGTACCTTGCAGAACTCTCCTTCACTCTTTACTCTTCCTTTAATTTCATGTTAATGCTGTACACTCTAAGAATGGAAACATCCACAACATAGTGGTTTAGCATGTACCACCTCTAATTTTTGGGGATTTGGGCTCATAATGTTACTAATTGTTACGACAGAGTTTTTGTTTTGTTCAACGATGGGTGGGCCGTGAGTTCAGGATGGGACCAGGGAAGGTCTTTTTAAACCCCCAGTGCTCCACTCGGTTGGTCTGTGCACAGCAGGTTCCCATTCGGGGTGCGTGGCCTACCCTTGAGGAGCCCTGGTACCTGCGAGCTTTAGCTTCCCTATCCTGGCCTCCGGCAGCCATTCTCTAGGAGATAGAGTGTTTGATGATGCCCTAGAGTTTATAGGTGTTTACACTTTTATTTTGAAGCCGACTCTGTTGCAGGTACATGTATACCTCGCTTCTAATGTTATCAACATTGTTGTGTTATCTTTTTTGGTCTTTGCCAATTTGATACCTTTGTACTGTTATTTATTTTCCAATAAACAGTATTTAAACGAAAAAAAAAAAAAATATTCCATGGACTCAACATGCCTCTCAGCAAATAGCTCGGGGTGTCTACTTTCCAAAATTGGGTCATTTGGGGAGGGGGTTGTGCGGAGTGAAATCAAAAATTTACGACCTTAGAAATCCTGAAGGCGGTGCTTGGTTTTCGGGGCCCCGTACGCGGCTAGGCTCCCAAAAAGTCCCACACATGTGGTATCCCCGTACTCAGAAGAATCAGCAGAATGTATTTGGGGTGCAATTCCACATATGCCCATGGCCTGTGTGAGCAATATATCATTTAGTAAAAACTTTTTGTAAAATATATATTTTTTTTTTGTCATTAATCAATCACTCAATATTCAATGGGCTCAACATGCCTCTCAGCAATTTCTTTGGGGTGTCTACTTTCCAAAATGGGGTCATTTTGGGGGGTTTGTACTGCATGCAATTTTAGCACCTCAAGAAATGACATAGACAGTCATAAACTAAAAGCTGTGTAAATTCCAGAAAATGTACCCTAGTTTGTAGACGCTATAACTTTTGCGCAAACCAATAAATATACGCTTATTGACTTTTTTTTTGACCAAAGGCATGTGGCTGAATACATTTTGGCCTAAATGTATAACTAAATGGCCGAAATGTATAATCTAAAATTGAGTTTCTTGGATTTTTTTTATAACAAAAAGTAGAAAATATAATTTTTTTTCAAAATTTTCTGTCTTTTTCTGTTTATAGCGCAAAAATAAAAACCGCAGAGGTGATCAAATACCATCAAAAGAAAGCTCTATTTGTGGGAAAAAAGGACGCAAATTTTGTTTGGGTACAACATTGTATGACCGCGCAATTATCAGTTTAAGGGACGCAGTGCCAAATTGTAAAAAGTGCTCTGGTCAGGAAGGGGGTAAAACCTTCCGGGGCTGAAGTGGTTAAAGGGCTCATTTTTTTTTTTTGTAAGTGTAAAATTGCTTTTAAGTGTAAATGTGAGATCTGAGATCCTTTTGACCCCATATCTCACATTAAAGAGGTCCTGTCCTGTTTATTTCTATTACTATTTACTTTCTATTATTATTAAGGGATTCCTTGTAATAGTAATAAAAGTGACCAAAAAACATTTTTTTTAAATGAACAGTGTAAAATAATAAAATAAAAAGTAAAATAATTAAGAAAAAAAAATAAAAAAATTAAATCGCCCTGTCCCTCTGAGCTCACATGCAGAAGCGAATGCATACGCAAGTTGCGTTCACATATGTAAACGGTGTTCAAACCACACGTGGGAGGTATTGCTACGATCGTTAGAGTTATCTCCTCTGTAACTCTAAACAGGTAACCTGTAAAAATGTTTAAAGCTACGTCTATGGAGATTTTTAAGTACTGTAGTTTGTCGCCATTACACAAACTTGCACAATTTTTAAAGCATGACATGTTAGGTATCAATTTACTTGGCGTAACATCATCTTTCACATTATACAAAAAAATTGGGCTAACTTTACTGTTTTCTTCTTTTTTTTTTATTCAAAAAAGTGTATTTTTTCCAAAAAAATGTGTTTGTAAAACCGCTGTGCAAATACAGTGTTACATAAAGTATTGCAATGATCTCCTCCATTTTACTCTCTAGGGTCTCTGCTAAAAAAATATATGTAACGGAAAATTTCCTATCAAATACTTACTGTAATTTTTCTTTCCTGATGGACTCCATGGCAGCGTACGTATGGGTTAACCCCACCTCCACTCCTCCCCTATAGGACACCACTTCCATAAATCTTTGCTCTGAGCCAGAGGCTGCATTCCGTAACTAGCTTCCTCAAGACCCTTTGGGGGTGGGGGGATTGACTCCTGCTGCCATGGAGTCCATCAGGAAAGGAAAATTACAGGAAAGTATTTGATAGGAAATTTTCAGTTTTCCTGACCGACTCCATGGAAGCATACGTATGAGAATTAACTCACCATACACCCCATGGGCGGACAATGCTAATCCAAAGGCTTTAATTTAGGAGACATGATCACAGGTCAATTAGCTATAGTATAAATAACACAAATAGGAAACATAAGGGGAATACAAATACACTGAATTTCAAAAGAGCCAACCTCCCTAAACTACAAGCCTTACTAGAAGATATTAACCACTTGCCGACCGTTGCACGAACATTTACGTCGGCAGAATGGCACGGACAGGCAAATGGGCGTACAGGTACGTCCCTTTAAATTTGTCGCCATGTGGTCGCGTGCGTGCCACCGGCGGCACGTGCACGACCCTGCCGCGAGCTCGTGAGTGCGATTGCGGGCACCGCGGGGGGGGGAACCCGCGAACTTCTCACAGAGAGGAAGAACGGGGAAATGCTAATGTAAACAAGCATTTCCCCATTCTGCTTAACCACTTGAGCCCCGGACCATTATGCTGCCTAAGGACCAGAGGTCTTTTTCCAATTTGGCACTGCGTCGCTTTAACTGCTAATTGCGCGGTTATGCAATGCTGTACCCAAACGAAATTTGCGTCCTTTTCTTTCCACAAATAGAGCTTTCTTTTGATGGTATTTGATCACCTCTGCAGTTTTTATTTTTTGCGCTATAAACGGAAAAAGACCGGAAATTTTGAAAAAAAATGATATTTTCTACTTTTTGTTATAAAAAAAATCCAATAAACTCAATTTTAGTCATACATTTAGGCCAAAATGTATTCGGCCACATGTCTTTGGTAAAAAAAATGTCAATAAGCGTATATTTATTGGTTTGCGCAAAAGTTATAGCGTCTACAAACTAGGGTACATTTTCTGGAATTTACACAGCTTTTAGTTTATGACTGCCTATGTCATTTCTTGAGGTGCTAAAATGGCAGGGCAGTACAAACCCCCCCCCCCAAATGACCCCATTTTGGAAAGTAGACACCCCAAGGAAATTGCTGATAGGCATGTTGAACCCATTGAATATTTATTTTTTTTGTCCCAAGTGATTGAATAATGACAAAAAAAAAAAAAATTTACAAAAAGTTGTCACTAAATGATATATTGCTCACACAGGCCATGGGCCTATGTGGAATTGCACCCCAAAATATATTCAGCTACTTCTCCTGAGTATGGGGATACCACATGTGTGGGACTTTTTGGGAGCCTAGCCGCGTATGGGACCCCGAAAACCAATCACCGCCTTCAGGATTTCTAAGGGTGTAACTTTTTGATTTCACTCTTCACTGCCTATCACAGTTTCGGAGGCCATGGAATGCCCAGGTGGCACAACCCCCCCCCAAATGACCCCATTTTGGAAAGTAGACACCCCAAGCTATTTGCTGAGAGGCATATTGAGTCCATGGAATATTTTATATTTTGACACAAGTTGCGGGAAAGTGACACTTTTTTTTTTTTTTTTGCACAAAGTTGTCACTAAATGATATATTGCTCACACAGGCCATGGGCCTATGTGTAATTGCACCCCAAAATACATTTAGCTGCTTCTCCTGAGTATAGGGATACCACATGTGTGGGACTTTTTGGGAGCCTAGCCACGTACGGGGCCCCGAAAACCAATCACCGCCTTCAGCGTTTTTAAGGGCGTGAATTTTTGATTTTACTCTTCACTGCCTAACACCGTTTCGGAGGCCATGGAATGCCCAGGTGGCACAAAACCCCCCCAAATGACCCCATTTTGGAAAGTAGACACCCCAAGCTATTTGCTGAGAGGCATGGTGAGTATTTTGCAGCTCTCATTTGTTTTTGAAAATGAAGAAAGACAAGAAAAAACTTTTTTTTTTTTTCTTTTTTCAAATTTCAAAACTTTGTGACAAAAAGCGAGGTCTGCAAAATACTCACTATACCTCTCAGCAAATAGCTTGGGGTGTCTACTTTCCAAAATGGGGTCATTTGGGGGGGTTTTGTGCCACCTGGGTATTCCATGGCCTCCGAAACTGTGATAGGCAGTGAAGAGTGAAATCAAAAATTCACGCCCCTTAGAAAGCCTGAAGGCGGTGCTTGGTTTTCGGGGTCCCGTACACGGCTAGGCTCCCAAAAAGTCTCACACATGTGGTATCCCCGTACTCAGGAGAAGCAGCAGAATGTATTTTGGGGTGTAATTTCACATATTCCCATGGCATGTTTGAGCAATATATCATTTAGTGACAACTTTGTGCAAAAAAAAAAAAAAAAAAAAAAAATTTGTCTCTTTCCCGCAACTTGTGTCGCAATATAAAATATTCCATGGACTCGACATGCCTCTCAGCAAATAGCTTGGGGTGTCTACTTTCCAAAATGGGGTCATTTGGGGGGGTTTTGAACTGTCCTGGCATTTTATGCACAACATTTAGAAGCTTATGTCACACATCACCCACTCTTCTAACCACTTGAAGACAAAGCCCTTTCTGACACTTATTTTTTACATGAAAAAGTTTTTTTTTTTTTGCAAGAAAATTACTTTGAACCCCCAAACATTATATATTTTTTTTAAAGCAAATGCCCTACAGATTAAAATGGTGGGTGTTTCATTTTTTTTTTTCACACAGTATTTGCGCAGCGATTTTTCAAACGCATTTTTTGGGGAAAAAACACACTTTTTTAAATTTTAATGCACTAAAACACACTATATTGCCCAAATGTTTGATGAAATAAAAAAGATGATCTTAGACCGAGTACATGGATACCAAACATGACATGCTTTACAATTGCGCACAAACGTGCAGTGGCAACAAAATAAATACATTTTTAAAAGCCTTTAAAAGCCTTTACAGGTTACCACTTTAGATTTGCAGAGGAGGTCTACTGCAAAAATTACTGCCCTCGATCTGACCTTCGCGGCGATACCTCACATGCATGGTGCAATTGCTGTTTACGTTTGACGACAGACCGCCGCTTGCGTTCGCCTTAGCGCAAGAGCAGGGGGCGACAGGGGTGCTTTTTTTTTTTTTTTTTCTTTATTATTTTTTTGCTTTTTTATCTTATTTTTAAACTGTTCCTTTCATTTTTTTTTTTTTTAAATCATTTTTATTGTTATCTCGGGGAATGTAAATATCCCCTATGATAGCAATAGGTAGTGACAGGTACTCTTTTTTGAAAAAAATTGGGGTCTATTAGACCCTAGATCTCTCCTCTGCCCTCAAAGCATCTGACCACACCAAGATCGGTGTGATAAAATGCTTCCCCAATTTCCCAATGGCGCTATTTACATCCGGCGAAATCTAAGTCATAAAATGCTCGTAGCTTCCGGTTTCTTAGGCCATAGAGATGTTTGGAGCCACTCTTGTCTCTGATCAGCTCTATGGTCAGCTGGCTGAATCACCGGCTGCATTCTCAGGTTCCCTGTTGAGACAGGAGAGCCAGAGAAAAACACGGAAGACGGTGGGGGGGGGGCATTCCCTCCCACGGCTTGTAAAGGCAGTCTAGAGGCTAATTAGCCGCTAGGATTGCTTTTGCATGAAAGCCGACCGCTGGCTGAAAAGAATGATACCAAGATGATACCTAAACCTGCAGGCATCATTCTGGTATAACCACTCAAAGTTGTGAATGGCGTACCTGAAGACAAAAAAATGGTTAACAATAAAGCACAGTAAACAGTAAAGTATAAATAATTACATACCTGAAAAACAAACATGATAAAACATAATAACAATAACAATAACAATAACAATAAAACACTGCAGAATAGAATACAGTAAAAAAAGAGCAGAACAATAGAGAGAGAGAATAGAGAGAGAGAACAATAAAACGACAACTATTTTTTTTTATTTTATATATATATATTTTTTTTTTTTACACTTTTTTTGTAACTAACTTTTATAACTGTAACCGGTTCCAGGTTCGGGTCTCTCAAAATGCGATGTCATCTGGAGAGACCCTGTGAAAGTGTGCCTAGTCTGTGCAATGCTGTACCCTACGCTAATACTCAACTAATGAATGGTAGCGTTCAAAACATTCACCAATGCAAAGACCAGGATTGTCAGGACAGGAGGGACAATAATAGCGGGTGTCACGCCTATATCCGCGTTTGCTGCAGACACAACATCTTTTTGGGGGGGTTCGTTGGGTAGGGGTACTCGGGAGCACATAAAAATGCCTCTCATGCAGCCGACTGCATTTGGTTGGGGATGTGAATGGGGGAAGTACGGGCGCTGCAGAAGTGGTGGGTTCCCAATTAGGATTGGCGAATGCAGCAGGAAGGGCACTATGGGCACGACGGGCCTGTGTTTGTCTTTTTGGTGGCAGCGGGACACTACTTGTGCTTGCCACCTCACCAGCTTGAACTGCACTTATGGGACTCGCCACGTCACCAAGTGTTACTGCAGTGCTGGTTTGACTACGACCGGGGTATACTAGGCCGCTGGTGCTTGCCAGTTCAATAAAAAGCTTCCAAAAAAACTGTTAGCGATCGCAGGGATCAGGCCTGACTCTGCGAACGCTGCAGTTATGCGTTTAGTGTTTTGTAAGTGTCAGTGATCGATCGATACTGCACTTGGGTGGGCTGGACTGGGCCGGGCGGAGGGGCAAAACGCAGGTGCTAGCAGGTATCTGGGTTGATCCCGCTAACACTGCGTTTTTGGGAACCCTAAACTGCTGGGGACGCTAGTATAGATCTGATCGGATCAGATATTGATCCGTTCAGATACTATACCACTAAAGGAGGCGTATGCTGCGTGCGTGGGTGTTAGCGGTACTGGCGCTAACCTGACGCTGCCTGGGGCCGGTGCTTGCTAGTTCACCAAAATGCTACCAAAAAAACTGTTAGCGATCGCAGGGATCAGGCCTGACTCTGCGAACGCTGCAGTTATGCGTTTAGTGCCTTGTAAGTGTCAGTGATCGATCGATACTGCATTTGGGTGGGCTGGGCTGGGCCGGGCGGAGGGGCACAACGCAGGTGCTAGCAGGTATCTGGGCTGATCCCGCTAACACTGCGTTTTTGGGAACCCTAAACTGCTGGGGACGCTAGTATAGATCTGATCGGATCAGATATTGATCCGATCAGATACTATACCACTAAGGGAGGTGTACGGTGCGTGCGTGGGTGTTAGCGGTACTGGCGCTAACCTGACGCTGCCTGGTGCTTGCTTGCCAGTTCACCAAAATGCTACCAAAAAAACTGTTAGCGATCGCAGGGATCAGGCCTGACTCTGCGAACGCTGCAGTTATGAGTTTAGTGTTTTGTAAGTGACAGTGATCGATCGATACTGCACTTGGGTGGGCTGGGCGGAGGGGCAAAACGCAGGTGCTAGCGGGTATCTGGGCTGATCCCGCTAACACTGTGTTTTTGGGAACCCTAAACTGCTGGGGACGCTAGTATAGATCTGATCAGATCAGATATTGATCCGATCAGATACTATACCACTAAGGGAGGCGCATGCTGCGTGCGTGGGTGTTAGCGGTACTGGCGCTAATCTGACGCTGCCTGGGGCGACGCATATCACCGCCGGGCGATCAGGGGGCTAAACCTTTATTAGGTAATAAACGTCGGGTGCCCTGACACTATAAAAAATAAACGAACTAACCTGCGTCACCCGTAACGGTTATACGGTGATCAGTGGTGAAAGGGTTAACTAGGGGGCAATCAAGGGGTTAAAACATTTATTCGGTAGTATATGGGGGTCCCTGTCACTATAAAACGCTGACGGCGAACCTAAATATTTACCTCACTAACTAGCGTCACCAGCGACACTAATACAGCGATCAGAAAAATGATCGCTTAGCGACACTGGTGACAGGGGGTGATCAAGGGGTTAAAACTTTATTAGGGGGGGTTAGGGGGGTACCCTAGACCTAAAGGGGGGTAATACTCACTGTCCCAACACTGTAACTGTCACAAACTGACACCAATACAGTAATCAGAAAAAAAAAACAAAAAAAAAAAAAAAAAACCTGCTGGTGTCAGTTTGTGACAGGGGGGGGGGGGATGATTGGGGGGGGATCGGGGGGCGATCGGGGGGGGGGATCGGGGTGTTTTGTGTGCCTGGCATGTTCTACTGTGTGTGTGTAGTGTGTTGTGCACTCACATTGATGTCTTCTCCCCTCGGCGCTGGAACGGAAACTACCGAGCCGAGGGGAGATGACATCATTTCCTTTGCTGCTGTTTAGCATACAGCAGCAAAGGAGTGTTCCCATTGGCCGGCGGCGATCGCGAGGGGGGGGCCACGAACGGATGGCCTCCCCCTCATCTCGGATCGCCGGGGAACAGAACGGGACCGCTTCGGGCACCGGGGGGGGTCCGATCGGACCCCCCACCCGCTAGAGGCAAATCACGTACATGTACGTGATTTTGCCTGCCCGTGCCGCCTTGCCGACGTAAATCGGCGTTAGGCGGTCCTTAAGTGGTTAATGACACTGACACTGATCACAGCTCCCTGTGATCGGGAGCGGTGATCTCTGTCATGTCACATGTAGCCCATCCCCCCCAAAGTTAGAACACATTCCTAGGACACACTTAACCCCTGCAGCGCCCCCTCCTGGTTAACCCCCACTGCCAGTCACATTTACACAGTAATCAACGCATTTTTAATTGCACTGATCGCTCTGAATGGTCCCCAAATAGCGCCAAAAGTGTCCTATCTGTCCGCCTTAATGTCGCAGTCACGATAAAAATCGCTGATCGCCACCATTACTAGTAAAAAAAATCATTAATAAGAATGCCATAAAACTATCCCCTATTTTGTAGACACTATGACTTTTGCACAAACCAATCAATAAACGCTTTTTTACCAAAAATATGTAGAAGAATACGTATCAGCCTGAACTGAGGAAAAAGTTTTTTATATATTTTTTAGGGATATTTATTATAGCAAAAAGTAAAAATCAATGCGTTTTTTTTTTTCAAAATGGTCACTCTTTTTTTGTTTATAGCGCAAAAAATACGCAGAGGTGATCAAATACCACCAAAAGAAAGCTCTATTTATGGGGAAAAAAGGACATCAATTTTGTTTGGGAGCCACGTCGCACAACCGCACAATTGTCAGTTAAAGCAATGCAGTGCCGAATCGTAAAAAGAGCTCTGGTCTTTGGCCAGCCAAATGGTCCATGGCTTAAGTGGTTAATTGGGATAAAATCTTAGGAACAAAGAACACAGAGGAGAGACCGGTTTGCTTTAAGAGCATACAAGGCTGACAGATCATCATCAGCATTCAAACTTTACAAGGAATGCAACAAGAAATGTAAGGGTGCAATTAGGGCATCTAAGATAGAACACGAAGGACACATAGTGGAGAAGAGCAAAAAAAAATCCCAAGACATTCTTTAAGTATATTAACAGTAAAAGTGGGATGACAGACCATATTGGCCCCATAACAAATAAAGAAGGGAATCTGGTTACATAGGATGGCGAGATGGCGAAGGTATTGAATTTATTCTTCTCCTCCTCAGTCTTCAAGAGGGAACCGGGGGGCTTCAGTAACCAAAACTGCAGTGTTTATCCTCATGACACTTCACATGAAGCACCCTCAAGGCTAAGAGAAGACATACTTGAAGAATTTAACATTAATAAGTCACCGGGACCAGATGGCTTGCACCCGAGGGTCCTTAGGGAACTCAGTCAAGTAATTGCCAGACCATTGTTCCTAAATTTTTATTGACAGTCTACTGACTGGAATGGTACCAGATTGGAGAAAAGACAATATTTAAAAAAGGGCCAAAATACACCCCTGGGAATTACAGACCAGTTAGCCTAATATCAATAGTATGCAAGCTCTTAGAGGGGATGATAAGGGACTATATACAAAATTTTAGTAATGAAAACGGTCTCATTAGCAGTAATCAGCACAGATTCATGAAGAATCGTTCTTGCCAAACCAATCTATTAACCTTCTATGAGGAGGTGAGCTGCCATCTAGATAAAGGGAGGCCCGTAGACGTGGTGTATTTTAGATTTTGCAAAAGCATTTGATACAGTTCCCTATAAACGTTTACTGTACAAAGTTGGCATGGACCATAGGGTGAGTACATGGATTGAAAACTGGCTACAAGGGCGAGTTCAGAGGGTGGTGATAAATGAGGTGTACTCGGAATGGCCGGGGGATGGAAAGTTGGATCCCCCAGGGTTCAGTGCTGGGACCAATCCTATTTAATTTGTTCATAACCAACCTGGAGGATGGAGTTCAATCTCAGTATTTACGGACAATACCAAGCTAAGCAGGGCAATAACTTCTCTGCAGGATGTGGAAACCTTGCAAGTAGATCTGAACAAATTAATGGGTTGGCAACTACATGGCAAATGAGGTTTAATGTGGAAAAATGTAAAACAATGCATTTGGGTGACAACAATATGAATACAATATACTCACTGGAGGGAGAACCTCTGGGGGAATCAAGGATGGAAAAGGACCTGGGGGTCCTAGTAGATGATAGGCTCAGCAATGACATACAAGCAAACAGAATAATGGCATGCATTAAAAAGGGTATTAACTCAAGAGATAAAGCAATACTTCTCCCGCTCTGCAAGACTCTGGTCCGGCCTCACCTGGAGTATGCTGTCCAGGTTTGGGCACCAGTCCTCAGGAAGGATGTGCTGGAAATGGAGCGAGAAGGGCAACAAAACGAATAAGGGGACTGGAGGACATTAGTTATGAAGAAAGGTTGCGAGCACTGAACTTATTCTCTCTGGAGAAGAGACGCTTGAGAGGGGATATAATTTCAATTTACAAATACCGTACTGGTGACCCCATAATAGGGATAAAACTTTTGCGCGAAAGAGAGTTTAATAAGACACATGGCCACTCATTAAAATGACAAGAAATGAGGTTCAACTTTAAACTGCATAAAGGGTTCTTTACTGGTAAGAGCGGCAAGGATGTGGAATTTCCTTCCACAGGCAGTGGTTTCAGCGGGGAGCATCGATAGTTTCAAAAAACTCTTAGATAAGCACCTGAACGACAACAACATACAGGAATATACAATGTAATACTGACATATAATCACACACATGGGTTGGACTTGATAGACTTGTGTCTTTTTTCAACCTCACCTACTATGTAACTATGTAATGTAGAAGACCGCCGCAGTGTTGACTAACCTAAGAGCACCGACACTCCCTTCATTATATGGTAAAAGGCCTGTAGGGTGCAGAAGGCTGCTCGTTGCCTCAGAATGTTCAACACAACCTTGTGAAATTGACAGTCCTGCCTGCCTTGAGCTATTCCCAGCAGGCAGCAAGCCCCATCATTCAGTATTGCTAGCATCAGACGTGATTGTGAACCAGGAAATGGAGCAATGGAATTTTTCATGAGCATAAAGAGGGGCGAAGAAATACCCTGAAATCTCTCGCATTCAGAGACTGGCACAGCAGCATTTTGTGACACCAGTGACTTTATGTAAGGCATGAGTATATGCTTCCTTTAACTCAGAGTGAAGTAAAATCCATTGAAATGAATCCAAGATGAAGAGGACTTCTGATGGACCATGCATGTTTTGAAAAGACCACTTTGACGTCCCAGTAGTCTGAGGCCCAAACTTGGTAGCTTCTTGGATACCCAAGTTCAAGCTTTTAGCATACTTCTGAGGGGAAATCTATTCTCCATACCAGCTCTTCCTAAAATCCCCATCTGGTCTGTAAAAACGAGCGATCCTCGCACGCTCCAAACTTTGTTCTCTAGACTGTTGTCTTCCAACCTATCAGGCGCCGGTCCTGAGGCAGGACCCCAACTTGCCAACTGTGGCCTGGGTTGTGGTGCTATCCAGCTTGCCAAAGATGGAGCTCCCTCAAAGAAAATGCTATATTACGCCTGTTAGAGGCGGGATCAGCAAGCCCAGGCCCCAGCCATAGCACTCACTTGTCGTAACTGACGAGAGCATAACCTGCACCACTGCATAGGTGGTCAATGATGTCAATTGGAGCCTCACCATGGAAACCAACACCAGCTCCGGCTCCACTTCATCTTCCAAGGAAAAGAAACATGTTTTGCTCAAAAGGGAGATAAATGTCGTGACCTTGCTACACTCCATTAGGAATGTGGAAAAATAGAACACTCTTTAAGGCTACATCTCCACTGTTGCGACCCCAAAGTCGCACGATTTAGAGTGCGACTTTAGAGTGTGATCCTGATAGGATTCTGAGTGCAGCCCCGAACTAACTTTATAGTCTCTGGATCAAAGCTGCATCAAAAGTCACACCAAGGTAGTGCAGGAACCTTCCCAGTGTCGCTGCAACTTTACGTCGCATAGATTGAAACGCGTGCCATTAAATGCAACGGTGTCCAAGTCGCATGAAAAGACGCACTAGAGGAAAATGGAGCCAAAGGTGCTTACAGAACTGCAGGAAACTTGCTTTGCAGGCAATGCACCCATCATTGCCTTGACCAAAAGGCGTTACCAGGGTAAAGAGACTCATCTCCCTCTGCCTCACTGTCTGAGGTCTTCATAGATGGATGGCTTGGTTGAGACAGATTGACAGAAGAACACGCCACAATGACTGATGAACTTTGCTTGTGGCTTCTATCCACTCTTTAAGGGATTTCTGCACCACGTGCCTCACTAGAGATTCCATTTGCTGGAACCATCCCCTTTTTCCAACTGCCTGGGCTTAGCATAGCTCACACAGAGACTTGCCCTCTGGGACCGGAGTCCCGCATCCCCAATAGGTTCCCTCCTTGGAGCCGCTGACATAGTGGTGGGTGCATACAGGAGGATTCATAGCTTCTGCTGGACTGGACCTTGACGGTGACCTATGCCAAATACATTTGGAAGAGGAATGTTGTGACCTAATGAGGTCTTTATCATCTTGTGCCGTGTATTGCCAATCTGACCTAGAAGGACTCACAAAAGCAAAATAGGGAGAAAGAGAATGGTTAAAGAACCCAAAAAGAGTACCCAGGTTAGCAAGGAAAGGAAAGGGTTAAACCCACCCTCTCATGCCTGCTACACAAGAGCTGGCCACATGGGGGGGGCAGTGAAACATCCACAGTGTGAGCTACACAGACAAATGGACAACAAGGACGTGCGGTGAGATCAGTGGCTGGTGAGTTATTTGCCATTCGACAAGGTGTGTCGAGGTAAGTGTTTGACAGGATTTTAAAATGTTTGCTTTTCTATAATAATAATAGTAATAATAATGTAATAATAATAATAATAATTATTATTAGTCGTAGTAGTAGTATGCTTTAAATGTAAAGGTTAATTGGCTTTAAATGTAATACTTTTTATGTCAAGTAATATGTACTATGAGAAGTGAGTTATTGTCACTTAAAAATTGATTTTTGGCATTATACTTAATAAAAGGAAAAAATAGACCATAAATAATAATATTATTATTATTAAGGTTGTTGCTCTTGTTGTTATTAATAGGGTTTAAATCTAATACATTTTTTTTTTTTTTACATCTAACATGTAGAAAACCATTCAACCTGTTAGAAAAATTGTATCTGAATGTTACATTTGTATAAGTTGAATATTCAGCAAAAGAAACTACTAACGTTTATAACTTTTATTTCTTGCCATTGTGGATACTGGAAAGCAGTTCTTTAGTAAAGTATTATTAGACATTAGAATTAGGAGAGAACAGGTGCGGGACTTTGAATCTTCTCAGCTTCTATCTGCATTCTCTCCTTTTTCTGCTTCATTGCTCTCTCCTTTTCCTTCTCCCCTTAACCACTTGACAACCGGGCACTTAAACCCCCTTCCTAACCAGACCAATTTTCAGCTTTTGGTGCTCTCACATTTTGAATGACAATTACTCAGTCATGCAACACTGTATCTTTATGAAATTTTTGTCCTTTTTTTCACACAAATAGAGCTTTCTTTTGGTGGTATTTAATCACTGCTGGGTTCTTTATTTTTTGCGCCGTAAAAGAAAAAAGACCGAAAAATCTGTAAAAAAAATACATTTTTCTTCATTTCTGTTATAATATTTTGCAAATTAGTAATTTTTCTTCATATATTTTGGCCAAAATTTATACCGCTACATATCTTTGGTAAAAATAACCCAAATCGGTGGATATTATTTGGTCTTTTTGAAAGTTATAGAGTCCAAAAGCTATGGTGCGAATATCTGAAAATTGATCACACCTGAAGTACTGACGGCCTATCTCATTTCTTGAGACCCTAACATGCCAGAAAAGTACAAATACCCCCCAAATGACCCCTTTTTGGAAAGAAGACATTCCAAGGTATTTAGAAAGATGCATGGTGAGTTTTTTGAAGTTGTCATTTTTTCCCACAATTCTTTGCAAAATCAAGGTTTTTTTTTTACTTTTCTTTTTTTCCACAAAATTGTCATATTAGCAGGGTATTTCTCACAGACCGCATATGCATACCACAAATTACACCACAAAACACATTCTGCTATTACTCCCGAGTATGGTGATACCACATGTGTGAGACTTTTACACAGCCTGGCCACATACAGAGGCCCAACATGCAGGGGAGCACCTTCAGGCGTTCTGGAGCACCCAGGCCAATTCTGACATTTCTCTCCTACATGTAAAAATCATCATTTATTAGATAGAAAATTACTTAGAACCCCAAAACATTATATATGTTTTTTTAGCAAAGACCCTAGAGAATACAATGGCGGTCGTTGCAACTTTTTATCTCGCACGGTATTTGCGCAGCAATTTTTTTAACGCATTTTTTTTGGAAAAAAAACAGTTTTGTGCTTTACAAAAACCAAAACAGTAAAGTTAGCCCAATGTTTTTGCATAATGTGAAAGATGAAGTTACGCCGAGTAAATAGATACCCAACATGTCACCCTTCAAAATTGCACGCGCTTGTGGAATGGCGCCAAACTTTGCTACTCAAAAATCCCCATAGGCAACGCTTTAAAATTTTTTTACTTCTTACATGTTTTGAGTTACAGAGGAGGTCTAGGGCCAGAATTATTGCTCTCGCTCTACCGATCGCAGCGATACCTCACATGTGTGGTTTGAACACCGTTTTCATATGTGGGCGGGACTTACGTATGCGTTTGCTTCTGCATGCAAGCACACAGGGACAGGGGCGCTTTAAAAAATGTTTTTTTTTTTTTTTTTATTGTTCATTTTACTTTATTTATTTTAGTTTGATGCTTTTTTCCAAAAAAAAAAAATTTTGACCACTTTTATTCCTATTACAAGGAATATAAACATCCTTGTAATAGGAATATGGCATGACAGGTCCTCTTTACAGTGAGATATGGGGTCAATAAGACCCCACATCTCACCTCTAGGCTGGGAAAGATCCTGGCTTCGATCGTAGCGGTGAGTCGGTAGAAGCACCGCAAGGCGGCGGGAAGGGGGGACATCCCCTCTCGCCTCCCGTAAGAACGATCAAGCAGTGGAACAGCTGCTATGATCATTCTCATGGTGTAGGGAATCGCCGGCTGAAAAAGCTGATATCTGAATGATGCCTGTAGCTGCACCCATCATTCAGATATCTCCGCACAAAGTCAAGGACGTTGTATGACGGCCGGTGGGCGGGAAGTGGTTAAAACGCATTTTTTTTTTAACACAAAGTTGTCCATTTATACAATATTTCTACCACATAACATGTACATGCCAAAAATGACACCCCAAAATAGATTCTCCTCCTCCTCCTGAGTACGGCGATACCCCATGTGTGAGACTTCCACAGCCTGGCCACATACAGAGGGCGAGTACAGCTGAGCATGGCTCAGCATGGCAGGGTATGGCGGAGTATGGCGGGGTATTGTGGAGTATGGCGGGGTATGGCGGGGGCATGGCAGGGTATGGCGGGGGCATGGCAGAGTATGGCGGGGCATGGCAGAGTATGGCGGGGGCATTGCAGAGTATGGCGGGGGCATTGCAGAGTATGGCGGGGGCATTGCAGAGTATGGCGGGGGCATTGCAGAGTATGGCGGGGGCATTGCAGAGTATTGTGGGGGCATTGCAGAGTATTGTGGGGGCATTGCAGAGTATTGTGGGGGTATTGCAGAGTATTGCACAGCATTGCAGAGTATTGTGGGGGTATTGCAGAGTATTGCACAGCATTGCAGAGTATTGTGGGGGTATTGCAGAGTATTGTGGGGGTATTGCAGAGTATTGCACAGCATTGCAGAGTATTGTGGGGGTATTGCAGAGTATTGCACAGCATTGCAGAGTATTGTGGGGGTATTGCAGAGTATTGTGGGGGTATTGCAGAGTATTGCACAGCATTAGTAGTGAGGGATGGCTGAGCATGGATGGATGGATGTCTCTGTGCAGCGCTGTGGGCACTACACATACAGCCCACAGCGCTGCAGACATCCATCCATCCCCCTCCCCGCTCACTGTGTACCGATCGGTACACAGGAGGGGAGGAGAGGAACCGGCGTCATCAGATGACGCTGGTCTGTTTACATGTGATCGCGCCGTCATTTGACGGCGCGATCACATGGTAAACGGCCGCGATCAGCGGCCATTTACCGGGATCCGTGATGCGCCGGGTCCAGGGGATCACGGATGTGTTCGGGTGCGCGCCCCAGGGGGCGCGCGAGAGGGGAATTCTGGGAGGACGTCATAGTACGTCCACCCAGAGTTATCCAACCGCCCTGCAGCCGTCATTCGGCTATGGGCCGGTTGGTAACTGGTTAATCTTTCTTTCTTCTCCCCCCTTCTTTTTAGATTTTCCTCCTTTTTCCTTTTTATTCCCCCTTTTTTTTCCCTTCCCTCTCTCTTCTATTCTCCTTTTACTTTCCCTTTTCCCTTCCGTCTTTCTTTCTTTTCTCTCCTTTTCCCCACTCACTTCCCATCCTACATTTTTCTTCCTATGTCACACTCAACTTTGTTACCTACACTTCATTCCTTACACTTGTTTGCTTTTATAGGTTGGAATTCCTTTCACCTTTTCCTCCTCTTCATGAGGTCCCATTCATCACCCCTTCATCCTGTTTTCCTACTCTGATCCAGTCTAGGGGGCTCTCTTTGTTGGTGTTGCCCCCGGGACATGCCCCCTTAGCTTCGGACCCTGGCATACTGGCTGGTTGGGCGCGTGGGGCTACGCTACCTCTGTGCATACATGCTGTAAGTCCATGCTTTCAGTGAAAGAATGAGAAAGTCATGTTCCACCATTACCCATATGCTTTTCAAATCATTCATTACTGCTATCTCCCCTATTCATAGGTGGTCAATACGGTTATGCTCCTGATGAGTCCCGAAACGACGTAGAGCTTACAACTACCGTTATGTGTACACAATGATCAATCATATGCGTATGAACGTTCCTAATTTATTGTATGTTTATGTTTGCAATAGAAATCCTTGTCGGAATGTATTTTCTTGATGATTACAGATAATCATTATAGAGCTATGTGCCAACATATATAGAGCTATGTGCCTAAATATGTAAATATATGAATTTTTGTATCATTTTAATAATAAATCACATTCTTATTCAATTCATACTTCTGCTCCCTTGTGCCTCATTCAAAGTCCCGCACCTGTTCTCTCCTAATTCTATTATTGAACCGGGATGGAGGAGGGGTATTGAACGGCCCCACTATCCTCACGCAAAGTCCCAAAATGCATTCTTTTATCCTTTTAGATTAAACTAAATAGGGATGGAGGCACAAGGTCGCATTCATGAGTACTATATTTACTTCTATTTTTCATTTTATTTTTCATTCAATATTTCTATCTCAATTGCTCATTTTACATATATTATATTAAGTTTATTTATTAACTTTTGTGATTCCTCTTATTGAACAAATTTTGGGTTATTACTTTATCCTTTTTATCCCCTGAAATATTGAGGCTTCTCTTGTGTGCGTTTTGGTGGCTCTGGCCGCTGTCTGTCCTTGCCGGCCGTCCCTTGCTATGTTCCGAAGCTGCGACGCGCACTGTGGCTTGATCCCCCCCGCCCCTTTCCTCCAATTCAGGACGGGCGGGATCCTCCCCACTGCGCGTCGACGTCTTGCTTCTCGCGCCGGCTGTGTGGCGTCCTCGTGGCACCGTATAGCGGCAGCTTGAGACAACATTCTCCAGCGCTTGGTGGGCTTGGTGGCAGACCTACGACCGGCAGGTCTGGGTTTCTAGCTGGCGGGTTTGGGGCGCTTCCCAGCCACCCTAGGGGCAGCTGGTGCCTGACGTTGGGGGGCCTTTTCCTTGGCGGCGCCCCCCGCAGTGTCCTCTCCCAGTGTGGGTTCCCACCTGCTGATCTTCCCCACCACCCACTCCCATCACTAGTTTGCTGGCATTTCTGCCCCTATCCTCACATTCAGGTATGTTTTTTCCCACTTTCCATCACTCACTCTTTCACTTTCCTGGCCTTCTCTCTCTGACCGCTTTCATCTCCTCTTTCTTCGGCTTCTATCTGCATTCTCTCCTTTTTCTGCTTCATTGCTCTCTCCCTTTCCTTCTCCCCTTAGTCTTTCCTTCTTCTCCCCCCTTCTTTTTAGATTTTCCTCCTCCTCTCTTTTTATTCCCCCTTTTTTTTTCCCTTCCCTCTCTCTTCTATTCTCCTTTTACTTTCCCTTTTCCCTTCCGTCTTTCTTTCTTTTCTCTCCTTTTCCCCACTCACTTCCCATCCTACATTTTTCTTCCTATGTCACACTCAACTTTGTTACCTACACTTCATTCCTTACACTTGTTTGCTTTTATAGGCTGGAATTCCTTTCACCTTTTCCTCCTCTTCATGAGGTCCCATTCATCACCCCTTCATCCTGTTTTCCTACACTGATCCAGTCTGGGGGGCTCTCTGTGTTGGTGGGACATGCCCCCTCAGCTACGGACCCTGGCACACTGGCTGGTTGGGCGTGTGGGGCTACGCTACCTCTGTGCATACATGCTGTAAGTCCATGTTTTTAGTGAAAGAATGAGAAAGTCATGTTCCACCATTACCCATTTACTTTTCAATATCATTCAATACTGCTATCTCCCCTATTCATAGGTGGTCACTACGGTTATGCTCCTGATGAGTGACTATAAGGTCCCGAAACGACGTAGAACTTACAACTACCGTTATGTGTACACAATGATCAATCATATGCGTATGAACGTTCTTAATTTATTGTATGTTTATGTTTGCAATAGAAATCCTTGTCGGAATGTATTTTCTTGATGACTACAGATAATCCTTATAGAGCTATGTGCCAACATATATAGAGCTATGTGCCTAAATATGTAAATATATGAATTTTTGTATCATTTTAATAATAAATCACATTCTTATTCAATTCATACTTCTGCTCCCTTGTGCCTCATTCAAAGTCCTGCACCTGTTCTCTCCTAATTCTATTATTGAACCGGAATGGAGGAGGGGTATTGAACGGCCCCACTATCCTCACGCAAAGTCCCAAAATGCATTCTTTTATCCTTTTATATTATTAGACATCTTCTTCAGGAAACAGCCGGAGCAGAGGCATAACTAGAACCTTCAGGGCCCCCGGTGCAAGGAACCATGAAGGGCCCCCCTGACCTTTGGTCCCCGGGCCCTTTCCAATGATTCTGGGGTCCCTTTCTCCCATTGTGGGGCCCTTGATTATGGTCCTGCAGCAGGACCCCTTCCTGATGTCTTGGGTAGGGTTGCCACCTTTTCTTCAAGCCAAACCCAAACACTTTAACAGCGCACAGCAAATTCCTTTTTGTAGTATACACTATACATATATTTTGTGATTAAATAACAATTCTAATTGCATATATTTAAATCACAAGAGTCCCCCTTACATCAGAGTCCACAGAGTTCTCCTTTACATCTGAATACGCAGAGTTTCCCATTTACATCTGAATTTGCAGAGTTCCCCTACACTGTAAGGGCCCCCCCCCCTTACTGTGCAGACTCAGATATAGGGGAGAACTCTGGGGACTTTGATTTAAGGAAGAACATTGAGAACTCTGATGTAAGGGGGAACACTGCAGACTCTGATATAAGGGGGTCCTTGGTAACCGGAGCCCCCACTTACATCAATGTCCCCAGCATTCCCCTTTACTCAGGGTTCCCAGAGCCCCTGTTACTTAAGAGTCTGCAGAATTTAAATTTTTCCATTTTCCACCCATTGTTCTGTATAGGGAGGTGGATGTAAATGGACATGTTTACATTTACACCTGCCTGGATCTGATCCAATGAAAACAGATGGATGAAGATCCATTCACCTAGTGGATTGGATGACAGTCAGACTGGCCCATAGAGAACAGTGAGCTGCGTCCGTGTCTGCTCTGCACAAGTGGAGCATACGCGGACCTGTTATCTGCCTGCTGATCAGCGGAGAGATCCCCCACTGAGCAGGCAGATCTGCTTGGCAAAGTCCACCTTTGTAAAAGGACCCTAAGAGGGAGCTCTGTAGATTATAATGTAAAGGGGAACTCTGATGTAAGGGGTGCTCTGGGAACCCTGATGTAGGGGGATCTCTGCTCATCAAAGCCCCACTTACATCAGAGTCCCCCTTTACATTACAGTCCACAGAGCTATCACTACCATTAGTGTGCTCAGAGGCTGGTAAGAGAAGAGAGGAAGGGAGGGACTCTTCACTCGTCGTAAATGGAGGCTTGGGCCATGGAGTTTTGCCACTGTGGTCAGCAAGCAAGGCCTACTAGCCTGTGCTTCACATACACATAGGCTGGCAGAGCATGCTGGGGCTTGTAGTGCACCACACCAGGGAAACCCCAGCGGGCTGCTGTGTTGGTAGAGGGGCTCTCTGGAGGTGACAACGCACTCTCTATTCAGTCCCCTCATTGACTGACCCACCTGTGTGCTGCTTTGTTTTCAACCACTCAGATGTTTGATTAGGAAGGAAAGCTGTCCTGAGACCTATGGATTCCCTGTGGAGGTTTGCAGCATCCATGGTAAAAGCTGGCCTTCCCTCCACCATCTAATAGCTTGCCGACTGTTGAACTTTCCATTTGAAAGGCATGGAGCTGCCGGGGATTGGAATGTGGGCGGAGCCATGGGTACCCACACAGGTGGAGGAGAAGATCCTACTCACTCTATCTCTTTCCTCTCCTGTCCCTGTGAGGAGGGGAGGGAGGATGGACTGTCAGTAAGTACGGGGTCTGTGCACTGCAGTGTGAGAGAACCCTGGAGCCGTATCCCGGGCTTTTGCCCCCCCCTCCACAGTGGCAGAACTACAGGGCCCAGTCACAAGTGCGACTGCTGCGACCCTGATAATTCTGCTACTGAGCCGGAGTTTGGTTTGTTCTATTGGATGAAAGTTTCTGTACAATCTCTCAGGGGATGGAATCTGAATTTACTATTCTTCCCCTGATCACTGAAGTCACATTTAGAATGTTGTATTTCTTGTGTCTTATATAGAAAAATCTTTAATTTCTGTGTTATGTTGGATTCCCCTGATAGGTGATAATCTGGAGGCCGTTTACCATATGATGACAGTATTTCCAGCATTGTAGAGAATAGTAAAGCCGGTGACATCATTCTTCATTATTGTATTGTAAACCTTCTGTGTGCCGTTTTCCCGGGACTACTGACACCTGAGCTGAGCGCTCAATAGAGACACCACAAGACTGGCATATGATTACAGTGGTGAGACCGCTCCATTCACAATAGAACAAAACAACTAAGAACAACAAACCTGAGATTTTATTGGATGAAAGTTTCTGCCAGGTTCCCCGAAGAAACAGACGCTGAATTTACCGATTACCATCTGCTTTCCAATACAAACTCTCATCATACAAGACTTACTATGTCTCCTTCACTTTAACTATTCATTGACCCATCTAGTTTAGGTGGATAGTAATAAAGTAATAATTAAAAAAAATAATGATGATAATAATGATGATATGATTGCTATTATCACATCTATTTTTGTTATGAATACCAAACCCCACTCACCATCTATAACACTGTCAACTTGACAACTTAATAGCTTCATAGGGGTTTGGTAGTCATTACCAAGTTTTTAAGCTTGAAAATGTTGTGATTCACAATATAAAAGTAACTCCCCCGCCTTAGATTATTATTTATAGAAAGATATCAAATATATTACATGGACCTTTAAGCAGAAGTGCTCCAAGGCCTTCCCACTGATAACACGACCCTTTACAGTCCTGCAGTTGATCCCTTTTATATGTTGTGCAGTCCTGCAGTCTTGGGCCCCACCATGGTGGCAGAAGGCCAGGGCCCAGTCACATGTGCAACCTTTGCAACCCTGCTAGTTCCACCAGTGGTATCAGTGTGGACTGTGAATGGTGTCAGTCAGTAGGGTAGTGAACATGGTCAGTAGAGCAGTGGACATGGTCAGTAGGGCAGTGGACATGGTCAGTAGGGCAGTGGACATGGTCAGTAGGGCAGTGGACATGGTCAGTAGGGCAGTGGACATGGTCAGTAGGGCAGTGGACATGGTCAGTAGGGCAGTGGACATGGTCAGTAGGGCAGTGGACATGGTCAGTAGGGCAGTGGACATGGTCAGTAGGGCAGTGGACATGGTCAGTAAGGCAGTTGACGGGGTTAGTAACGCAGTGGATGTAGTCAGTAGGGCAGTGGATGTGGTCAGTAGGGCAGTGGACGTGGTCAGTAGAGCAGTGGACATGGTCAGTAGGGCAATGGATAGGGTCAGTAGTGCAATGGATGTAGTCAGTAGGGCAGTGGAAAGTGTCAGTAGGGCAGTGGATGGGGTCAGTAGCACAGTGGATGGGGTCAGTAGGGCAGTGGATGGGGTCAGTAGGACAGTGGATGGGGTCAGTAGGGCAGTGGATGGTGTCAGTAGAGCAGTGGATGGTGTCAGTACAGCAGTGGATGGGTTCAGTAGGGCAGTGTATGGGGTCAGTAGCACAGTGGATGGGGTCAGTAGGACAGTGGATGGGGTCAGTAGGGCAGTGGACGGTGTCAGTAGAGCAGTGGATGGGTTCAGCAGGGCAGTGGATGGGTTCAGTAGAGCAGTGGATGGGTTCAGTAGAGCAGTGGATGGGTTCAGTAGGGCAGTGTATGGGGTCAGTAGGGCAGTGGATGGGGTCAGTAGTTTTTAATTTTTGTTATTTTATTTTTTTCATTATTTTTTACCATGTTATTTAAAAAGTTAATTTGTTATAGTTTGTTTACAATGTTTGATGTGGAGGGCAGTACAGGGGGACAGCATAATGGGAGGGGGGGGGGCAGTGGAGGGCAGTATTGGTGGACAGCATGATTGGAGGTGGGCAGTGGAGGTCAGTATGAGGGGACAGCATGACCGGAGGGGGACAGTATAGGAGGGAGCAGAGTGACAGAGTCTGTGGCTTACCAGGATCGGCCTCGGGGCAGGGAGCATTTCTTCTACGTTATGGCGTCAGGAACAGCCTTGAGGCAGCAAGCTGGAGCCAGAGTCAGGGGGCAGAACTGAAGCTGGAGCTGGAGTCAGGGGGCTGAGCTGGCGGTCCTAGGTACAGATGACTGCTTGCCTCTTGACTCTACACTGTGGATGCAGCTAGCACTAGGCTGAATAGAAGGGCCAGCGGAGCAGCATATAGGAGAACTGCTCCTGCAGCCGCTTAAAACCCTGTAGGAGCCAGGAGGAGAATAGAAGATATCGGTTTTCCTATATGCCACTCCGCCAGCCCTCCTATCCAGCTAGCTGCATCCACAGTGTAGAGTCAAGAGGCAAGCAGTCATCTGTACCTAGGACCGCCAGCTCCGCCCGCTGACTCCAGCTCCGCCCGCTGACTCCAGCTCTGGCTCACACAATTGTAGACAAACCTGACAGGGGAGCCGCATGGGCCCCCTGCAGCCTGGGACCGGGTCGCGATTGCGACTCTTGCGCCCCCTATAGTTATGCCCCTGACCTTGAGGATTTTATTTATTATAAGGTTATTATCACACCTATTATTTAATACATAGTATATAATAAATACGTATTTAATAACCTTTAATAACAATAAGTTATTTTGTTTGTAAGAAAGGCCTAGGGTTACCTCTAAATCCATACCAAATCTTTATGCTTGATCGGACTCCGGTTTGGATTTGGAGGGGGGCCTCAGGCAAAAAAAAATGATATGGGTGTCCCCCCAAAATCCATGCTAGACCTTTGTCCTAGATAGAGGTTTGGTATGAATTTTTAGGGAGAACCTACACTCATTCACAAAATAAAAAAGTAAATCAACACACAAAGTAAAAATAAATAAATAAAAAAAAATAAACAATGTCCCGCAATGTAAATACAATGTTAACCAGATGCCGACCACCGCACGCCGATGTACATTGGCAGAATGGCACAGGCAGGCATAACGTTCTGAGGGGGAGGCCATCGATTCATGGCCACCCCCTCACGATCGCTCCTGACAAATGGAATGCTTCCTCTGCTTCTGTAATGTAAACAGAAGCAGAGGAAGTGATGTCATCTCTCCTCGTGTCGGTCTTTTCGTTCCGGCACCGAGAAGAGAAGACATCAAGTAAGTGTGCACCAACACTACACATACAGTAGAACATGCAGGCACACAAATCACCCCCCAATCACCCCCCAGTCACCCCCGATCACCCCCCCTGCACCCCCTGTCACAGTGACACCAATAGCAGTTTTTATTTTTTTACTGATTACTGCATTGGTGTCATTTGTGACTGTTATAAGTGTTAGGGCAGTTAGTGGTAGGCCCCTTTAGGTCTAGTGTACCCCCCTAACCCCCCTAATAAAGGTTTAATCCCTTGATCACCCTCCATCGCCAGTGTCACTAAGCGATCTTTTTTCTGATCGCCGTATTAGTGTCACAGGTGACGCTAGTTAGCCAGATAAGTATTTAGGTTCACTGTCAGCTATTTATAGCATCAGGTACCCCCATATACTACCTAATAAAGGTTTTAACCCCCTGATTGCCCCCTAGTTAACCCTTTCACCAGTGATCACCGTATAACTGTTACGGGTGACGCTGGTTAGTTAGTTTGTTTTTTATAGTGTCAGGGCACCCGCCGTTTATTACCTAATAAAGGTTTAACCCCCTGATCGCCCGGCGATGATATAAGTTAGGTTTTAGCGTCAGATTAGTGCCAGTACTGCTAACACCCAAGCACGATACACCTCCCTTAGTGGTATAGTGTCTGAAAGGATCGATATCTGATCAGATCTATACTAGCGTCCCTAGCAGTTTAGGGTCCCCAAAAATGCAGTGTTAGCGGGATCAGCCCAGATACCTGATATCTAGCACCTGTGTTTTGCCCCTCCACCCAGCCCAGCCCACCCAAGTGCAGTATCGATCAATCACTGTCACTTACAAAACACTAAACACACATAACTGCAGCGTTTGCAGAGTCAGGCCTGATCCCTGCGATTGCTAACAGTTTTTTTGGTAGCGTTTGTTACATTTGCTAACAGTCTAGGGGATTTTTTACCTGTGAGTCTCACTACTGTACCAGTAAATTTAGAGCCCAAAATGGCAAATCGAAGGTACAGTAGTGAAGAAGTCTACACGTTTCTGAGCATGACAGATAGTGAAGAGGAAGTCACTCATCTGTCAGATTCAGGCTCAGAATACGATCCTGTAGACAGCAGCGGCTCCATGACAGATAGCTCTGACGATGGAGTCAGGCCAAGGTCAGGCGTACCAGACCCCGATCTTCTTCTGCTGTTGAGGTGCAGGAACCGCAGGGCTCTCGTATGGAGCAGAGAAGTACTAGCGCCGCTATTCCTTCTGGTGACCTGGCAAGCACCAGTGGCCTAGTACACCCTGGTCATACATCCAGCACTGCAGTAACACTTTGTGATGTGGCGAGTCCCATAAGTGCAGTTCAAGCTGGCGAGGTGGCAAGCACAAGTAGTGTCCCGCTGCCACCAAGAAGAAGACAAACACAGGCCCGTCGTGCCCATAGTTTCCTTCCTGCAGAATTTGCCAATCCTAATAGGGAACCCACCACCCACCACTGATTTTACGTTACTGGATTTTTATTTGCTGTTTTTCATCGACGATCTCTATAGATCTATTGTGGACCAAAGTAATTTGTATGCTGGTCAATTCATTGCCGCTAATCCCCAGTCCTCCCTTGCCAGAGATTGGAAACCAATGATGGTTTCTGAATTTAAGACCTTTCTGGGCCTAAACCTTGACATGGGCATAGTTAAAATGAGTATGTTGCGGTCATATTGGTCCACTGACCCAATTTACCATATGCCCGTGTTCTCTGCTTCCATGGCCAGGGCACGATATGAGCAGATCTTGCGGTTCATGCACTTCAATGACAATGAACTCGTCCTTGTGGAGACCCTGGATAGGATCGGCTCTACAAAATTCGCCCCCTCGTAAACCACTTCAACCAACATTTTCCAGACTTGTTTACTCCCCATCAAGTTGTCTGCGTTGATGAGTCCCTGATTAAGTTTTCTGGCCGCTTGTTATTCAAACAGTATCTTCCCAACAAGCGTGCCAGATACGGGGTCAAGATGTATAAGCTCTGTGACAGGGCCACAGGCTATACATGTAGTTTTATGGTTTAAGAAGGTAGAGATAGGCACGTAGAGCCAACCAACTTCCCTGACTACATAGGAAGCACTGGCAAGATTGTGTGGGACTTGGTGTCACCCTTATTCGGAAAGGGGTACCACTTGTACGTGGACAATTATTACAGGAGCGTGCCACTTTTTAGTCACTTGTTTGATCTTCAGATTGGAGCATGTGGCACCGTGCGATCTAATCGTCGAGGCTTTCCCCAGCGGCTTGTAAATTCCTGTCTTAAGCTGGGGGAGAGAGCCTGCTTGAAGTGTAATAACTTGCTCGCTATGAAGTGGAGGGACAATAAGAATGTTTTCGTTCTTACCTCCCTTCATGCAGACACGACGGTCCAAATTACTACGGCGACTGGTGTTGTGGAGAAACCCCTCTGTGTCCACGAATATAACCAAAATATGGGAGGGGTGGATCTCAACGACCAGTTGTTGGCGCCGTACCTAGTTGCCCGTAAGGCCAGACGCTGGTATAAAAAAGTGTCTGTTTATTTATTTCAATTGGCTTTGCTGAATGCTCATGTGCTATACAGAGCTGCAGGACGGACTGGATCCTTTCTTAAATTCCAGGAAGAGATCGTCAGAGTCCTTCTGTTTCCAGACGGTGCTCCACCTCACCTTCCTAATCCAAATGCAGTAAGCCGGCTGCATGAGAGGCATTTTCCGTATGTCCTCCCGAGTACCCCTACCCAACGAGCCCCCCAAAGCACATTTGGTGTCTGTAGAAAGCACGGATATAGGCGTGACACCCGCTATTTATGTCCCTCCTGTCCTGACAATCCTGAGTTTTAACATAGGGTACAGCATTGCACAGACTAGGCACACTTTCACAGGGTCTCCCAAGATGCCATCGCATTTTGAGAGACCCAAACCGGGAACCGAATCATTACAGTTACAGTTACAAATAAAAGTGTAAAAAAAAAAAGTAAAAAATACAAAAAACACAAAAAAATATATAAAATAAAAAAACAAAAATAGTTGTCGTTTTATTGTTCTGCTCTTTTTTACTGTATTCTATTCTGCAATGTTTTATTGTTGTTATGTTTTATCATGTTTGCTTTTCAGGTATGTAATTTTTTTATACTTTACTGTTTACTGTGTTTTCTTGTTAACCATTTTTTTTTTGTTTTCAGGTACGCCATTTAGCTGCAGCGTGGATTTATTTATTTATTTAGCAACAGCGTTTGCTCCCACGATACATAAAGCCGTGACTCCAGCGCTGTCAAAGGTGATTTCACCACAGTTAAAAATGAAACGGTGCATGTATGCCCATCATTAGAAGTGGGTGGATGAAGGGAGGTATTCTAATGGTGGACATACCCACCGATCAATCTCTTTTTTTTGTTCAGCCCATAAGCTGCGTGAAAAAAAAGATTACAATATATGCCCAACAAGGACCAGCAACATACTGGTATGTTGCTGGATTTTGAGTGGTTATACCAGAATGATGCCTGTGGGTTTAGGTATCATCTTGGTATCATTCTTTTCAGCCAGCAGTCGGCTATCATGTAAAAGCAATCCTAGTGGCTAATTAGCCTCTAGACTGTTTTTACAAGCAGTGGGAGGGAATGTCCCCCCCCCCACCATCTTCTATGGTTTTCTCTGGCTCTCCTGTCACAACAGGGAATCTGAGAATGCAGCTGGGGGTTCCCCCCAGCTGACCATAGAGCTGATCAGAGACCAGAATGGCTCCAATCATCTCTATGGCCTAAGAAACCAGAAGCTATGAGCATTTCATGACTTAGATTTCGCCGGATGTAAACAGCGTCATTGGGAAATTGGGAAAGCATTTTATCACACAGATCTTGGTGTGGTCAGATACTTTAAAGGCAGAGGAGAGATCTAGGGTCTAATAGACCCCATTTTTTTCAAAAAAGAGTACCTGTCACTACCTATTGCTATCATAGGGGATATTTACATTCCCTGAGATAACAATAAAAATGATAAAAAAAATATATAAATAAAAGGAACAGCTTAAAATTTAAAATAAAAAAAGCTAAATAAATAATTTAAAAAAACAAAAGCACCCCTGCCCCCCCCTGCTCTCGCGCAAAGGCGAACGCAAGCGTCGGTCTGGCGTCATATGTAAACAGCAATTGCACCATGCATGTGAGATATCACCGCCAAGGTCAGATCGAGGGCAGTAATTTTAGCAGTAGACCTCCTCCATAAATCTAAAGTGGTAACCTGTAAAGGCATTTAAATGCTTTTAAAAATGTATGTAGTTTGTCGCCGCTGCACGTTTGTGCGCAATTTTAAAGCATGTCGTGTTTGGTATCCATGTACTCGGCCTAAGATCATCTTTTTTATTTCATCAAACATTTGGGCAATATAGTGTGTATTAGTGCATTAAAATTAAAAAAGTGTGTTTTTTTTTTTTTTAAAAAAGCGTTTGAAAAATTGCTGCGCAAATACTGTGTGAAAAAAAATGAAACACCCACCATTTTAATCTGTGGGTCCTTTGATTTAATAAAATATATAATGTTTGGGGGTTCAAAGTAATTTTCTTGCAAAAAAAAAAATATTTTTTCATGTAAACAAAAAGTGTCAGAAAGGGCTTTGTCTTCAAGTGGTTAGAAGAGTGGGTGATGTGTGACATAAGCTTCTGAATGTTGTGCATAAAATGCCAAGACAGTTCACCCCCCCCAATGACCCCATTTTTGAAAGTAGACACCCCAAGCTATTTGCTGAGAGGCATGTTGAGTCCATGGAATATTTTATATTGTGACACAAGTTGCGAGAAAAAGACATTTTTTTTTTGCACAAAGTTGTCACTAAATGATATATTGCTCAAACATGCTATGGGCATTTGTGAAATTACACCCCAAAATACATTCTGTTGCTTCTCATGAGTATGGGGATACCACATGTGTGAGATTTTTTGGGAGCCTGGCCACGTACGGGACCCCAAAAACCAATCACCGCCTTCAGGCTTCCTAAGGGTGTACATTTTTTATTTCACTCCTCACTGCCTATCACAGCTTCGGAGGCCATGGAATGCCCATATGGCACAAAACCCCCCAAATGACCCCATTTTGGAAAGTAGACACCCCAATCTATTTGCTGAGAGGTATGGGGAGTATTTTGCAGATCTCGCTTTTTGTCACAAAGTTTTGAAAATTAAAAAAAGGAAAAGAAAATACATTTTTTCTTTTTTCTTCATTTTCAAAAACAAATGAGAACTGCAAAATACTCACCTTAGTGACAACTTTGTGCAAAAAAAAAAAAAGTTTGTAATTTTCCCGCAACTTGTGGCAAAATATAAAATATTCCATGGACTCAACATGCCTTTCAGCTAATAACTTGGGGTGTCTACTTTCCAAAATAGGGTCATTTGGGGGGATTGTGCCATCTTGGTATTTTATGGCCTTCAAAACTGTGATAGGTAGTGAGGAGTGAAATCAAAAATTTACGCCCTTAGAAATCCTGAAGGCGGTGATTGATTTTCGGGGCCCCGTACGCGGCTAGGCTCCCAAAAAGTCTCACAAATGTGGTATCCCCGTACTCGGGAGAAGCAGCAGAATTTATTTTGGGGTGTACTTCCACATATGCCCATGGCATGTGTGAGCAATATATCATTTAGTGACAACTTTGTGCAAAAAAAGTTTGTAATTTTCCCGCAACTTGTGGCAAAATATAAAATATGCCATGGACTCAACATGCCTCTCAGCAAATAGCTTGGGGTGTCTACTTAAAAAATGGGGTAATTTGGCTGGGTTTTGTGTCATCTTGGCATTTTATGGCCTTCAAAACTGTGATAGGTAGTGAGGTGTGAAATCAAAAATTTACGCCCTTAGAAATCCTGAAGGCGGTGCTCGGTTTTCAGGGCCCCGTACACGGCTAGGCTCCCAAAAAGTCCAACACATCTGGTATCCCCATACTCAGGAGAAGCAGCAAAATGTATTTTGGGGTGCAATTCCACATATAACTTAGTAATATATCATTTATTGACAACTTTTTGTAAAAAAATTTTTTTTTTCGTCATTATTCAATCACTTGGGACAAAAAAATAAAATATTCAATGGGCTCAACATGCCTCTTAGCAATTTCCTTAGGGTGACTACTTTCGAAAATGGGGTCATTTGGGGGGGGGGGTTGTACTGCCCTGCCATTTTAGTACCTCAAGAAATGAGATAGGCAGTCATAAACTAAAAGCCGCGTAATTTCCAGAAAATGTACCCTAGTTTGTAGACGCTATAACTTTTGCGCAAACCAATAAATATACGCTTATTGACATTTATTTTACCAAAGACATGTGGCTGAACACATTTTTCAAAATTTTCGGTCTTTTTCTGTTTATATCGCAAAAAATAAAAATCGCAGAGGCAATCAAATACCATCAAAAGAAAGCTCCATTTGTGGGAAAAAAGGACGCAAATTTTGTGTGAGTAAAACATTTCATGACCGCGCAATTACCAGTTAAAGCAGCCCAGTGCCAAATTGTAAAAAGTCCTCTGGTCTTTGGCCAGCCAAATGGTCCAGGGCTGAAGTGGTTAATCACGTCATGCAATAATGTAGGGTCTGCCCTGGTGTTTGGTGGGAGTACATTTCGGCATATGGACCATCATTTTTTTTTTTTACCTACTTTGCCATATACTAATATCTTGCTTGTCACCCTTGGGTGATGATTTAGGAAGGGGGGCAACCTCTTTGGCATGTAACTACATAAATCTGGTTTAGTTTATATTCAAGGCAACCCACCAAGAGGCTCCTTTTTTACTACCACAAACATTGTTGCTTTCTCTCCTCTCTTGGGCGGTTCTGGGAATTCCCTTATTGGATACAGCGCTAAACATATGGTGTTAAATACACACTGATCTGGACTCCTGATGAAGCAATTGAACTATGAAACGCGTTGAGACCTTTGAATACTTTCCTGCGTTTTTGGCCATATTTTGTTTCACTGTGATATATACAGTCGTTTAACATTTATATATATGGTTTATTGGACTAAGCAGTAACATCATTCTTTCAGGGAAAACCATCTAATTGCTATATGTTTGTACATCTTGCTTTCATACAACTTTTTCATTGTTCATGATATGAAATAGAATTCTTGTGCTTTTAAGGTTTTGTATCCCCCTTCTTTCTGGGGTTATATTTGGCACCTTAACCCCTTCATGTCTAAGGGTAAAACAAATCTAAATGCCTAAGCACAATTTTGTAATTTTGACACGTGTTAGTAAAACTGTACATACAGTAACATCACAACTACTTTGGGCATCCAGGTGGATAATGCCTTGTTTTTTTCAGGACAAATTGGGCTTTCATTTGGTAGTACTTTTTTTTTTTTTTTTAATTTAGCTTTACATTTCTTGTTACTACCATAACCTACCACTAAAGAACAACATAAAATAAATTCTAATGCTCATGACAATCACAACAATACCACATATGTGTATGTTATTTGTTGTTTGTATCCATACCCATGCGCATTCTGCTTTTTTTTTGTTCTACCTAAAAAACACTGACACTAACCGACACTGATACTAATGTAGCACCCTCTAGTGTGCTAGAAGTGTAGTGATTAGGTTTTTTTGTTTGGATAGGCAAATTTACAAGCTTGGCTGGCAGCCAAGTCTGTCTATTTTTTTGATCTGGGTTGGAAGTGATTCAGGTAGGAGCTGGGTGACTCATAGGCAGCATCACTAAGACCTCCCACTTCTTTCCAGGACATTCTGGAAAGGAAGGAGGAGAGGGGAGGTGGGGCTGCCTGGGGTGTTATAAGGATACCTGACCAATCCCCAATCTGGATTGTCAGGGGGCAGTCCTCCTTAAATACTCAAGTTCAGCCCAGCTGGGGAGAGGTAGTTTGGGTGGAAGCTGGAGATGGAGTGCTAGGTTGTTTTGGCATGTCAGGGAAATGGCCAAAGAACTGGCAATCTTACCAACACCCATCATGGCTGCATCAGGCGCGCTCCCATGCGTATTGGCGAACGCAGATGCTGCCCGAACGAGTATATGCAGATGAGCGATGACTCTAACGGGCGTACGCTGATACCCGACAAAGCTAACGGGCATATGCAGATACACGATGGCGCCTCCTGCCCTCTATAAACCTGCTGCTAAGATCTCTGAGTTGCTGGTTTATCGTCAGCTCCCCCGTGTTCCTTGTGCTCCTGTATTCTGATCTTGGACTTCCCGTTACCGTCCCAGCTTCCAATCTCTGCTGATCCTGCCTTCCCGGTTTGACCCCTGGCTTGTATCCTGACCTGCTTTTGCCTGCTCCACTACTTGATCCCGGCTTGGCTCACTGACTCTGCTTCTGCCTCTCCTACCAATTGTAGACCCTGGCTGGTTCCAGTATTACTGCCTGAATCCCGAACCTGGTGGCTCTAAGAATACTTGCTTAGAGCCACCCGGAAACAATACTTAAGAATTCTGCAATGAATTATCAGATTACTTCATCGTCAAAATCGACAACATCCGGAAATCAATTCATCAGAAAAGAACAACCAACCTCACTCAACCAAAGCAAAAAGAGGATATTAACACGAACATCACACAACCACCGAATTTTTCTTTGTCTCCTATCACCACTGACACAACTATAAACATCATCAGAAGCCTTCGCGACAGCACATCCCCAAACGACATCATTCCCACAAAACTCCTTAAAGAATGTTCCGACATCCTGGCCCCTACTCTTACACACCTCATAAATCAATCATTCAAAGAAGGGACTGTACCAACCTCTCTCAAGCAAGGCATCGTCAAACCTCTGCTGAAGAAACCCAATCTTGACCCTAATGACCCTAACTGCCACAGACCGATAACAAGCCTCAACACCATCTCCAAGATTATGGAGAAAGCAGTAGTACAGCAGCTACAATGCCACCTGGACACACACCAACTCCTGGACCCTCTGCAATCAGGCTTCCGCCCGGGCCATAGCACAGAAACAGCACTCCTCAAATTATGGGACGACGCCCTTGAAGCAGCAGATGACGGAGAATCCAGTCTCCTGGTACTGTTGGACCTCAGCGCAGCATTTGATACAGTGGACCACAATACTTTACTTGTCCGCCTCTCAGAGTGGCAGGAGCCACAGGTCCGGCTCTAAAATGGTTTGCATCCTTCCTAGAGAATCGCTATCAGATAGTGAAGCTAGGAACATTCACCTCGGAAACCCGGGCAATCTCCTGCAGAGTTCCTCAGGGCTCACCCCTGTCACCAGTACTATTCAACATATACATCCGCCCACTTCTCAATATCATCAGGAAAGCCGATCTCTGCTTCCACTCATATGCTGACGACACCCAACTCTACTTTTGCATCACCGAACAAAAAAACCATCATCAACAATTAGAAGAATGCCTCAGTTCAATTGATGACTAGATGACCTTCAGCTTCCTCAAACTTAACGGCGCAAAAACAGAACTTCTTCTCCTACATGCCAACAAAAATTCCAAAATTAAGACCCCGTGGACACCTCCCACCATCCTAGGACAGACCATCACTCCAAGCCTCAAAGCCAAGAGTCTCGGAGTCATCTTTGACTCAGGAATGACAATGGATGCACAAATAGGATCAGTGGTGAGCGGTTCCCACCATCTCCTCCGCCTCCTACGTAGACTCATCCCCTTCATCCCAGAAGAAGACAAAGCGGCAGTTGTGGGAACAATCATCAATTCCCGACTCGACTACACAAATTCGCTATACTTAGGACTACCCCAATATCAGCTTGCGTGCTTACAAATCATTCAAAACACTGCGGCAAGACTGTTAACAGGAAGAAAACCCTGGGAATCTATTTCACCATCCCTAAAGTGCCTACACTGGCTAACCTTAAAGAATCTGATCAAATTCAAGACCCTCTGCCTCACCCACAAATGCATACAAGGAAACGCTCCGCTATATCTTCAGGAGAAAATAAAACACTATACACCCAATCGCAGCCTTCGATCAGCTAACCAAAACCTCCTCATCATGCCCAAATATCGCTACAAAGCAAAGGGAGAACGAAGATTCGCAGTCCAAGGACCTCGACTATGGAACGCTCTTCCGACCCACATCCGCATGGAAGAAAACCATCAGGCCTTCAGGAAAAAACTAAAGACCTTCCTTTTCTAAGAGCTGGCAACAGAGAACGCATTTCTAGCGCCTTGAGGCGATTCAGTTCGCATTTGCAGCGCTCTACAAATCCTTCATTCATTCCTTCTGGATCACCCAACCACCTGCCGCTGCTGGCTCTCCACAAGCACGCCTGCCATACAGAGCATCTTGCTTGTTCCAGTCACCCCACAACAATCAAGCCTTCAACCACGGCCACTGGCATACCGTGCTTCTCTGAGTACTGCATTCCCTGTTTCAACTTCATGGTTGCACTGCACTCAGCCACAAGGGGAGCCCTCTCAGCACCTTGGCCTCCAACCGGCCTCCTGACATGACCTTTGAGGGAGCTCCCCATTCTGGGGGCGTGACCTTGGGCCTGGGCTTGGGTTTGGATGGGACCCTTCTCAAGACACATGGAGGTGTCCTGGACAGGTAGCACAGGAGCAAGGAGAGAACAGAGGAGAAGCACTGCCAGGCAAAGTCTCCAGAAGTTGCTACAGGTTGCACCCAGGAGGGCTGGTGGGTGACACTTAGTCAGGAGGACCGGGAGGCATGCCTGAGATAACTGGGAGATTGCAGTCTGGGATGGGTGCAGAGCCAGTGGAGTGGACTGTGATGTCACATGGACAGTCAGGAAAGGCAGCTGCAGCCATGAGGGCTGTCAGGGCCTGAAGATGTGGTACTGGGCTCAGTAGCCACATGAACAGCTAGAATTGGGACTACCTACCTTTTGCTACACCATAGCTGACTGTAAAGGGCATCTGCTTTGGCCTATCTTTCAGTGCTAGCTGGTCCTGAAGAGTAGGGATGAGCCGAACACCCCCCCAGTTCGGTTCGCACCAGAACCTGCGAACGGACCGAAAGTTTGCGCAAACTTTAGAACTCCATTAAAGTCTCTGGGACTCGAACGATCAAAATCAAAAGTGCTAATTTTAAAGGCTAATATGCATGGTATTGTCCTAAAAAGGGTTTGGGGACCCGGGTCCTGCCAAGAGGACATGTATCAATGGAAAAAAAAGTTTTAAAAACGGCAGTTTTTTTGGGAGCAGTGATTTTAATGATGCTTAAAGTGAAGAAAAAAAAAAGGAAAATATTCCTTTAAATATCGTACCTGGGGGGTGTCTATAGTATGCCTCTGAAGTGTCGCGTGTTTCCCATACTTAGAACAGTCCCTGCACAAAATGTCATTTTTAAAGGAATAAAAGTAATTTAAAACTGCTTGAGGCTTTAATGTAATGTAGGGTGCCGGCAATATGGATGAAAATCAGTGAGACAAACTGGGCATGGGTCCCAGTCCATTACCAAGTCCTTTGGGTCTTGTATGGATATTAAGGGGAACCCCACACCCAAATTAAAAAAATAGGAAAGATGTGGGGCCCCCAGGCCCTATATACTCTGAACAGCAGTATACAGGCAGTGCAAACAAGACAGGGACTGTAGGTTTGTTGTTAAGTAGAATCTGTTTGTAATTTTGAACTGGTACATTTTTAAAGTGTAGCTCCAGCCAAAAAATCAATTTTTAAGCTTTTTAGAAAACATAGAGAAGGGTTATCACCCCTGTAACATTTGTTTTGCGGTCTGTGCACCTCTTCAGAAGATTTTACCTCACTTTCTGTGCCAATGACAAATGTTTTTTGAAAATTTGGGGTTTTTAGTTAAACAAGGATTGGTGATAAAGCATCAGTGGAGAGGAGACACATTTTTCCCATATTAACTCTTACAGGAGAGAATTTCCCTTCCTAGGGGTAGATTTCATCTCACTTCCTGTTGTCTCTTTCCGTTTGCAAGTAGGAGTCATTTGTAAGTTGGATATTTGAAAGTAGGGACCTGCCCTATATACTCTGCAGAAATTGGGGCCTTAGGTGTTGGTGTTGCCACAACACTGTAAGCCCTCACAGTTACTCTTGGTGGGTGCAGGAATGGACCCTGCTGTGAAATATTAGATCAAGAATTGTAATTACATGCCATTGTTGAACAGGGGCAGAAAAATTGGGCCGTTGGTGGTGGTGGTGCCACAACACTGTAAGTCCTCACAGTTACTCTTGGTGGGCGCTGAAACAGGCCCTACTGTGAAATATTATATTAAGAATTGTAATTACATGCACCTGTGGAACAGGGGCAGAAAAATTGGGCCTTTGGTGGTGGTGGTGGTGGTGTTGCCACAACACTGTAAGCCCTCATAGTTACTTTTGGTGGGCGCAGGAATGGGCCCTGCTCTGAAATATTAGATTAAGAATTGTAATTACATGTCTCTGTTGAACAGGGGCAGAAAAATTGGGCCTTAGGCACTGGTGCCACAACACTGCAACCCCTCACAGATACTCTAGTTGGAACGCAGGAACGAGCCCTGCTGCAAAGTATTGCATAAAAAATTGTAATTACACGCCCCTGTTAAACAGGGGCTGAAAAATTGGGCCTTAGGCACTGGTGCTGGTGCCACAACACTGCAACCCCTCACAGATACTCTAGTTGAGTGCAGCAAGGAACCCTCCTGCAAAATATTGCATCAAGAATTGTAATTACACGCCCCTGTTAAACAGGGGCAGAAAAATTAGGCCTTAGCTACTGGTGGCGGCGCCCAGAACCAAAAATGTTTTTACAAGCTATCAGCATGATCATTGAGGAGGAAGAGGATAATCACTCAGCATAACAGGATAGTCACTCAGCATCAGCATAGGCAGTCTTGAAGGGATCTGACATTTCAAAAAAATTATTCGGTTACATTAGCATCAGGTGCTTGTTAGCTGGTGGTGATCCAAGAATGATTCATTTTTATGAAGGTCAGTCGATCGACCGAGTCGGTGGACAGGCGTACCCTGTGATCGGTTACAAAGCCTCCAGCAGCACTGAATGTGCGTTCCGAAAAAACGCTGGATGCAGGACAGGCCAGTAGCTCAATTGCATACTGTGCAAGCTCTGGCCAGTGATCCATCCTCAAGACCCAGTAACCCAGAGGATTTTCGGTGGGAAAGGTGTCCAAGTTAGATCTTGCCCCTAGGTATTCCTGCACATGTAAAACAGATGCTGGCAATGGTTGCTGGAACCGATCATACCTTGGGGCTGCAGACTAAAAAATTGTCTAAACGCATCGGTCAGACGGCCACCTTCTCCATCGCTCCTTCTTTGACTGACCGAAGCCTCATCAACACATTGTCCAGGAACAGGAGTTTGTAATCTCCCAGTCTCTGGGAACGCATTGCACAGAGCTTTCTGCAAGGCCTCCCGAAAATGTTTCAGCCTCTGCTCCCTCTGCGACGGCAAGATAAGGTCCAAAACCTTACCCTTGTAATGAGGATAAAGGAGGGTTGCCAGCTAGTATTGATCACTCTCCTTGATACCACGAATACGAGGATCCTTTCACAGGCTTTGCAGGATCAGGGAGGCCATGCAGCGTAGGTTTGCTGAGGCATTTGGTCCGGAGTCCACTGGGTCACTAAGGATGACATTATCCGCAGCCACCTCCTCCAAGCCACGAACAAGTCCATGGGTTTTTTGGGACTGTAAATGATCCCTTGAAGACTGCTGCTGATGCTGAGTGCCAGGCTCCACCTCCATGCTGACACAATCCTCCTCCTCCTCCTCTTCCTTTGTGATCGGTGGGCACGCAGGAACACTGTCTGGGTAAAGGGGGCCTTGAGAGCTAAGGAAGTCCTGCCTCTGTTCTGCCTTAAGTGCCCTGTCCATTATTCCACGCAGCATGCCCTGTCCAACAGGTGGACAAGAGGGACAGTGTCACTGATACATGCACTGTCACTGCTCACCATCCTCGTGGCCTCCTCAAATGGTGACAGGACAGTGCATGCATCCCTGATCATGGCCTACTGGCATGGGGAAAAAACAAGCTCCCCTGACCCTGTCCTAGTGCCATAGTTGCACAGGTACTCATTGATGGCCCTCTGCTGCATGTGCAGCTGCTGTAGCATGGCCAATGTTGAGTTCCACCTGGTGAGCATGTCACAGATTAGGCGGTTCTTGGGCAGATTAAATTCCTTTTTGGAGATCAGGAAGCCGAGCACTGGCATTATATGACCGGTGGAAATGCACACAGACTTTCCTGGCCTGCCTCAGGACATCCTGTAAGCCCGGGTACCTGCCCAAGAACTGCTGCACCACCAAGTGAAGGATGTGAGCCAAACAGGGCACATGGGTCAGTTGTCCCTGTCGGAGGGCGGAGAGGAGGTTGGTGCATTGTCGCAAACCACCATTCCTGCCTTAAGCTGGCGTGACGTCAACCACCTCTGAGCTTGCCCCTGCAGAGCTGACAGAATCTCTGCCCCAGTGTGGCTCCTGTCCCCCAAGCACACCAGCTCAAGCACCACATGGCATCTTTTGGCATGCGTACTTGCGTAGCCCCTTGACGCCTACAGAGCGCCGCTGGTTCCGAGGACAAAGCACAGGAAGAGACCATGGAGGAAGAAGAAGAGGAGGGGGTGGAGGAGAGAGGTGTGTCAGAATCACCATCAGTAGCATTTTGGAGGCATGGTGGCGGAATAACCTCCAACACTACTGCACCTTGTCCTGCATCCTTCCCAGCTGCCAGCAGAGTTACCCAATGCTCGGTGAAAGATAGGTAACATCCCTGTCCATGCCTGCTGGACCATGAGTCAGCGGTAATATGCACCTTACCGCTGACCCCCCTGTCAAGAGAGGCCAAGACATTGGCTTCCACTTGCCGGTAGAGAGCCGGAATCGCCTTCTGTGAGAAAAAGTGGTGTTTGGGAACCTGCCACTGAGGAACCGCACATTCCACAAACTCACAGAAGGGGCAGAGTCTACCAACTGAAAAGGCAGCAGTTGAAGTGCTAGCAATTTAGCTAAGCTAGCATTTAACCACTGGGCATGTGGATCGCTGGGAGTGAACTTCTTTCCGGGGTGAAGCAGCTGGGGCAGGGAAATTTGCTTGGTACAATCTGACGTTGGTGTACCAATAGCAGATTGCCCGCAAGTACTTGGCTGTGACACACCTAATTCTACACCTTTATTCCTCTCAGTGCAGGTCTCAGAGAGGGCTGAAGGTATAGTGGGGTTGGAGATCCCAGCTGATGAGGAGCAAGGAGAGGTCCTCTTTGTTCTTTGCTGTAAGTCTTTTAGGTTCGCTTGCCAACGAACTGCATGGCAGGTCAATATATGTCTTGTCAAGCATGTGGTGCCCAAGCAGGTGATGTTTTGGCCATGCGAGATACACTTGAGACATATGTTGCAAATAGCAGCGGTGTGATCTGATGCACTCGTCTCAAAAAAGGCCCACACCAAAGAACTTTTGGAATAACATGCAGAGACAGCAGCGCCCTGCACATGCGGAGCTCTGCGGTGTGATGCAGTTGGTGTGCTGCCCTTAAGCTGGCCCCTGCAGGTTGGTGATGTGCCTCCCCCTCCTCCTCCTCCTCTTCCTCTTCCCCTTCCTCCTCCTCCTCTCTCCTATCAGGCACCCACATGGAGTCAGTGACCTCATCATCCCCTCCCTCCTCATCACTGGAGCAAAGCTGGCAGTATGCTGCAGCTGGGGGAACATAACTGCCAGATTGCTGTCCTTCTTGGGCACCCCCTCTCGCTGGGCTCATGTTACTGCCTTCCTCTAGCTGGGTACCATCATTGGAGCCTTCAAAACGCTGGGCATCCTCCTTGAGCATGTACCCAACACTGTGGTCAAACCGTTCGGGGGCGTGTACTAAACCCCCTGAGCCATAATTGGCCAAAGCCACCCTGGCTTTGGCCAATTATGGCTCTCTGTACAGACGGCGCTGTGATTGGCCAAGCATGCGGGTCATAGTGCATGCTTGGCCAATCATCAGCCAGCAATGCACTGCAATGCCGCAGTGAATTATAGGCCGTAATGCGCCACTCGAATTTGGCGCGAACGGCCCATATCGTTCGCAATTCGACGAATGGTTGAACATGCGATGTTCGAGTTGAACGTGAGTTCGACTAGAAATCGAAACTTATCCCTACTGAAGAGTGAGATCAAAAATTGTGCTGGAAGTAAAGAGGTTGTATATACCAGAGGTGTATATAGTTTGGTCCCATATACCCTTTTTCTGCAATCAATTGGGCATCTCATGAATATCCCATCCCCATCCAAGTTAAATTCCCTCAATAAAAATACAAAACAAAGTTCAAAGACTGGTTTTCTACCTGAAGGTGAATGAGAACTGTGTGCCTGGTTGGGCAGGGTGATGGATGGACCATAATTACCAGCAGCCCCTACGGGGGTACCTCTACATATAGTAGCCAGAAAAACTATGGCGAGTTGAAGCATATGAGTGGGTGGATGTATAGGGCAGTCGATATGTAATAGCATGTGATGTTAGTTGTACAGTATCTATATAGTTGGGATAGGTATACTGTATGCCTTTCTCACACTAGATGTGAATGTTTATAGGACAGGAATATTTTGAGCAAAAAAATAGAAAGATACAAAAGAAAGGGAAGAGTTTTAATGTAGAAGAGCAGTGAATGGGAGGAGTTGAGTAAGAAAGGAGGGGAAAGGAAGCATTAAGATGGAATGACCAGAGTGAGAGTTCATAGAGAACCTGCTCAATTGCAGTTCATATGATTTACTGTAATGTAGGGAGGTGTGAGTCCCAGGATACCAAGACCTTGTTAACCACCTCAATACCGGGCACTTTCACCCCCTCCCTGCCCAGGCCATTTTTCAGCTTTCAGCGCTGTCACACTTTGAATGACAATTGTGCGAACATGCTATACTGTAACTATGTGAAATTTCTATAATTTTCTTTACACAAATAGAGCTTTCTTTTGGTAGCATTTAATCACTGCTTGTTTTTTTATTTTTTGCAAAAAAAAAAATAACAAATTAAAAATTTTGTAAACAAGTAATTTTTCTCCTTCACTGATGTGCGCTGATGAGGGGGCACTGATGGGCACTGATGAAGTGGCACTGATGGGCACTGATAGGCTGCACTGATGGGCACTGATGAGGTGACACTTTTGGGCACTGATGAGAAAATATATGCTTAAAGGTTCCTCTTAGACATGTACATTTGTTTAGTTTAGTTTTGTTTCGATTCGTTGAAAGGAATTCTGATTCTGGACGACCATCCTTGGTTAATTCAGGCAGACCACCGGGATCCTCAGATCTGTGAGAGACCACATGAGACACAGGAAACAAGCTGGAGTGTGTTCAAAAGATCTCCGTCTTTATTAAATACAACAGTTGTATATATACCAGTAAAAATACATGTCTAAGGGTAATTCAAACTTTACACTCAGTACTTTCTTATCAAGAGTTAGGCTACTTGACTAGATAGCAAGAAATAGCTGATGACTTGCTGACACAGATTCGGCTTATCCACAATATCTCATAGGGTGTGGTTCTATGCAAACTTTTAAGCTGATTATGGCAAAATTCACACACACACAAAGTTCACTTCTACTTTATGTAAAATGGAAGAGAATCTAAGATGGAGTCAATTGTTTATACATTCTATTGACTGGCATCAGTAATGGGCGGGCGTGCGAGAGCGGCCATTTAGGGACGACGTCATATGACGTTGTCCCAGAACGAGAGCCGCACCGCCCCCTCCATCATTTGACGGTGGGCGGGCAGCAATCGTTTATTGTTATCAAGAGTATTATGTAGTATCACCATGAGTTGCTCGATGAGTCTTATGTCCCTTACATGTCCTATAGAGTTATCAATGGATGGAGAATACTTATTTTTCCACTTTAGAGCTACTAGACCCCAAGCTGATATCTGAATATGTGTAGTTAATTTTCTTAAGCTGCAGTCAGATAACATTGACTTGGCAATCAAGAAGATGAGTGAGATGGTTTGCAGTAATGTATTTTTCAGTTAGGTTAGCTAGTAGTTGCCGACCATTTGCCAGAAAGTGACTTGAGTGATGCAGGACCAAAATATATGCTCTAAGGTTCCTCTTAGACATGTACATTTGTTTAGTTTCGTTTTGTTTCGATTTGTTATTTACATAAATTTATTTAGTTAAATTAGTTTAATCTGTTTAATTCGTTTTCGGAATTGAATGAATGAATGAATGAATGAATGAATGATTTGTAAAGCGCAGCAAATGCGAACTGAATCGCCTCAAGGCGCTAAGATAACAATCTCTGTTGTCAGCTTGTTAGAAGAGGAAGGTCTTTAGTTTTTTCCTGAAGGCCTGGTGGTTTTCTTCCATGCGGATGTTGGTAGGAAGAGCGTTCCATAGTCGGGGTCCTTGGACTGCGAATCTTCGTTCTCCCTTTGCTTTGTAGCGGTATTTGGGAATGATAAGGAGGTTTTGGTTGGCTGATCGAAGACTGCGATTCGGTGTGTAGTGTTTTATTTTCTCCCGGAGATATAGCGGAGCATTTCCTTGTATACATTTGTGGGTGAGGCAGAGGGTCTTGAATGTGATCCGATTCTTCACGGTTAGCCAGTGTAGGCTCTTTAGGGATGGGGAAATGGATTCCCAGGGTTTTTTTCCTGTTAACAGTCTTGCCGCCGTGTTTTGAATGAGTTGTAAGCACGCAAGCTGATATTGGGGAAGTCCTGTGTAGAGGGAATTTGCGTAGTCGAGTCGGGAATTGATGATTGTTCCCACAACTGCCGCTTTGTCCTCTTCTGGGATGAAGGGGATTAGTCTGCGTAGCTGGCGGAGGAGATAGTGGGATCCGCTCACCACTGATCCTATTTGTGCATCCATTGTCATTCCTGAGTCGAAAATGACTCCGAGGCTCTTGGCTTTGGTGCTTGGAGAGATGGTCTGTCCGAGGATGGTGGGAGGTGTCCACGGAGTCTTTGTTGTGGAATTTTTGTTAGCTTGAAGGAGAAGAAGTTCTGTTTTTGAACCGTTGAGTTTGAGGGAGCTACTTGTCATCCAGTCATCTATTAAAGTGAGGCATTTCTGTAATTGCTGATGAAGGTCTTTTTGCCCATTGATGCGAAGGTAGAGTTGGGTGTCGTCAGCGTATGAGTGGAAGCAGAGATCGGTTTTCCTGATGATGTTGAGAAGTGGGCGGATGTAGATGTTGAATAGTATTGGTGACAAGGGTGAGCCTTGAGGGACTCCACAGGAGACTGCCCAGGTTTCCGAGGTGAAGGTTCCTAGTTTCACTGTCTGGGAGCGATTCTCTAAGAGGGATGTAAACCATTTTAGAGCAGAATCTGTAGCTCCTGCAACTTCAGCGAGGCGGACAAGTAAAATATTGTGGTCCACTGTATCGAATGCTGCGCTGAGGTCTAACAGTACCAGGAGACTCGGTTCTCCGTCATCTGCTGCTTCAAGGGCGTCATCCCATATCTTCAGAAGTGCTGTTTCTGTGCCATGACCTGGGCGAAAGCCTGATTGCAGAGGGTCCAGGAGTTGGTGTGAATCCAGGTGGTGTTGTAGCTGCTGTACTACTGCTTTCTCTAGAATCTTGGAGATGGTGTTGAGGCTGGTTATTGGTCTGCGGCAGTTAGGGTCCTTGGGGTCGAGATTGGGTTTCTTTAGCAGGGGTTTGACGATGCCTTGCTTGAGGGAGGTTGGCACAATCCCTTCTTTGAATGATTGATTTATGAGATGTGTTAGGGTACCGGCCAGAATGTCGGCACATTCTTTAAACAGTTTAGTGGGAATGATGTCGTTCGGTGATGTGCTGTCTCGAAGGCTTCTGATGATGTTTTTAGTCATGTCCGTGGTGATTGGGGACAGAAAGAAATTTGGCGGTTGAGTGAAGTTCGTAACGCTATCCTCATTTTGCTTTGGTTGAGCGAGGTTGGTTGTTATTTTTTGATGGATTGATTTTCGAATGAGGTCGATCTTGTCGATGAAGAAGTCTGATAACTCATTGCAGAATTCTTGAGTATCGTTTGATGGGGGCTCTAAGCAGGTCGGGTTCATTGACTGGGCAACTATTTTGAAAAGTTCACGTGGGCGGTTTAAAGCGGATGAGATGGTGTTTGAGAAATGTTCTTTTTTGGCTTTGAAGATTGCCTTGTGGTATTTCACAGTGTGTGTTTTGTAGTTAGCATGGTTTTCCTTGGTGGGATTTCTTCTCCATGCTCTCTCAGCTCTTCTGCGTTCTTGCTTGAGTAGGGTGAGAGTACCATTAAACCAATTGGAGTTTTTTTTGCGGATAAGAGTTCTGCGTTTTGGTGCCACGGAGTCTGCTGCTTGTAGTAATGTATTGTTTAGGAAGTTGAGTGTTTGTTCGGTTGAGAGATTTGAGTTTAGCAAAAGAATTTTGCTTGATAATGTAGTTTTGAAGAGATCGGAGTGAAGTTTCTTCTGAGATCTATTCCAGTGAGTTGCTGTTGCGTGTTTCTGTTTTTGGAGGATGCCTTTAGTAGTGATTATAAATTTAATAGCATGGTGGTCCGTCCATGGTAGTGGAGTGTTGTCAAGTACTTTGATGTCAATATTCTGTTTGAAGATGAGATCTAAAGTGTGTCCTGACCCATGGGTGGGAGAATTTATCAGTTGTTGAAGGCCAAGTTCTTCCATTTGGCTGACGCAGGCGGTTGCGATGGCGTCTTGGGCAGAATTTGCCCAGAGGTTAAAATCACCAAGTACCAGAAGGTTTTTGGTTTTCAAGGTGTGTATTGAGAAGAATTCAGTGAACGGTGTAAGGAGATTAGTCTTTGGTCCTGGTGGTCTGTAGCATAGTAGTATGTGAACGGTGTCCTGAGGTGTTGTTTGAAGATGCAGTGAGAGTGTTTCCATGAAAGGCACTGGGTTTTGTAAGTTTGGTTTGGTGAACCCAAGATGTGATTTGAAAATCACTGCTAGGCCTCCTCCTTTTTTTCCGATTCTATGCTCGGTTAGGATACTGTAGTTCTCGGGCACCAGTTCAGTTAGGATGGTGTTGCAGTCAGGTGTTAGCCAGCTTTCTGTAATGAAGAGACAATCAATGTTATTCTCGATGATGAAGTCGTAGATTTCCAGCCTGTGCTTGACTGCAGATCTGGTGTTGATCAGGGCGCATGTTAGTTGTTGCGGTTGGGTCGGTGTCTCCCTGCATTTCCTGGTTGATTGAGGGTTGATCCTTAGTAATTGTTCTTTTTTTAATCTCTTTTGAATGGCGGTCGGTAAAGTTACGGCAGTGTTTCTCAGCCTGTGGAGGGTGTCTGCTGTGTATTTGAAGTTGCACATGATGAGGAAGACGGCGTTGCTTGTAGGAGGGTGTTCTGATGGTGGCACTGATGTGGTGGTGATGCGCTTGCAGGTGGATGGAGGGGCCCGATGACTACCACTGCTACTGGAGCGGTGTGGTGACGGGCTGGGGTTGGTGCGGAGGTACTTGAGGAGGTACGGCTAACCTACCCCCTGTCGTTGATCCAGAGGAAGGCGAAAAACCCCTGTCTGCGAGTGCCAATGGTGCAGCAGAGGAAAAAATTCCTTCCTGACCCCCCCGAGGGGCGATCGGGAATCCCTGGATCAACTGCTAACGTACCCCTGTGCTTACCTGAATGGATGGTCCAGCGGATGAAGGGGGGGGGTCTGGTGCTACTTACCGGTAGGTGGTGCGGTGGCTGCGTCTATGATGATTAAAGTTGAGTGGCCTCCGGTGGATAGCCAGAGCCCCTGCGGTGAGGTCCAGTGGTCGCAGGATGGGTGAATTCAGGTGTGGAGTGGCCCGTGCTCTGCAAGACAATAATGGGAGGGGGTGTGGGTGGCTGGCTGCTGGAACTAGGTCGCAGCCGTGGTCTGTCCCACCGAATCTAGCGGCAAGAATGAGGTGGTTAGACTGTGGCTGCGGTGGTGTCCAGGGGGGGAGGAGGGGGGGCACTAAAGGAGGGACCTAGGGTAGCGGGTCAACTCGGGGGGGGATGAGGCTGGATACTACTAGCCACAGGGGTGGGGGTGTCCTGCGATGCTGCACCGGGTCCTCAGTAGCTGCACAGTAGGTCTGAGTGTACCAATATGGCCGCCGGCTGGGCCCGAGCCGCGGCTGGAAGGTGATGGGGGTACCAAGATGGCCGCCGGCTAGGCCCAAGCCGCGGGCTGTCCTGCGATGATGCCCGGACTGTCCAAACAGAAGGTAGCGGGGGATCCGGTGGGGATGATCCAGCAGGGGAAGAGGGGGGGGCGGCCCGCCGATCGGGCGACCGGGCGGTGATAGGAGGAGTGAGGAGTGCTGCCGGCTAGCAGCCGAAGCTAGGCCGGAGCCGCGGAATTTCCTGAGCGGCCGGCCGGCTGACTGCGCAGCGTCCGGTGTGGTGAGTGCGGATAGGGGGGGGAGGGGATCCCGGCCGGACCGTGGAGTGGCCTGGCGGCCGGCCGGCTAGCCTGAGGGGTCCGGGTGACAGTGGTCGGTGCGGACAGGGGGGGGGGGTCTGGTGCAACTGCAGGGGGGGGCTGGCTGGAGCCGCTGAGAGTCCTGGGCGGCTGGCTGTGGCGTGAAGATGAGCGGTGAGTGAGTAGAGGAGCAGATGGGGGGGGGCTAGTGAGGCTAGTGAGGGGGGTCAGGGATGGTCGGGACCCAGGGGTGGGAGGCCAGGTGGCCGAAGCTGCTACGCAAGGCGCTGTAGCAGAGCCGCTGCAACAGAGGTCTGCTCTCCACAGTGTCAGCACTCAGACTGAAGATTATCCGAGAGAAATACAGGAATACAGGACGGGGAACACAGCTCATTTTGTTTATTCGTATTCAAATTGATTAAAACTTTCAGAATTAGAATAGTTTTCGAATTAGAAACGTTTTTGGATTCAAGTAATTTTCAAATTCGAATTTGAAATGTATTTGAATAGTTTTCGAATTCAAATAGTTTTCCATTTTCAAAAGAGAATAAAATTGAATATGAAATATAGGAATAGAATAGAAAAAATATATAATAAAATAGAAAAGAATATAACAGCAAATAAAAAAGAATAGAATATAATGTAATAGAAACAAATAGAATAGCATAGAATAAAAAAGAACAGAATAAAATAGAAAGAATATAACCATCTTCTGAAATTTGAATAGAAAAGAATAGAATAGAAAAGAATACAATTCAAAAAACAATAGAATAAAATAGAAATAATATAACCATTTCCCAAAATTCAAACAGACTCAATTTGAATAGAATTGAAAATAATAGAATAGAACATAACAAAATAGTATAGAAAAAAACTGAATAGAAAGAATATAACCATCTTCCTATTCTAATTTATTATTTTCTATTCTATTCAAATTTGAATTTATTCTATTTGCATTTTGGGAAATGGTTATATTCCATTTTATTATATTCTATTGTTTTTTAATCCTATTCTTTTTCTATTTGTGTAGTCTATTCTATTCTTTTCTATTCAAATTTGAATTTATTCTATTCAAATTTCAGAAGATGGTTATGTTCTTTATATTCTAATCTGTTGTTTTTTTCTATACTATTCTGTTATTTTATTCTTTTTTCTAATCTATTCTTTACCATTCTATTCAAATTCAACTTGATTTTATGTTTTTAATTTTGGAAAATGATTATATTCTTTCTATTCCATTGTTTTTTGAATTATATTCTTTTCTCTTCTATTATAGTCTATTCTATTCTAATTCTTTATGTATTTGAATTCAAATTTATTCTGTTTGAAATTAGAATTTTAGAAGATGGTTATATTCTGTTTTATTCTATTTTTTTTTATTCTATTCATTTATATTCTATTCTATTCTTTTATTTTGTTCTGTTTTACTATATTATATTATTTTCTGTAATATTCTTTTCTATTTGGAGTTCGAAATTCGGAAGATGGTTATATTCTATTTTATTCTATTCTTTTTTTTTATTCTATTGTATTCTTTTATTTTCTATTTTGTTTTGTTTTACTATATTATATTCTTTTATTTTCTGTTATATTCTTTTCTATTCCATTTTTTATTCTATTTAATTCTCTGTGGAAATTGGAAAACTATCTGAATTCAAAAACTATTTGAATACTATTCGAAATTGATTTAAAAATGATTTGAAATGATTCGAATTTGAATTTCGTCTGAATTTTTCTTTTCATTATTTTGGATTAGTTTAAATTCTGTACTATTGTAATTTTGTATACATCCGAATTTCCGAAAAACAAAAATGTTTCTGAATTTCAATTCAAAATGACACAAACTGCTCTAGTTCCTCTGCGTGTTCCAGTCTCTAGTATTAGTCTGAGACATCAGGGTAGACTTTATGAGACGTGTAGTGCTAGTAAAAAAATAAATAAAAATAAAATTATGTTTTCTTTTTTCATGTGGTACAAACCACATACTGTACATTTTATTGCAGGTATGTTAAAAAAAAAAAAAAACATAAAATGATCTTACCTTGAATGATAATATAAAAAAAACATTCTCGTGTCTTTAATTATGGTATATCCTGTTGTGTAGATCACTTTAACTTCTTCAGATCCGCGCTATAGCCAGATTATGTCTACAGCTCTGACCTGCTTTGCTGGGAGTATGTCTATTGACGTCCTCCCGTGCCTGAGTGGTCTGCGCGCCTCCTGCAGGGTGCACGTGGCGCGCTCTGTAATCAGCGAGTCTATGAGACTCGCTGGATCACAGATCAGAGTAAGGGGTCGATCCCGACCCCCTTACCATGTGATCAGCTGTCAGCCAATGACAGCTGATCATGTGCTGTAAACAGAGCCGGTAATCAAAAAGCCGATCACCGGCGGCTGTGGGAGGGACATCAGTCCCGATCACAGAGAGCTGCTGCCAGATCTTCAGTGCCCACCTGTGCCACCTGCCAGTGCCACCTAGCAGTAGACAACAGTGCTGCCTACCAGTGCCACCCATCAGTGCCCACAGTGCCACCTATCAGTGCCCACAATCAGTGCCTCATCGACAGTGCTGCACATCAGTGCCACCTATCAGTGCGCATCAGTGTCACCTACCAGTGCCCATCAGTGTCACCTATCAGTGCCACCTATCAGTGCCATCTGTCAGTGGTACCTATCAGTGCCCATCAATGCCACCCATCAGGGCCCATCAGTGCCATCTTATCAATGGCCATCAGTGCCGCCTTATCTGTGCCCATCAGTACTGCCTTATCTGTCCCCATTAGTGCTGCCTTATCTGTGCCTATTTGTGCCACTTTAACTGTGCCTATCAGTGCCCACCAGTGCCGCCTCATCAGCGCATATCAATGAAGGAGAAAAATTACCTGTTTGCAAAAGTTTATAACAAACTATGAAACATGATTTTTTTTTTTCAAAATGTTCCATCTTTTTTTGTTTAACAAAAAAAAAAAATCCCAGCTGTGATTAAATACCACCAAAAGAAAGCTCTATTTGTGGGAAAAAGAAAGATAAATTGGTCTGGGCAGGAGGGGGGTTTAAATGCCCAGTAAGCAAGTGGTTAAAGGATCATTGTACTTAAATAGACAGGAAGAAATGGGATGCTTGTTAAGTAACTAAGTGGTATCTATTGACATCCAAAAAAGTACCAACATGGATGGATTCTAAACAATAATTATGATTTGACCTTATCAAAAATATGTTTTCTTGTATTTCTCTGAGGTTGTATGATAATAATATAACATTTAGGAAAAAATATACATCCTAACAATCCAGCACTGGAGGTCAGAATGGCGAATACCTCCACAGCCACCATGTGTTTCCCTCTGATGCTCAGATAGGCCGGGATCATGGCAATCCAGACACTGCAGAACACCAGCATGCTGAAGGTGATGTACTTGGCCTCATTAAAACTGTCCGGTAATGTCCTCACCATGAACGCCAGAACAAAACTCACAGCTGCCAGAAACCCCATATAACCCAACATAGAGTAGAACCCGATAACTGACCCTTCATTACACTGAATGAGGATCTTCCCAGGATAGGAGTCCATGTCATACTCTTGGTATGGAGGAGACACAGACAGCCAAATAACACAGATCACAACTTGGATGGAGGAGCAGATTATGACAACAGAATTAGAAGTCTTCTCTCCCACCCACTTCCTCCAGTAGCTGCCGGGTTTGGAGGCTTTGAAGGCAATGCAGACTGTGATAGTCTTGGCCAGAACAGAAGAGACAGCGATGGAGAAGAAGATCCCAAATAAAATTTGTCTCAGCATGCAGGTTATATCCACAGGATGTCCGAGGAACAAGAAGACACAGAGGAAGCTCAGCAAGATGGAGGTCAGGAGGATGAAGCTCACAGTCCGGTTATTGGCTTTCACAATTGGAGTGTCCCGGAATATAATAAACAATGTCAGTATAGAGAGAGTTTCCACAGAACATAATATAGAGATAAAATAAAAAGCTAGAGCTATGATGTTTGTCTCATAGGAGAGATAGTCATATGTTTTGGGAATACAGATGATTTTTCTCTCATCCGGCCACGTGTCAACAGGACATTGGTGGCAGATAGTACTGTCTGTGGGAGAAAAAAGCACAAAGTACAAACTTTCCATTATTAAAGTGAATGAAATCATCAACAACTTAACACATACCAGATACAGCATCTGTTCTTTAATAATTATATCTCATAGAAGAAGTGTTTTTTTAAAAGAGAAGTACGGTGAAAGCTCGTTTGGCTGCACTTCTCCTTTGGATCACAGGAGTACAGTTCGTTTTGCACTCCTGTGACCCGTTTTCAGTAGAGAGCGGGCTGAAGTCCGCTCTCTGCTGACGTCACAAAAGTCGGTCCAGGCTCCATGTCATCACGACCACGGAGTCGGGGTCCGCCAAATCCCTGAGCCGACACCTGGCTCAGGCTCTCAGCGAGTCGCTGAGAGCCTGAGCCAGATGCTCCGCCCCTCCACAGCTCAGCACTCCAATGAGCGAGGAGGAGGCAGAGCAGAGAGCCGCTGAGAGCCTGAGCCGGACGCTCCGCCCCTCTATAGCTCAGCACTCCAGTGAGCAAGGAGGAGGCAGAGCAGAGAGCCACTGACTGACAGTCAACAGCTCTCTGCTCATGGAGCTGTGAGAAACCGTGTGATGTGTTCGATTGCTCGGTTTTCAGTGTAGAGGTGCCAGGGGACAGGTGCAGCATTGGACCACCTAGGTAAGTATGATTAAAAAAAAAAAAAAGAAACCCTTACTTCTCTTTTAAATAATGCTCTATTACCTCTATGATTAAGCGCCTCCATGGTGAAATGTGTTGGAGGAGGAACAGGATCTTTTCAATGGTGTTTTATACAACAAAGTGTTTTCTGTTTAACCACTTAAGCCCCGGAAGATTTGCCCCCTTAATGACTAGGCCATTTTTTTTTGTGATACGGCACTGCGTCACTTTAACTGACAATTGTGCGGCCTTGCAACACTGTACCCAAACAAAATTAATATCCTTGTTCCCCCACAAATAGAGCTTTCTTTTGGTGGTATTTTATCACCTCTGCGTTTTTTATTTTTTGTGCTGTAAACCAAAAAAAGGGACAATTTTGGAAAAAAAAAACAATATTTTGTATTTTTTGCTAGAATAAATATCCAAAAAATAAATAAAAGACTGCGACATTGTGGCGGACAGATCGGGCACTTTTTTTGGGACCACTGACATTTATACAGCTATCAGAGCTTAAACAAAAACACTTATAACTGTATAAATGTCATTGCCAGAGAAGGGGTTAACACTAGGGGGCGATCAAGGGGTTAAATATGTTGCCTAGGGAGTGTTTCTAACTGTGTGGGGATGAGACTGCCTGGGGGAGGAGACGGATCATTGTTCCTAAGCATTAGGAACAACTGATCAGTTTCCTCACCACTGACATAACAGACATCTGTCTATTTACATTGACAGACCTCTATTCTGTCTCTCTCAGAAGCGATTGAGGATGCCCATTGGACATACATCGGTGGCAGTGGGGGTTTTACATAAACTCTTGTCTGCTGTAGCCTCTTAAGAAGACAATCGGGCAGCTGTACAGCCACCTGATTGCTTTCACTGACCCCAGGAAGTGTGCCCTCCATGTGACTGCCTCCTGCCATGTTTTGTAGCCTCTGATTTTCCATCTGCTAACCTGGGACCTGCATGTCAGATACCACCAGTTTAGTGATTGCAATCTAGGGGTTTTGGCCACTGTGGTCAGGAAAGAAACTACTATTTTGGGGTTTTAATTTTTTTTTTTTTTCTTTAAGTGGAGCTCCAGGCTCCTTCAGGGAAAAATAAAAGTCTCCAGTTACAAATATTGTTTTTTATTTTATGTACATAAGTCTATTATTTTGGATTAAACTGTTTTTTTTTTTTTTTTTAATTGGAGCTCCAGGCTCCTTCAGGAAAAAAATAAAAATTAGGACACTTACCTGTCCACAAATCAAGCAGTGTCTTCACCCGTTTTTCAATTTGCTCTCGTGTGCTGCCTCTGCCATCTCTACTAATGTAAACCAGTAATGAAACCTTGCGGCTTCACGGGCGGTTCTCTATTGCGCGCTGCACTTTGTGAATGGCCCGGCAGTGGGGGAAGGAGGAGGGAGGCCGAACTTCCGGGTGACTTTACCTCAGCGAAGTCAGACAGAAATGGGAGTGGCTACCTGTCAAAACCAGGTACCACTGTCGGTGCTGTATGTGAGGACAACAGGATGCAGTGGCTCAATGTTAGCCCAGCAACAAATCAGCTATAAAGCCGACAACAGCTTCCACTTTCAGGCACAGACACAGTGATCTGACCCCCCCTTCACATTATGGAGCGGTATCTCAACAACTCTCGCTCCGGCTCCCCATCTTCTTCAAGTGCTGGGACACATAGTCCCTCAGAATTCAAGATGGCCGTGGACCGCGCTGCAGAGCCTCAGAATATGGACAAGCTTGTGCACTTGGTCTACGAGTGCACGTAGTCTGCAAGTGCACATGGACTGCGAGTGAATGTGGTCTGTGAGTGCACGTGGTCTGCGAGTACCTGTGTATTGTCTTGTTGAGTACCTGTGTATTGTCTTGTTGAGGACCTGTGTATTATCTTGTTAAATACCTGTGTATTGTATTGTTGAGTACTGTATTGTTCAGTATTAGTAGGCTAGTTGTTAGGTAATTTGGACAGGGTATAATCCCCAATCCTCATTAAATCAGTAGGATACGATGTCTGGTGGGTGTGGAGATGTGACTTGTTGTACATCTTGCGGCATGTATGCGTTCGTTGATCATCCGATCAAGGGTGAATACTGCTGTGCAAAATATAAGCACATTGTTTCCGACTTCTCAGTCAGTCACCAGTTCTATAGAAGGGGCGGACTGTACCTAAATGAGGGGGTGTAGATGTGCTGCGAGTGAAGATGGCCAAAAAGTTAGAGGGGTTTTTAAACTAGGTAATGGGGGGAGGGTCCAGAGGTACATATAGTCAGTGTGGAACATATTCCAGAGGGTAGTATTAGGGGCACTAGTGGTAGGTTGACTAAAGCACATAAACCCGAGGTAAGTATAGTAACAAGTCCTATTTTCAATCTCGGAACACTGAGATAGGAGGACAGTATGTGACTGGTCTAAACTACGTGGCATGTTTATCAGTGCCAGGAGCCTGGCGGACAAGATGGGCAAACTGGAGATACTGTTGTATGAGGAGGATTTTGATTTTGTGGGAATTTCAGAGACCTGGTTCAACAGTTCTCATGATTGGCTGGCAACTATTTAAGGGTATTCCCTTTATCACAGGTATAGAGAGGGTAAAAAAGGGGAGGGGTATGCCTATATATCAGGAATAATGTAAAAGTGAATGAGAGAGATGACATCAATAAGGAAGCTAGGGAGGAGGTGGAATCCCTATGGGTAGAGCTTCAAAGGGATACAGCTAAGGGGAAAATAATAATGGGAGTATGCTATGGGCTCCCTAACCTGCGGGAGGAGGGGGAGACAGACCTCCTATCACAATTTGGATTAGCAGCAAGGATGGGAAGTGTCATCATAATGGGGGATTTTAATTATCCAGACATAGACTGGGCGGGGGGCACCATGCATTCTTCTAAGGCTCGCCAGTTCCTAAATGTCTTGCAGGACAATTTCATGGGTCAGATGGTAGATGCACCAACTAGAAACAAAGTGTTACTAGATCTACTGATTACTAACAATACAGACCTGTTCATGGATGTGGAAATATGGGGCAATTCAGGAAACAGCAATCACAGGTCAATTGGCTTCAGTATTAATCACACATATAGGAAACATAAGGGGAATACAAAGACTCTGAATTTCAAAAGAGCCAACTTTCCTAAACTACGAACCTTTCCCACATTACCTCCCTCACCCTCCTGCTTCTCCTAACCTTTGGTGACATATCCCCAATAGGGATGAGCCGAACACCCCCTCGGTTCAGTTCATATCAGAACATGCGAACAGGCAAAAAATTTGTTCAAACACGCGAACACCGTTAAAGTTAATGGGACACAAACATGAATAATCAAAAGTGTTCATTTTAAAGGCTTATATGCCTTTATTATCGTAAAAAAGTGTTTGGGGACCCGGGTCCTGCCCCAGGAGACATGTATCAATGCAAAAAGAAGTTTTAAAAACTGACTTTTTTGGGAGCAGTGATTTTAATAATGCTTAAAGTGAAACAATAAAAGTGTATTATTCCTTTAAATTTTGTACCGGGGGGGGTGTCTATAGTATGCCTGTAAAGGGGCGTGTTTCCTGTGTTTAGAACAGTCTGACAGCAAAATGGCATTTCAAAGGAAAAAAAGTCATTTAAAACTACTCGCGGCTATAATGAATTGTCGGTCCGACAATACACATAAAAGTTCATTGATAAAAACACCCGGTCACCCAGTTACGTGACCCTGCCCCCCTCTGACAACACGGGGAAAGCCTCAGGGAAGTTCAGTGAATTCCTCATGAGTCAGAGGAGGGCGGGGTCACCGGGTGGCCCTGCCCTCCGTTATATAAGAAATGTCAGAAGAAGCGAAGCGAAGAAGCGAAGAGTCACACAGCTGAAGACTCCCACTGAGGCGGATTGTGCGGACAGAGCAGAGAAGAAGTCTGGAGGAAGATGCGGTACGAGAAGAGTGGAGGAAGAAGAAGAAGATGAAGATGGAGGAAGAAGAAGAGCACCGAAAGAACACCAGAAGAAAGAAGATGGAAGAAGAAGCCGAAAGAAGAAAAAATTAATAAAGGACTTGTCAAAAACTGTCTCTTGTTTTTTTTTAACCTTTTTGACACTTTTTTTTGTGAAATGGTAGGGGTACATTTGTACCCCATTACCAATTCACACAGGGGGGGAAATTAATAAAGAACTTGTCAAAAACCATCTCTTGTGTTTAACATTTTTGAAACTTTTTTGTGAAATGGTAGGGGTACAATTGTACCCTATTACCAATTCACACAGGGGGGTCCGGGATCTGGGGGTCCCCTTGTTAAAGGGGGCTTCCAGATTCCGATAAGCCCCCTGCCCGCAGACCCCCACAACCACCAGGCAAGGGTTGTGGGAATGAGGCCCTTCTCCCCATCAACATGGGGACAAGGTGCTTTGGGGGGCTACCTCAAAGCACCCTCCCAATGTTGAGGTCATGTGGCCTGGTACAGGTCAGGAGGGGGGACGCTCTCTCGTCCCCCCCTCTTTTCCTGCAGCCTGCCAGGTTGCGTGCTCAGATAAGGGTCTGGTATAGATTTACCATATGGTTCCCCCTAAAATCAGGTCTGTTATGGATTTTGAGGGGGACCCCCACGCCATTTTTTTTTATTTTGGCGCGGGGTTCCCCTTAATATCAATACCAGACCTGAAGGGCCTGGTATGGAATGTAGGGGGACCCCCACTCATTTCTTTCTTTTTTTTTTTTTTTTTGGTTCAGGGTTCCCCTGTGGGGAAATCCCATGCTGTTTTTATCAATGAACTTTTATGTGTATTGTCGGACCGACAATTCATTATAGCCGCGAGTAGTTTTAAAAGACTTTTTTTCCTTTTGAAAAGTCATTTTGCTGTCAGACTGTTCTAAACACGGGAAACATGCACCCCTTTACAGGCATACTATAGACACCCCCCAGGTAGGAATATTACACTTTTATTGTTTCACTTTAAGCATTATTAAAATCACTGCTCCCAAAAAAAGTCTGTTTTTAAAACTTCTTTTTGCATTGATACATGTCCCTTGGGGCAGGACCCAGGTCCCCAAAAACTTTTTATGACAATACCATGCGTGTAAGCCTTTAAAATTAGCACTTTTGATTTCTCCCATACACTTTTAAAGGGTAGTCCGCGGCTTTCGAATTTGCCGCAAACACCCCAAATTGTTCGCTGTTTGGAACTCATCCCTAATCCCCAAACCCCTGGCCGCCATCATCTGTCTTTGCCCAACGCTCCCATCCCCCTACACCCTCTGGCAGCAGCCGCAACCCACAGAACTTAGTCTCCATTCCTCTTCTTTCCAAAACCAGCCCCTGTTCTCCTATGCCCTTTGGAACGCACGCTCTGCCTATAACAAACTCACCGCCCTCCGCGACCTCTTTATCACAAATTCCTTTAACCACTTCTCACCCGCCCACCATCATATGACGTCCTGGGCTTTGAGCGGGTATATCTGAATGATGCCTGTAGTTACAGACATCATTCAGATATTGCCGGTTTCAGCCGGTGAATCTCTACACCATAGGAATGATCACAGCGGCCGTTCCGCCGCTTGATCGTTCCTATGGGAGGCGAGAGGGGACATCCCCCCTCCTGCCGCCCTCCGGTGCTTGTTCCGACTCACCATTTCGATCGGTGAGGCGGAGAGTGGATCTGCCGGCGCCGGATGTAGATCATAGAGATTTCCGGTGGACCAGATGGTCGCCGGAGTCTCTATGATCATCGGAGGCCGGGCGCGATGTTATGACGTCACGCCCGGCCTCTCCATTACAAAAAAACGGCGCAGCTGGGAAGCAGTGATCATTTTTATTTATTTTTTTTATTTCAGGCTTCCCAGCCTAGTGGTGAGATATGGGGTCTTATTGACCCCATATCTCACTATTAAGAGGACCTGTCATGTTATATTCCTATTACAAGGGATGTTTATATTCCTTGTAATAGGAATAAAAGTGATAATTTTTTTTTTTTTTTAAAGTTTCAAAATAAAAAAAGAAAATATAATTAATAATAGAAAAAAAAATTTAAAGCACCGCTGTCCCTGTGTGATCGCACGCAGAAGCGAACACATACGTAAGTCCCGTCCACATATGAAAATGGTGTTCAAACCATACATGTGAGGTATCGCCGCAAACGTTGGAGCGAGAGCAATCATTTTGTCCCTAGACCTCCTCTAACTCAAAACATGTAACCAGTAAAAAAATTTCAAGCGTCGCCTATGGGGATTTTTAAGTACCGAATATTGGCGCCATTCCACGAGCGTGTGCAATTTTGAAGCGTGACATGTTAGGTATCTATTTACTCTGCGTAACTTCATCTTTCACAATATGCAAAAACATTGGGCTAAATTTACTGTTTTTTTTTTTAAAACACAAAACTGTTTTTTTCCCAAAAAAAACACGTTCGAAAAATTCCTGCGCAAATACTGTGTGAGATAAAAAGTTGCAACAACCGCCATTGTATTCTCTAGGGTCTTTGCTAAAAATATAAATATAAATATATATAATGTTTGGGGGTTCTATGTAATTTTCTAGCAAAAAAATTATGATTTTTACATGTAGGAGAGAAATGCCAGAATATGCCAGAATTGGCCTGATAGGGAAGTGGTTAACCTACTTGCCAGTTGCCATTACTGAAACCTGGCTTCATGAATCGGGTACTTCTTCTCCTGCTTCCCTCTCCCATGGTGGCCTTCTCTTGACTCACTCCCCCAGACCAAGTGGACGGAAGGGAGGTGGAGTGGGAATCCTTCTAGCCCCATGCAGCACCTATCGGGTACTTCACTCACCTCCCTCTCTGACACTCTCCTCTTTTGAGGAACATTACATTTGTCTATTCTCTCCCATTTCTCTAAGAATTGCTGTCATCTACCAGCCCCCTGGACCAGTATCAGCTTTCCTTGATGACTTCTCTGCCTGGCTACCCTACTTTCTCTCTTCTGAAATTCCCACAATTATTCTCGGTGACTTCAACATCCCTGTAACATTAACACTACTATTACTTCTAAACTTCTCAGTCTAACCTCATCTATTGAACTGAAACAATGGATACAGGCTCCTACTCACTCCAACAGCAACACCCTTGACCTTGTCTTCTCCTATCTGTGCACTCCGTGTAACCTTTCCAACAATCCTCTCCCACTCTCAGATCACCACCTTATTAATTTTGCTCTCTCCCTGTCTTCCACCTCCTCTCCCTCCAACAGTTACAGTTACAGTAACAGTTACACGTAGAAACCTTCGCCACCTCAACCCTTCTCTTCTCTACTCTGCTACCGATCACCTCTATGACAAAATCTCACCTCTGTCCTGCCCCAACCTAGCCATTTTCATCTACAACAGCTCACTGTCTTCCTCCCTAGACAAACTTCCCCTCCTCACTACACGCAGAATTAGGTCCTGACTGCTACAACCCTGGCAAACAGACAACACCAGAAGTCTCAAAAAACGTAGCCGTGCTCTTGAGCATCTGTGGCATAAGACTAAGTTCCAGGAAGACTTCACACAATATAAATCTCCCTCCTAAAATACTATTCCTGCCTCCACACTGCCAAACAGACCTACTTTATCACACTCATTAACACCTTCTTATCCAGTCCACGTCAGCTCTTCTCTACCTTCAACACGTTACTCTATCCTCCACTGCCTCCACCCTCTAACTCACTCACTGCCCCAGAGATCACCAATCACTTCAAAAATAATATTGATACAATTCTTGTTCAATATTTTTATTAAAGTTTTTGCAATACAATAGTAACAATGACATTTCAAACATAAAAGGAACTCCTCGTTAGCCAAGATAGCCCAAAGAGGGAAATGCATTAAATTAGACGAGATATCTCTAACAGGGGTAATACAAAATTAATGTACTGGTATGTCTTCATATAGAGTACTGTAATGCTAAATAGATACCCTCCCCAAAAAAATGATAACGTGCAAGGAAGGAACAGAGATCTGAGAGATAACCGAACCACATGCTAGGGAATACAAAAACTCTCAGGGTATAATGTTTCCCAAAAAAGACTGTGTAATGCTAGTACGTGTTAAGTAACTGAAAGTGGGCTCCTTCGGATGTCTATGAGTCACCAGATTGTGGTGGGACAAGGCAATCTGTCCCTCCATGTTTGCTGCTAGGATTGATGGGTTACGCGGGCATTCTGCTGCAAACATTGGTCAGCATGAGAAGAATAGCGACATGGATTCCTCCCTAGGCAAGTCCCTGAGAACATCACCCCACCCCCATGGGTACACACTGTGGAGTGAGAGAGCTCCAGAACCACTCCCGGAAGGAACACCCATCTATCTCCCATCAGCTCCTCCCGAAAGACGCATTTGCCGGGAAGCTCCCCAGGCATTGCAACCCCCGGGAAGGAGCAAACGGGTCCTTTTTCCATGAGTGGATGACCAAATGTGATCAGCTGTTCCCTGTACTGGGTCATCTACCATACATCCAAGGATTATCCATGTGGAGCCTAAGGTATGGTTTCTAACTTGAAAATCCACTATTTGACGATAGATAATGGGAGAGGAAGAAGTGACAGGATAGAAAGAAAGAAATGAGAGAGGGGGGGAAGAGAAGAGGGTGGGATGGGGTGTAGGATAAAGGAGTGTGGTCTTGCCGGACCTTCCTTCACATTAGTAGGTGACCCGGGTAAAGCGGGATTCCGATATATGTGGCCTATGGGTTCCAGATCCCCTCAAAGCGCTGTACCATGTCCCACAGTTTCACCACTGTTTGTTCCTGTGACATGATCCATGAAATTTTTTGTTTGGCGGCCAAAATTGAAACTGTGGATGGCTTTTGCTAATGTGATCTTGGCTCCCAAAAAACATAAAGAAAATGAGTTGTTGTGTGGTCTTAGGCGTGTTGTGCACTCTGCAGTTTAGTAGGATGTATGTGGGATCTTGAGGAACAGCAATCCCAGTGACCTTTCGTAGAAGGTGGAGAAATTTGTTTCAGTAGCTCCATATGCGGGGGCACTCCCACCAAATATGAAGCATCGTGACCACATGTTCGCATCCTCGGTAGCAGAGGGGGGAAGCATCCAGAAATATCTTGGAGAGCCTAGCAAGGACATAGTACCACTGAGTAAAGACCTTAATGTTAGCTTCTATCAAAGCAATGTTTAAGATACCTTTAGATGATCTGCTGAAGGCCTGGAACCACATATCAGGGTCCAACTGGATGTCCAGATCCGACTCCCAGGATCAAGCATATGCCGGGGCATCTGTCTTATCTGCCAGGGAGGCATAAATAATGGGGATCCCGCCTGTTTGGGGTCCTATATTAGAGCACTATTGCTCATACATCGTGGCTTTAGGGATGCTCAGTTTGTCAGTCCAGAGTGTGCGAAGGAAGTGCCTGATCTGTAACAGTCTAAATTTTTCGGAAGCTGGAATTTCTAGTGTACTCAGGCAGTGGCCTAATGAAATGGTGTAAAGAAAGGGCCTATTCTGAAGAGGCCTTTGTTCAGCCACCAGTGAAACGCATGTATATTCATCCCTGGAGGGAAGTCGAGGTTATGAAATAGGTGTGTGAGTGGCTTTAGGCTAGATATCAAGTTCACATTTTTATGTAGCTGATCACAGAGCACTAGGGAGTGTGATAAAGTAGGGGCTAATATGACAGGTCTGTGTTTAGAGGGTCTCCAAGCTAAGAAGCCGAGTGTAAAATGTGGTATTGCCTGCCTCTCGAGGGAAATTCAGTCAGGTCTGCGACTTTTTGCATATATGGCGGAGAACTGAGCCAGCTGTGCTGCCTGATAATAAAGCCATAAGTTCGGTAGGCCTAAGCCGCCCTGAGTCTTAAGTCAGAACAGAACATCCCTTGCAAAGCGATGACCACGGTCTCCCCAGACAAATCTAACAACTCTGGATTGAAAGTTTGACAGGATAGATTTTTTAATTGGGATAGGGAGGGAGCAGAACAAATATAAAAGATGGGGCAAGAGATTCATTTTGACTGCGTTCAGTCTACCTAACCAGAATAGGCCCTCCTTTGACCATTTATGTAGGTCCACCTCTAGTGAGCGGAACATGGGGAGGTAGTTGGCGGCATAAAGGCTGCCAGTGCAGTTAGTCAGTTTTATGCCCAGATAGGGGTTTGCATCTCCCACCCACGTGAAGGAAAAATGTTGTTTGAGTTGGTCGATTAGTGTCATATGGACCAATACGTTGAGGGCTATAGATTTGGACACATTGACCTGAAGTCCCGAAATGGTTCCGAATTCCTGGAGAAGTCAGAATACATTGGGAGTGGAGATTAGAGGTGCTGTCAGGAATAATAACATGTCATCGGCAAAGAGGGCACACTTGTGTTCCTCTAGGCCTCAATGAACCCCTTTGATGTTCTTATTTGCTCTTATGGCTATAGCCAGTGTCTCGATCGCAATTGCGAAAATCAAGGGAGAAAGAGGAAAGCCCTGCCTGGTTCCCCTGTGGCTGTCAAACGACTCGGAGTAGTGGCCCATTAGTCGCATGCGTACGTGTATTATTTTAAGAAACCCGTCACCAAACCCCCAGCGTTCAAGAATATCAAAAAGGTAGGGCCATGACACAGAGTCCAAGGCCTTCTGTAGGTCCAATGACAACAGGTAGCCCTCCTGGGCGAGGCCCCTGTCCCACTGGGACCGCAGAAGGGATATTAGATCAATTGCTCTTTGAACCTGGTCCGGACCCTGTCTCCCCGGGATGAAGCCCACTTGGTCCCTGTGGATGTAACTAGCTATGAAGCTAGACATCCTATTAGCTAGGATTTTTGTCATTATTTTGAGATCGTTATTGATTAACGAGATAGGGTGGTGGTTACCGACCTCACTAGGGTATTTGCCTCGCTTTCCCTCTTAAGTTGAGATGAGAGTTGTAAGAGCCTGCCACGCATCACCGCCTTGTGTGCTGCCCACAGAGAGCCCCCCCCCATGTCATTTTCATCAAAGTACTCAGATAAGGCTGTTTCTAGGAGTTTGCAATGAGCCAGGTTGCTCAAAAGCGTTTCAATGAGATGCCATCTAAAGGGACCTCTCTCACCCGACCCACCACTGAGAGTTAACGTCATTATGGAATGAGCGGACAGGGGCGTGTCGTATATTTTGGAAGATATTACATAGTAACATGGTTACATAGTAGGTGAGGTTGAAAAAAGACACAAGTCCATCAAGTCCAACCTATGTTACCCTCGGGATTACGTGTATTGGGACAAAGATGTGGTCTATCCTAGAAAAAGTATTGTGGGGTGCAAAGTAGTGTGTATAGTCTCTAGTTCGGGGGTTCATTTCCCTCAAGATATCGATCAGGCCAAACGACTGAACGGTCTGAGCTACTCAAAGGCTGTGTTTAGAGGGCCGTTTGGCTCTTGGCTTCAGGGGGTCGGATTTATCTGAGAAGAAATCGAAAGGAGTGTTGGAGTCTTCCCCCCATTACCACTGTGCCCACAAAATGAGGTTTTAAGGTCTTTAGAGTAGTGTCAACGAATAGGTCTTGATGTGTGTTTGGGGTATAATATGAGACAAACGTGTCAGTCTCTCCGTTAATCGTTCCAGTGACCAGGATGTAATGGCCCTCGGGGTCTGTAATGGTTTTAGAGTGGGAAAAGTGAGTTCTGTTTGAGAAGCAAACCGCAACTCCTCTCATTTTATTGTCCGCATTATCTAAGTGAAAATGCGTGAAGTTTTTGTGGAGAAACTTGGGATAGTAGGTAGCAGGGAAATTAGTCTCTTGGAGCAGAGCCACATCTGGTTGCCTGCCAATATTGATACAATTCATAAGGAGATCTCCAACATGCAAAAACCTCCCCCATGCAACACCCCATATCCACAGATACAATCATTACTTCCCTCATTCAACCCTGCTACTATTAATGAGGTTGCTAAACTTTTAACTAACACTTATCTAACCACCTGCCCCCTGGATTCTGCTACCTCGCAAATGCTACGCTCACCCTCTGACTCAATTTTACACTCTCTAACTCACATTTTCAACCTCTCCCTCTCTTGCGGCATCTTCCCAAACTCTCTAAAACATGTGCTAGTCACCCCCATACTTAAAAAGCTCTCACTGGACCCCACCAATCTTAACAACCTACATCCCATCTCCTTACTTGCCTTCTCCGCCAAACTTCTTGAAAGACTGGTCTACAACCGACTGAGCGACCATCTGACCACAAATAAACTTCTTGATCCCCTTCAGTCCAGATTTTGCCCTCAACACTCCACAGAAACTGCTCTCCTTAAACTCTCAAATGACCTACTAATGGCTAAAACCATTGGACACTTTTCTGTACTACTTCTCCTGGATCTCTCTGCTGCCTTTGACACAGTGGACCACCCCTTCTCCTCCATAAACTCCACTCCTTTGGTCTTCTTGACTGTACACTTCACTGGTTCTCATCCCACTGCTCCTTCAGTGTCACTTAAAACTCTACTTCCTCCTCTCCTCTTCCTTTCTCCGTTGGGGTCCTCCAAGGTTCTGTTCTTGGACCTCTCCTTTTCTCAATCTACACTCCCTCCTTGAGTCAGTTGATTGCCTCCCATGGCTTTAAAAATCATCTCTACGCTCATGGCACCCAAATCTATCTCTCCATCCCCCAGCTCTCTTCATCTGTCTCCTCACGCATCACCAATTTACTAGCAGACATATCAGCCTGCATGTCACATCACTTCCTCGAACTCAACCTATCCAAAACCGAACTCATGATATTTCATCTCTCAGGTGCCACTTCCCCTGATACCTCCATCAATATCAAAGGCTCAACTATCAACTTGTCCCCCCACGCCAAGGTCCTAGGTGTAATCCTGGACTCTGAACTAACCTTTCGGCCCCGTATCCTATCGCTATCCAAAATTTGCTGCCTCAACCATTAAACAGGGAGGCAGCTGCCTCCCCGTTCGCACATAGTGTCAGAGGCACAGTGGTGGCAGAGGACTGTGTCTGTGTCCTGACTCCCGAATGAATGGTAGCAAGCAAACATTCATTGATGGGCACTGGTGAGGCTAGATTTGATGGGCACTGGTGAGGCCACATTTGATGGGCGCTAGTGGGCTGCATTTGATGGGCGCTGGTGGGCTGCATTTGATGGACACTTCATTAAAAAGGTGGAGTATACATGGGTGGGGAAAAGAGGGTGGAGTCAGGGATGGAGCAAGGGGGCGGCAAAATGAGGTTTCACCTAGGGTGTCAAAAATCCTTGCACCAGCCCTGTCCAGAGATAAAACGATAATTCTCCCACTCTACAAGACTATGGTGCGGCCTCACCTAGAGTATGCTGTCCAGTTCTGGGCACCAGTCCTCAGGAAGGATGTACTGGAAATGGAGCGAGTACAAAGAAGGGCAACAAAGCTAATAAAGGTTCTGGAGGATATTAGATATGAGGAAAGGTTGCGAGCACTGAACTGAACTGAACTGAATTCTCTCTGGAGATGAGACGCTTGAGAGGGGATATGATTTCAATTTACAAATACCATACTGGTGATTAGGGATGAGCTTCGAGTTCGAGTCGAACTCATGTTCGACTCGAACATTGGCTGTTCGCAAGTTCGCAGAACAGCGAACAATTTGGGGTGTTCGCGGCAAATTCGAATGCCGCAGAACACCCTTTAAAAGTCTATGGGAGAAATCAAAAGTGCTAATTTGAAAGGCTTATATGCAAGTTATTGTCATAAAAAGTGTTTGGGGACCCGGGTCCTGCCCCAGGGGACATGGATCAATGCAAAAAAAAGTTTTAAAAACGGCCGTTTTTTCAGGAGCAGTGATTTTAATAATCCCTTTAAATTTCGTACCTGGGGGGTGTCTATAGTATGCCTGTAAAGGGGCGCATGTTTCCCGTGTTTAGAACAGTCTGACAGCAAAATGACATTTCGAAGGAAAAATTCCATTTAAAACTACTCGCGGCTATTGCATTGCCGAAAATACACATAGAAGTTCATTGATAAAAACGGCATGGGAATTCAACACAGGGGAACCTCGGCCAAAATTAAAAAAAAAAATGACGTGGGGTTCCCCCTAAATACCATACCAGACCCTTCAGGTCTGGTATGGATTTTTTTTTTGTTTTCAAAAAGTTTTTTATTTTGTTTTTAGAAATAACAAAGAAGGTGTAATACATTCAAGACATACAGAGCAATGAGTACAAAAAGTGTAGAGACATGGAATGTAAGCAGAGACTACATATCTGTATAAACTGCTAAATTATATATCTCTATTAGGGCTATCAATATAATCTGAAAGTCTGAAACTCAGTTGAATAGATAAAGTAATACGAATGTACAAATCAAGAAGAAAAAAAACAAAAAGCCCTAGGTCGGAAAATGAAATGTACAGAATATAAAAAAATAAAAAGAAAAAACGAATGTAAGAATGTCAGGTTTGGAGCCTAAATAAGAACCAGGGATTCCAGATGGCATCATATTGAGGGATAGTGTCATGTAAGGTATGAAAGATCTGGTCCGACAACATCATGTGGTCTATTCTTGCAATAACTTGAGAGAGTGGTACTGAAGCTGATTTCCAATTCAGAGCAACAACCCAATGCATGGCAATACAAATAGAGTGAATCAATTTAACCAAAGGTTTGGGGGTGTCTGGGGGGGATTGAAATAAGAGACAATGTTGGAATGAGATATTAAGGGGTTTGCCTGCTAATTTGTCCATTACTTTCAAGATCTCATTCCAAGTGGGGCGAAGTTTTTCGCAATTCCAGAATATATGGAAAAACGAGCCTTGCTGCATACATCCCCTAAAACAGAGGGGGGATGAATGAGGGTAGATCTTGTGTATACGCAACGGGGTGTAGTACCAGCGTGTCAACAGTTTGATCGCCGTTTCACGTACCATGAAGGATTTAGTGCATTTGCGTAGGTTCTGCCAGCCCTTCACCCAATCAATGTCATCTACAGCAAGATCCAAATCAGCTGCCCATTGGGATCTATATTTTAGAGTTGCGACCTCTGAGTTACTATCCAGGGCAACATAAACTAGCAAGATCAGACCTTTTTGGCGGGGTGAGTCATGGCATATGTCCTCATATAGAGTGGTGGAGGTCGCAGAGGGGCCAGTGTAATGCCTTTGGAAAAAGTGACGTATTTGTAGAAAGTGGTAGAATTCAGAGTTTGGGATGTGGTACAAGGATTGCAATTGAGAAAAGGAGATAAATTTTGCGTTTATAAAAAATTTGTCTAAAGTAGTTAATTTTAAGTCAATCCAGAGTTGGAAGGAGGAAGGTCTATCCAAGGCCAATGGGAATCTAGAATCTCCCAGAAATGAGGCATATAGGGGGATTGTTGATATGAGATTGTAAGTTTTTTTATATGAGTCCCAGAGTTGGAGGCCAGCATGCGTAATCAAATTTTTGGTGGCTACTACTGATTTGGTCTGATTGTTGGACCACATAAGGCCCGGGAGATATAGGGGGGCGATAGATTCACTTTCAAATTGCACCCAAGGGACCTTAGAGCTATCAATATTCCATTGTGCTTGTTGTGTGTATCTACTGGCTAAGTAGTAAAGCCATATTTGAGGAACCCCCAAACCACCCCTCTTGGCAGAGCGATACAGGACTTCTCTGGCAAAGCGAGGGGGCTTGTCCCTCCATATAAATCTATTAAACCACACCTGGATAGTGTGGAGGTATGTTTTGGACAATTTAATTGGCAGGGATCTAAAAAGGTAGAGCAGTTTAGGGAGGATAGTCATTTTGAGGGCAGTAATTCTGCCAAGAAATGAAATGTGGAGGTGTGACCATTGTTTGAGGATACTTTTCAATTTAGAGACCATAGGTGGGAAGTTTACTTCAAAGAGTCTGCCGAAGTCATTGGCCAGGTTAATACCCAGGTATAGAAGGTGAGACTCTGCCCAAATAAAGGGGTAGACTGACTGAAGATGATGCAGTTCTCCGGGGGGGTAACCTATGGGGAGGGCGCTTGATTTTGCCATGTTAATGGATAGGCCTGATATCTCTGCAAAACTTGATAGAGTCTGAAATAAGTTAGGCAGAGAAACCAGAGGGTTGGTGAGAAACATTAGAACGTCATCAGCATACATTCCAAATTTGTATGTCGAGTGGCCCTTCACATAACCCGAAATGTCAGGATTTTGTAGTATAGCTATGGCCAAAGGCTCGAGGGCCAACGCAAAAATTAGAGGCGACATCGGGCATCCCTGCCTAGTACCCTTGCCCAGGTCAAAAAAATTAGAGTTACAGCCAGGGAGCCTAATCCGAGTCTTCGGGCTACGATAAAGGGCCAAGAATGCTTGTAGGAAAGCTCCCTGGAATCCCATACGTTGTAGGAGTGTAGTGATATAGGACCAAGAAACACTGTCGAAAGCTTTTTGTATGTCTAAGCTAAGCAAGAGGAGTTTACGTGAGAAAAGGTTGGCATCTTGTATTATATTTGTCGCTAGACGAATATTATCGGTGATAAGTCTATGGGGTATAAATCCAGATTGAAAAGGGGAAATTAAAGTGGGAATAACCCCCGCCAGTCTGTCAGCCATGATCCTGCTAAAAATTTTTAGATCATTATTAATGACCGAGATAGGTCGGTAATTTTGGGGAAGGGTGTGGTTTTTGTGAGGTTTTGGTAACAGGGACATATTGGCAAGTAACATTTCTTCGGGGAAGCTACCCCCTTGTAGGACCCAATTAAATAAATGAACTAACCTAGTGGTAAGGAGGGATGAGAATTTCTTATAATATAAGGAGGAAAATCCGTCAGGGCCTGGAGCTGAGCCTGATTTCAGAGATTTAATTACTTTCAAAACCTCCACCGGAGTGATGGGGGAGTTCAGTATATCAAGTTGTGTAGGTGTAAGATGTGGTAGAGGAATGTTCTGAAACCAGGCCTCATCTGCAGGTGAGGGATTTAGTTGGGAGGGGGATAGGAGGGAGGAATAAAATCGTTCAAAGATATGAAGGACCTCTTGGGGATGAGAAGTAAGATGTCCTGTGGGGGTCATCAATCTATATATGTGAGGCGGACGGGATGAGTGATTTAGCTTTCTGGCGAAGAGGGTAGAGGCGGAGCCCTCATGGAGAAGATATTTCGCTTTGGACCAACGAAGAGACTTTTCCACCCTCTTGGACAAAATGCCGTCTAACTCTAGACGTTTTTGGTCAATCAGCTGTCTTGTGGCGGGTAAGTGTAAGAGGTTGGTATTTTTGTAGATTTTATCTAGGTCTTTGGTAAGGGTTAAGATGTTCTGTTTGTCAATTTTGTTTTGGGTCGAGGCTAAGCTAATTAATTTGCCCCTTAGGACTGCTTTATGCGCTGTCCAGACAGTGGCGGGGGGGGTTTCTGGGATGGCATTGATGTTAAAATATTCTGCAATAGCTTGTGCCACTTCTGCCTCCACCACTGCATCAGAAAGGAGAGCCTCATTTAGGCGCCAGGAGTAAGAGGTAGGAGCAAGCCTGATGTAAGTGGTGGTGAAGGCAGTTGCATGGTGGTCAGACCATGTGCAGGGGTGTATGCTAGACTCTGTAGTGTTAGCCAGAATAATGGGGGTAGAATAGATATAATCCAATCTTGCATAACTTTTATGGGGATGGGAGTAGAATGTGTATTCTTTAGTACCAATGTTGAGAGCTCTCCAGGAGTCTACCAGTTGGTGTTCAAGCAGTCCCCTGGAGAGAGAGCGCGGAAATGATTTGGAGGAGGGGGATAAATTGGATCTGTCAAGGTTAGGATTGGCAACCATGTTAAAATCCCCACCAATTATCATATGTGGTGACTGAAATTGGGAAAGGCGGTCAAAGAAGGAGTGAAAAAAAGAGGCGGGGGAGTCCTGTGGTGCGTAGATGCTAGCGATAGTAAGTTCTCTGTTATGAATCTGACCTTTGATTATGACATACCTACTATCTTTGTCTTTAAATATCTGTTTAACTTCCATTGGGAAGGATCTGTGCAAGAGTATGGCGGCACCTCTACTTTTCGTCTGGTGTAAAGAACAAAAAGATTGAGGAAAACTTCTATGAAGGAATTTAGGATGCGAGGAATGAGCAAAGTGTGTCTCCTGTAAGAGGAGAATTTTTGCATCCAACTGCTTATAAAAGGCAAAGGCCTTCTTCCTTTTAGAAGGGGAGTTAAGACCTTTAACATTGTGTGATATACATTTAATTACCATGGAGAATGTTGTCATACACTATAGTCTGGGGAAAAACAGGAGCCAATAGTGTCCTGAGACAGGCACCTATTTTTCCAAGAGACAAGCCAAGGGCCGACACACTCGAGCACAGGAGGGTAGAGGGTTGTGACATACCAAAAACCATTAAGCCGTAAAGGCCTAGTAGAGCAATAAACCTGCAAATTTTTACAGCATGATATATTCGATGCATACATAGCATAAAGGTGGATCGAAACCTGAGGCTAAAAAGGAGAAAAATAAAAATAAAAGGAAAAGAAGATATGAAAAAAAACCATAAGTCAGATAGCAACACAAAAGTCTTCATAACTAGAATCGGATCAGGTGACTGTAAATAACCTGATAAACGAAATAACAAATACTGAGACTACAAGGTCTCAAACCCAGCTTAGAAAATGTTCTGAACTTTGCAGGTAAAGTGAATACAAAGCCAAAAAACTAAAAGGAGAACATGCCTGTAGTAATGACTCAAACCAAAAATAAAAGAAAAAATAGGTATGAGACTACAGACTGCTGCTGGGTGGGGTGTGCATGTCGCAGCTCCAAGGGACCGACGTCCGGGATCTTGGAATCAGATGGAAGATGCAAGTTGCTGGGGTATCTTGTGGTGGTCATCTGTGCTGAGACGATCAAGGAAAGGGTTCATCAAATCTATCTCCGATGTCGTATCTGATCCTCCATCTGTCTCTCCTGGTTGGGGGGGTCTGCCAGATGGGTGATGGTCTAGGAGTAGAAGGGGGTCGGCGAATGACAGCCGAATCCAAAAGGCCCAATTTTACAAGGATTTCTTGACCTTCCTGGAGTGATGTGGCAGAGTAAGTGGTGCCATTGTGGGGAATTACCAGCTTGAATGGAAAGCCCCACTTGTAGCGAATGCGAGCTGCTTGAAGGGCAGATGTAATTTCTTTCATGCCACGTCTCCTATCCAAGGTGGCGGGAGAGATATCAGGGTATATTTGGATGGTGCGATCGTCCAGAGTGATGCGTTGTTGATTGCGAGCAGCTCTGAGGATCTCCTCCTTAGTTAGAAAGTCCTTCATGCAAAGAACAATATCCCTGGGAGGCTTATCCTCAGGAGGTTTAGGCCTGAGGGCTCTGTGAATACGATCACAAGTGAACGCTCCGGCATCAGTATCTGGGAGCAGAGATTTGAATAGGCGGATTATTGTGGGGATGAGATCCGTGACAGATTCTGGTATACCTCTTATGCGCAGATTGTTGCGTCTGTTGCGGTTGTCGAGGTCCTCAATTTGGGATTGCATCAGGGAGCAGGCTGTGGCTAGAGATTCATGTTCTCTGGAGAGGTCACTGTAGGCCAGTGCCAGCTCATCGTGCTTCGTTTATAGTCTTTCTGTCCTGGAGCCCAATGAGGCAATCTCTTGGGAAAGTGTGTGAGAAGTTTTATGGAGCTCCGTTTGGAACTTTGTCGCAAGCCTTGCATACATGGCCTCCAGGCTGTTTTCTAGGTCAGATTTAGTGAGAGATGCGGCGTACTCACGGCTAGGATCCAGAAGTGTTGTCTGGTCTGTGGGACGTCCAGGAGAGGAGGCCAGAGACGGAGGTATGTTTCTTCCCGCAGCGCCATTTTGAGACATGCTGCCTTGATCACGGGCGCGGAGGAGATAGTGTGTTAAGGTATGTTGAGCCGATCCTCTGGGTTTTTTCTTTCTCCCAGGCATGCACCAGGTATAAGGGGCTCGAGGGGTGATAAAAACGCTGCGAAAATAGCTGATATTAGCCCTCCTGAAGCCGTTATCATCCCGGGCTGGACGGAGCTACAGTCTCAGACGTCCATCACGCTCAGCGCCGCGCATGCGCCCCCCCTGGTATGGATTTTAAGGGGAACCCCGCGCCAAAAAAAAAAAAAAAAAACGGCGTGGGGTCCCCCCAAAAATCCATACCAGACCCTTATCCAAGCACGCAAACCTGGCAGGCCGCAGGAAAAAAGGGGGGGACGAGAGTGCGCCCCCCCCCTCCTAAACCGTACCAAGGCCACATGCCCTCAACATTGGGAGGGTGCTTTGGGGTAGCCCCCCAAAACACCTTGTCCCCATGTTGACAATGGCCGGGGGTTGTGGGGGTCTGGGGGCGGGGGGCTTATCGGAATCTGGAAGCCCCCTTTAACAAGGGGACCCCCAGATCCCGCCCCCCCCTGTGTGAAATGGTAAGGGGGTAATTACCCCTACCATTTCACTAAAAACTGTCAAAAATGTTAAAAATGACAAGAGACAGTTTTTGACAATTCCTTTATTTAAATGCTTCTTCTTTCTTCTATCTTCCTTCATCTTCTTCTGGTTCTTCTGGCTCTTCTGGTTCTTCCTCCGGTGTTCTCGTCCAGCATCTCCTCAGCGGCGTCTTCTATCTTCTTCTCCTCGGGCCGCTCCGCACCCATGGCATGGGGGGAGGCTCCCGCTCTTCTCTTCATCTTCTTCTTCATCCTCTTCTCTTCTTCCTTCTTCTCTTCTTCATTTTCTTCTCCGGGCCGCTCCGCATCCATGCTGGCATGGAGGGAGGCTCCCGCTGTGTGACGGCGTCTCCTCGTCTGACAGTTGGGCAGGGCCACCCGGTGACCCAGCCCCCTCTGACGCACGGGACATGACGGGACTTCCCTGTGGCATTCCCCGTTATTTAAGAACCGTCAGACGAGGAGACGCCGTCACACAGCGGGAGCCTCCCTCCATGCCAGCATGGGTGCGGAGCGGCCCGGAGAAGAAAATGAAGAAGAGAAGAAGGAAGAAGAGAAGAGGATGAAGAAGAAGAAGAGAAGCGCGGGAGCCTCCCCCCATGCCATGGGTGCAGAGCGGCCCGAGGAGAAGAAGATAGACGTCGTGGAGGACGTCCCTTTCTGGGAAAGGGGTAGTGTTGCATCGAGATGACGTGTGAGGAGTAGGGGAGGAGCCACGCAGTGGGGAGGTAGAGGACAGAGGAGGAGAGGAAAATGGTGAGCGGGACAGCGTGAGGTGAGAGCCACGCTGAGCCCGTGAGACAGCAGCCTTAATAGCAGGGAAACAGCTAGCGGCTGGCAGCTGAGAGACAGTAGGCAATGAGGAGCGGAGCTGAACCGGAGCTCGAGCCTGGAATCAGTGACGGCAGCAGCAGCAGTCCGCGTAGTACGGGGAAGGTGTTCCTCGGAAATCCCACACTTCTAAGGAGCTAAAGCCGGTCCGGAGTCGGTGTGTCCCTTGGACGCCTTCCGAAGTGTCTCCACCCGCTCCCTCACTCCCCCCCCCGCACCCCCCCAGATAAGATCGGAGGAAGGACCTGAGACACCCCTCCCCCCCTGCCGCCTTCTTACCCCCTCATTCCGAACCCCTGTTCACAGGGGGAAAGGGATCCAGGAAGCTTCATTCTGCAGCATAGGAAGACAAATATCCTGAGAGCAACCTGTGGAGTCCTTGGATCGCTGGTATCAGAGAGGAGCATCCCAGTCAGCCCTGCAGGAGAGGGAACTTCAGCTCTGTGTCCCCTGCTACAAGACAACACCAGGTAGGACTTTTGAAACAAATCTCTGTGTACTATAAGTGTACAACTACCTGTTGCAGGCGTATAAGGAGAGCAGAGTCAGGGGGCAGAGTGTGGAGTAAAGAGGCCTAAGAAGCCACACAAGAAAAGTGGAAGGGGGGAGAAGCAGAATATGAAAGGGCGCACCACTAAAGCTGCAGAGGCAAAAAAACCCAGAGACAGTTTAAATACAAGTACCATCCAAAAATACATGACAGAAATGCAAGCTAGAAGCCCAGGTATGGAAAATAAACAACAAAGTGGAAAAGATAAAAAGAAAGACCCCAATAAAAATAAGGGAGCGACTGGAAATAACTCCAGAGCAGCAGCCTCACCAGAGTCTGAATCAGAAAATAATACAGAAGTAAATATGGAAGTTTTTCCCACAAAAACAGAGATTCAGGACATGTTTATTAAATTAGAGAATGTGCTGAAGGCAGAGATCCTAAATGTTAGAGAAGATCTGGGACATTTACTGAAAAGAGTGGAAACTGTGGAGGATTTAACGGAGCAGCATGCGACAGCGATTGAGGATTTGTAGATGCAAGTTAAAAACTTGCAATCAGATCACAGGGAAATGCTCCTTAAACTTGAAGAGCAGGAGAACCAAAACAGAAGGCAAAACCTTAGAATCAGAGCCATCCCAGAACAGGGAGGGGAAGATCTGTTCTCTGTAATGAGGGAAATTTTCAACCCCGTATTGGGAAGAAATAAAGAGGAGGAGCTTAAAATAGAGCGTGTTCATAGAATAAGAAAGCCTGCAAACGCCAGAGAAGACTCTCCCAGGGATGTGATTGTGAGGTTTCATCTTTATGAAGAAAAAGAAAGGATCTGGAAAAAACTGAGAGGAGTCCAGTCGCTGAAGTATAACATCAAAGACATTCAAATCTTTACAGACCTGTCAGCCAGAACCCTCGCAAGGAGAAGACAACTAAAACCATTGTTGGACACTCTAAGGGAGAGTAATTTGAAATATAGTTGGGGCCATCCATTTTCACTATTGGTGATAAGAGAGGGGAGGAGCTTCAGATTAAAACAGATGGAAGACTTACAGGACTTCTGCGCAAACTTAAATATTAGAGTTCCACAGGACATGGAGGGAAGGTCCTTTTGAGGGGGGGGGTGGGACTGGGGGGTGGTGGGGGGAGGGGGGGGATACAAGGCTATAAGGTTAAAATGTGATTCATAGATAGGATATATGCATAATGAAATTTTTTATCCGCCCTCAACTCCATGTGAGGTGGGGGGAGGGAGTCCTCTTAGCCCCACGGCGGGAGTAACACCCTGCACACGAGGGGTCGTTGGCGTGAAGGTAACATGGGAGATGCCACGGTCCCGAGGCCGGGAAATGGCAGGGGGGGTGGGGGGGTGGGGGGAGGTGGAGGTGAGGGGGGGAGGAGGGGGAGGGTGGGCACCCGCAGACTCAGGGCTTAGTTTAAGAGAATTAATTTATGTGTTCTTTTTTACCCATTTCCTTGCTTCCCCGGACATGGGACACAGCTTAGGGGTTCTCACTTTCCCTTTCTGTCTGGTTTACCTAGATTTTCTCGATCTTAATCTTCATATTTCTTGGTGTAAAAGTGGAGGGCCCACTCAGAGTAAAGTAAAGGGTACCCTACGGGACATGAGGGCAGATATAAGGTTGAGTGGTAATGGAAATTAGATGTCTATCATATAATGTGAAAGGCCTTAATTCACCGGGGAAAAGGTGGAAAATGGATCATGAATTACAGAGATTGGATATAGATATAGCTTTCCTGCAGGAAACACATCTAGTGCATGAGGAGGGTATTAAGTTATCATCAAAAGGTCTCCCGGTATGGATATATGGTGGTTCCCCATCCAAAAGGGCAAAGGGAGTGGCCATCGGATTCTCAAGACGGATAAAATTTAATTTGTTAGATAAGAGAGTGGACCCAGAAGGGCAATTTCTGTTTGCGAAAATAAAAATGAATGAAAAAATGTATACACTGGTAAATATATATTGTCCAAACAGAGATCCAATGGGGTACTTTGCCTGAACCCTGATTGGATTGGAGGAATTCAAAGAAGGGGAAGTGATCCTAGCAGGCGACCTAAATTTTTGCCTAGATCCAGCCTTGGATAGGTCAGCTGACTCCCAATGGGAAGACAAAAGGGCATGTGCCAGAATCGGGAAGAAACTACAAGTCCAGCAGCTGATTGATGTGTGGAGAGTGTTGCATCCCAAGGAGAGAAACTATACATTCTACTCACAGGTGCATGCGACCTATTCAAGGCTGGATTATTTTTTAGTTGATCATAGTCTATTAGACTCTGTGACAGGAACAAAGATTGAGATCCAGACCCTGTCAGATCATGCACCAGTAGTTATGACACTGTTGCTCAAGGGCCTCCAAAGGATCCCATACACCTGGCGGCTGAATGAATTCCTCTTAAATAAAAAGCAGGTTGTCGAAAGGGTACAAAGAGAGATTGAGGGGTTTTTCCACACTAATGAATCCGAGGAGGTCCCGGCGACAATTGTTTGGGAAACCTTTAAGGCCTACATTAGAGGGGTATTAATCTCAATTGCTACAGGGGAGAAGAGGGAAAGAGTGAGAAAGCAAGAGGGATTGATAGAGCAAATATATAAACTTGAACATACTCACAAAACTAGCAAGGAAGCGAGTAAAGAGGTACTAAGGGAACTAACAATAAAAAGGGATGAGCTGAGAGACTTACTAGAAACAGAAGCCCTCAAAAGAAAATATAAAAACAGTAGGGATTTCCATATAAGGGGGAATAAAATAGGGAAACATCTAGCCGCAACTATTAGGAAGAAAAGATTGGAGAACTACATAGAGAGGGTAAAGAGCAAAAAGGGGGAAATGAGATACTCAACAAGAGAAATAGCGGAGGAATTTCGAAGCTATTTTTCCTCCCTTTATGCAGTGGAACAAAAAGAAAAACAGGAGGGGAAAAAGGAACAAATGGTAAGTGAATTTCTAAAAGAAGCTACCCTTCCCACCTTGTCACAAATAGACTCATTAGAGTTGGAAAGGCCAATTTCGGAAGAGGAGGTCTTTAGAGCCCTGAAGCAATCCCCAGGGGGCAAGAGCCCCGGGCCGGACGGCTTCACGACAAATTTTTATAAAAAATTTAAGGTACTCCTGGTTCCAAAGCTATGCCAGATGTGGAACGGCCTAGGAGACCAGGAAATGTGTGGGGATGCCCTGTTGGCAGCGGTGACACTGATTCCCAAGGAAGGGAGAGACCGCACCCTATGCTCAAGCTACCGGCCGATCGCGTTATTAAACGAAGATACCAAATTATATGCGAAAGTATTGGCTCTCTGACTGAGGGAGAAAATGGCCGACCTGGTTCATCCGGACCAGGTGGGATTTGTTCCCGGGAGAGAGGGAAGGGATAATGGGGTGCGGTCTCTCCTTGTACTGGAGGCACTTAAGGCAGGCAAATCCCCAGGGCTACTCCTGTCGATCGACGCTGAGAAGGCGTTCAACAGAGTAGACTGGGGATTTATGTTTAGCACACTGGAGGAAATGGGAATCGGGCCAGCAATGTTAAGAAGGATAAAAATCTTATACAACCACCTTGCGGCCTTTGTAAGAGTGAATAACATGCCCTCTACCAGTTTTATTATGCAGAACGGCACCAGGCAGGGCTGTCCGTTGTCCCCACTCCTCTTTGTCCTGGCCCTGGAGCCACTCCTTAACGTAATTAGAAAACACCCTGACATTAGTGGATGTGAAGTAGGGGAGGAGGAACACAAGTTGGCGGCATTTGCCGATGATATTCTATTTTATATTTCAAAGCCCAGAATATCAATCCCTAACATGTTAGCTATAATGAGGAGCTTTAGTGTAATATCAAACTTCAAAATTAATATAGAAAAATCTGAAGCTTTAAAGATTAACATAAACAAGCTGGAAGCCAATAGGTTAGCCAAGATTTTCCATTTTCCATGGAGGGATAATATTAAGTACTTAGGAGTGAGGCTGACGGGTTCCAGGGGTGACCTGTATAAGATAAACTATATACCTCTCCTAAATGAAATAAGAACTGAAACAAAAAGAATAACCTATGGCCCTGCCTCCTGGATGGGACGTATAAACATCGTAAAAATGGTGCTCGCACCTAAAGTACTGTATAAAATGCAGATGCTTCCTATCCCAGTCCCCCGAGAATTTTTTAGGGTTCTGTCAGAGATAATAAATAGGTATGTTTGGGGTCACAAGAAACCGAGAATTGCGCACGGGGTGTTATGCAGAGAGAAATCACGTGGGGGGTTAGCTCTCCCCGATTTTAGAAATTATTATAGAGCAATTGTAATAGCAGGGGCACTGGAGTGGGGTAAAAGTAGCAATAATAAAAGATGGGTGAACTTAGAAATAGGGTTAAGTAAGGTAAGCTTGAACCAGATGATCTGGAACCCACCTCAGTATAGGAACCTAGGTAAAGAAACACATTATATTACACATCACACACTTAAAGTTTGGGATCAGATTCACCAATTAAATAAGTGGGGCTATAATTCACCGTTAATTTATTTAAAAAATAACCAGTTTTTCCCCCCAGGAATGGGAGCAAAAGGAGGTAATTGGATTCTTGAGAAGGGAACACAAATAAGGGATATAATAAATAGAGGGAAATTAAAATCACTGGAAGAATTAAAAGCACTAAGGGAGAGATTATTAATAAATGGGTGGAGGCACAGTCAATTAAAACACTTTATTGGTAGCCTCCCAGGCCCCTTAAGGGAGGAGGCGAACTACAGGGGATTAGAGAAAATGGCACTTAGAGAAGAATTAAAAGGGACGGTTTCGAAGGTGTATAAAATTCTGATGAGTAGGGGCGGACAGGATACGCCCCCGTTCATCAGAAAATGGGAGGAAGATCTGGGATGTCAATGTGACGGGGAAATGGAAAAATGTATTCTGGAGGCCACGCATACGACAGCAGTAGATATGAAATCAAGGGAAAGCAACTATAAGTGTATAGCCCGGTGGTATATGACCCCGGCCAGAGTGAGTAAATTCTCTCCAGATAAACCCCCCAACTGTTGGAGAGAGTGCGGAGGTCTGGGTACAATGGCGCATATATGGTGGGATTGCCCCAAAATCAAAACTTACTGGCAGGAAGTGACAGGGCTGATAGAGGGGATAATAGGGAAAAATATTAGGATGGACCCCTGGACCTGCCTGTTTCATGGTCAGGAGGGAGGGAAGAGGGGATATAATTCCTCTCTGACACCAATTCTACTTAATGCAGCTAAAAACGTTATTCCAAAGAAATGGCAAGAAACAGAACCCCCAAAGATTAAAGATTGGATTATAAAAGTAGATGAAATCTATAGATTAGAGAATATTGAGAGGAAGGAACACCTAGATGGGAGTCAACAGAGAGAAAAAGGGAAGTGGAATCCTTGGGGGGCTTTCAAAAAAACAGAGAAATATGTGGAAGTAGTGTCAAGATAGCTCAAGGGGAGTAGGGCAGGGATATTAAGGACTGGTAGAGAAGACGTGAGTCTGTGGGGGGCAGGGTGAGGGGGGGTGGGGGGTCAGGGTGGGGAGGGGGTTCAGGGGGAGAGGTAACCCCGGAAGGTGGTTAGAGGGATATGAACAGATGTCGTTATGAAATATAGTAAGACCCTCTCTGCTGGAGGGTTTTTTTTTTGTATTTATGTGTTTGTAAGATATTTTCTATTTTGAAAAATAAATAAAGATTTATAAAAAAAAGAAGACGCTGCGGAGGAGATGCTGGACGAGAACGTCGGAGGAAGAACCAGAAGAACCAGAAGAGCCAGAAGAACCAGAAGAAGAAGAAGATGAAGGAAGATAGAAGAAAGAAGAAGCATTTAAATAAAGGAATTGTCAAAAACTGTCTCTTGTCATTTTTGACAGTTTTTAGTGAAATGTTAGGGGTAAGTACCCCCTTACCATTTCACACAGGGGGGGGGGCGGGATCTGGGGGTCCCCTTGTTAAAGGGGGCTTCCAGATTCTGATAAGCCCCCCGCCCCCAGACCCCCACAACCCCCGGCCATTGTCAACATGGGGACAAGGTGTTTTGGGGGGCTACCCCAAAGCACCCTCCCAATGTTGAGGGCATGTGGCCTGGTACGGTTTAGGAGGGGGGGCGCACTCTCGTCCCCCCCCCTCTTTTCCTGCGGCCTGCCAGGTTTGCGTGCTTGGATAAGGGTCTGGTATGGATTTTTGGGGGGACCCCACGCCGTTTTTTTTTTTTTTTTTGGCACGGGGTTCCCCTTAAAATCCATACCAGACCTGAAGGGTCTGGTATGGTATTTAGGGGGAACCCCACATCATTTTTTTTTTTATTTTGGCTGAGGTTCCCCTGTGTTGAATTCCCATGCCGTTTTTATCAATGAACTTCTATGTGTATTTTCGGCAATGCAATAGCCGCGAGTAGTTTTAAATGGAATTTTTCCTTCGAAATGTCATTTTGCTGTCAGACTGTTCTAAACACGGGAAACATGCGCCCCTTTACAGGCATACTATAGACACCCCCCAGGTACGAAATTTAAAGGGATTATTAAAATCACTGCTCCTGAAAAAACGGCCGTTTTTAAAACTTTTTTTTGCATTGATCCATGTCCCCTGGGGCAGGACCCGGGTCCCCAAACACTTTTTATGACAATAACTTGCATATAAGCCTTTAAAATTAGCGCTTTTGATTATTCATGTTTGTGTCCCATAGACTTTAACGGTGTTCGCGTGTTCGAGCGAACTTTTTTCCTGTTCGCATGTTCTGGTGCGAACCGAACAGGGGGGTGTTCGGCTCATCCCTACTGGTGATGGTGACCCCACAATAGGGATGAAACTTTTTTGCGAAAGGAAGTTTAATAAGACACGTGGCCACTAATTAAAATTAGAAGAAAAGAGGTTTAACCTTAAACTACATAGAGGGTTCTTTGCTGTAAGAGCAGCAAGGATGTGGAATTCCCTTCCACAGGTGGTGGTTTCAGCGAGGGGGCATTGATAGTTCAAAAAAACTATTAGATAATCACCTGAACGACCGCAACATACAGGGATATACAATGTAATACTAACATAATATCACAAACATAGGTTGGACTTGATGGACTTGTGTCTTTTTTCAACCTCACCTACTATGTAACTATGTATGGTGTTATTAGCTTATAAGATTATTTTTGTGTTTTGGTTAAACGTGATGGCCATGTGTCTTTTTTCAACCTAACGATGTGACTGTGTATTTATTACCTGTTTCATTGGAGATTTCCCCATCAGAACACGGCACACAGTGATAGCAGCAGACATGAATTCCATCAGTTGGAACCTTCCTGGATCCTGGAAGACATGGCTCATTGCACCGAGCTTTAGGAATCTGAAAGGAAAAAAATTTTAGGGATCAGATTAGCCCCATAGGAAAAAATATGGATAGAGTGGAGTGGGATTTTAACACCTGTTAGGTTTTAATTGTTACCTCAGCCCTCATTAGGGAGATTCACCTTCTCTTTGTCCTGTTTATCATTATCGTCAATAGTGAAAGCATAAGAAAATCACAAAATTTTGGGTTGTCCCCAGAAAAGTAAAGGGGACATCTTATAATGGGGAAACTAGTTCTGCTGATGAGGCTTAAGCATTATGGGTAGCACTGCATATGGGTGTGCTTACTACAATGATAATTATTGGAGATTGTTATAGACCTCCCAGTATTAATGAGGAGGTGGAGACTCAGCTCCTTGCACAGATAGAAAGGGATGCAAGAGCTGGGACAGTGATAATAAATGGGGGGTTTTAACTATTCAGAAATCGACTGGAGTAATGGCACTGCTAGAACAGTTAAAAGAACAAATTTATAAACTTATTACAAGACAATTTTATGGTACAGTTCATAGAGGTCCTGACTAGGAATGACAATCTGCTGGATCTGGTATTCTCAAACCATGCAGAGCTTATTACCAATATTCATATAAAGGAACATCTGGGTAGCAGTGACCATAACATGATTTTATTTAATGTTAGCTGTAAGCAACAAACACATACTGGAAATATGAAAACACTTTACTTTAAGAGAGAAAATTTTCCAAGGCTGAGGGCTGCTCACCAAGACTAAGGCATTGTACAATTTTCTTATTAAAATTTCCTTTAGATTTACCAAAAAATATGAGGTCAAACCTAAACACTTTCAATTTGTATGCAATCAAGCGGGCCTTGTCACAACATAGTTGAAGGTAAATCTAAGGAAATTGAATAAGAAAATTGTAAAATTGTAAGGCTAGATTTAGAATGGGATGGAATATTGGCATTGATCAACATAGAACAGAAATGGGAATTTTTCAAAGCAACTGTATGTGAACTCACTGCAAAGTATATTCCCATGGGCAATACATTTAAAAGACAACAAATAGAACCTATGTGGCTCATGGCCAAAGTTAAAGTGGTTGTAAATAGTGTTAGGCGAACGGTTCGGCCTGAGCATGAGTTTGTGCTTAACATTGGCCGTTCACCTGTTCGATTATTTGTTCGGCCCGCCGAACATCCATAATGCACTGTGCCGTCACACAGTGCATTGGAAGCCCTGATTGGCTGAAGCAATGGAAGCTTTGTCTAATCAGAGCATAGCACTGTAAGAGCCATGATTGGACATTGTCATAATGACTCTAGCCAATCATGGCTCATTGCTCTTAGTCCCACCCCACACTATAAAAATATTTTTCCCATAGAGGCCATTTGCAGTGTAATATCAGCATGGAGAGAGATAGAACAGGTCTCTGTTCAGTGCTGCTTGTGGCTGTCAGAGTCTTGCTATGCCTCATGGGACTTGCAGTTCTGCAACAGCTGGAGGTCTGCTAATTGCATATCCCTCATGTAAAGTATTAGTTTAGTGTGAATCTAGTTCACACTAATCTTTAGTTCATTTTTGTTTGTCAGGGCAGGTTTCCTGCAGTATATTTCAGTGTATTTCTGCATATTTAACGCAGTATGCTGCAGTGCGTTATTGCTGGTTTAAAACAGCATATTTCAGTGCGTTATTGCACATTTATCACAGTATACTGAGGGTGTTACTGCACGTTTAACGCAGTACATTTCAGTGTGTTGGTGCACATTTACTGCAGTATATTGCAGTGAGTTATTGCACGTTTACCGCAATATATTGCTGTGCATTAGTGCACATTTAACGCATTATATATTAGTGTGTTAATGCACATTTACCACAGTATATTGCAGTGCGTTAGTGCACATTTAGCGCAGTATATTTCAATGCATTGGTGCACGTTTACTGCATTATATTGCAGTGCGTTAGTGCACGTTTAACACAGTATATTTCAGTGCATTATTGCACAATTTCCGCAGTATATTGCAGTGTGTTGATGCATGTTTAACACAATATATGTAAGTGGATTGGTGCACGTTTACCGCAGTATATTGCAGTGCTGTGGTGCACGTTTACAGCAGCATATTTCAGTGCGTTAGTGCACATTTACCGCAGTATATTTCAATGCATTATTGCACAATTTCCGCAGTATATTGCAGTGTGTTGATGCATGTTTAACACAATATATGTAAGTGGATTGGTGCACGTTTACCGCAGTATATTGCAGTGTGTTAGTGCACGTTTAGCACAGTATATTAAAGTGCATAGGTGCACGTTTACTGCAGTATATTGCAGTGCATTAGTGCATGTTTAATGCAGTATATTTCAGTACAGTATTTTTCAGTGCATTAGTGCACATTTAACACAGTATATTGCAGTGCCTCAGTGCAGTTTAACTGCAGTATATTGTAGTATGTCAGTGGAGTGTATCTGTGTAGTGAGTATTCAAGTTAAAGTGCACCATACACCACTTTCCTTTGATTAAAGTCCATCCAAAAAATAATTTCCCCTTCTCTATTACATTTTGGTAATAAGCCCCCCCAATCATGTCTGGGAGGCCAACACAGAGAGGCAGACATTCCCATGGCACTGTGAGAGAGCCAGCAGCATCTGTGTTCACAGGCAAAGGTGTATGTGGTCCATCATCAGGCAGGGCATCATTTCCTCTGTTTAGTGATGTTGCCTGTGTTATCCAGCCACAGCATGTAGAGGAAGTGGTGGACTTGCTTACTAAACCATCATCCTCCATCACCAAAGCAGATAATAGTGCAGAGTCCAGTGCAGCTGCTTTTGTTGTAAACAGAGTTGTTTATTCTGCCTCCTTGTCAACAGCTACTCCTGCTAAAGCCCCAGCATCAGGCATGGAGGAGTCAGCTGAGTTATTTGAACACAGCAGCAGTCACTTCCTCCTTGACAATGCACAGCCATTACTTGGTTCAGATGTTGGTTCTGAGGTTGAGGAAAGTAGGAACATGAGCCTATAGAGGGGAGAACACTGGTAAACAACAAAATGCAGCCATGTTCCCCAAGCCACAGTGTATTGCCAAGTTGGCTCCAGGGATGATGAGAATGGAGGTGATGATGATGATGATGAGGTCACTGATGTGACTTGGGTGCCAGATAGAGCAGAGAAGCAAAGTGAAGGTGAGCTACAACTCAAATGAGGCAGCCACCAAGGAAGAGTAGAGTGCAGCCAACCTATTCCACCAGATTGTGGCGCTGTTATCTTCCAGCCCACTTCCTACAGCTCAGCTGTCTGGGCCTTTTTTAGCACATATACAGCTAATCACATTGTTGCCTCAAGCAGATCAAATGTGGAAAAAACACCAGCCATTTGGGTATCACATGCTTGAAAAGGCATTTAACCTTCCACCACTCCCCATTGGCAAGAGCACCTGAAAGCCACACAAAAGGGATGCAATTCTGCTCCTTCTCACTCTTCACGCTTCTGTTCTACGCCTGCTATACCTCATGATCTCTCAGCAGCCTCCACTGACAGGGGTGATGGTATAGCGATGGGTGTCACAGGTCCTTGCAGCACATCTGCCAGGAGCACACCACCAGCTGTAGACTAAAGCAGGCAAATCTCTCTGCCCCATCTGCTGCATCAAAAAAAGTTATTAGTGGTCAGTAGGGATGAGCTTCAAGTTCGAGTCAAACCCATGTTCGACTTGAACATCGCATGTTCGACCATTCGTCAAATTACGAAATGATATGGGCCTTTAGCACCAAATTCGAGTGCATTGGTGGCTGATGATTGGCCAAGCATGCACTATGACCCGCATGCTTGGCCAATCACAGCACCGTCTGTACAGAGAGCCGTAATTGGCCAAAGCCAGGGTGGCTTTGGCCAATTATGGCTCAGGGGGTTTAGTACACGCCCCACACTATATAAGGCTGCCTGCACATCGGCCCTGTGTAGTGTGTTCCGGCGTTGAGAGAGAGATAGAAAGAGAGAGAGACAGTGTCATTTGATTTAAAGAGGGAGTCCACGGAGAAAAAACATATTAAAAGCCAGCAGCTACAAACATTGCAGCTGCTGACTTTTAATAAATGGTCACTTACCTGTCCTGGAGTCCAGCGATGTCGCCAGCCGAGGAAGTGAAGCGTTGGTGGTCTAAGTGGTCCCCGCTATCTCCTGGGACCTGTCTGTTTCGCAGCAGACAGTGGGGGAATGCGGGAGGGGCCGTGACTCCCGCGGGAGTATATTCCCAGAAGTGGGTGCAGATACCTGTCTAATACAGGTATTTGCACCCCCCTGAAAGGTGCCAATTGTGGCACCAGTGGGGGGAGGAATCAGATGAGCGGAAGTTCCACTTTTGGGTGGAACTCCGTTTTAAGTTAGATAGAGTAGGTAGGCTAGTCAATTAGCTGCACTTACAGTGTATTGTGTATATATATATATATATATATACATCCTAGGTGTTGTGTGTGTGTGTATATGTATATATATATATATATATATATATTAGTAAAAATGGTCAGTTATGCTTATATTATCCTCATATTCCCATAAAAAAATGAAGGGTAAAAATATGCTTCTAATAGTAACAATAAATTCCCATAAGGGTGGTAAAAATAAGAGTGGTAAAATAAGAGGTAAAATTCCACTTCTAATAATAACATTGAATTTTCATTAATAGATTAAGTTCAACTAAATTAGTCCCACATAAGTGTGCTAATGAAAAACGCACAGTAATAAACCTTGCTGTGTATGTGCTTTGACACAGCTATAAGCTCCTTATAATAGATATGTTAGGTGAAATCTAATTAAGTAAAATAAATGAAATCAAATTATATATGTCATACTTCCATGAGATTTCTTCAAAATTATAAATACAAATGTGCAAAGATTGTATATACAAAAAATCCTCCTTTGCCTACAAATCCTTCATGTGAAGGTGGTGTGGATAATCATCAAGTGTTATATCATTAAACCAAAACAGTGTCAATTAACTCATGACAATGTTGAAACAAAAAATCAAAGTGATAGTGAAAAAAGAATAAAATGTTACTTTTAACTCCTTGCGCTTTTTCTTCAATATTAATCACTGCTTCTCTCAGATTCCGGACATATGGGGAGAAAAATTAACAATCCATTGCGCAGAGATGAATGATTCATTGGATACTAAACTTAAGATAGGGTTTACTCACTCACAGACTCATTCTGGATGGGATCGCTTTTATATTGATCAGGCTGCAAACAAGAGCTCAGCGGCACAGCTCTACCTTCACTGCCGCCAACTCACACACTGCAGATGCTGGACGTCACAGGCTCCTCCTACATGTTACGTCACTGCCACGTGACTTTTTCGAAAAAAGTCTTTGTGATGTAATAGTAGAGGAATAGTTTGCAATGGGTATAGTAGTCTAGCAAAACTGACCATTTTAACCAGGTGGCCTCTTCCCAGGAGCGAGAGGGGCAGATCCATCCAGGTAGTTAGTTCCTGAGAGATTTTTGAAATTAAAGAAGGGTAATTGAGGTGGTATAAGGAGGAGGGAAGTCTCCCTATTTTGATTCCTATTTTGATTCCTAAATAGGTGATATGTGACTTGGTGACTGAAAAGATGGAGTACTGGGCCCAAGGTGGATTAGAGAGTGTGCCTATGGAAAGGATTTCGCTTTTGCCATAATTAATCCTGAGGCCTGAGCAGTATCTAAATTTGTTGAATTCCTTTTTGATAGTGGTCATGTCGGAAGAGGGGTTGGCTGAGAATATAAGGACGTCATCCGCAAAGAGGGAGGTGAGTAGGTCATGTTTAATGCCATGTAGTTGAGCTGTTAATGCTAGGTACCTGGATAGGGGTTCTAGGGTGATGATGGAAAGGACCAAGGACAGGGGGCATCCTTGACGTGTACCCTTGTGGAGGTGGAATTCAGAGTAGGCCTGCTGCCACCAGTCTGGCTGCAGGAGCCGTGTACATGATATTAATGAGATGATGGAAGGGGCCTGTGAATCCCATTGATGACATGGCCATGGAGAGCCATTTAAAAACTAACATTATCGAAGGCTTTCTCCGAATCTAATGTGATGATGACATAGTCTCCGCCTGGGTTCTGTTTAGCATGTTCTAAGGCTAGCATGACCTTGCGTATGTTCAGGGTGACGGTTCTGCCTTTTACAAAGCCAGATTGGGCGGGATGAATTAGTGAGGGGATGATGGCCGGAAGTCTAGTAGCTATGATCTTGAATAGGATTTTGACATCCAGGTTCAAAAGTGAGATGGGTCTATATGAACCTGGGTCCTGTGGGTCTGTGCCCTTTTTAGATAGTAATTTAATAATGGCCTGGTTCCCCGACTGAAGGTACGTGCCGCCTGACCAAATACCATTATAGACCTGGTGGAGAGTGGGTTCTGTGATGTTTTGTAGGGTTTTTTAAAATTCACTATTGAAACCGTCGGGACCCGGGGCCTTGGAGGGGGTTAGGTTGCGGATGGTGGTTGATATTTCGGAGAGAGAGATGGGAGCATTGAGGGCCTCTAGTTGTGATGGGGTGATTTCAGGCATGTCTACATTATCTAGGAAGGAGCGTGCTATTTGTTTGTCTATGGGGTCTGGGGCGTATAATGCTAAGTAGAATTGAAGCATAACTTTGTTAATTGATTGTGGTGTGGAGTGAATGTTTCCTTTGGTGTCTTGCAGGGATGTAATATGGGTCAGATGGAGTCTGGCTAATAATTTGCCTGCTTTATTTCCAAACTTGTGAAGGGTGGCATCTAAGTGAGCCTTTTTGGTTAATTCGAGGGTGTCTGCGCAGGTATCAAAGTCCCTTTTTGCTGCCTGCCATTCATTTCTGCTGTCTGGGGAGTCTTTGGTATATAAGGAACGTTGTGCCTGATGTAATCGTGTGCTGGCTACTTTGTATTTTGTTAGAGTGTTCCTTTTGAAAGGGGTGGCATAGGAGATGATCCGACCCCTGAGGTATGCTTTGCCGGCATCCCAGAAGAGGTTTGGATCACCAATGTGAGGGGCGTTGGCCGGGAGTATTCAGACCATGATTTTTCCATGAACTGCTGGAAGTCAGTGTTATTGTAAGCGCCAAATTTTAGGTTGGGGAGGTAAGTCAAGATTGTCGAGTGTCACCTCTATGGGGGCATGGTCGGGTATGGCAATGTCGTGAATGTCTGCACTGGCGAGCATGGGGAGGAGGTTATCAGAGCCAAAGAAATAGTCTATCCTTGTGAGGACATTGTGTAGGTTGGAGTAGAAGGTGAATTCGCTGTCAGCTGGGTGTGAGAGGTGCCAAAGGTCTTGGAGGTGGATGGCTTCCATGGTGGTTGCAAATTATGTGGGGATGGGGGATGATCTGTCATCCGTCTGATGAAGGATGTTGTTAAAGTCTCCTCCAATTAAGTGAGGTAGGTGAGTATTGCTAAGCAACCAAGTAGATAGTTCACTGTAGAATTGTTTGCCGGGGTTATTGGGAGCTTAGATATTTGATATCACGAGCTCCTTGGAGCCTACTTGGATATGTGCAGTGATAATGGCATGTGGGGAGAAGGCCTGTGAGGAGGAGGCTTGAGGAGAGGAGGCATGGGGAGATTGGGGATTTGCAGAAGAGGTAAGCAAGGAGGTGTGTGGAGCTGTGCAGCCGCTTACCTCCATCTCCGCCACCTGTGTGTCCGTGGGAAGCTCCGAGTAGGCCGAAGCCGGGGCCTCAATTTGCAGCTGGGCCAGCGGCGCCGTCAGGGCCGTTTGTGTGCGGGAGCCGGTTTTCTCCACAAAACGATCTATGGCCAGGCGGATGTTACCTGGAGGGGCTATGGGTGGTTTGGGCGGCTCTAGCTGGATTTTTAAAGCCGATTTGGTCCATTCTGCGGGAGCCGAGGAGAGGAGCAGCTACTCCACGCGGCGTCGGAAACCAGAAGTTGAAGTTGTAATTTTCACAAAATGGTCATATTAACAGGTTATTTCTCACACACAGCTTTTGCATACCACGAATTTCACCCCAAAATACATCCTGCAAGAAAATTTTTTCCCAGAGTTCAATCAACATTAAAGACGGCCGTGGTCTGCATGGCTGTTGTCCCAGAAGGAGGCCTCTTCTAAAGATGATGCACAAGAAAGCCCGCAAACAGTTTGCTGAAGACAAGCAGACTAAGGACATGGATTACTGGAAATATGTCCTGTGGTGTGATGAGACCAAAATAAATTATTTGGTTCAAATGGTGTCAAGCATGTGTGGTGGCAACCAGGTGACGAGTGCAAAGACAAGTGTGTCTTGCCTACAGCCACTGAGTCAAGCATGGTGGTGGGAGTGTCATGGTCTGGGGCTGCATGAGTGCACTGAGGAGCTACAGTTCATTGAAGGAACCATGAATGCCAACAGGTACTGGGAAATACTGAAGCAAAGCATGATCCCCTCTCTTCAGAGACTGGGCCTCAGAGTAGTATTCCAACATAACAACCCCAAACACACCTCCAAGATGATCACTGCCTTTCTAAAGAAGTTGAGGGTAAAAGTGATGGACTGGCCAAGCATGTCTCCAGACCTAAACCCTATTGAGCATCTGTGGAGCATTCTCAAATGGAAGGTGGAGGAGCTCAAGGTATTTAACATCCACCAGCTCCGTGATGTCATCATGGAGGAGTGGAAGAGGACTCCAGTGGCAAACTGTGAAGCTCTGGTGAACTCCATGCTCAAGAGGGTTAAGGCAGTGCTGAAAAATAATGTTAACCACACAAAATATTGACACTTTGGGCCCAATTTGGACATTTTCACTTAGGGGTGTACTCACTTTTGTTGCCAGCGGTTTAGACATTAATGGCTGTGTGTTGGGTTATTTTGAGGTGACAGCAAATTTACCCTGTTATACAAGCTGTACACTCACTACTTTACGTTGTAGCAAAGTGTTGTTTCTTCATTGTTGTCACATGAAAAGGTATAATAAAATATTTACAAAAATGTGAGGGGTGTACTCACTTTTGTGATATACTGTATGTGTGTGTTTTTTCTGTCTGTTGGTTGAACTAGATGGACTTGTGTCTTTTTTTTCCAGATTAACTATGTAACTATGGTGACCTGGGGGGCCCCAATGGATTTCCTTAATTTGCCTAGATTTCCTCTCAATATTTTGGCTATAGCACAGGAAGTGAAGGTACATCTCCCCAATAGGATACAGATGGCAATAAACTGACAGGGGTTACAATACCTTACTATATCCAAAATGAAAACAAAAAAAAGGCTTTGCTGATAAGTTTTATCTAAAGAGAAGATTTCCAGGTGGGCCGTATTACTCCTTTGCTTTTATTGAAGAAAATGCACTGTACACATCACAGGGGAAGAAAAGCAAGAGATAATACATTTCGTGCTCAAGCTAGCACTTAATCATAACCCCCCTCTCCCCTGCTCCTGTCTGCAATAAATAAACATCCAGCCGGAAGCTTGAAAACAGCTGGAGCCCAGTAAGTAATCAGACAGAACTTTCACAAAAAATGATAAATCAATTGTAAAACAGAATAACATGAGATTGTAACAGTTGATTGATAATTATGAACTCACTGCCATTCACATGGACACGGACAAACAGCTATTTCTTCAGAATAACAAAAGGTAGGAATCTGCAACAAAGTGTGTTTAAATCCCTGCAATGTACATAGATGTTTATTTTCTCAACAAAACTGGAGTTACTCTTTAACCTCTATAGCCGAAAGATGGCTACAGTGCTTGCGCTGCCTTTGGACTAGGCTGATCACAGATCGGGGTAAAGGGCCAATCATAGCAGCTCTTTACAGCGCGATCAGCTATCAGCCAATGACAGCTGATCATACAATGTAAACAGAAGCCATTTATCTGCTTTTCTTTCCTCACGCTTACAGTGTGAGGAGAGCAGAGGAAAGCCGATAACCAGCTTCTGTTAAAAGGGACATTGGTCCCAACATTGCTGATCAGTGCTGCTAATCAGTGCCACCTATCAGTGTCCATCAGTGCTGCTAATCAGTGCCACCTATCAGTGTGCATCAGTATTGCTAATCAGTGTCCACCAGTGCCACCTACAGTGCTTAAAAATGTATTCATACCCCTTGACATTTTCCACATTTTGTCATATTACAACCAAAAATGTAAATGTATTTTTTTGGATTTTATGTGATAGACCAACACTAATGCCGCGTACACACGAGCGGACTTGACGGCAGACTTTGCCCGGCTGACTTTTCGACGTACTTTACGATGGACTTTCTGAATGAACGGACTTGCCTACACACAATCCACCAAAGTCCGTCGAATTCGTACATGATGACGTACGACCGGACTAAAACAAGTAAGTTCATAGTCAGTAGCCAATAGCTGCCCTAGCGTGGCTTTTTGTCCGTCGAACTAGCATACAGACGAGCGGACTTTTCGACCGGACTCGATTTCGACTGATTAATTTAAAACATGTTTCAAATCTAAGTCCGTCCAACTTTTGAGAAAACAAAGTCCGCTGGAGCCCACACACGATCGAATTGTCCGACCAAATCCCGTCCGCCGGGCAAAGTCTGCCGTAAAGTCCGCTCGTGTGTACGCGGCAAAAGTGGCACATAATTGTAAACTGGAAGGAAAATGATGAATGGTTTTCAAAATATTTTACAAATCAATATGTGAAAAGTGTGGCCTGCATTTGTTTTGTGCCCCTCCCCCTAGTCAATACTTTGTAGAACCACCTTTCTCTTCAATTACAGCTGCAAGTCTTTTTGGGATGTCTCTACCAGCTTTTGACATCTAGAGAGTGACATTTCTGCCCATTCTTCTTTGCAGAATAGCTCTGTCAGATTGGATGGAGAACATATGTGAACAGCAATTTTACAAGTCTTGCCACAGATTCTTAATTGGATTTAGGTCTGGACTTAGACTGGGCCATTCTAACACATTGCATATGCTTTGATCTAAACCAATGATATGCAATTAGCGGACCTCCAGCTGGTGCAAAACTACAAGTCCCATCATGCCTCTGCTTCTGGGTGTCATGCTTGTGGCTGTCAAGGTCTTGCTATGCCTCATAGGACTTGTAGTTTTGCAACAGCTGGAGGTCTGCTAATTGCATATCCCTGATCTAAACCATTCCATTGTAGCTCTGGCTGTTTGTTTAGCGTCGTTGTCCTGCTGGAAGGTGAACCTCCCCCAAAGTCTCAAGTCTTTTGCAGCTTCTAACAGGTTTTCATCTAAGATTGCCCAGTATTTGGCTCTATCCATCTTCCCATCAACTCTGATTAGCTTTCCTGTCCCTGCTAAAGAAAAGCATCCCCACAACATGATGCTGCCACCACCATGTTTCACGGCTGGGATGGTGTGTTCAGGGTGGGGTGCAGTGTTAGTTTTCCGCCACACATAGCATTTTGCTTTTAGGCCTAAAAGTTCAATTTTGGTCTCATCTGACCAGAGCACCTTCTTCCGCATGTTTGCTGTGTCCACCACATGGCTTCTCGCAAACTGCAAACGGGACTTCTTATGGATTTCTTTCAGCAATGGCTTTCTTCTTGCCACGCTTCCATAAAGGCTGATATTTACCATAAAATACATTTTTTCAGCTGTTATGTGTTCACATGGGTTTCTTCCTAACCATCAGCAACATATGTGCAGCAACAAGGAGAGTAGGGTTTGAAGAAAAATGGAGCCCATTGGTGGCAGAGCTTTCTGTGCTGAGAGTATGCTCACTGCAGGCTCCCAGCACCGTGGCCAAACTGTCTGACTTCTAATCTCCACTAATGACTGGGAGCTCCAGCAGGACCAGCTCCTGATCAAATGACCACTGTGACAGCCAATCATAGTGACAAAGCCTTTTAACCACTTATAGTGCCACTCAAGGTGCCCTGTCAGTAAATAATCCAGTGTCTCACAGCATTGTAAAGCCTAGTACACATGGGCAAAATGTTGGCTGGCATGAGCCAGTTGAATAGAAACCCTCTTAACATTCAAGCTGGTCTGACAGAAGCCGGTCGTTCGGCCGGCTTCTGTCGAAAGGGTCATGACCGAAAAAGGTCTGCTGACCGGCTCCCTGTCAGCGACCCTAATCATTGGCTGAGAGCGCTGACCAGAGTGTTCTGGCGGGAGGGGGGAGATCCCATTTTGTAAATATTTTATTATATCTTTTAATGTGACAACACTGAAGAAATGACACTTTGCTACAATGTAAAGTAGTGAGTGTACAGCTTGTATAACAGTGTAACTTTGCTGTCCCCTCAAAATAACTCAACACACAGCCATTAATGTCCAAACCGCTGGCAACAAAAGTGAGTACACCCCTAAGTGAAAATGTCAAAATTGTGGCCAAAGTGTCAATATTTTGTGTGGCCACCATTATTTTCCAACACTGCCTTAACCCTCTTGGGCATGGAGCTCACCAGAGCTCCACAGGTTGCCATTGGAGTCCTCTTCCACTTCTCCATGACGACATCACAGAGCTGGTGGATGTTAGAGACCTTGCGCTCCTCCACCTTCCATTTGAGGATGCCCCACAGATGCTCAATAGGGTTTAGGTTTGGAGACATGCTTGGCCAGTCCATCACATTTACCCTCAGCTTCTTTAGAAAGGCAGTGGTCATCTTGAAGGTGTGTTTGGGGTCGTTATCATGTTGGAATACTGCCCTGCAACCCAGTCTCCGAAGGGAGGGGATAATGCTTTGCTTCAGTATCTCACAGTACATGTTGGCATTCATGGTTCCCTCAATGAACTGTAGCTCCCCAGTGTCAGCAGCACTCATGCAGACCCAGATCATGACACTCCCACCACCATGCTTGACTGTAGGCTTGTCTTTGTACTCCTCAGCTGGTTGCCGCCACGCACGCTTGACACCATCTGAACCAAATACGTTTATCTTGGTCTCATCAGACCACAGGACAAGGTTCCAGTAATCCATGTCCTTAGTCTGGTTGTCTTCAGCAAACTGTTTGCGGGCTTTCTTGTGCATCATCTTTAGAAGAGGCTTCCTTCTGAAATGACAGCCATGCAGACCAATTTGATGCAGTGTGCGGCATATGGTCTGAGCACTGACAGGCTGACCCCCTACCCCTTCAAACTCTGCAGCAATGCTGGCAGCACTCATACCTCTATTTCCCAAAGACAACCTCTCGATATGACACTGAGCATGTGCACTCAATTTCTTTGGTCAACCATGACGAGGCCTGTTCTGAGTGAAACCTGTCCTGTTAAACCGCTGTATGGTTTTGGCTACCATGCTGCAGCTCAGTTTCAGGGTCTTGACAATCTTCTCATAGCTTAGGCCATCTTTATGTAGAGCAACAATTCTTGTTTTCAGATCCTCAGGGAGTTATTTGCCATGAGGTGCCATGTTGAACTTCCAGTGACCAGTAAGAGAGTGAGAGTGATAACACCAAATTTAACACACCTGCTCCCCATCCACACCTGAGACCTTGTAACACTAAGGAGGGAAAATAGCTAATTGGGCCCAATTTGGGCATTTTCACCTAGGGGTGTACTCACTTTTGTTGCCAGCGGTTTAGACATTAATGGCTGTGTGTTGAGTTATTTTGAGGGGACAGCAAATTTACACTGTTATACAAGCTGTACACTCACTACTTTTGTGAGATACTGTATATATATATATATATATATATATCAGACATCTCAAGTCTCCTGCGACTCACAGGATACTCCCACATTTGACGGTGGGCTCATGGACACCTGCGAGTGTGGCACAATCTCCTGGATGAGCCTTCACTGCCACTCAGCCTGGAGCAGGGCCGGACTGGCCTACCGGGATACCGAGAAATTTCCCGATAGGCCAGCTGCCCTGGAGCCGCTTTGAGCTGCGGCTGCAGCAGCGCCCAGGACCGATCCAAATGTAGAGTCCTCCTCTCCCTCCCCCCGTTTGTGTAATCACAAACAGCGGGTGTCTCCCACTGTGTCATGCAGCTGCAGTCTTAACTGTTCGGTGGCCGTCCACTGTAACAAAGCCCCGCCTCCTTGTCCGTGATAGACAGAACACATTCATTTTCCCAGCATTGTACCAGTGTTCAGTTGACTGTCTATCACGGACAAGGAGGTGGGGCTTTGTAACAGTGGATGGACACCCGCTGTGTGTAATCAAGGTACTGGCGAGGCCGCAGATGGGCACTGATGAGGATACAAATGGGCACAGTGAGGCTGCATTGTTGACACAGTAAGGCTGCAGATGGGCACAGTGAGGCTGCATTGTTGGCACAGTGAGGCTGCAGATGGGGACAGTGAGGCTGCAGATGGGCACAGTGAGGCTGAAGATGGTCACTGATGAGAATACAGATGGGCACAGTGAGGCTGCATTGTTGACACTAATGAGGCTGCAGATGGGCACAGTGAGGCTGCATTGATGGCTCAGTGAGGCTGCATTGATGGGCACTGCAGAGGCTGCATTTTTGGCACAGTGAGCCTGCAGATGGGCACAGTGAGGTTGCAGTGTTGGCACTAATAAGGCTGCAAATGGGCACAGTGACGGCTGCATTGTTGGCACTGATGAGACTGCAGATGGGCACAGTGAGGCTGCATGGATGGCTCAGTGAGGCTACATTGATGGCACAGACGAGGCTACAGATGGGCACAATGTGGCTGCAGATTGGCACAGTAAGGCTGCAGACTGGCACAGTGAGACTGCACTGTTGGCACCAATGAGGCTGCAGATGGGCACAGTGAAACTGCATTGATGGCTCAGTGAGGCTGCATTGATGGGCACAGTGAGGCTGCATTGATGGGCACAGTGAGGCTGCATTGATGGGCACAGTGAGGCTGCATTTATTGGCACTGACGAGGCTGTAAATGGGCATAGTGAGGGTGCAGATTGGCACAGTGAGGCTGCATTGTTGGCACTGATGAGGCTGCAAATGGGCATAGTGAGGCTTCATTGTTGGCACTGATGAGGCTGCATTGATGGGCACTGATGAGGCTGCAGATGGGCACAGTGAGGCTGCATTGTTGGCACAGTTTGGCTGCATTTATAGGCACAGTGAGGCTGCATTTATGGGCACAGTGAGGCTGCATTGATAGGCACAGTGAGGCTGCATTGATCTCTTGTACCATGTTTGCAATCTATGACCATCTCTTGTATCATGTTCTCAGTCTCTGACCATCTCTTGTATCATGTCCGCAGTCTCTGATAATCTCTTGCATCATGTCCGCAGTCTCTGACCATCTCCTGTATCATGTTCTCAGTCTCTGACCATCTCATGCATCATGTCCACAGTCTCTGACCATCTCTTGCATCATGTCCACAGTCTCTGACCATCTCTTGCATCATGTCTGCAGTCTCTGACCATCTCTTGCATCATGTCTGCAGTCTCTGACCATCTCTTGCATCATGTCCGCAGTCTCTGACCATCTCTTGTATCATGTCTGCAGTCTCTGATCATCTCCTGTATCATGCTTGCAGTCTCTGATCATCTCTTGTATCATATCCGCAGTCTCTGAGGGAGTCTGGAGAGGAGTGAGAGTACCGCCGGAATGGGGGTGACGTGAGGAGTCAGACGTGTGTGGACTGTAGAGAGGAGACTATAGGATAAAACCAGAGCCACCAAGCTGAAGCTGTCTGACTGATCCCTGCACAATACACCTGAGGGGTCAGTGACAGCTTTGCCAGGCCAGTCTGGGGGGGGGGGGGGTCACTGATGTAAGGAGGGAGTGAATACAATAATGTAGGGGGCACTGATATAAAGGTTTCCCCGTTATATCAGAACTCCACCTCCTTACCTTAGTGTATTCTTTTTGCAGAAGTTGGTCTCTGGTCACCAGAACCCCTCCCCCCCCACATTCCTGGGGTCCCCCTTGATGATTGCTCCACTTTTACCACTTTTAACCAGAATTTGCTCAGTGGATCAGATTCCTGGCATCTCTGTCATGTGAAGATTGTGGTGGGGTGTGTGTGCAGCCTTGTATGACAGAGAGTCCGCTATGTGTAAGATGGCAGACAGACTCATTGTGCAACAGTCTGCAACTGCCAGCAGTGCCAACCCAGCGGCTTATGACTCCTCCATGTCTGATGATGACAGATGTGCCCCCCTTACCAGGAAGGCCAGTCTGTGTGAGGAGGGAGGAGTCACACTGACCCTGGTATGCACAGGCTGGTCCTCCAGAGTCTGTGAGTTCTGCAGATAGATGGATAGAGTGACGCTGAGCATGACTGTGTGTCACTCTCTCACCACATCTCTCAGCTCACTCATCATCATGTGTCACTCAGGATGATCCCACAGCAGTGAGTCACAGCACAAGGCTGAGCAGGGGCCATTCTAGGAGCAGGGGCCAGATTCTCTCCACAGGGGCCATTCTGGGAGCAGGGGCCAGATTCTCTCCACAGGGGCCATTCTAGGAGCAGGGGCCAGATTCTCTCCACAGGGACCATTCTAGGAGCAGCGGCCAGATTCTCTCCATGGGGGCCAGATTCTCTCCACAGGGGCCATTCTAGGAGCAGGGGCCAGATTCTCTCCATAGGGGCCATATTCTCTCCACAGGGGCCATTCTAGAAGCAGGGGCCAGATTCTCTCCACAGGGGCCAGATTCTCTCCACAGGGGCCATTCTCTCCACAGGGGCCAGATTCTCTCCACAGGGGCCATTTACTCAGCAGGTGACGTCCACAGGGACAATACTTAGCAGGTGTCCACAGGGGCCATCAGCAATTTTCATATATATATATATATATATATATATATATATATATATATATATATATATATCTCTATCTATCACAGCCTGGTGCCAGAGTTACTACACAGACAGGGCTGGGGTTATCAGTGGCAGTGCAGAACCATCATGGCAGAGTAAAAAAAACGCAGTACAAAACGCACTTCACCCCAGACTACACTAAAGTGTACCCATGTCATGCATGGGTAAAAAACAATGATGGTGTAGCTCGCTGCACTGTTTACACCAGTGAATTCTCTGTAGCCCATGGTGGGTTAAATGACTGTAAAAGACATATTGAGGTGAGTATGACACAACATTATCTTTAAAGTATTATTTTATTATAGTATTTTATTATGAATGAGGGGGGGGGGGGGTTGTCGGAACGGAGCGTGAACTCCCTTAAATGAGAAACAATCCAGAGGGCGAGGTGCACTTCAGTCCCAGATGGTTGTGCTTAGCAATTAAGCCTTCCCACAGGCTTTAAGAAAAAATTCAAGTGGGATTGCTGCACAAACTGTATTTATTCAAAGGATATCAATAAGACATCATAGAATCAGGCATACATGATATTGATATTTAAACGTTTTCGGGCTATTGTAGCTCATGCCCTTCCTCAGACAATCATGCCTATAGAATGATCATACATATAATGATATATATAGCCCACAAATAATCAATAAAAAAATCAATTAAAGTGAACCAACAATTCATCTGGAATCAATTAAGCCATCATAGAAAACATCTAAATTTATCATCAAGTACAACTTCTCTGTGGTCTTGGAATCAAATAGTCACAGGCGAGATCGGAAGAAAAGAAGAAAACCCACACCCACTACACTAACTGACCGCCATACTACACTAACTGACCGCCATACCACACTAACTACCCACCATACTACACTAATTGACCCACCCTACTACACTAACTGACCCACCATACTACACTAACTGACCCACCCTACTACACTAACTGACCCACCCTACTACACTAACTGACCCACCATACTACACTTATTGACCCACCATACTACACTAACTGACCCACCATACTACACTAACTGACCCACCATACTACACTAACTGACCCACCATACTACACTAACTACCACTACTACTACTACTACTACTACTCACCTTCGTGTCTGGCTGGCCTGCATCAGTCCAGAGGAGAAGGAGAAGAAAACAGCGGCGGCGCGGCGGCTCACATTGCTTCTTTCCCCCGTGCTCTAGCTGCCATATTCAGTGTCCGGCGCAGTGCACTGTGATTGGGCATTATGGGGGTCATGTGCGGAGGCAGGACTTCAGGAGTGATCAAGGATAGGCCAGCTCTACGTCTCACATGACCCCCATACGCCCAATCACAGGGTGCCAGACACTGAACATGGCGGCCGGAGCCTGGGGACACAGGAATTTAAAATTAGGAGGCGCCCCTCCTAAATGTCGCTCCGGGGCCACGGCATCCCCTGCACCCCCCCATGCTACGCCACTGATCCAGGGGCAATATACCCACTCACACAATGCTATTTACAAGAACAAATATAAGTCAAAATCTGAGTTTAACCCCTTCGGCTGGAGTGTATCCAGCCAATGGATCCAGCTAACTTCTCTCTTTACAAGAGCCAATTCCCTGTCACCTCCATGTCTATTGATGGCAACTCCGTCAATAACCATAAATCTCAGTTGTGATACAGAGTGTCCCTGCTCCACAAAATGTCTAGCTAAAGGCAGCTTGACCAATTTGTCTCTAATAGAATATTTATGACGGGCTATGCGATCTTTAACTTTTTGTGTGGTCTCCCCCACATAGAGGAGACCACAGGGACATTGAATAATATTCACTACATGGGACGATTGGTAAGTATAGTGATCTCTAATCGGAATGTCATAACCTTTAAGTGGATGGGAAAAACTTTTTCCCTTTTATCATGTTTGAGCACTGAATGCAGCTCAAGCATGGAAACAAACCTGTATTTTTTCAACCTAAAAAAGTTACCCGAGGATTAGGCATTACATGTTGATCAGACCTCACTAATTTAGTGCCAATCGTTCTACCACGTCGGTATGATGGCAATGCGGGATTGTTAAACTCAGGGATCGAAGGATAAGCACTTTGTAGCATGGACCAATGTTTCTTAATGATGTTATTAATTTTATGTGAAAAAGGATGGAACTGGGATGTAAATGGCATTCTGCGACCTAAGTGTTTAATAGGTACAATATCTTTATCTAGGTTAACCTGTTCAGCATAAATGAAGTCTGCTGGATAACCTCGCTCCCGTAACCTATTTTCCATTTCATCTAATCTGACATTGCAGGTGTCTGTTTCACTAGCAATTCTAGTTACCCATTTTAGTTGGCTGCGGGGAATTGATTTAACCACTTAAGGAGCAACCTCGTTTTGGATTTTAGGTGTTTACATGTTTAAAACATTTTTTTTTTGCTAGAAAATTACTTAGAACCCCCCAAACATTATATATTGTTTTTTTTCTAACACCCTAGAGAATAAAATGGCGGTCATTGCAATACTTTTTTTTGCACCATATTTGCGCAGCGGTCTTATAAGCGCTCTTTTTTTGGAAAAAATTCACTTTTTTATATAAAAAAATAAGACAACAGTAAAGTTAGCCCATTTTTTTTTATATTGTGAAATATAATGTTAGTAAATTGATACCCAAAATGTCACGCTTCAAAATTGCGCCCGCTCATGGAATAGCGTCAAACTTTTACCCTTAAAAATCTCCATAGACGACGTTTAAAAAATTCTACAGGTTGCATGTTTTGAGTTACAGAGGAGGTCTAGGGTTAGAATTATTGCTCTCGCTCTAACGGTCGCGAAGATACCTCACATGTGTGGTTTGACCACCGTTTTCATATGCGAAGCTACTCACGTATGCATTCGCTCGTCGGGACAGAACGCTTTAAATTTTCTTTTTTTTAATTTTACTTTATTTTATTTATTTTTTCACTGTTTTAAAAAAAAATAAATTCGGATCACTTTATTCCTATTACAAGGATTGTAAACATCCCTTGTAATAGAAAAAAGCATGACAGGTCCTCTTAAATATGAGATCTGGGGTCAAAAAGTCCTCAGATCTCATATTTAGACTAAAATGCAAAAAAAAAAAAAGTAAAAAAAAAAAAAAAGTTGTTTAAAAAAATGACACAAAAAAAATTGTGCCTTTAAGAGAAGTGGGCGGAGCCGACGTACTGATGACGCTCCGGCCGTCCTATGGTATAGAGACAGATAGAGATATTTGGCTAAAGGCATAGTGACAGATGCAGTGCTGGATACAATGGGCCAGCCCGGGGGATTAATAGGGTCTTTATGTATTTTAGGGAGCACGTAAATAATTGGAGTAACAGGGTGTTCAAGAAATAAATGAACATAAATGATATTGTCTTGTAATGCTTGACCCACCACCTGTTTAAAACACGCAACGTGGGACTAACATACAGACATTTATATACTTGGGGATCTGCCAACTGTCTGTGAATTTCCCTCTCGTATTGGATAGTATTCATTATCACTATCGAGCCACCTTTATCAGCCTGCTTGATAGTGATATTCTTTTGTGTGGCTAAAGAAGAAAGGGCCAACGTTTCCTCCTGAGTCTTATTTTTTGGAACATGGTCCCTCCTATTGTAATCCTGCAAAAATGTATTAATATCCTCATCTACTTTATTGATGAACAATTCAGCTGCTGCACTAGATGTAGGGGGAACAAAGTTACCGTATTTATCGGCGTATAACACGCACCTTCATTTTAGGAGGGAAGTTTCAGGAAAAAAACTTTTAAAAACTTTAACCACTTCAAAACCGGGCACTTAGACACCTTCCTGCCCAGACCATTTTTCAGCTTTCAGCGCTGTCGCAGTTTGAATGACAATTGCGCGGTCATGCTACACTGTGCCCAAACTAAATTTTTTATCATTTTGTTCCCACAAATAGACCTTTCTTTTGGTGGTACTTGATCACCTCTGTGGTTTTTATTTTTTGCTAAACAAATAAAAAAAGACTGAAAATTTTGAAAAAAATTAAAGTTTTGCTTTTGTTTCTGTTAAAAAAAATTGTAAATAAGTATGTTTTCCCTTTCACTGATGGGCACTGATAAGGCGGCACTGACAGGCACTGATACGGCGGCACTGATGGGCACTGACGATGGGCACTGATATGCGGCACTGATGGGCACTGGTAGGCGGCACTGATGGGTGGCACTCATATGCAGCACTGATGGGCATTGATAGGCGGCACTGATGGGCACTGGTATGCGGCACTGATGGGTGGCACTCATATGCAGCACTGATGGGCATTGATAGGCGGCACTGATGGGCACTGATGGGTGGCACTGGGTGGCACTGGTTGGCACTGATGGGCACTGATAGGCAACACTGATGGGCAATGAAAGGCGGCACTGCTGGGCACTGATAGGGTGGCGCTGATAGGCGGCACTGATAGGCGGCACTGCTGGGCACTGATGGGCACTGATACGTGGCACTGATGGGCACTGATACGCGGCACTGATATGAGGCACTGATGGGCATCCCTGGTGGCACTGGCAGTGGTAGGCATTGAAGTGGGCACTGACTGGCAGCTGCCTGGGCACAGATTGGCAGCTGCCTGGGCACACAGTGGCATTTCCCTGGTGGTCTAGGGGCATACCTGGTGGTCCAGTGTGGATCGCTTCCCTGGTGGTCCTAGGCGGCTTCCCTGGTAGTCCTGGGTAGGATCCGAGGGGGGGCTGTGCTGATAAACAATCAGCACAGACCCCCCCTGTCAGGAGAGCAGCCGATTGGCTCTCCTCTACTCGCGTCTGTCAGACGCGAGTGAGGAAAAGACGATCACCGGCTCTTCCTAGTTACATCGTGATCATCCGTGATTGGACACGGCTGATCATGTGGTAAAGAGTCTCCGACGGAGACTCTTTACCTAGATCGGTGTTGCAGGGTGCAGGGTGCAGGGCGCACAGCGGCTCGATATTCCTGATCACGTCATATGACGCCGATCAGGAATATCAAACCACTTTGCCGCCGTCATTCTGTAATAGGGCGGGCGGCAAGTGGTTAAATAAAGAACTTTGAATAAAAATAAGGGTCAGTGCCCATCAATGCAGCCTCACCATTGCCCATCTGTAGCTTCCCTATTGCCCATTTGCAGCCTGATCAATGCTATCTGCAGCCTCACTATTGCCCATGTGCAGCCTGATCAATGCCCATCTGCAGCCTCACAATTGCCCATCAATGCAGCTTGATCAATGCCCACCTGCAGCCTCACAATTGCCCATCAATGCAGCTTGATCAGTGCCCATATGCAGCCTCACCATTGCCATGAATGCAGCCTGATCAATGCCCATCTGCAGCCTCAATTCAGATTACTGCTGCCTCAAAGCGCCGTCAGATTACAAACAGCGAGAATCTCCCGTTTACTCGGCGGCCTCTTTAATACAAAGTTCTGTGATAGACAGAACACTGGTCCAATGCCGGCCCAGGAGACAGGACTATCTATTATAGAGGCCGCTGAGTAAACAGGAGATTCTCACTGTATGTAATCTGACAGGTCTCGTCCCGCCCCCCTCCCCATTCCTTCCTGGGCAGCCCAAATTGCAGTATCGGCATATAACACGCACACACTATTTGCATCCGATTTTCAGGGTGAAAAAGTGCGTGTTATACGCCAATAAATACAGTACTTGTATTTTTCAATTGCAAACTAGAAATCGATATAGGTAGTGAGATAGTATTGTTCACCACTGGTCTAGAACTGTAATAAGCCTTTAAACAAACATGCCTATAGAAACGATAGAGATCCTGTCTCAATTTAAACATGTCCATTTTAGCTTTTGGACTAAAATTAAGCCCCTTGTTTAATGCCTGCAATTCATTGTCACTTAGGGAAACAGAGGAAATATTATTTACCGCACAAGTGGTCAAGTCCTTTGTTGGTTCCGTCCCCTGCTTTCACTGGCTCTTGTAGTGACGCCTTCGGTTTTTCTTCCCTCCTCTCTTACATGGGCGTTTGTAAAAAGAACCTCTAGAGGCATTGATTGAAGATCCGCTGGAAGCCATGGATGAATTGGATGTGGATAATTGCTTGTCCCACCGTTGGTTTTAAAATCTTGTTCGAAAGCGATTGGTTTCTGTCCAATTATATACACGATCATTAGAATAGTCCTCCCGGTCCCGATCCATCTTAGCTCTTTTACGAGCTTCGATGGCTTTTTTGTGTATTTTTATTTTTTCATCCAATGTAGCTTTAGTTTTTGAGAAGTCTTCCTGCCCTATCAAATCAAGTAACTGTTTTTCTAGGGCAATTATATCTTTGGAGATCACTTGACGTTCCATTTGCAAAAATTCCACAGTGAGAGTGATCAAATCAAAAGAACATTTGTTGATGATTTATATAAACCGTCTCTTATAATTATCATTTTGAGCAAACAATGTAGGTGCTATACGTACTCTCAATCCACGTGGTATAAGCTGGGATCTGTGGTACTCCGCAAGCGTGATCTCATGCAGTTCCATAGAAGTAAGCTGTTGTAAAGATTTTTCAAGCTTACGCGTGAGCTGTGGTGATGAACTTTCTGTCAAAAAGTCCCTGGATCCTGTGGTTGCTGTGTATATGCGGGCTGTATCCTCCTCGGTGTAAGAGAACGATCCGCCTGTGGCCATGATTCCAAACATTTCCAGGATATTGACTGGTGCTCACTCACAAGGGTATATAGCAGGGATATGCAATTAGTGGACCTTCAGCTGTTGCAAAACTACAAGTCCCATCATGCTCTGCCTCTGGGTGTCATGCTTGTGGCTGTCAGAGTCTTGCTATGCCTCATGGGACTTGTAGTTCTGCAACAGCTTGAGGTTCGCTAATTGCATATGCCTGGTATATAGAAACAATCCAGAGGGTAAGGTGCACTTCGGTGCCAGATGGTCGTGCTTAGCAATCAAGCCTTCCCACAGGCTTAATATAGAAAAAATTCAAGTGGGATTGCTGCACAATCCCCCCCAGACGACGTCTAAGAAGAGGATACGCGTCGGGGAGGACCCCACTGCCGCCATTTGTACGTTTACAGCGCTGATTTTAAAGATATACATGTGAGTGTATTTCCTAGTTTTTTAATAAATTTTATGGATTTACACTATGTGGCCTTTCCTTTCTCCTCTCCACCTATTGATACTACCATCTATTTTCTGAAATCATCCTGAGGGACACACCGGTCCACGGTTCATCCCAGGACCTCCACCCTTTCAACTCCCCCGGATCTCCTACAGCGGTTCACCACCTAAGCCTGTTTGACCCAACTAAGCATATGTCTTTTTGGGTCCAATTGATCTGGTAAGCCTCCTTATTATCGGTGGTGGTGTTCTCTTCACTTCAGATGTCACGCACTCATTGATATGTCCCACACATGAAGTCACGCATTATCTATGGACTATCATTTTTTATTTACGGAGGACTTTTGTCTAATTTAAATCTAGAGGTTCATTAGCCCTTGGACTTTATTGTCTTCGTGCTAGATATTTACGGTTGTTTGTATTAGCGCTACACTCATTTTTGTTTCTTGGGATTGCTGCACAAACTGTATTTATTCAAAGGATATCAATAAGACATCATAGAATCAGGTATACATGATATTGATATTTAAACGTTAAACTCCGATTTTGACTTATATTTGTTCTTGTAAATAGCATTGTGTGAGTGGGTATATTGCCCCTGGATAAATTATTAGATTTTTTTTTTTGTTCATAATTTTTACGGGTATCATGTATGCCATGTCTCTGATCCTACACAGATAGTGTGTGGGGTGATTTTGGCAGGCTGACATGCGCCGAGTATTATACACTCCTAGCTAATGAAGATGTAATGGTACTAATATGGTTACATTGTTACAATGTTACATTTTATTTATATTTGTTTAATTTTTTAGGATGTCTGAATAATGTATTCTACAAGGTGTGGGTTTTCTTCTTTTCTTCCGATCGCCTGTGACTATTTGATTCCAAGACCACAGAGAAGTTGTACTTGATGATAAATTTAGATGTTTTCTATGATGGCTTAATTGATTCCAGATGAATTGTTGGTTCACTATAATTGATTTATTTATTGATTATTAGTGGGCTATATATATCATTACATGTATGATCATTCTATAGGCATGATTTTCTAAAGGAAGGGCAGGAGCTACAATAGCCCGAAAATGTTTAAATATCAATATCATGTATGCCTGATTTTATGATGTCTTATTGATATCCTTTGAATAAATACAGTTTGTGCAGCAATCCCACTTGAATTTTTTATATACACATACAGTATCTCACAAAAGTGAGTACACCCCTCAAATTTTTGTAAATATTTTCTTCTATCTTTTCATGTGACAACACCGAAGAAATGACATTTTGCTACAATGTAAAGTAGTGAGTGTACAGCTTGTATAACAGTGTAAATTTGCTGTCCCCTCAAAATAACTCAACACACAGCCATTAAGCACTTGCCACCCGCCATATAGCAAAATGACGGCGGCAAAGTGGTTTCAATATCCTGACTGGACATCATATGATGTCCAGCAGGATATCAAGCCACTGCGAGGCCCCCAGGGGCATGCATCGCGGCAATCATTGGTGCAGCGTGTCAGTCTGACACACCGCAACACCGATCTAGGCAAAGCCCTCCCAAGGATGCCCACACTGGACCACCAGGGGTGCCACTAGGACCATCAGGGGTGTCACCACAAAGTGTGCCACCCTAGACCACCAGGGATGCCAATCAGTGCCCACAATGGATGCCAATCAGTGCCCACAATGGATGTCAATCAGTGCCCACAATGGGCATCACTGATTGGCAGGCATTATTGTTTGGCACTGATTGGCATCCATCCATACCATCAATTAGTGTACATCAGTGCCACCTATCAGAGCCCATCCAAGCCCATCCATGCCACCTATCAGTGCCTATCCATGCCACCTTTCAGTGCCCATCTGTGCCACCTATGTGTACCCATCAGTGCTGCGTATCAGTGCCACCTATCAGTGCCCATCATTGCCCCCTATCAGTGCTACATATTAGTGCCCATCGTCAGTGCCCATCAGTGCCACCTCATCAGTGCCACCTCATTGGTGCCACCTCATCGGTGCCCATCAGTGCCACCTTATCAGTGCCCATCAGTGAAGAAGAAAACTTACTTATTTACAGTTTTTTGTAAAGCATTCCTTTTTCAAAAATTTCAGTCGTTTTTTTATTTGTTTAGCAGAAAATAAAAATCCCAGAGGTGATCAAATACCACCAAAAGAAAGCTCTATTTGTGGAAACAAAATGATAAAAATTTAATTTGGATACAGTGTAGAATGACCGCGCAATTGTCATTCAAAGTGTGACAGCGCTGAAAGCTGCAAATTGATCTGGGCGGGAAGGTGTATAAGTGCCCGGTATTGAACTGGTTAATGTCTAAAGCACTGGTAACAAAAGTGAGTACACCCCTAAGTGAAAAATGCCCAAATTGGGCCCAATTTTTTTCCCTCCTCGGTGTCGTGACTCATTAGTGTTACAACGTCTCAGGTGTGAATGGGGAGCAAGTGTGTTAAATTTGGTGTTATCGCTCTCACTCTCTCATACTGGTCACTGGAAGCTCAACATGGCACCTTGTGGCAAAGAACTCTCTGAGGATCTGAAAAAAAGAATTGTTGCTCTACATAAAGATGGCTATAAGAAGATTGCCAAGACCCAGAAACTGATCTGCAGCAGGGTGGCCAAGACTAGGGATGAGCTTCGAGTTTGAGTCAAACTCATGTTCGACTCGAACATCGGCTGTTCACCAGTTCGCTGAACAGCGAACAATTTGGGGTGTTCACGGCAAATTCAAAAGCCGCGGAACACCCTTTAAAAGTATATGGGAGAAATCAAAAGTGCTAATTTTAAAGGCTTATATGCAAGTTATTGTCATAAAAAGTGTTTGGGGACCCGGGTCCTGCCTCAGGGGACATGGATCAATGCAAAAAAAAGTTTTAAAAACTGACTTTTTTTAGGAGCAGTGATTTTAATAATGATTAAAGTGAAACAATAAAAGTGTAATATTCCTTTAAATTTCGTACCTGGGAGGTGTCTATAGTATGCTTGTAAAGGGGCGCATGTTTCCCATGTTTATCTGAGCATGCAACCTGGCAGGCCTCAGGAAAAGAGGGGTGGATGAGAGAGTGCCCCCCCCCCCCTGAACCGTACCAGTCCACATACCCTCAACATTGGGAGGGTGCTTTGGGGTAGTCCCTCAAAACACCCTTGCTCGGTGGTTGTGGGGGTCTGCGGGGGGCTTATCGGAATCTGGAAGCTTGTCATTGTTAACATTTTTGACACTTTTTTTGTGAAATGGTAGGGGTACTTTTGTACCCCCCTACCATTTCACACAGGGGGGGGCCGGGATCTGGGGGTCCCCTTGTTAAAGGGAGCTTCCAGATTCCAATAAGCCCCCTGCCCGCAGACCCCCACAACCACTGAGCAAGGGTTGTGGGGATGAGACCCTTGTCCCCATCAACATGGGGACAAGGTGTTTTGGGGGGCTTTTTATAACAATAACTTGCATATAAGCCTTTAAAATTAGCACTTTTGATTATTCATGTTCATGTCGCATAGACTTTAACGGTGTTCGCACAAATTTTTTGCCTGTTCGCATGTTCTGGTGCGAACCGAACAGGGGGGTGTTCGGCTCATCCCTAGCCAAGACCATACAGTGGTTTAACAGGATAGGTTCCAGGCCTCACCATGGTCAACCAAAGAGGTTGAGGGGTGTACTCATAAAAACGTAAGGGGTGTTCTCACTTTTGTGAGATACGGTATATATATATATATATATATATATATATATATATATATATATATATATATACAGTATATAAAAAAAAAATCACATCCTATATGTGCCCTAAATGGGTGGATCATTGCATTGGGCCACTGAAGCAGGGTGAAATTGGAACCTTTGCCACTGCCCTTGTACCATCACCATAATTATAGATTTCCCAATGCTCCCATATTTTTTGCATTTTCTTTTTTGATCATTCTGCGGATGTCCAAAATCTAAGAACTGTTGTGATAACCTGAAAAAAACAAACAAATCAAAAATCTAGTGAGAAGTGCAAAAGGCAGTTCATGGGCAAAGTTTCCTTGACATAGGATCAGTTTATATAGCAACCTTCCAGGCATGCAGTAAAACAAAGAGAAGTGCTGTGTAGTAAACTAGTTGTCCAAAGTGCAGTGTAGAGAAGGGTGTTGTGTGCCCGTGGTCTCTTCCCTGCTCCCTACCACAAAGTTCCCTGCTCCCTACCATTCTGCTCTCATCACACTGGATGACACCTGCTTTACACCAACTATGATCTACTCAATACTCAGAGTCTATGAATGAGAAACAGGAACTGCCTCCTTCGATTGTATGTCAGCCACATTGCAGCCTTCATCAGCATCACACACCAATATCATTGCCTCCAAGGGCTACTGTAACAGTGCTACTGACATGATGGAGTCACCTGCTGAACGGGGGGGGGGGGTTTATCTGATCAATCAGATGGATGGACAGACACTGACATGTAGACAGATGTACCTCCATTAGCAGAATGACAGCCTGGCTGTGGGGTGCCCTCTTCACCTCTAGGATAACAAACCCCAGGCACCTGTTCAAGCCCCCCCAACCCAACCCAACCCAGACCCTAATAAACCAGGCAGATGTGCACCCATGCCCCCCCACCTCCACAGTTAGGATCACCTACCCTCCATCTCATCTTCAGGGAGCTGAGTGGGGGAGTTCTCTCTCAGTAATTCGGGGATGGTGCACACCCCCCGGTACATCAACGCCGCCGTTACCGGATGAAAAAGGCATTGTTGCGGGTGAGGGGACACCCAGGGGCAGATAATACTCGAAGGTGCAGCATATGGAGGGACTGTTACCAATACAGGCCTCTGGCTGCACTCCTCTCTCTGGTAATGGGTGAGTGGTACAGGTGAGCTGCACGTGGACAGCCTGCCGTCCTCTCATTCTCACACTCCACAGTGGTGGCTGGTGGGTCAGTCGATCCTACGTTTCCTCTGGCCTTGCGTCTCCTCTGGCCGTGCGTCTCCTCCTCCTGTAGGCCAATAGGATTGCTTCTCCTTTTGGCCGATCAGGAAACGGGACTCAGGAGCCACTTACTGATTTACCGGGAGGAGATTTAGTGTGACAATAGTGAATATTCATTCGCTGTTGTCAAACAACCAGGTGGGCTCTGTGTCCACCATTTATTGAAGCCTATTAGAGCATCAGGCTCTAATCACTTGATTAAAAAAATAAAAAAAGGGGGGATTAAGGGAGAAGAAAGCCCAGAGAGTAAACCATTAATGAAGGTAAAAAAGAGGTGGGAATTTTTTTAGTGAATGATTATTAGTAAAGAGTAAATTTGGAGACCCATTGATTTATTACTGTTATGTAGCTGAGGATTTTAGGAAACAAACAAGTCATGTTTTTCAATTCATGCCGAATTGCAGCAGAAAGCATGAACTCTTACATGGGCATCAAAACTTAGCAACAACAATTTTCACTTATATTAGCATGTGTGCAGACTTGGTCCGGCGGACCGGACTCCGTTGGACAATTCAATCGTGTGTGGGGTCCAGCGAACTTTTTTTCCCAAAAGTCAGACAGACCTAGAAATAAAACATGTTTCAAATCTGTCCGACGGACTCGGCTTTCTAGCGTGCAAACCGTTCGTCTGTGTGCTAGTCCGACGGACCAAAAATGAGGCATGCTCTGAAGCAAGTACAAGACAGAAGCGCTCGGTCTGGTAAAACTAGCCTTCGTATTGAAGCTAGAACATTCCTCACGCTTCTAATTCTGTGATCTTTTAATACAGCGCATTCTTTTTTTCTTTATAATGCTAGAAGAATGAGGTTGTTTTACTGATTCACACAGAGTTCTCACAAACTTCTTTCTTCATTATTTATCCTCATGTCATGAATAATATTCTAGTTTTTAAAGCCAGATCTCCATAAATAATGTTTACAATTCTTTTTTAGACTCATCTTTTAGATTTTATATTTCAACAATATATATTTTCCAATTTGGTAAAAATTAAAAAAAATTCTATCGATTTCCATTTTTTGGGGGGGATTTTCAAGTTACCACAATAATATTATTATCTTGTATTTTTTATGAACCTTAATGAGGTTGGCGTCCCTTGTTAATTTGACATAGGGGGGCTATTTACAAAAGGCAAATTCATTTAGCACTACAAGTGCAAAGTGCACTTGAAAGAGCAAATGCAGTTGCTGTGGATCCGAGGGGCCCATGCAAGGGAACAAAAAAAAAAAAAAACATTTTAGCTTGCACATGATTGGATTATTAAATCAGCAGAGCTTCCCCTCATTTCAGATCTTTCCCTCAGATTTACAGTGACTGCACTTCCAACAAGTGCACTTGCAGTGCAATTTCAAGTGCACTTTGCACTTGTAGTTTGCGCTTGTATTGCAAAATGAATTTGCCTTTTGTATATAACCCCCATAGTCTTTTAGACATGTACCTGCCTACTCACAAACAAACTGTCCTTTTTGAATAAAAACACATAGTAAATTAATTTTTGTAAAGAAAATAGCCATTTATTCTGGTTAACAAAATAAAGAGGAAGGCAACACTGGAGACACTTGGAAAACAAAATTGGGATCTTGCGGAGTCCATATAATAGGGAGCACAATCTGCATCTTCTGTCAGACCAGACTGAAGGCAGGCAATCACTTTCTACTCTTCCGTAGAGCCTTCCCTCCATGCTGCCCTGCAGCCTTCCCTCCACACTTCTCTGCAGCCTTCCTTGGAGGCTGTGCCTCTGGTGGTGTACTTGTGGCAGGAGGAGGAGGAGTAGGGGCTTCATCATAAATATGGCTGGTTTTAGTAAGCTGGCCCCTCAACCCCTTCTGAAGGGCCTCTGAAAAAAAAACCCTCACAGAGGAGGCGTTGGTCCTTCTCCAGTTACATCAACCTGGTGGCCAAATATGTACCATAGGCCTCTTCAGCATTGGGGGGGTTACTGAGGATCTGGGTGGCTTCACAAATGAGGGCAAGTGATTGCTCCTCTGTTCTGGTCATCTTCCTAGGCCTATTGGTGGGAAGGCACCTGGCATTTTGTGAGGCTCCAACTGGGCCCAGCCACCTCCTGCCTGCCACTGGGCACAGCCTCCTCCTCTCTACCACTGGGCATGGCCTCCTTCTGGCTGAGCTCATCCTGTGTATAAAAAAAAAAGGGACATGACTTGCAAATTGAATTTTAAACAAATAGAAAAGGCTATCATTTTGACCCCACCATTTTTCAAGCTGTTCACCAATATTTGAACAGCATTTTTGGCCACTACTGTCTAGTGATATGTATACATAATAATTTTTGTGAGGAAATAATTGATGTGTAAGCAATTCAAATATTTTAGTTTACATCATTAATATTCTGACAATCAATAATTCCAAAAAAAGTATACCTGGCTCCCGCTGGGCGCATCCACTTCTTCAAGGATGAAAGGGCCTGGTTCTTCCTGGGATGCCTCAGCTGGGGTGGAGGGAAGGGTGGAGGGAAGGGTCTAAAGCGATTGCCTCGCTTCTGTCTGGTCATCCAGAAAACGCAGTTTGGGGTAGTACCACAGCTTGGGGACATAAACCTTATCTGCTGCTGCTCCTGATTTGAGGGACTCCTGTATCTTCTTGTGCTCCCGCCTGTACATATTCCGCAAGATCCCAATTTTATTGTCCACTAACCTAATGTCTGCCTGGGGGACTCAAGTCTTTACAAACTCCAGAAGTATCCCCAGTGTTGCCTGCCTTGCTTGTTTATTGAAATACAAGGGGTGCTTGACCTCCCACAGGTTTCGGTTAGCTTGATATAGGTCAATAAAATGACTCAAAAAATCCTCCTCCTTAAAGGGATTCATTTTTTCTGAAAGACAATACACATGTCAGGGGATGTTATACACAACATCCAATGCAGGTGATCAGATCACTGGGCTGCACCAAGGAATCAGGGACAAATGAGTAAATAAATAAAAAAGGTATGTTTATTGTTAATGATAAAGACACACGTGAAATAAAGACAGCAAACCAAAAACAAGTAAATGGTGAAAACACAGCAAACCCCCCTAACTATCTATCTAACTAATATAATACACGAGCAAGGAAACAAACATGAAATAAAAAATAAGGCATGGGCAAAGTGACAAGGGAACAGAAAACAGGAATAATGAAGCAGACCAAGGAGCAGGGAACAGGAAACAGGGTTCAAGACAGGATACACAAACGGGGTCCAGGAACAAACAGGAACAGGCTGGAACAAGAGCAGGTACTGGCAGGGACAAGGGCTTAGCAGAAGAATTCTGAAGCACTGAGGCTTAGTTCAGGGCGGGTTTATATAGTCCAGCAGACCCATGACAGGTGTGCTGATGGCAAGTCTGAAGTCCAGGCAGGGAGACACCCGCTGGTGGCCACTGGAATTACACCTTTTTGGTGCTGAATGTAATAGTGCCACCAGCAGATGACACCATTCCTGACAGTTCCCCCCTAAAGGAGTTGCCTCCGGACACTCCATTCAGCCCTGGGTACGACAGTCCGAGTGGGTGCAGAAACACCATACAATGTTTCCCTACTGCGTCCGTGGACTTCTTCGCACTTCCAAGGTCAGAATCTTTTAGTTCACTGGGGAACATGCCATCAGAGTCTAAAAATAGGACACGCACCCCACCACCCGGTCAGGAAGTTTGGATCCGGAAATGAAAAAGGCACCATGTCATCTGGCTGAGCAGAAAGCAGAGGTACATCGAGCTGGGCAGCAGGCAAAAGCACATCGAGCTGGGCAGCAGGCATGGGCACTTCAAGCTGGGCAGCAGGCATGGGCACTTCAAGCTCGGCAGCAGGCTCATCAAGCTGGAGAGCAGGCACTGGTACTTCCGGCTGGAACACTGGCACCTCAGGCTGGAACACTGGCACCGAGACATCAGGCTGGAACACTGGCACTGAGACATCAGGCTGGAGGGCAGGCACCGAGACATCAGGCTGGAGGGCAGGCACCGAGACATCAGGCTGGAGGGCAGGCACCGAGACATCAGGCTGGAGGGCAGGCACCGAGACATCAGGCTGGAGGGCTGGCACCGAGACATCAGGCTGGAGGGCTGGCACCGAGACATCAGGCTGGAGGGCTGGCACTGAGACATCAGGCTGGAGGGCAGGCACCGAGACATCAGGCTGGAAGGCAGGCACCGAGACATCAGGCTGGAGGACAGGCACCGAGACATCAGGCTGGAGGGCAGGCACCGAGACATCAGGCTGGAGGGCAGGCACCAGTGGCGGAACTACCGCCATAGCAACACACGCGGCCGCTATGGGGCCCGCAGCTGCTAGGGGCCCCGGACCCGGTGAGGACATGCAGCTCTGTGGGTGAGAGCGGGCGGCTTTGCGGGCCCCGCGGGTGAGAGCGGGTGGCTTTGCGGGCCCCGCGGGTGAGAGCGGGCGGCTCCGTGGGCTGTCAGGCGGTGAGTCAGCTGGGCGGCTCGGCTTGTGTGTGAGCGGGCTGGCCAATCAGGGAGCTGGCAGCCGGGGGTGCATAGAGATGACATCATCTCTCACCGCCTGGCGCCCTCCCTGCATCCCTGCAGTGCAGTTCCCCCCTCACTGTGCAGGCAGCCTCGGGAAGCAGAGAGATGACCTGCCTGACTCTAGGACACAGTATTAAAGTGACACAGCAAGTGACAATCCGTAATGTGTGACAGGTGAAGTAGCAAGTGACAATCTGGGACGTGGCAGCAAATGACGATCCGTAATGTGTGGCAAGTGACAATCCTGGACGTGGCAAGTGACAATCCGTAATGTGTGGCAAGTGACGTGGCAAGTGACTATCTGTAATGTGTGGCAGGTGACGTGGCAAGTGACAATCTGTAACATGTGGCAGGCGACGTGGCAAGTGACAATCCGTAATGTGTGGCAAGTGACAATCCGGAAAGTGGCAAGTGACAATCCGTAATGTTTGGCAGGTGACAATCCGGAAAGTGACAATCCGTAATGTGTGGCAAGTGACAATCCGTAATGTGTGGCAGGTGACGTGGCAAGTGACTATCGGTAATGTGTGGCAGGTGACGTGGCAAGTGACAATCTGTAATGTATGGCAGGTGACGTGGCAAGTGACAATCTGTAACATGTGGCAGGCGATGTGGCAAGTGACAATCCGTAATGTGTGGCAAGTGACAATCCAGAAAGTGGCAAGTGACAATCCGGAATGTGTGGCAGGTGACGTGGCAAGTGACAATCTGTAACATGTGGCAGGCGATGTGGCAAGTGACAATCCGGAAAGTGGCAAGTGACAATCCGTAATGTGTGGCAGGTGACGTGGCAAGTGACAATCTGGGACGTAGCAAGTGACAATCAGTAATGTGTGGCAAGTGGACAATCAGCAACATGCGGCAGGTGACATTCTGCAACATGTCACAAGTGACAATCTGCATCTGGTGGCAGGCGACGTGACAAGTGGACAATCCGCAACATGTGGCGGGTGATGTGGCAAGTGACATTCCGTGACAAGTTGCATCTGGTGGCAGGCGACGGTGGCAAGTGACACGCTCAGGGCTCCCACTGATTCTGCATTATGGTGAGTTGAACTATTTCATTTTATACAACAGAACAGAAATTGGTTAGAAGGCTGGAGGTCAGCAATGTGTGTCCTTTAGGGGCTGCATACAGTATACTGCATACTTTGTTGTTCAAAATTAATATAAGCTGTTGCCGGGGTACTGTGCCACGTGGGTGTGATAATCTGTTGTTCAATGGCATTAGTTCTTTTTTTTGTGGAGGGGGCGGTTTGCAGGGGGGGAGCCAATACAACATTTTGCTATGGGGTCCTGTGATTTCTAGTTACGCCCCTGGCAGGCACCGGGACATCAGACCAGGCAGCAGGTACTGGAACTTCAGACTGGGCAGTAGGCAGATCAGGCAGAACAGCAGGTGCTGGCACAACAAGCTGAACAGCAGGCACATCGGACTGGATAGCAGGTACTGGAACTTCAAACCGGGCATCCGGTACTGGAACTTTAGACTGGGCAGCAGGCACTGTCACATCAGGCAAAACAGCAGGTGCTGGCACAACAGGCTGAACAGCAGGTGCCTTGGACTGGATAGCAGGTACTGGAACTTCAAACCGGGCAGCTGGTACTGGAACTTCAGACTGGGCAGCAAGCACAGACACTGGCACATCAGGCAGAACAGCAGGTGCTGGCACAACAGGCAGAACAGCAGGTGCATCGGACTGGATCGTCAGTACTGGAACTTCAGACTGGGCAGCAAGCACAGACACTGGCACATCAGGCAGAACAGCAGGTACTGGCACAACAGGCAGAACAGCAGGTGCATCGGACTGGATAGCAGGTACTGGAACTTCAAACCGGTTAGCCGGTACTGGAACTTCAGATTGGACAGTGGGCACAGGTGCTGGCACATCAGGCAGAACAGCAGGTACTGGCACAACAGGCTGAACAGCAGGTACATCGGACTGGATAGCAGGTACTGGAACTTCAAACCGGGCAGCTGGTACTGGAACTTCAGATTGGACAGTGGGCACAGGTGCTGGCACATCGTGCAGAACAGCAGGTACTGGCAAAACAGGCTGAACAGCAGGTACATCGGACTGGATAGCAGGTACTGAAACTTCAAACCGGGCAGCTGGTACTGGAACTTCAGATTGGACAGTGGGCACAGGTGCTGGCACATCATGCAGAACAGCAGGTACTGGCACAACAGGCTGAACAGCAGGTACATCAGACTGGATAGCAGGTACTGGAACTTCAAACCGGGCAACTGGTACTGGAACTTCAGACTGGATAGTGGGCACAGGTGCTGGCACATCAGGCAGAACAGCAGGTGCAGTGGACTGAATAGCAGGTACTGGAACTTCAAACCGGGCAGCCGGTACTGGAACTTCAGACTGGACAGTGGGCACAGGTGCTGGCACATCAGGCAGAACAGCAGGTACTGGCACAACAGGCTGAACAGCAGGTACATCAGACTGGATAGCAGGTACTGGAACTTCAGACTGGACAGTGGGCACATCAGGCAGAACAGCAGGTACTGGCACAACAGCAGGCATCGGAACATCAGGCTGGGCGGCATACAGGAACACATCAGGCTGGAACAGATCAGCTGGTGGAGAGGCAGGATTGGATACTGGCATGATGGTATGGGTTGGAAAAAACTTCCGCTTCTTTTTGGTTTTAGCCACCGGGGATCTATAAGTGGGTACAGGGCTGTAGGTAGTGAATGCAGCTGGTAGAAGCGAAGAGTGAAAGGATGGCAAAACAGAGGGAGTAGGTTTTGAAGGGAGATTTAGTGGACCTGATGGAGGCAGTTGAGAAGCAGCAGGGGAGTTAAAGGCAGGGTAGGTGCAACAGGAGGAAACAGGGTACTGGTATTTCATTGGTAGAAAGGTATATTCGGAGCTAACAGAAGCTGAATGCAACAGACTTGACAGGCCTGTATTAATGATTGCACTGAATCAGGTTTGCACTTAGCTTGTCTGACCAGAGACTGCACTGATTCAATGCATTTTGCAAGCACTTGCTGAGGACAAGCTGAATATTGTTAAAAAAAAAAAAATGCTGAGTCATCCTCCAACAGCCAAACTACAGTAAAGATTCTACCTGAGCTGCACTAAAAGGGGGTGTATAGTCATCACCTCCCTCAGCAACATCAGACAGGGCCAACTCAGTACAGATCTGAATTAATGGTTGCACATCTTCAAACAAAAAACTGCCTTGATCAATAAAAACATGAGCTAGGCAGATGCATTCTTACAATTGTTCCCTAGTGTATTCAGCCAATGTCTGATAACAAAGGTCTCTGTCATCAGTTGCCAGGAGCGATAAATACAAAATACTTTCAAAATCCATTTTTCAACAATAGCTGGGACTCAGGCCCCAATTCCCAGGTGCAACCGATCTGATTGTATGGCGTCAGAATTCTGTCAGGGGATGTTATACACAACATCCAATGCAGGTGATCAGATCGCTGGGCTGCACCAAGGAATCAGAGACAAATGAGTAAATAAATAAAAAAGGTATGTTTATTGTTAATGATAAAGACACACGTGAAATCAAGACAGCAAACCAAAAACAAGTAAATGGTGAAAAACACAGCAAACCCCCAAACCCACCTAACTATCTATCTAACCAATATAATACACGAGCAAGGAAACAAACATGAAATAAAAAATAAGGCATGGTCAAAAGCGGCAAGGGAACAGAAAACAGGAATAATGAAGTAGACCAAGGAGCAGGGAACAGGAAACAGGGCTCAAGGACAGGATACACAAACGGGGTCCAGGAACAGGCTGGAACAAGAGCCGGTACTGGCAGGGACAAGGGCTTAGCAGAGGAATTCTGAAGCACTGAGGTTTAGTTCAGGGTGGGTTTATATAGTCCAGCAGACCCATGACAGGTGTGCTGATGGCAAGTCTGAAGTCCAGGCAGGGAGACACCCGCTGGTGGCCACTGGAATTACACCCTTTTGGTGCTGAATGTAATAGTGCCACCAGCAGGTGAAACCGGAGATGACACCGTTCCTGACAACACAAGAGAAAAACAGTAATGTCAGTCCAAACTCACAGTATTATCTTTATCCCAATATAGGGCACACACACAGAACACATACACAGAAAACACACACACAGAACACATACACGTTTAAATCTTACCTTTGTTTATGACGTTCGCTACTTCCGTTTAGACATACATAGGCCAGCGCACTAGCTTTATATACACTACGCATGTGTCATGCTCCACGTCGCCCGCCCCTGACGTTCTTTATGACGAATTTTCCCCGCCCCTTCTCTCTTCGTTGCGCAGTGGGAGTATATAAAGATGGCAGAGACATTATCAGGAACTAGTGCGGAGGAAAGCCCGGAGCCCCAAACATCCAGATCCAGGAGGAGATTTAAGGCCACCAACATGGCCTTTGAAGAAACGGTGGAGATGGTGGACATCTTCAGGAGGGAGGACTATGATGGCAAAAATGGTCCGTACACCCGACCCAATTTGCGGAAGGACCAAATAATGTCCTCAGTTGTCACCACTCTGGAGCAGCAATTTGGGGTACGATGGGCTAAAGACTAATTGAGAAAGCACTGGTCTGACCTAAAAACGAGGGAGCCAGATCAGTATCGCAGAATCAAGAAGGTGCTTAAAAAAAAAGTAAGTACTTGTCATGTGTTCTTATTAAGCTACTTAACTTGCATGCTGATCCATATGCTTTTCGTTTATACTGTTGTACTGTATGCGATCGTTCGTAAATATCGTTCTTTTGAAAATACATATGATTCTAACTAAATGTTGTTCATGTGCCCAGAAATACGATGGTGCAGGGTTCTACCTACATTTTGTTGTTGATAATTTTTCTTATTAAAAGAAGTTTAGGATATTGTTGTGTAGATGTTTTTGAAACTAGAATGCTTGAAAAAATGAGTCGGTGTAAGGACAGGACATAGCAGCTGTTTCCACATCTGGAATCAGGAGCACTAGTGTACTGTGGGACACCAGAGAACATTTTTTAGGATAATCCACACAGGGGCTCAAGGGAATACTTTAGGTGTCTCCATCTGTGAAACTTGGCCAAAAAAGATAAGCATTGCAGTTTGGAATTTGAATCATGTCTTCAACTTGGATCTTTTCACAAACAGACAATTGTACACCACTTCAAAGCAATGTTTCATATTCCTATTTCTGGACTCAAATATCAGTTTGCTAAGTATACCTTTGGTTTCATTCTCATAGGGGAGAAAAGATTTAGACAACAGTCAGAGGATCCCAGGACCCCCCGACCCCACCAGCCTAATTGGGTCATTAGCCCAAGCCCACTCGAGGATCTGGAGGAAGGAGAGGTGGAAGAAGTGGGTGAGATCTGCACCCCACCAGGTGAGTGCCTGACACCCCAGCTTAAGGTAATCTATTCATGCCTGCATATTTCTAAATACATATTTTTAATCAAATTTTAGGTGATGTTCTGGTTGTGGAAGGCCAAGCAGCGGACCCATTTAGCACCGACAGTACCCAAAGGCTAATTGGGAAGATCATGGTCTGGAATGGCCACATAGATGAAATGCGCAATTAGCTAGAAAACATGAGAAATCGGCTTGACAGCATGCAACAGGAAGTGAAGAACATGATCGATGTTTTGGGGAGAATCTAATCCCTTTTTCCCTAAAACATCGATCATGTTCTTCATTTCCTTTTTAAATGAGAACATTGTTTTTTTTTTCTAGTTGTTAAATTTTAAAAGCCAAATTTTGAAGATGCACATGGTGTATCAACATGTGCTATCTGCCATCATGGGATCTCAATGTACATGTTTTGTGTTTGCAAAACCTTCCTCATAATGCTGGTAGTTGAGAGGAAGGGATTGCACCCACAAAACATGTCCATTGATCCCCCATGATGGGAGATAGCACATGTTGACATTACCCATTTGGACTCCCAATTTGTGTGCATCTTCAAAATGTGTTTTTTTACATGGGTGACATCACCTGCAACTTTTACATGTTGAACTTTGTAAGTTCCAGAGTTGGGTATGTTTTTTTTGTGAAAAAATCCTGTTTTAAAATACACATTTAAAAAAATAAAAAAAAAATAAAAAAAAAAAAAATTATGTAGAAAATACCAAAAAAATTTACAAAAATATAGTCTCCCCCCCAAAAAATTAAAAAAATTAAACAATTTTATATTGAGTAAAAAATATAAAACCAAAAAAAAAGAAATCATTGAATGACGTTTTAAAAAAACGCACATGTTTGAATGTGCACACAATAAAAATTTTAAACGACAACAATGTGTGTGGCTTCTTCTTTCAATACTCAGTGCCAGTTTTGGAATTCATTTTGTGTTTACAGTGACAAAGGGCCTTATTTACTAAAGGGAAATGCACTTGGCACTACAAGTGCACTAGGAGAACCTAGGAGACAGCCAAAAAGAAAAGCAAACAAGAATAAAAACTCAAGATTTTATAAAAAAAAGATTTTTTATTATTTGAAAGGTTAAATCTGTTCTGGCATTGCAATGGCCCCCCTACCATTAAAATAATTAACATATTTGTCCCGCGGTTTGGGGGCCAAGCCAGTACGGCCAGTATCCAGGCCTATGAGTACAGATTCTGCACTAAGTCCGGCCTCAGGCCCAACTGAGGTAAGATATGTTTGGGAATGTTTTCTTAAAAAATTATGGAGTACGCAACAGCACATGATTAGATGATTGATTTTATAGTCCGCCATATTGATGGCTGAGAGAAACAAACGGAACCGGCTGGCATTCTCCACAACTCTTCTCGCTCTGGCCAGCTGGTAGTTAAATATCCTCCTCTCCGCGGTGAGGGTAATTTGGGGGAATGGCCCCATCAGGTGCTCGCCCAGACCGAAGGCTTCATCTGCGATGAATACAGAGGGGAGTCCCTCAACATTCTCAGCATCAGGTGGCAATCCCAGGCCATCAGTCTGGAGATGCTGGCAGAACTCGGTCTGGGTTAAGACTCCTCCATCCGACATCCGGCTGTTCTTCCCCAGGTCCACGTACATAAAATCATATTGTGCCGATACCACCGCCATCAATACTACACTATTAAACCCCTTGTAAATGAAGTAGTAAGACCCCGAATGGGGTGGTGGCACAATGTGAACATGCTTCCCATCCATCGCCCCTACAGAGTTGGGAAAGTCCCAATGGTCAGCGAACTGGGAGGCCACAGTCTGCCATTCCTGTGGCGTGGAAGGAAACTGTGGAGTCAAACAAGAAAAAAAAAAAATATAAGTACTTTTAAACATAACTTTGCAAGCAGATTACACAAAAACATTCTTGCACAACAGCAGTATAACATTTTTTAGAAGTAGTATTTAAAAAAAACTAAAATATAAGGCCCACTTATAAGATTCCTCACCCCCTCTGATGGCCCATTGATCAAATTGTATGGGGGGGTGGGGGAGGGTTCTAAATTAGTTTAAGACCACACATTACATTTGGAGACATTTGAGGGGGTGGGGGAGGGTTCTAAATTAGTTTAAGACCACACATTACATTTGGAGACATTTGAGGGGGTCGTTCGGGGAAAGCAGTACAATGGAGCTGACAATATACATTGTTAAAGGGACTAGGCTATAGGTGTATATGGGCCCAGGATTGCATGCGTGGGAGGTTAGTAAAGGCAAATATGCATGTAGGCCAAAAATTGAGTTTTTAAAATAAAAACATGCATGCATGAAGATAAAGGGGACATTCACAGCATACTCCAATCATGGTAATTAGGTAATGATGAAATTAATACAATACATTAGCAAACATTAAATACATATAATGTAATGTTAAAGGCTAAAACTTACCTTAATATAGTCCTTCTGCAGGACCTGAATAATGGCAGAACAGGTCTCTGGGATAATGATCCCCAGAGCCTGGGGTGAGATGCCTGTCGAGAACTTAAGATCCTGAAGGCTTCTCCCAGTCGCCAAGTAATGCAACGTGGCAACTAGCCTCTTCTCCGCAGTGATGGCTTGCCGCATGCAGGTATCCTGCCTGCTGATATAATGGGGTCAGCAAAGCCAGTAGACGTTGAAAAACGGGGTCTGTCATCCTGAGATAATACCTGAAATCCTCAGGATTATTCTCACGGATCTCACGAAGCAAAGGCATGTGCGAGAATTGGTCACGCTGGCGCAGCCAATTCTTCCTCCATGAACTCCTTCTCGCCCTGTTCATGGACTGGACTCGGGTCAAAGTATTAACCCCAACACCAAACCCCCACACAGCACGAACTCGAGAATGAGTACATCCACGCACCATGGCTTCAAAACCGTTGGCTGGTCAAACAAACTTAAACGAACCCACTGAAGAACAGCAAGGCCTGTGAAGAGTGATCTGAAGAACAGGAACGAGTGGACCAGAACGGCCTGATATACAGGTAACGAACTCACCAACACACACTGAAAACCAGATACAAACCCCACAAGCACAAACTGAATGGCAGAAATCAATCGAAATAAGCTGAAGTCTGAAAAGCGTGAATCATCTCTAACCAAACTTCTACTAACACGAGATAAACACGAGATTAGCAGAAGGAGCCCAAAGGGTGTCGTACTGGGGCTTGAACTTCCTTTTTCTAGTCCCGTCATACATGCTGTACGTCACCGCGTTTGAAACCAGCGGACTTTTGGAGTGATCGTGTGTGTCCGAGTCCGTCCGTTTGTAAGTCCGGCGGACCTACGCTGCAAAGTCCGTCGGAAAGACCGTCGGACCTAGTCCATCGAAAAGTCCGCTCGTGTGTACACGCCATAAGATTGCCCTGTTTTTGGCTCCACCCATCTTCCCATCGACTCTGACCAGCTTCCCTGTCCCTGCTGAAGAAAAGCATTCCCACAACATGATGCTTCCACCACCATGTTTCACAGTGGGGATGGTGTGTTCAGGGTGATGTGCAGTGTTAGTTTTCCACCTAACAGCATTTTGCTTTTAGGACAAAAAGTTCCATTTTGGTCTCATCTGACCAGAGCACCTTCTTCCACATTTTTGCTGTGTCCCCCACATGGCTTCTCACAAACTGCAAACAGGGCTTTTTATGGTTTTTTTTCAACAATGGCTTTCTTCTTGCCACTCTTCCATGAAGGCCAGATTTGTGGAGTGCATGACTAATAGTTGTCCTGTGGACAGATTCTCCCACCTGAGCTGTGGATCTCTGCAGCTCTTCCAGAGTTACCATGGGCCTCGTGGCTGCTTCTCTGATTAATGCTCTCCTTGCCCGGCCTGTCAGTTTAGGTGGACGGCCATGTCTTGGTAGGTTTGCAGTTGTGCCATACTCTTTCCATTTCCAGATGATGGATTGAACACAGGCAATTGGTTCCACTAGATTTTAGTTAGGGCTTTCAAAGTAAAGGGGGCTGAATACAAATGCACGCCATACTTTTAAGATATTTATTTATTTAAAAAAAAAAACATTTATCATTTTCCTTCCACTTCACAATTATGTACCACTTTGTGTTGGTCTATCACATAAAACCCCAATAAAATACATTTACGCTTTTTGTTGTACCATGACAAAATGTGGAAAATGTCAAGGGGTATGAATGCTTTTTCAAGGCACTGTATATGATCTTACTGGACATTCCATTTCAAAACTATGGGCAATAATATGGAGTCCTTACCTCTCTTCCTTTCTGACCATAATTGTCCCTATACTTCAGGGAACAAAATATTACAGCGCACACATGCAAAAAAGACATTTACCTCCTGTAAGGCTTGTTTAAAACACCTAGACATTTTCAAAAAACATTATAAAAAAATATGGGGATTTGGTCACACCATATTGCTATATGGTGCTTAAGCCCACTTACTGCGACAAAGTACCCCATGATTAGTGGGTCCTACACTATCCATAGACTGTAGGACCCACTAATCATGGGGCTTAAGCACCATATAGCAATATGGTGTGACCAAATCCCCATATTTTTTGATAATGTTTTTTGAAAATGTCTGGGTGTTTTAAACAGGCCTTGCAGGAGGTAAATGTCTTTTTTGCATGTGTGCGCTGTAATATTTTGTTCTGTTGTATGGTCTTATGGCTGCACCATCTTTAATGCATCTTGTTTGTTTGTTTATACTTCAGGGAAGACTTGCCCCAAGAATTAGGATTGTGTCTGTGGGAATTTGTGCACATTCAACCAAAAGAGCATCTGTTAGGTCAGTGCACTCCACTATCTATCAGTCATCACTAGTTAGATAAGTCCTCTCCTATCTAAGTATCTCTCTCTTTCAGAATTTCCCTCTGCTGTTTCTAGGAAAACTTTCTCCTAGGCTCTTATGCCGTGTACACACGACCGGACTTTCGACGGACTGAATCACGTCTGACTTTTTAACGGACTTTCAACGGACTTCTGTTGAATCAGACTTATCTACACACAATCGCAACAAAGTCAGACGGATTTGACTGTGATGACGTTCGACCGGACTAAAATAAGGAAGCCAATAGCCAATAGCTGCCCTAGCGTAGTTTTTCGTCCGTCAGACTAGCATACAGACGAGCGGATTTTTCGACCGGACTTGAGTCCGTCGGAAAGATTTGAAACATGTTCTATTTCTAAAGTCCGTCAGATTTTGGACAGAAAAGGTCCGCTTCAGGTCCGATGAAGCCCACACATGGTCGAATTGTCCGACGGATTCGTTCTGTCGGACAAGTTTGGTCGAAAAGTACACGACATTAGTTTCTCCATACTGTGAAATGCAACCACATTTTAATTTTTGGGACCTAGGTTGTTTTTTCTCCAGCAGAATATGTTTCATCACCTAATATGTCCTCCAACTGACCTTCACTGCCCAGTAACAGGTGTTCTTTCTCTTCAGGACAACTGACTCCAATCAAAGAACAGAACTTCTGATACTATACTCCAAACATAAGGAAGGGTGTGAGTTCAAAATACATCAAACACAAAACAATGGAAATATCTTACTTTGCCCTGTTTCCAACAGACTGCTCCTTCTTCGCCCTCTGCCTTGCTTCCAGCAATAAAACTGCTGAGTGTATAAAAATACATTTTGGCATTCCAGTTGTTTGGATCAGAATCAAAATACATGTTTCTTAGCAAAAACCAACCTCTTATTTCTCCTTTCTCATTGAACATGATGTTTAGTCTGTTGGGGTTTCTTAATTGAACTGTCCGGACATATCTGTTTAGCTTTTAGAAGAAAAAAGATTGCTTAGAAAGTAATTCTTCCAAATACACCAGCTCACATTTGTCATAACCTCTAAGATCATACAAATAAGAAGCAGGTGCAGGTTAACAGAGTAACAAGGATTGTGGAATTTTGTTGCAGTGCAATGGCAGTGAGTGCAGAAGTGCATGTCTGTGCAGTGACAGCGGGTTCAAAAGGGCCTGTTGGTGCAATGCTGGTGGGTGCAGAAGGGATCATTTTACAAAAGTGTCTGTTCGTATAGAAGTGTGCATTGGCTCAGTGGCAGCAGTTACAGAAGTGTTTCTTTGGTGTGGTGGTGATGGTTGCAGAAGTGTGTGTTGGTGTACTAGAGAAGAGTGCAGGCATGTATGTGTAGCGCACCCTCTTAGAAGCCACAGATGAACTGGGATTCCGCACCCTGCACAGCCAGGCATACACAATTTTCACAGGCACTCCAAAGACAGAGAATAGTCTGGGACTTTGTTTTTTGTGGTTTATTGAGGGTCAATGACATGGATGGGGATGGGAGGTTATGGGATGCCCACTTCAGCAACAAAACGACTTCAGGAACATCTTCCTACACAATCTATATACAGTCTATATACAGTCTCCTTGACACGCCTCCTGCTCTTCACTTGCTTGCAAACTCCAGCTGGATCACTGTTAATGTATCTGAAAGGTACAATTAGATTTAGCACTGGCCCTTTCCAGGCAGGAATTCACAGTTCCTTGTTGTGTAGCACAGTGTTTCTCAACTCTAGTCCTCAAGGCGCCCCAACAGGTCATATTTTCAGGATTTCCCTCAGATGAAACTGCTGTGGTAATTACTAAGGCAGTGAAACTGATCAAATCACCTGTGCAAAATAATGGAGAGCCTGAAAGCATGACTTGTTGGGGCGCCTTGAGGACTGGAGTTGAGAAACACTGGTGTAGCAGAATACAATGATCAGCTTGTACTTTCCCTCCTGTGGCTACTGATCCCAGCACCACCTCTTCAGGCACTGCCAACCCACCTGGCTGCAGCTGCCCCTTTCAGTAGCCCTCCAGGTTAATTATCCTCCACAGTCCTCCAGACTGACTTACACCAGGCCACCCGACTGATTCTGCAGGAGATCGCCCAGAGAAGGGATGAAGACTTGGCACACCACTGTCTTCAGGGAGAATTGGCTACATGTGGCATGTGACATGTCTTCCCCCTTGTAAATCCCCAGTAGTGCTGCTCTACTCACGCTGTCCTCTCTCATGCTTCCATGTCTCCAGGAAGGGCTTCATCTGTGTGTTTCTGCTGGATCCTTCCAGTACCTGAGCCTCAGGTCACCCCCCCCAGACTAGGGGGTACCCCACAGGGCCACTGACAGCCTCCACAACACTATATCTCCATCTTCCACCCGTCTGCCCCTGCTGGCATGGTTCATGCCTATTTATGAGGTAAGCCTTTCCCCCTGCCAGCCCTTTACTCTGGATTATTGGCTGAGACCTTTGTAAATATTCCAGGCAGCCTCTCCTAATTCTACCCACTAGCTCTAGAAGTTTCTACAACATTCTAGACTAGGGGGAGGCATCAGAGGAGCTGTCAGGAGGAGTCATCCAGCCCCGACTCACTGAACCTTGACCCAGATTCACCTAGCCTTGAGCTGACTAAATGTACCTATACTAACTACTAACACACACTAAAGGGCGCTACAGGTGTTTGTGTAATGGAAAAGGGTGCCCAAGGGGGTTGAAGGGTGTGTCACTGCCCTGTGACACTGTTAAAGGTTGCAGATCATGTGCTCTGCTGCAATATGCTGCTTGTGCATCCTGCATTCTCCTTGCAGCCTCTGCCATACAGTGTTCATTTTGACATTAAATTTCAATTTAGTTTTAGTTATAGTCTTTTGACTAAAATGTGATTTTAATTTTACTCAAATTTTAGTCATTTGAATTGTTTTCGTTCTAGTCGTATTTTAGTCGACTAAAATTTCCAGTACATTTTAGTCGACTAAAATCGAATGGGTTCAGTTACATTTTAATCCATTATTTCTTTAGAATTGCCAAACATTATATACTCCTGGAGTAAAAATCTCATAACATGTTTATCATTTATGGTTTTAAGGTTTGAACATGAACTACAGACACAGATTTGGCTGTTGTGATATATAACGTCTTTATAAATAAAAACAAGTTTCATAAACAAACAAAAATATTGCTTTTTGACAAGCAGAAGTACAACTTGAAAATATAAAAAAAACAAAAAAAAAACAAAAAAAAAAAAAACGGTAAACTTGAATTACTGTAATAGTATAAAGAAACATCTTGCGCTAAATGATGAAGACTGCTGCACTTTTGCTACTCTTTGAATAAGAGAGAATCATGAAAATTGTGACAAAATATAAAAGGATGCGCTGTCTAATATTTGAAAAATATAACAAAATATACTGTGACCAAACACTAAATATTTCAACACATGATTACAACCTCAAAAACAATTAAAGCAAATTCCACAAATCAAGTGTCCATGTGTATCCATTAAAAATACGTGTTCAAATCTTGTTCCAACAAAGTGTTGTACTATACACCGCTCCCAGGGACAAGTCACAGTCCGTGTTCCACCAATAAAAAGATTAAACGTGTCTCTTACCAGATCCCCATGATCTCTATATTATAGGAGATCATGATACGCATGAAGTAAACAAGCACCGGGACGCATGCGCGGCGTGATGCGGGACGGATGCGAGTAGCTCCAGCTCCGTCTGACCCGGACAACACAGGCCGATAATCCAGGGCCAGAACGCACGTTCACTGGCAAAAATATCACTCATACCTGGGTAACATACCAGTGCATGCCAGCGAGGAGATCCGGGCAATTTCACCGCCTCCAACACAACCTTACCCACTTTCTCCTGGACACAGCCAACAGACAGAACAGGAGGATGTCCCAAGATGGCACCGGCGTCAGCTTACATGCAGCCTCAGGGAAACAACAGCAATCCAATCCTTCCAATCCCTCTCTCAACAATGGAAACTGTGAGTACACTTCTGCCCTATCTAAGGCTGAATTGGATGCTAGTCTTACAACCATTTTTGATAAACTGGTTGACAAAATTGAAAGTGAAGTTCACAAATCTACTACTGCTTTGTCTCAAGAGATTGCCAGCATAGGTAGTCGCACTGACATTTTGGAAACTAAGCACGATGAACTCTCACTTGCTCATAATGACCTAAGAAAGGATTATGAGTCATTAGCTGACAGTTTTGCTTTCATGAAGGCACAAGTTGAAGACTTAGACAACAGAAACAGACGTCATAACATCAGATTGCGTGGTGTCCCAGAAACAGTTACAGATCTTATGCCCACTGTTTCCAAGATATTCCACAACCTCTTGCCAGATAAGCCATTATCAGCATTTACTTGTGACAGAATTCACAGAGCCTTACGCCCCAAACCTCCACCAGATAAACCACCAAGAGATATCATCATGTGCATGAAGGATTTCTTGGTAAAAGAAGACATCAGGCGTGCATCAAGAATTTCCCCAAATATAGCACTCGGTGGTAAAAAGCTGCAAATCTACCCTGATATTTCTCCTGCCACCTTAGACAGAAGACGCAGGATGAAGGAGGTCACTAATATACTACAAGCTGCAAGAATCAAATATAGATGGGGTTTCCCATTTCAACTTACAATCCCATACAATGGCTCTACATATACAGTGTACATCATTGAAGGAAAGGAACTGCTTGTTAAATTGGGTCTGCTGGAACCGGAACCCCCCAATCATTTCCCTTCTACCCCAAGACCCTCTCCCATCTGGTCTATCCCGTCATCAAGACGCAATAGAAATGAACAAAGAAGATGGCGCCAACCATTTCAAGATCAAGCTGACTATCTGCAACTATCTCTACACTTACACTAAGAGAATTCTATCAACACTACTCAATAACTCTTCTATACCTTACCACTGAACTCAAACTAGCTTTATACCTACAGACTTCCCACATCATCTGAAAAGAATTTAACCAGTCTTTCAACTTCTCCACACTCGTCTGAACTATCACCAATCTTTTTCTCTCCCTCGGAAAAGGAAGACGAAGGGAAGGAAAGAAAGAAGAGAGAAAAATAACCCCCCCCCTTTTTTTTTTCCCCAGCTTGTTTCCCCCCCCCCCCTTTCTCCCTCCCCCTCCTCCCTCCCCTTCCCCCACTCTCTTCCCCACATCCTTCCCCACCTTCTTTACCCTAGTAATAATTTTGTTGTCCTCTTTAGTTATATCTCTTAACAACTTATATATTAAGATTAGATATACTGCTTCTCGATAACACAGATTTTATCTAAACTCAAATGGGTAAAAAAGTAGTCACTACTACAAATGTTATTTTCTTCCCAACACTTGTTATTTGGGCTATGTTTGATTTTCTTTAGGCTCCCCTGGTATATATTACCTTCATTTCAATAATATTTTTTTCTGTTACCTGTTAAGTCCGCCGTCGCTGGATTGTTACCCCGCCTGCTCATGTGGTCGACTGCGTTATCCCTTTTCATGGGGATGCTGCACTGGACCGTGTATTTAGGTTTAGGACATATTTGTCCTCTGGTGTTTTGTTTATATTTTAGTGACAAGACTTTTCTTGTCCCTTGGTTTATACTATATTTCTTTATCTTACACAATAACTTTGCCTCTATGGCCAATACAGAAAACTTGTGAAAATCAGAAGTTCATTCATAACTTTCCAAATAGACTGTATAAAACAATGTTACACTTTTCAATGTTATAACATTTTAACCTTATGGTATGATATGCGAGTTAAAACACCTTCTCATCCTCCAAGGTATATCCTTCCCCCTTCCTTGAAACTAAAGATATCTTATCCCCAGCACACACAAAGGAGCTTTTCATATACACCATTATTTATTATCTCAAGACAGAAATTTTTACCCAAAGCTATTTCACCTACACATGACCAATGGTTTTGAAAGTCTTATCCCATAATACCCAGGGTTTTAACTCAGCACATAAAAGGAAAAAAGCCTTTCAACATTACAAGAGATTAGGGGCTGACATTATACTCATGCAGGAAACACACTTTACTGAATCCAACTACCCAAATTACTTTGACAAAACTTACAATCAATTTTATTATACCACATTACACAACAAAATACGCGGTGTAGCTATCTTTATCCGCAACACTATCGTCTTAGACATACAAAACTTATACAAAGATCCAGACAGTCGGTATATCTTTATTAAAGGACTATTTAATAATAAAGCAATAACCATAGCCTCGATTTATGCCCCTAATGAATCACAATCCACATTTTTTCTAACTTTTTTGAGATACTAAACAGATATAGCTCTCCCCACATCATCCTGGGCGGTGATTTCAATCATACCTCACACCCAGCCTTAGACATAGTAGGTGAGGTTGAAAAAAGACACAAGTCCATCAAGTCCAACCTATGTGTGTGATTATATGTCAGTCTTACATTGTATAACCCTGTATGTTGCGGTCATTCAGGTGCTTATCTAATAGTTTCTTGAAGCTATCAATGCTCCCCGCTGAGACCACCGCCTGTGGAAGGGAATTCCAGATCCTTGCCGCTCTTACAGTAAAGAACCCTCTACGTAGTTTAAGGTTAAACCTCTTTTCTTCTAATTTTAATGAGTGGCCGCGAGTCTTGTTAAACTCTCTTCTGCGAAAAGGTTTTATTTCTATTGTAGGGTCACCAGTATGGTATTTGTATATTGAAATCATATCCCCTCTCAAGTGTCTCTTCTCCAGAGAGAATAAGTTCAGTGCTCGCAACCTTTCCTCATAACTAAGATCCTCCAGACCCTTTATTAGCTTTGTTGCCCTTCTCTGTACTCGCTCCATTTCCAGTACATCCTTCCTGAGGTCTGGTGCCCAGAACTGGACAGCATACTCCAGGTGCGGCCGAACCAGAGTCTTGTAGAGTGGGAGAATTATCGTTTTATCTCTGGAGTTGATCCCTTTTTTAATGCCAATATTCTGTTTGCTTTGTTAGCAGCAGCTTGGCATTGAATGCCATTGCTGAGCCTATCTCAGAACAGACAGAAGTAAAGTATCTCCATCTTCCAAAGCCTTCTCCAAATCCCTGAATAGATCAATAAATAAACTCCAACTCATTGACTCCTGGAGGGCCCACAATATTGGAATCAAATCATACACTCATTATTCACATCCACATGATGTATATACTAGACTTGACTACATATTCTGTACCCCAATACTTCTAGCCAACTCCTCCAAGGCTAATATCCATCCCTGTCCTTGGTCAGATCATGATATCACTTAATTTGAAACTTCTCACATAGGCCTTTCACCCTCCCCTTACAACTGGAGATTAACCACTTCCCGACCGCCGCACGACTATATACGTCCTAAGTTTGAATGGGGATATCGTTGTTATGGCAGCAGCTAGCTGCCATAACCCCGGTATCCCCGTTTTCGTGCGGCGGCCGGCTTTCAGATAAAAGTGGTCCCTGTGGCGGATTCGCCGCGAGATCACTTTTATCGGTGGCGGGAGAGGGCCCCCCCCTCCCGCCGCGATCCAGTGCCCTCCGCCGCTTACCGGAGCCGTCGGTAGCGGCGGAGGCGATCGCGTCCTTCTGCCTGGTGTGTCTGGAGACAAGTGAGGCCAAGATGGCGCTCACTCGTCTCCATGATACTGCTGGGCGGAAGCGACGTCAAAACGTCACTTCCGTCCACGCCTCTTAAAGGCATATTTTTTCAAATGTCATTTTTCTAAATGACTTTTTTTTTTTTTCATTGCATTTTAGTGTAAATATGAGATCTGAGGTCTTTTTGACACCAGATCTCATATTTAAGAGGTCCTGCCATGCTTTGTTCTATTACAAGGGATGTTTACATTCCTTGTAATAGGAATAAAAGTGACACAATTTTTTTTTTTTAAACAGTGTAAAAATAAATAAAATATTTTAAAATAAATAATAAAAATAAAAAAAAATTTTTTAAAACCCCCCTGTCCCGACGAGCTCGCGCGCAGAAGCGAATGCATACGTGAGTAGCGCCCGCATATGAAAACGGTGGTCAAACCACACATGTGAGGCATCACAGTGACCGGTAGAGTGAGAGCAATAATTCTAGCCCTAGACCTCCTCTGTAGCGCAAAATATGCAACCTGTAGAATTTTTTAAACGTCGCCTATGGAGATTTTTGAGGGTAAAAGTTTGACGCCATTCCACGAGCAGGCGCAATTTTCAAGCATGACATGTTGGGTATCAATTTACTTGGCGTAACATTATATTTCACAATATAAAAAAAAATTGGGATAAGTTTACTTTTTTTTTTTTTTTTTATTCAAAAAAGTGAATTTTTTCCAAAAAAAGTGCGCTTATAAGACCGCTGCGCAAATACGGTGCAAAAAAAAGTATTGCAATGACCGCCATTGTATTCTCTAGGGTGTTAGAAGAAAAACCATATATAATGTTTGGGGGTTCTAAGTAATTTTCTAGCAGAAAAACCTGTTTTAAACATGTAAACACCTAAAATCCAAAACGAGGCTTGTCCTTAAGTGGTTAAATGACTCAATTTTATCCGACCTCTCGATAACACAGTCTATCACAACACATATCGATAACTGCTTTACTGAAAATGCTAATGACAAAACCCCCCCCACAACACTTTGGGTGGCCCATAAAGCCGTTTTACGTGGTCAACTAATTAGCCTAACTGCAAACAAAAATAGAGAAAGACTTATTAATATCAAAAGTTTAACTAGAGATTTCAATCTTTTATACAATAAAATACAGCACAATCCATCACAAGATCTCACAAAACAGATTCAAGACAAGCGCAAAACTTTGGATCTTATCCTATCAGCTAACACAGAAAAATCCCTTAGATTCTCAAAAAGACAAATTCCTATTACATAGTAACTCTCCATCAACTAAGTTCGCCAAAAAACTCAACCATGAACACAAACCCCCACATACTTATAAACTTAGAGACCATTCTGGTAACATGATCACTCATCCTCACGATGTACTAAATATATTCTCCGCCTTTTACAAAGACTTACTTTCCAGCCCACAACCACCCCTTGACAATACCTCTAAATCTTGGCTAGAGGACATTCAACTACCCTACCTTAATCCACAACAAATAGAACATCTTAATGCCCCGTGTACGGAAAAAGAGATAATCAAAATAATTAAAACACTTAAGACTTCCACTGCCCCTGGCCCTGATGGCTTCACATCTTCATATTATAAAAAAAATTTGCTCCTCTTTTAACCCCTCACCTAACGACCCTCTTCAACCATATTCTTAATGGACTAAAAAACCACAAAATTTCTGCGCTCACAGACAGAACCGGTATGCAGCCTCCCCTGAATCACACCTCCTAAAAGGAGGGTGAAATAAGATATCTGAGAAAAGAGGGGTTGCTTTTTTAAATAAAAATCCTTTTATAAAAACTACTACACTATGGGAGCCCTGTTTTTTCCTATGAGGACGTGATACAAGAAGGTGGTGTACCATCCACTGCTTGGAGCTGAGTCACAGAGGAGACACGTGTGGACGCCTTCATTGGATCTGGGAAGCCCTTCATCTTCTGGTGTTACACGCCTATTGCCCCTGCAGAGGTATGAGGAGCTGGTGAGTGGGGACCATTGAGGGGGAGCACGGAAGTCACCGGATATCTATTTCAGCACAAGAGTCACAATTTTTATGAAAACTTTGCCATTCTGGAGCTTCACATTTTTTCATTCTTTATTTTTTCATTGTTTACTTTAATTCTTATGGACTGATGTTCACATTTTATTATTATTTTTTATTTCTATTTTGTTCACTATATATGTTATATACCCGCTGGAGTGGACATTCACTATCACTCGCCAAGACATTAATAGTGGTTTATATTTTTGATATTTTTGCTGTTATCTAATGTGGGTAAGCAGGGGAGACTTTGATGGTCACATTTTCTCCCACTGCAATTAGAGTCACTTTATATGGTAGCGGTATATGTGTTTTTATACAGACATTGACACACATATAGGTTCACTAGGTTTGCCTATTATGCTACAGTATATTAAATATGAGGTGTAGGTTTTCACAAGGTTCAATTAATTTTGTTTAGGGGTTATAGCACACACACCTTACAGGATACCCCGCCATAGGGAGCGCCACATACCCCTACCCCTCTTTTCTGAGATATTCTTAATGGAGGTCACTTCCCAGACGAGATGCTCCTTGCCAACCTCTCACTTATTCCTAAACCACTCAAAGACCACTCTATTCCCCAAAATGACCGCCTCATATCGGTTCTTAATAATGATCTAAACATTTTCGGAAGACTTCTTTCTGATAGACTGGCAACAGTTATCACAAATTTAATCCACATTGACCAAACTGGCTTCATCCCTAATCGCCAGATTGTTAAGAATATTAGACTTGTAACGAACATGGTACAGGACGCAAATCTATACTCTCGACAACTATGCCTTCTCAGCTTAGATATCCATAAGGCTTTTGACAGCGTTAGTTGGTCTTACCTTAACTACTTACTGCCTAAATATGGGATTTCAGATACATTTCTGCAGGGATTCAACGCATTATATCATGCCCCCCACACTAGAATCAGAATTCCCGGTCATAATTCAGACTTCTTTCCCCTTAGCAGAGGAACCAGACAAGGCTGTCCCTTATCACCTCTATTATTTGCCCTCACAATCGAACCATTAGCCCAAAAAATCAGAAACAATATAGATATTAAGGGATACATTAAAGGAAATAGCGAATTCAAACTTAGCCTATATGCAGACGATGCTCTTATATTCCTCACAGAACCCCATACATCAATCCCCTCTCTCCTTAAAGAACTTAACTCCTTCCATTCCATCTCAGGCCTTAAAATCAACACCAATAAATGCTCAGCCTTACCAATTAACTATAACCAAAACACTCAAAACTTATTATCAAACAATTTTCCATTCATATGGTGTCCCAAATCATTTAGGTATCTTGGTGTTAACATCACCCCTATACATAACCTTTTATATAAATCTAACTATATCCCAATATTCTCTCAGATCTCCTCCCTCCTCACTTCCTGGTCCTCTTTCCACATATCTTTTCTAGGCAGAATTTGCACGGTCAAAATGACAATCCTCCCTAAGCTCCTATATTACTTTCGAGCCCTACCTATAAATGTTCCAAAATCTAAATTGACATCCATTCAAAGAATTATAAACAAATTTATATGGGCGGGAAAAAACCCAGATGCAGTTACGCTCTTATGCACAGACCTCAATCCTTCGGCCTCCCCAACATCTGGCTTTATTACCTAGCAGCCAGATTAACCCAGCTCACTCAATGGTTCACCCCCTCCCAAGAAACCCCATGGAAAAAATTTGAATCTATTTCTATTTTCCCACTACATCTACAAGGAATATTATGGTCCAACATCACTTCCTACAGTAGACTTGTTAAATATAGCATCATAGTTGCTCAGTTTTTCCAATTATGGAACAAATACAAAGACACTTTCAAACTCTCCTCAAATACTCCCCCCTTAGCCTCCTTTTTGGGAGACCCTAGATTCATTAACGCCTATAGTAATAGGCTCCCCTTTTCTTTTTGGATCACTAAGAATTTAACCACCCTCAGATCCCTTCAATTAAAATGGGAGTTTACCCCATTTTCCTCTTTGCGATCTACCCATGGCCTTCCTTCCTCTGAACTCCACAACTACCATCTTATCAAATCCTTTTATGCTAAATTTTTCACTCTCACAACACCTCACACCAACACCACATTTGAACAAATCTGCATCTCTTTATCCAATGACAGAGGTCTCATTTCAAGAATATACCATTACCTCAATAATTTTGAGGTTCCAGATAAATCAACGCAGATGCTCAAGTGGGAATCGGACATGGCGATCTCACTCAGTGTCCAAGAGTGGACCTCCATGTCTGAAAATCTCTGTATTGCAATAAAGCCATCTCTTTCAGAGAGACCCCAATTAAAATATTCTCCAGATGGTGCCTAACCCCTTCTAAACTCCATACTTATTACTCCTGCATTTCCCCAAATTGTTTTAGGGGATGCTTAGAACCTGGCACCCTTTTGCACACATTCTGGGAATGTAAACATCTCAAACAAATTTGGCTCAAAGCCATTGACCTTATTGAATGCTCTTCCAAACAAAAAAATACACCTACCCCCCAAATATGTCTGTTGTATGCAAAAATACCAAATATTCCCACACCATGTATGAGACTTTTCCACTCACTGTGCAGTTCTATCCATTGGATGATTGCATATAACTGGAAAACAAACAATCTACCTTGGCAACAAGTAACCACCAGAATGGAATCACTTAAACTTTCAGAATGGATATACCATACCCTCAATGATTCAATACAAATCCATAAAAAAGAAATGGTCTTACTGGAATCTAACCTAACTGATCTTAGTGTGTAATTACATTTGAACCTGCATAATTGTATGACAAATGTTGCTTCTACGCTTTTGACCTGATATCATACCCCATATATAAATATTACTGTATATTAATGTTATATATCTTTTATAACTATACTTTTTGTATATTTTTCTAAACTTCCAAATAAAACTTTTGTAAACAAAAAAGAAGTAAACAAGCATCTGGTGTATAGCCTCATCCAGTATATATTCCGACCCCTGCGATGGATGGATCAAAACAGCCCACAGATCAGCATCTCAGCCCAGCACACTCCTATCCAGACTCCCTCTGCAAATTCCACTTGGTATATGTATTGGATTAAGAACAGAAAAAAGGCTCATTCCGTAATGTATATAATATAGGGAATTTATTGGGCTAAAATATGTACTTACAGCAAAATAGAGTCAAACAAGCAGTAGAGAGAGGATAATCCGACCGTGGGATCACCAACAGGTCCGGATCCTAGTAACGTCACAACTCCCATCTCCTTTCAACGCGTTTCCTCATAACAGGCTACGTCTGGGAATGGAGGATGGAGCTGAGACATCTAGCACTGATCTTAAAGTGGCTGAGACACCAGAAGTCAATTGTATAACCATGTTGACCAGGGTCACAACAACAAAATGATGGTGTAGAGGCGGGTTACTCAATAAAAATTATACATTTCCATTAAAGAAACTTACAAATAACTAAGTATTATATAAAATATATTAAAAACTATCCATAAAAAACAGTCACATGGTAATGATTCCCATAAAGGAACAACACTAAATCCTATTATAACCCACTGAAAGCATACCTTAAATTGAATACAAATTTACATCAAAAATATATAAATTATATATTTATTATCAATGATATAATTTTACATTATATGTTTGTAGATGGACACTACGTTTCCTAACCGCTTGTCGACCAGCTGCCGTCATTATACTGCGGCAGGTCGGCACAAACCTGTGAGCCATCGTAGCTGTACGTCAGCTTCTTTAAGTGGGATAGCAGGCACAGCGGGGGTGCCGATGCTCGTGGCCAACAGCCGCGATGACCGCCAGCCACGAGCAATCGCAGGAACGAGAGGCAGAACAGGGACGTGTGTGTGTAAACACACAAATCCCTGTTCTGTTCTGTGAGGAGAGACAGATCGTGAGTTCCTAATAGCTAGGAACCACGATCTGTCATTTCCTCTAGGTCAGTCCCCTCCCCCTACAGTTAGAAACACACGCAGGGAACACAGTTAACCCCTTGATCACCCCCTAGTGTTAACCCCTTCCCTGCCAGTGCATTTTTATAGCACTGATCGCTGTATAAATGCCAATGGTCCCAAAAATGTGTCAAAAGTGTCCGCGATGTGTCCACCATAATGTCGCAGTCCCAATAAAAATAGCAGATCGCCGCCATTACTAGTAAAAAAAATAATAATAATAAAAATGCTATAAATCTATCCGCTATTTTGTAGATGCTATAACTTTTGCGCAAACCAATCAATATACGTTTATTGCGGGGTTTTTTTATCAAAACTATGTAGAAGAATACATATCGGCCTAAACTTAGAAAAAATTTGCTTTTTTTTAAAAAAAAAAAGGGGGATATTTATTATAGCAAAAAGTACAAAATATTGTGTTTTTTTCAAAATTGTCGATCTTTTTTTGTTTATAGCACAAAAAATAAAAACCACAGAGATGATCAAATACCACCAAAAGAAATCTCTATTTGTGAGAAAAAAAGAACATCAATTTTGTTTGGGTGCAACGTCGCACGACCGCACAATTGTCAGTTAAAGCGACGCAGTGCCGAATTGCAAAAAATGGCCTGGTCATTGAGCAGCCAATTCTTCCAGGGCTGAAGTGGTTAAAATATTTCTTGAAATGTTGTATATCTTTTTAATATATTTTTTATGTCAATTTTCATGTAATTTTGTTGGAACAAGATTTGAACACATATTTTGAATCGATACACATGGACACTTGATTTGTGGAATTTGCTTTAATTGTTTTTGAGGTTGTAATGTGTTGAAATATTTAATGTTTGGTCACAGTGTATTTTGTTATATTTTGTTGTATTTTTCACATATTAGACAGCGCAATCTTTTATATTTTGGCACAATTTTCATTATTCTCTCGTATTCAAGGAATAGTTAGTATAGTGTAGTGTAGAATAGAATAGAATAGTGCAGCAGTCTTCATCATTTAGCGCAAGGTTTTTCTTTGTATTATTTTTATTTGTTTGGATACTAATTATCTTGCAGGTTTATATCACTATGGGTATTTTTGACTATCACAGCGGATTAAAGGTTAATGCTGATGAGGTGTTTAATGAGACCCCACCTGAATCTAATGAAATGAGTTCCCAGGAGCCTTATGCCGCGTACACATGGTCGGACTTTTTTAGCTACAAAAGTCCGACAGCCCATCTGACAGACTTTCGACAGATTTTCGACTGACTTTTGGCGGACTTTCAACGGACTTTCTAATGACCGGACTTGCCTACACACGATCACACCAAAGTCCGACGGATTCGTATGTGATGACGTACATCGGACTAAAATAAGGAAGTTGATAGCCAGTAGCCAATAGCTGCCCTAGCGTCGGCTTTTGTCCGTTGGACTAGCATACAGACGAGAGGATTTCTGGGTCCGGCGGAGTTACGACGTAAAGATTTAAAGCATGTTTCAAATCTAAAGTCCGTCAGATTTGCGACTGGAAAAGTCAGCTGAAGGTCCGGTGAAGCCCACACACGATCGGATTGTTCGCTGGATTTGGTCCGTCGGCGTCCGTCAGACAAGTCCGGTCGAAAAGTCTGACCGTGTGTACGCGGCATTAGATGGCAGGTATACCCCGATCAAGTAGATGACAAATTAAATGATTGGTTTTGTTATTTCAATGATGCAGGAATTAAGCTTTTGGAATTTTTAGTAACTAAAAAAAATAAATAAAAAAAAAAGGTTTCTCGGTTGAGGAAAGAAATAGGAGAAATTAAAGAGAAACTGTCTCCTTTCAACAAAGAGGAATCTTACCAAGTATATAGCCGTTCACTGAAAGAGATGTTAGCAGTAGAGGAAGGAGCACAAAGAATCAAAAATTGCAAAAAATATTTTCGTGATGTCAATGATTATAAACTTAATAACGTTTCTAAATGGCAGGGAAAAATAGGAGAGGGAACATCGGAGACACCAACCCTCCCCACCTCCCATAATGTAGAGACTTTCCCCAAAATGGGAAGCCATGACTATGTCTCATATGATAAAAAGAATAGAGAAGGGCAGAAAGCTCAAGGATGGAAACACCCCATACTCCTAAGAAGAATGGATATTCAGGCCAATATTTTCCACCCACACATAGGAATCACACCCCTGGAGAGAGACGTGGGGTGAGATTCCAACGTGGTAAAACTAGAGGTGGTCCCCAAAGACATAACAATTACAGAGGGGGTGGGCAAGGAAGGACATTATTCCTCCCTTTACCATGGGGAAAGGAATTATTTCTATTATATGTATTTAACAGACGAAGTTATCAAACCTTAGATGGACAAGTAAATTATTCTGGGGGATATAATGCGTCTCCCAATTCCTATACTTATGATACCTCACATGTTCCCATGTAGAAATGGTTTGAGCCACTCAGTCAACATAGGGAGGAAAGTACTGGAAATAGTGATGATGAAGAAGATGAGGATAATTATAACACGAAATATCAGCATTCTGGGGTGCCCGATATGGATCTGGCCCTTAACCACTTGCTTACTGGGCACTTAAACCCCCCTCCTGCCCAGATCAATCTTTAGCGTTCAGCGCTGTCACATTTTGAATGACAATTGCGCGGTTGTGCTACACAGCACTCAAATGAAATTGTTATAATTTTTTTCACACAAATAGAGCTTTCTTTTGGTGGTATTTAATTACCTCTTGGGTTTTTATTTTTTGCTAAACAAACAAAAAAAGACAGAAATTTTTGAAAAAAAAAAAAACATGTTTCATAGTTTGTTATAAAATTTTGCAAACAGGTAATTTTTCTCCTTCATTGATATTCACTGATGAGGCTGCACCGATGGGCACTGATAGGTGGCACTGATGGGCACTGATGGGCCCTGATGGGCTGCACTGATAGGCACTGATAAGACGCCACTGATGGACCCTGATAGGTGGCACTGATGGGTGGCACTGATGGGCACTGATAGATGTCACTGACAGATGTCACTGATGAGCACTGATTGCTGGCACAGATTGGCACTGGTAGGTGGCACTGATGAGCACTGGTAGGTGGCATTGATAGGCAGCACTGGTGATGAGGCACTGATTGGTGACATTTATAGGTGGCAGTGTGGGCACTGATAGGTGGCATGGTGGGCACTGATAGGTGACACTGTGGGCACTGATAGGTGGCACTGTGGACACTGGTAGCTGGAGCTGGTGGGCACTGGTAGGTGACACTGTTGTGCACTGGTAGGTGGCACCAGGGCCGCCATCAGGGGGGTACAGCCAATACACATGTATTGGGCCCGAGTGTCTATGAGCTGGAGGAGAAATAGTGCTGATCTGCAGGAGAGACATCGTAGGCTAAGCATAGTAAACTGGCAGGGCTGGGACTCTGGAGATGGTATGAGGGAGGGATCTAACAGCCTTTCAGTTGCTCATTGGCTGAGGAGGCAGCAGGAGACGGGCTGCTCTGCCTCCTGCTGCCTCCTTAGCCAATAGGTACACAGAGTGCACTGTCCATCACTGCAGAGCCTCGTGCTATCTGTGTTGGTGGGAGGGACAGAATTCCTCTGAAGAGAAGCTGCTGCAGAGATCGAGGTAAGTGGAAAAAAAAAAAGTGTTTCCTTGAAGCTTTTAGAAGACATTGTACATGCACAGCCTGCACTCCCCTAATATTTATCACTGTATTACAAGCCCTATGGCTTTCCTTTTAGCAGAGTGAAAGTAACATCACACACATGTGCAGCATAGGTGTCAGGTTATATCACCATGTTAAAAGGACAGCAATATGGGTAGCATTACAGTGATTGTTATTACTCCAGGTTCACAAAACTAGCCAATGCTCTGAAAAGCAATCCATGCGGGTTGCTTCTCAGGCCCTTTTCACATGAGTGGTCCAATCGAGTCCTCCTGTCCGTTTTTGAGGCAACCTGATCGGACCGCCCATTGTTCTCTATGGAGCGGCAGATTTAAATGGAAATTTGTCCGTTTACACCCACCTACCTCTGATCTGGCAAAAAGAAAGGATGGAAGGGCCTCCATTCCCCTCCATCTGGCTGGATCAGGGGGCGGTTGGGTATAAACGTACAGCATGAGTGTACACAGACCGGTCAGTTGCCCGCTCAGCTCAACAACGGATCCGCGGACAGATCCCCTGCTGAGAAAAACTGGATCGGCACCTGTGAAGATTGCAGATAAGGCAGGCCATAGACGGTTTGAATCTCGGTCTGTTTAGCAGAGACTGGCCGAGATTTAATCTATGTATGGGCAGGCTGAATGTACCCAAGTTAATCGATCAATCAACTTGAGTACGACCAGCCTGTCAGATTTTACATACAATTATCGCTAGCAGCTCTTGTAGCCACTAGCAATAATTACTGTGTTCTCCTGGCAGGGGCGGTTTTCCCACCCCCCACTGGGAGATCACAATGGCTCCACAGCAAGGATTCCCCCATCAACACCGTCTGTGGTAATGGGGGAATCAAGCAATTTTTTGCCTGCAACCCGTGGGACACAGATGGGGAAAAAAATCATAATTTGGCCAAAATGGGGAAAAAAGTGCTTGCCTTATACTGTATATACTTTAGTGTGATACACAACTAGAACATCCAACAGGGTTATGTCATTACATGAGGTTTCCCCTCACTTCCTGTCTTGATATATATATATATATATATATATATATATATATATATATATATATATATATATATATATATATATACCGTATTTATCGGCATATAACACGCACAGGGGTATAACACGCACATTCTTTTTAAGAGGGAAGTTTCAGGAAAAAACTTAAATTTTAAATAAGGAACTTTGAAGCAAAATAAAGGTCAGTGCCCATCTGAAGCCTCACCATTGCCATCAATGCAGCCTGATTAATGCCCACCTGCAGCCTCACAAGTGCCATCAATGCAGCTTTATTAGTCCACATCAATGCAGCCTCACCATTGCCATCAATGCAGCAGCCTCACCATTGCCATCAATGCAGCAGCCTCACCATTGCCATCAATGCAGCAGCCTCGCCATTGCCATAAATGCAGCAGCCTCGCCATTGCCTCTATTGACTTCCTATTACAGAGGCCGCCAAGTAAACAGGAGATTCTCACTGTATGTAATCTGATGGCAGCTGAAATTGAAGTATTGGCATATAACACGCACACGCTATTTGCACCCGATTTTCATGGTGAAAAAGTGAGTGTTATACGCCAATAAATACAGTATATATAATGACATTATAAGGCAACAATTGCAAGCTATTTCCCCACAGTGAGAGTTCCCCAGTTCCTGTTCTGGTGACACTAAGAAAGGAAGTGAGGGGAAACCTCAAGCAATGATATAACCCTATTAGATGTTCTAGTTATGTATAAAAATTATATATAAAGCAAGCACTTTTTTTCCATTTTGGCTAAATTATGGAAGAGTTAAAACCACTTTCTTTTTTTTACCATCTGTGTCCCATTGTGAGGTCACATAGGCACAACAGGTAGTGAAAGAGAAATGCCCTTGAAGACAGTTGCCACCAGAACCCCAGGATGGAGGAGAAGGGACTGGAGAAGGAGGAGATGGGACTGGAGGAGGATAAGGACATGGGACTGGAGGAGGAGAAGGAGATGGGATGGAGGAGATGTGTCTGGAGGAGAATAAGGAAATGGGATGGAGGAGATAGGACTGAAGGAGGAGGATGTGGGATGGAGGAGATGGGACTGGAGTAGGAGGAGAAGGACATGGGATTGGGGAGATGAGACTGAAAGAGGAGGACATGGGATGGGACGCTGTGGGACTGCCAGTGGGTGGGCCCTAGGGAATGTTGATGGTCAGGTCCGGGGATGGGGGGGCCCAGGCCTAAAACTGTGTAAGGGGCCCCAAAATTTCTGATGGCGGCCCTGGGTGGCACTGGCAGGTGGCACAGGTGGACACAGATGACTTTGCAGAGCCTCTCCATGATCGGGACTGATTTCCCTCTCACAGCCGCCGGTGATCGGCTTCTTTTTCCCCTCAAGCTATCAGCGCGAGGAGAAAAAAATAGCCGATTATGGCTCTGTTTACATCACATGATCAGCTGTCATTGGCTGACAGCTGATCACGTGGTAAGGGGTCGGGATCGACCCTTACTCAGATCTGTGATCAGCCGAGTCTCATAGACTCGCTGATCACAGAGCACGCCGCGCATGCCCTGCAGAGGGCACGCACGTGGCTTGAGCATGGGAGGACATCTATTGACGCCCTCCCGGCAAAGTAGGTCCGCGCTGTAGCAGTCAAAAAAGAAAATGTTAAACTGTGAAGAGAAGAAGAGAAGAAAAGAAGAAGAGAAGAGCGGGAGCCTCCCCCCCATGCCATGGGTGTGGAGCGGCCCGAGGAGAAGAAGATAGAAGACGCCATGGAGGAGATGCTGGACAAGAACGCCGGAGGAAGAACCAGAAGAGCCAGAAGAACCAGAAGAACCAGAAGATGAAGGAAGATAGAAGAAAGAAGAAGCATTTAAATAAAGGAATTGTCAAAAACTGTCTCTTGTCATTTTTAACATTTTTGACACTTTCTTTGTGAAATGGTAGGGGTACTTATGTACCCCCTTACCATTTCACACAGGGGGGGGGCCGGGATCTGGGGGTCACCTTGTTAAAGGGGGCTTCCAGATTCCGATAAGCCCCCCGCCCGCAGACCCCCACAACCACCGGCCAGGGTTGTGGGGATGAGGCCCTTGTCCTCATCAACATGGGGACAAGGTGTTTTGGGGGGCTACCCCAAAGCACCCTCCCAATGTTGAGGGCATGTGGCCTGGTACGGTTCAGGAGGGAGGGGGGGCTTCACTCTCGTCCCCCCCTCTTTTCCTGCGGCCTGCCAGGTTGCGTGCTCGGATAAGGGTCTGGTATGGATTTTTGGGGGGACCCCACGCCGTTTTTTTTTTTTTTTTTGGCGCGGGGTTCCCCTTAAAATCCATACCAGACCTGAAGGGTCTGGTATGGAATTTAGGGGGAACCCCACGTCATTTTTTTTTAAATTTTGGCCGGGGTTCCCCTTAATATCCATACCAGACCTGAAGGGCCTGGTATGGAATTTAGGGGGACTCCCACGTCATTTTTTTTTTTTAATTTTGGTTCGGGGTTCCCCTTTGGGGAATTCCCATGCCGTTTTTATCAATGAACTTCTATGTGTATTGTCGGCAATGCAATAGCCGCGGGTAGTTTTAAATGAGTTTTTTCCTTCAAAATGTCATTTTGCTGTCAGACTGTTCTAAACACAGGAAACATGCGCCCCTTTACAGGCACACTATAGACACCCCCCAGGTACGAAATTTAAAGGGATATTACACTTTTATTGATTGACTTTAAGCATTATTAAAATCACTGCTCCTGAAAAAACGGCCGTTTTTAAAACTTTTTTTTGCATTGATCCATGTCCCCTGGGGCAGGACCCAGGTCCCCAAACACTTTTTATGACAATAACTTGCATATTAGCCTTTAAAATTAGCACTTTTAATTTCTCCCATAGACTTTTAAAGGGTGTTCCGCGGCATTCGAATTTGCCGCAAACACCCCAAATTGTTCGCTGTTTGGTGAACTTGCGAACAGCCAATGTTCGAGTCGAACATGAGTTCGACTCGAACTCGAAGCTCATCCCTAGTCCTTATGTGATCAAAAACATTTGATCATCAAGCCAGCTGATAAAGGGGGGGTGCTGCCTAAAGAGGACTATTTGGAGGAAATGAATCTCCTACTATCTGATAAGAATACATATGACATTTAAAAAAAAGATCCCCTTTAAGATGAAGCGAGACAGGATTATAGGGGCAGGGTTTGCCAATAATATCTTAGATAAGAAAGAGAATGAATTTTTGGTACCTCTAGCACCAAGAACCCTGATCATTTATTATCTCCCTAAAACACATAAATGTCAGACTAAACCTCATGGGAGAACAATAGTCAGTGGCATTGACTCACTCACTGCACGCATAGGTAAATATGTACACTTTTTTCTACAGTCCTTGGTTAAAAACACACCAGCATATTTGAGAGATACAACCCATATGATTAATAACCTGTCCCAGATTAGGTTGGAAGGGAAAAGTTTTGCTAGTGGCAGCAGACGTCTCATCTCTCTATACTATCATACCACATCATAGGGGATATGAATCAGCTAAATGTTTTTTGGAGGCAGATGGGACAATCCCCCCCATTCAGAGAAAGTTCATATTGGCGCTATTAAAGTTTGGTATGGAACACAACTATTTTTTCTTTGGAGGTGGATTCTACCTACAGGCACTGGTGTGGCTATGGGAGCAAAATTTGCTCCCAGCCTTATCAATTTATTCATTATGCTGTGGAAGGAACAAACATTGTACATCAATAGAGATGAGAACCTACAGTTTTGGTGTCGCTTTATTGATGGTGCATTCTTTATCTGGAAAGGTGACATTAATTCTTTAAACAGTTTTATGGCCCATTTGGATTCAAATAGGTGGGGTATTAATTTTACCTATGAATACAGTTATTCAACTATTCATTTTCTTGATCTTGTGATATTCAGGTAAGGAGATCAACTTCTTACTAAAACACATTTTAAAAACACTGACAGGAATGGTTTTATACCTCAGGACAGTTGCCATCATCCTAGATGGCTGAAAGCCATCCCTAAAGGACAGTTTTGCCGACTTTGGCGTAACTGTTCAAAACCAGATGACTTTGTGCTCCAAGCTAATATGTTGAAAGACAGATTTCTCCAGAAAGGTTATTCCCGTGAAGGTCTAGAACAAGGGATGCAAATTGTGTTGATCTAATTCAGACACTCTCTCCTTTCACCTCAGGTTAAACTTGACAGAATTAACAACAGTTATGAATGGGCATTTTTGACCACCTTTCTACTCAATACTGTTGGATAAATAGGCTTTTGAAAAAACATTGGAGAGTTTTGAAAGGAGATAGAATATTAGGTCCTGTCCTTCCAGATCGTCATAAAGTAATTTTTCGTAAGTCACAGATTCTTAGGAATGTTCTGGCCCCTAATATAGTTCATCTGCCTCCCAAGCCCAATATGTTTGGGAACCTAACTGTTTTTTTTTCCCTTGTAGAAGGTGTATAGCATTCAGAAATTCCAAAACTTCGCGTACCACCTCTTTTAGTTCCAATTCCACAAAAAAGAATATAAGATAAAAAATCTCATTACATGTAGCACTAAAGGAGTTATTTATCTCCTAAGGTGTACATGTGGATATCATAATGTTGGTGGGACCACCAGGGCACTAAATGTCCATATTGGCGAACACTTGGCCAACATACGAAAAGGATTTGATAAGCATAGTCTTTCTAAACATTTGACTTATTGCCATAGTAAAAATCCCACATCCTTGGAGGTGATTGGTTTCGAGAGATATACTCCACATTGGCGGGGGGAAGTAATCTCAGAAGGGAAATATCCAGATGTGAAACTCAATGGATCTTTGACCTCTGTACTTTCTGAACGCATGGTCTCAATGTGGAGTGGGTTATCAATTCCTTTTTAAATAATAGCTGAAGTTCCTACTCCTATATTGGCATTTTTGTAAACTATATATATATACACATTTTATATTATATGTTTGTAGATGGACATTAAGTTTCTTAAAATATTCCTTGAAATGTTGTAAGCCTTTTTAATATATATTTTATTTAAATTTTGATGTAATTGTGTATTCAATTTAATTAAGATATGCTTTCAGTGGGTTATAATAAGATTTAGTGTTGTTCCTTTATGGGAAGCATTAACCATGTGACTGTGTTTTATGGATAGTTTTTAATATACTGTAATACTAATTCTTAATATATTTCATACACTACTTAGGTATTTGTTAAATTAAGTTTCTTTAATGGATATTATAATTTTTTAGTGAGTTACCCACCTCTTCGCCATCATTTGTTGTTGTGACCCCAGTCAACATGGTTATACAATTGACTTCTGGTGTCTCAGCCCCTTTAAGATCAGTGCTAGACGTCTCAGCTCCATCCTCCATTCCCAGACGTAGCCTGTTATGGGGAAACGTGTTGGAAGCAGACGGGATATGTGACGTTACTAGGATCCGGACCCGTTGGTGATCCCACAATCGGATTATCCTCTCTCTACTGCTTGTTTGACTCTATTTTTCTGCAATTGCCTATTTTAGCCCAATAAATTCCCTATATTTTATACATTATGCAATGAGCCTTCTTTCTGTTGTTAATCCAAAACATATACTGAGTGGAAGGTGCAGAGGGAGTCTGGATCGGAGAGTGCTGGGCTGAGATGCTGATCTGTGGGCTATTTTTCTTCTTTAATTGAAATTTGTATAAAAGAATACAAATTATAACAAGTGTCGTAACTTGGGATACATATATAAATAATAGAAACATATCTATATATTCATGACTATAATAAATCTTTCAGTAGAGAAGAAAATTAAGCATCAATGAGACAATATCGGATGGTAATAGATGTGAGGATCCATAATAAGGTCAAAATCTATAGAAATAATTTGTGGAGCATGCCTCCAGACCACCCATCCACCCCATATGGGCTCAAGCTGTGGATGGGTGAGGGCATGGTTATCTAGTTTTGGAAGCGTAATTGCAAATAATATTTGGATTATGTGGTTTATAATATAAAGATGTAACAATCTCATTAATAAACATTAGCTGAGTGTAACCAATTTTAAAAAGACAAATAGTGAAACTCTATTCCTCAGAAGAAGAGTATAACTTGATGCAAATTGAGTAATAACACAGTAAGTAAAATATTAAGGTATCCCAGAGTTATCTTTTATATAGTAAACAAGAAAAGGAAAATAAGAAAAGTAGATAAAGAATAGAGTTAAAAAACGTACGGGCAACATAGTTATATTAATGAATATCAAATAAGGGATACATTATATTGCCCTTCATATAAAAGATGACTTAGAAAGACAAGAAATAGAACAGAAAAGAAGAGAGGGAGAAATAAAAGAAAAAAAGAAGAAGAAGAGGAGGAAAAGAGGAGAAATCTCTCAAGGTGATGACCCGGCTCACAGCATGGATAAGTAATACAACATTAATACCACAAGGAATCTAGTAAGGTAGCAACAACGACTGGTCAAACTCCAGAGAAAAGAAGTGATTAACCCATGGTTGCCAAATCCTACGGAATTTATCAATGTTATTATCTTCGATAGCTGTCATTTTAGCAAAAATGAGAGCTTTGTTCATTCTGTGTTTGACCTCCGCCACAATCTGATTATTGGTCTTCCATGCCTTGGCTATGGTTTATTTGGCTGCAGTATTCATTTGAATGAGAAATTGAAATAGCTTTTGAGTGAGCGAAGCCGGTTTGAGATTTAAAAGTGCAATGGCAGGGTCTGGGGCAATATAGGTATCTAAAGCTTTAGAAGCCTTTGCAAATATATTTTTTCAGAATTCTTGTACCACTGGGCATTGCCACCATATGTGAAAGTGGGTTCCTGGTGAAGAGCATCCTCTAAAACAATTATTGGGATAAGATGGAGAAAATTTTGCTATTCTAGCTGGTACTAGATACCAGCGTGCTAAAACTTTAAAGTTAGTTTCCAAAGCGTTAGTTTCCAAAACTACTAGGAGATGATGATTTGGTGGCTAACCAAATATTAGACCAGTCGTTGCTCTCCAAAGTTTGTCCTATATCCTGTGCCCATTTAGCAGTATAATATGGAAGGAACTCATTAGAAGTGGTAATGAGTGTTTGATATAGTGTTTGATATATAGATGAAATCACCCCTGTAACATGAGGGTCACTTATACAAATATGTTTGAATTGAGCCATTTGATTGAGTGGTGTACTTGAACTGAGGAGAGGCATGTAGAAATTCTTGATTTGTAAATATCAAAATATCTCATTATTTGAGATCCCAAATTTTGTACACAACATAGGAAATGTTTGAAAAGAGTCGATAGATACTAGCTTGTACAATCTAGACAAATTTGAAGAAGTCCATGCAGAAAAAGATTTTGGAAATTTCCAGGCAGGATAAAAAGCTGGATTCCCGAGAAAAGAAAGAAGGGGATTATATATTGATTGGAGTATATGGGAGCTACAAAACTTATCCCAGATGGCCAAGGAATGTTTCGTGATGGGGTTAGTAAGATGAGATCTATCTTTTGGCTACCCACAAGGGTATTTCTTCAGTAGAATGATATTTAGTTAATATTGACAGTTGTGCAGCATAGTAATAAGAGGAGAAGTTTGGTAGGCTCAACACCCCCACAAGATTTACTAAGATACAATGTGGATTTAGGAATGCGGGGTGTAATGTTACCCCAAATAAAGGACATTACCTTGCATTGTGAAAGTCGTAAGAAGTAGGATGGTAAAGAAACAGGAAGTACTCTATACAAATATAAAAACTTCGACAGTATTGACATTTTTACAGCATTTATCCGTCCTAACCATGATAATGGTAGTGATGACCATTGCTTCATAAAACCTCTAACTTGTTTTAGTAGTTGGCTGAGAAAAGGTCAGTAAGTGAGGAATAGGGATGAGTAGGGATGAGCCGAACACCTCCCAGTTCGGTTTGCACCAGAACCTGCGAACGGACCGAAAATTCGCACAAACGTTAGAACCCCATTGATGTCAATGGGACTCGAACGTTCGAAATCAAAAGTGCTCATTTTAAAGGCTAATTTGCATGGTATTGTCCTAAAAAGGGTTTGGGGACCTGGGTCCTGCCCCAGGGGACATGTATCAATGCAAAAAAAACTTTTAAAAACGACCGTTTTTTCGGGAGCAGTGATTTTAATGATACTTAAAGTAAAAAAAAAAAGTGAAATATTCCTTTAAATATCGTACCTGATGGGTGTCTATAGAATACCTGTAAAGTGGCGTGCGTTTCCTGTGCTTAGAACAGTCCCTGCACAAAATGTCATTTTTAAAGGAAAAAAAGTAATTTAAAACTGCTTGCGGCTTTAATGTAATGTCGGGTCCTGGCAATATGGATGAAAATCAGTGAGACAAACGGCATGGGTACCTCCCAGTCTATTACCAGGCCCTTTGGGTCTTGTATGGATATTAAGGGGAACCCCGCACCCAAATTAAAAAAGGAAACAGCAGCATACAGGCTCTGTACTCTGAACAGCAGTATACAGGCGGTGCAAACAAGACAGGGACTGTAGGTTTGTTGTTAAGTAGAATCTGTTTTTTGTAATTTTGAATGGGTACATTTTTAACGTGTTTAGATCCAGCAAAAAAATCTATTTTAAGTTTTTTGGAAAACATAGGGAAGGGTTATCACCCCTGTGACATTTGTTTTGCTGTCTGTGCTCCTCTTCAGAAGATCTCACCTCACTTTTTGTCCCAATGACAAATGTTTTTTGAAAATTTGGGTTTTTTTGTGAAACAAGGATTGGTGATAAAGCATCAGTGTTTTTCCCATATTAACTCTTACAGGAGAGAATTTCCCTTCCTAGGGGTAGAATTCATCTCACTTCCTGTTGTCTCCTTCCGTTTGCAAGTAGGAGTCGTTTGTAAGTTGGATGTTTGAAAGTAGGGGCCTGCCCTATATACTCAGCAGAAATTGGGGCCTTAGATGTTGTTGTGGCCACAACACTGTAAGCCCTCACAGGGCCCTGCTGTGAAATATTAGATCAAGAATTGTAATTACATGCCCCTGTTTAACAGGGGCTGAAAAATTGGGCCTTTGGTGGTGGTGGTGGTGCTGGTGCCACAACACTGTAAGTCCTCACTCGCTCTTGGTGGGCGCAGAAACAGGCCCTGCTGTGAAATATTAGATCAAGAATTGTAATTACATGCCCCTGTTGAACAGGGGCTGAAAAATTGGGCTTTAGGCACTGGTGCTGGTGCCACAACACTGCAACCCCTCACAGATACTCAAGTTGGAACGAGCCCCGCTACAAAGTATTGCATCAAAAATTGTAATTACATGCTCCTGTTAAACAGGGGCTGAAAAATTGGGCCTTAAGCACTGGTGCTGGTGCCACAACACTGCAACTTCTCACAGAAACTCTAGTTGGAACGCAGGAACGAGCCCTGCTGCAAAGTATTGCATCAAAAATTGTAATTACACGCCCCTGTTAAACAGGGGCTGAAAAATTGGGCCTTAGGCACTGGTGGCGGCGCCCAGAACCAAAAATGTTCTTACATGCTATCAGCATGATCACTGAGGAGGAAGAGGATAATTACTCAGGATAGTCACTCAGCATCAGCATAGCAGTCTTTGAAGGGATCTGAGGTTTCAAAAAAAATTATTCGGTTACATCAGCATCAGGTGCTTGGTAGCTGGTGGTGATCCAAGACTGATTCATCTTTATGAAGGTCAGTCGATCGACCGAGTCGGTGGACAGATGCACCCTGTGATCGGTTACAAAGCCTCCAGCAGCACTGAATGTGCGTTCCGAAAGAACGCTGGATGCAGGACAGGCCAGTAGCTCAATTGCATACTGTGCAAGCTCTGGCCAGTGATCCATCCTCAAGACCCAGTAACCCAGAGGGGAAAGGTGTCCAAGTCAGATCTTGCCCCTAGGTATTCCTGCACCATGTAAAACAGACGCTGGCGATGGTTGCTGGAACCGATCATACCTTGGGGCTGCGGACTAAAAAATTGTCTGAACGCATCGGTCAGATGGCCACCTTCTCCACCGCTCCTTCTTTGACTGACCAAAGCCTCAGCAACACGTTGTCCAGAAACAGGAGTTTGTAACCTCCCAGTCTCTGGGAACGCGTTGCACAGATCTTTCTGCAAGGCCTCCTGAAGATGTTTCATCCTCTGCTCCCTCTGCGACGGCAAGATAAGGTCCGCAACCTTACCCTTGTAACGTGGATCAAGGAGGGTTGCCAGCCAGTATTGGTCCTTCTCCTTGATACCACGAATACGAGAATCCTTACGCAGGCTTTGCAGGATCAGGAAGGCCATGCAGCATAGGTTTGCTGAGGCATTCAGGCCGGAGTCCTCTGGGTCACTAAGGACGACATGGTCCGCAGCCACCTCCTCACAGCCACGTACAAGTCCATGTGTTTCTTGGGACTGATCCCTTAAAGACTGCTGCTGATGCTGAGTGCCAGGCTCCACCTCCATACTGACACAATCGTCCTCCTCCTCCTCGTCCTCTTCCTGTGTGATCGGCGGGCACGCAGGAACACTGTCTGGATAAAGGGGGCCTTAAGAGCTAAGGAAGTCCTCCTCTTCCTGCCTCTGTTCTGCCTCAAGTGCCCTGTCCATTATTCCACGCAGCGTGTGCTCCAACAGGTGGACAAGGGGGACAGTGTCACTGATACATGCACTGTCACTGCTCACCATCCTCGTGGCCTCCTCAAATGGTGACAGGACAGTGCATGCATCCCTGATCATGGCCCACTGGTGTGGGGAAAAAAACCAAGCTCCCCTGACCCTGTCCTGGTGCTATAGTCGCACAAGTACTCATTGATGGCCCTCTGCTACGTGTGCAGCCGCTGCAGCATGGCCAATGTTGAGTTCCACCTGGTGGGCATGTCACAGATTAGGCAGTTCTTGGGCAGGTTAAACTCCTTTTGGAGGTCCGCCAGATGAGCACTGGCATTATATGACCAGCGGAAATGAACACAGACTTTCCTGGCCTGCCTCAGGACATCCTGTAAGCCCGGGTACCTGCCCAAGAACCGCTGCACCACCAAGTTAAGGACGTTAGCCAAACAGGGCACATGGGTCATTTGTCCCTGTCGGAGGGCAGAGAGGAGGTTGGTGCCACTGTCGCAAACCACCATTCCTGCCTTAAGTTGGCGTGGCGTCAACCACCTCTGAACCTGCCCCTGCAGAGCTGACAGAACCTCTGCCCCAGTGTGGCTCCTGTCCCCTAAGCACACCAGCTCAAGCACCGCATGGCATCTTTTGGCCTGTGTACTGGCGTAGCCCCTTGAACGCCTACGGACCACCGCTGGTTTCGAGGACAAATCACAGGAAGAGGCCATGGAGGAAGAAGAAGAGGAGGGGGTGGAGAAGAGAGGTGTGTCACAATCATTAGTAGTGGCATTTTGGAGGTGTGGTGGCGGAACAACCTCCAACACTACTGTACCTTGTCCTGCATCCTTCCCAGCTGCCAGCAGAGTCACCCAATGCGCGGTGAAACTTAGGTAACGTCCCTGTCCATGCCTGCTGGACCATAAGTCAGTGGTAATATGCACCTTACCGCTGACCGCCCTGTCCAGCGAGGCATGGACATTGCCTTCCACATGCCGGTAGAGATTCGGAATCGCCTTCCGTGAGAAAAAGTGGCGTTTGGGTACCTGCCACTGAGTGACTGCACATTCCACAAACTCACAGAAGGGGGCAGAGTCTACCAACTGAAAAGGCAGCAGTTGAAGTGCTAGCAATTTTGCCAAGCTAGCATTCAACCGCTGGGCATGTGGATGGCTGGGAGCGTACTTCTTTCGGCGGTGCAGCAGCTGGGGCAGGGACATTTGCCTGGTACAATCTGACGTCGGTGTACCGAAAGCAGATTGCCCACAAGTACTTGGCTGTGACACACCTAATTCTACACCTTCATTCCTCTCAGTGCAGGTCTCAGAGAGGACTGAAGGTATAGTGGGGTTGGAGATCTCAGCTGATGAGAAGCAAAGAGAGGTCCTCTTTGTTCTTTGGTGTGGGTCTTTTAGATACGCTTGCCAACGAACTGCATGGCAGGTCAACATATGTCTGGTTAAGCATGTGGTGCCCAAGCGGGAGATGTTTTGGCCACGTGAGATACGCTTGAGACATATGTTGCAAATAGCAGCGGTGAGATCTGATGCACTCGTCTCAAAAAAGCCCACACCAAAGAACTTTTTGAATAACGTGCAGAGACTGCAGCACCCTGCACATGCAGAGCTTTGTGGTGTGATGCAGTTAGTGTGCTGCCCTTAGGCTGGCCCCTGGAGGGCATCCTGCCTCGTTGGTGATGTGCCTCCTCCTCCTCTCTCCTATCAGGAACCCACGTTGAGTCAGTGACCTCATCATCCCCTCCCTCCTCATCACTGGAGCAAACCTGGCAGTATGCTGCAGCAGGGGGAGCATGACTGCCAGATTGCTGTCCTTCTTGGGCATCCCCTCTGTCCGTGCTCACGTTACTGCCTTCATCTAGCTCAGTATCATCATCAGAGCCTTCCAAACGCTGGGCATCCTTCTAGAGCATGTACCCAACACTGTGGTCAAACAGTTCGAGGGACTCCTCAGGAGGACATGGTGGGGCTAGGGAAGGAGTCACTGATGACATTGAGCCGAGGTAGGAGGCCGCTGCTTTGCCAGACAAAGTACCCTGAGCATGGGTGAGAGAGGATGAGGAGGATGAGGGTGGCTTTGTCATCCACTCGACCAAGTCTTCCGCATGTTGCGGCTCAACACGGCCAGCTGCCGAAAAAAAGGCCAAGCGTGTCCCACGGCCACATGCTGATGAGGATGCACCGTCTCCACGACCAGCACTGTTGCCTCTAGACACAGAGCCTGCTTGCCCTCTTTTATTGGCTTGTGACTGTCTGCCTCTCCTTGTTGGCCTTCCAGACATACTAATGGCCTGTAGCTGCACTAAGCTGGGATATATATATCTATAAATATATATATATATATATATGTACTGATACTACAGCTAGCAAAATCAACTGCCTGCCTGTAGTATGAGAACACCACCAACCTTCTACAGGTAGCTTTAGCTGAACACTGTGAAGAGCTCGCAAAAAACTAACTTGTAGCTTATTTAGCTGCCTGCGGTAGTGATAGGATCAGGAAAACACCACCAACCTTCTACAGGTAGCTTTAGGTGAACACTGTGCAGAGCTCGCCAAAAAATAACTTGTAGCTTATTTAGCTGCCTGCGGTAGTGTTAGGATCAGGAAAACACCACCAACCTTCTACAGGTAGCTTTAGGTGAACACTGTGCAGAGCTCGCCAAAAAATAACTTGTAGATTATTTAGCTGCCTGCGGTAGTGATAGGATCAGGAAAACACCACCGACCTTCTACAGGTAGCTTTAGCTGAACACTGCAGAGCTCGCCAAAAAATAACTTGTAGCTTATTTAGCTGCCTGCGGTAGTGATAGGATCAGGAAAAAAACACCAACCTTCTACAGGTAGCTTTAGCTGAACACTGTGCAGAGCTCGCACTACAATAACTTGTAGCTTATTTAGCTGCCTGCGGTAGTGATAGGATCAGGAAAACACCACCAACCTTCTACAGGTAGCTGTAGCTGAACACTGTGCAGAGCTTGCAAAAAATAACTTGTAGGTTTAGCTGAACACTGTGAGGAGGACGCACTACACTAACTTGTAGCTTTAGCTGTACACTGTGCAGAGGTCACACTAAACTAACTTGTTGCTTTAGCTGAACACTGTGAGGAGGACGCACTACACTAACTTGTAGCTTTAGCTGAACACTGTGCAGAGGTCTCACTACACTAACTTGTAATTTTAGCTGAACACTGTGAGGAGGACGCACTACACTAACTTGTAGCTTTAGCTGAACACTGTGCAGAGGTCGCACTACACTAACTTGTAGTTTTCGCTGAACACTGTGAGGAGGACACACTACACCAACTTGTAGCTTTAGCTGAACACTGTGAGGAGGACGCACTACCCTAACTTGTAGCTTTAGCTGAACACTGTGCAGAGGTCACACTAAACTAACTTGTAGCTTTAGCTGAACACTGTGAGGAGGACGCACTACACTAACTTGTAGCTTTAGTTGAACACTGTGGAGAGGTCTCACTACACTAACTTGTAGTTTAACTGAACACTGTAAAGGGGAACGCACTACACTAACTTGTAGATTTAGCTGAACACTGTGCAGAGGTTGCACTACACTAACTTGTAGTTTTAGCTGAACACTGTGAGGAGGATGCACTACACTAACTTGTAGCTTTGGCTGAACACTGATGTCGCACTACACTAACTTGTAGTTTTCTCTGAACACTGTGAGGAGGATGGACTAGACTAACTTGTAGCTTTAGCTGAACACTGTGCAGAGGTCTCACTACACTAACTTGTAGTTTTAGCTGAACACTGTGAGGAGGTTGCACTACACTAACTTGTAGTTTTAGCTGAACACTGTGAGGAGGTCGCACTACCCTAACTTGTAGTTTTAGCTGAACACTGTGCAGAGGTCACACTAAACTAACTTGTAGTTTTAACTGAACACTGTGAGGAGGACGCACTACACTATCTTGTAGCTTTAGCTGAACACTGTGCAGAGGTCACACTAAACTAACTTGTAGTTTTAGCTGAACACTGTGAGGAGGAAGCACTACCCTAACTTGTAGCTTTAGCTGAACACTGTGCACTACACTAACTTGTAGTTTTAGCTGAACACTGTGCAGAGGTCACACTAAACTAACTTGTAGCTTTAACTGAACACTGTGAGGAGGATGCACCACACTAACTGTAAATAGTCTAGCTGCCTGACTGTGGTACTAATAGGATCAAAAGAACACCAGCAATTTTCTTCAGGTAGCTGTAAATACTGTAACACACAACACCTGGGATGCATATATATACACAATACAGTGTAAGTGCAGCTAACTCACTGACTGTCCTGCCTAATTTAGCTAACTCAAATGAAATGACACTGTCTCTCTCTAAGCACGCCGATACACACTACACAGGGCCGCCGTGCAGGCGGCCTTATATAGTGTGGGGCATGTTCTAAACCCCCTGAGCCATAATTGGCCAAAGCCACCCTGGCTTTGGCCAATTACAGCTCTCTCTACCGACGGCGCTGTGATTGGCCAAGCATGCGGGTCATAGTGCATGCTTGGCCAATCATCAGCCAGCAATGCACTGCGATGCCGCAGTGAATTATGGGCCATGACGTGCCACACGAATTTGGCGCAAACGGCCCATAGCGTTCGCAATTCGACGAACGATCGAACAGCCGATGTTCGAGTCGAACATGGGTTCGACTCGAACATGAAGCTCATCCCTAGGGAAGAGCTTTGTGTTCGAGTCGAACTCATGTTCAACTCAAACATCGGCTGTTCACCAGTTCGCCGAACAGCAAACAATTTGGGGTGTTCGCGGCAAATTCGAAAGCCGCGGAACACCCTTTAAAAGTCTATGGGAAAAATCAAAAGTGCTAATTTTAAAGGCTTATATGCATGGTATTGTCATAAAAAGTGTTTGGGGACCTGGGTCCTGCCCCAGGGGACATGGATCAATGCAAAAAAAAGTTTTAAAAACTGACTTTTTTTTGGGAGCAGTGATTTTAATAATGCTTAAAGTGAAACAATAAAAGTGTAATATCCCTTTAAATTTTGTACCTGGGGGGTGTCTATAGTATGCCTGTAAAAGGGTGCATGTTTCCCGTGTTTAGAACAGTCTGACAGGAAAATGACATTTCAAAGGAAAAAAAGTCATTTAAAACTACTCGCGGCTATTAATGAATTGCCGGTCCGACAATACACATAAAAGTTCAGGGGGACCCCACGCCATTAAAAAAAAAAAAATTGTCCGGGGTTCCCCTTAATATCCATACCAGACCTGAAGGGCCTGGTATGGAATTTAGGGGGACCCCCACGTAATTTTTTTTTTAATTTTGGTTCGGGGTTCCCCTGTGGGGAATTCCCATGCTGTTTTTATCAATGAACTCTTATGTGTATTGTCGGACCGGCAATTCATTAATAGCTGCGAGTAGTTTTAAATGACTTTTTTTCCTTTGAAATGTCATTTTGCTGTCAGACTGTTGTAAACACGGGAAACATGCGCCCCTGTACAGGCATACTATAGACACCCCCCAGCTATGAAATTTAAAGAAATATTACACTTTGATTGTTATTGCTCCCGAAAAAACAGCCATTTTTAAAACTTTTTTTTGCACTGATCTATGTCCCCTGGGGCAGGACCCAGGTCCCCAAACACTTTTTATGACAATAACTTGCATATAAGCCTTTAAAATTAGCACTTTTGATTATTCATGTTCGTGTCCCATAGACTTTAACGGTGTTCGCGTGTTCGAACAAATTTTTTGCCTGTTCGCAAGTTCTGGTGAGAACCAAACAGGGGGGTGTTCGGCTCATCCCTAGTGAGGATGTAAGATGCACTCCTAAATATGGCAATTGGTGACAGACCCAATTAAATGGTAAAGATATTTGAGCCTGATGAAGGTCTGATTGTGTGACATTCATCGCATTTGATTTGGTGGGATTTACACATAATCTGGAGATATGTGAAAATGTATCCAATAAATTGAAGATTTGGGGCAGAAATGTGGGGATGAGATAAAAATAACTAAGTATATCGTCTTCAAAAAGACAAAGTTTGTGTTGGTGTTTGCCTAATTCAATACCTTTGACGTTCAGATTGGATCTAATTAATTGAGCTAGAGGTTCTATTAGAAGTGCAAAAAGCAGCGGGGATAAGGGGCATCCTTGCCTTGTACCTCTTCTAATATCCAGCATGGCCGATTTGTAGCCTGCGTATTTGATATAAGCCCTTGGATTATTATAAAAAGAAGAAATCCAAGTCAGGAAGTGTTCACCAAAACCCCATTTTTGTAGCATATATTGCATATAAGGCCAGGTGACTGAGTCAAATGCCTTTCCAATGTCTAGAGATAGAAGGCAATTTGGGATACGTTTAGATTTAGCTGCTTGAATCAGTAAGAGTGTTTGTCTAATGTTATCCCTTGCCTGTCCTTTGGGTATAAAACCCGTTTGGTCACAGTGTATTAGTCAGCCTATAATATTGTTCAAATGGGAGGCAAGGACCTTGACTATTAATTTAATGTCTAAATTGAGAAGGAAAATGGGTCGATAATTATTCCAGGAAGTAGAGTCAGAACGTGATTTGGGTAACATGACTATGATAGATGTTAATGACTCCGATTGAAATGAAGAACCGGACAAGAGAGAATTAAGGGCCCTGGTTAAGACTGGAGTTAAAATGTGCTCAAAACTTTTATAGTATGATGCCGAAAACCCATCCGGGCCCGCCTTTTGTGTAGTTTTCAATCCTTTTTCAGTCTGAACTTCAGTAGTTGTAATGGGGCACTCAAGTCTCCCTCGCTGTTCCTCGTCAATAATAGGAAGCTTAATATTTGAAAACAGCATATTTGCATTATTCAAATTAAAATCTATAGCAGGGGAATATAATTTAGCTAACTTAGAGCGAAAAACTTCTAGTATTTTAATTGGGTTACTAGTGTATGCGTCTTGGGACATTTTTGACCTAATGGAGGTCTTTATTTGATTAATAGATTTCAGACTTCTTGCCATAGGGTTGTCAGGTTTATTAGCTTTAAGATGTTGGATATGTTGGCGTTTGCGTATAAGTTTGTCTGCTGAATCATAAAATAGATCTAAATCTAGACTGGCTTTGTTTAGTTTAGCATTATTGATGGCATTCGGGGATGATTGAAATGCATTATGACAAGAATTAAAGGTAGCTTCCAACTTTGTGAACATAAGTTTACGTTCTCTTTTAAGCTATGTTTCCTGCTGCATCAATCTGCCTCGAATGACCGCTTTATGTGCTTCCCATAAAGTGAGGTCAGAAATGTCTTCCGTATCATTAGAAGAAAGTTAGTCATTTAGCGCTCCTTCGATCTTATTGTGTAAGCAATAGTGGTGAATATTGCACAATGGTCTGTCCAAGTAAAGGGGAGAAGATTAGAGCATAAAATTTCAGGAGTCATGCTATAGGGGACTAAAATATGGTCTATACGTGAAAAAGATTTATGTGGATAGGAGTAATGTGTAAAACGTCTACTAGAGGGATTAATTTCTCACCATGTATCAACCAAATCGTGTTTAGTAAGTAGATGTTGGAGGGTTAATTTATTGGAATTGGTGATGGGGACTGAAGGTGATTTATCTAGGAAAGGAAAAACCGTCACATTTGAATCTCCACATAGGATTACAGTACTAAATTTGTGTGTTTCCACAACTTGGAAAATATGGGATAAGAAAGATTCTGTTTTTTTTATTTGGAGCGTAATATGATACGATTGTAATAGCTATATCTGATATATATCCAGTGATAAGTATGTATCTACCCTCTGGATCATTTAGTTGTGTTAGACGGCTAAATGGCATAGAACGGTGAAACCCTATGAGTCCCACGTTGCTTAACTGTAGTAGATGCAGTATAAAATTGTGGATATGAGGTAGAAAGAAATTTAGGGGAAGTTTTATCAATGAAATGGGTTTCCTGCAAACATACATTGTGAGCCTTCTTGGCTGAAAAAGACTGCATTGCTTTGGTACGTTTGTGTGGAATATTAAATCCTTACATGTTTAGGGATAGGATGTTTATAGCTGCCATAGTAAAACAAAATTGACTATCTTAACATAGAAAATATGTTCTAAAACTAGAGCCTTGGTCACCACCTCAAGAGAGAAAAGAAAAAAGGAAAAAAGACAGAATAGGGAAGATCAATATATTGTTGAGTAACCCTGACTTTGACGTTAAACAGTAACAAAGCACTAGGGTGTGGGAGCATCTCCTAGGAGTAATAAAAAGACTCCAAGAGGCTCCAAATCCATCTTCAGAGTCTCGCATAATAATAGCAAAGGGTCTGAAGGTGGCGAAGGGGGCAGCAAGAAATTCCAGAAAGGACGAACCTCGCCGGAGAACTACAGGAACTATGTAGTAAGTATCTTATTAATTACCATAGCGTATGTGTTATTAACTAAGCAAATCTAAGACACAACCAACCATGAAATGATCACTTTGGTACCAGAAACATGTAAAAAAAAAAAAAAAAAAAGGGGGTATAAAGAAAAATTTCTAACGTTTTAAACGCTATTAATAAAAGATAGCCAGATAATAGGAGATATTGGCCAAAAAAAAAAAAATGGGCCATTATTTCCGTCTATTTAGAATTTAAATTAAAAAAAAAAAAATTTAAGTAATAAAAAATATTTTTTGGAAAAAAAAGCAACTGAATTACAATTGTCATTATAATTCAAGCAAACCGAGAAAATTCTAAATGAGTATTAATTATTAAGATAATCATTAGAGAAAATATAGGCAAAAAAAAAAACACTGCCTAAAAATCTGAAGCTATGGTATTGTAGAAATTAAGCTAGTTTAGACAGTGAATGGTATTGGAGACCTGAAAGAGAGAAATAAATAAAAAAATATATGAAAATCAGTCCATCGAATCTTCGTTAGTAGGAGATGGATTTTCAAAGCGACCCCCGCTTATGTAAATTCTGGCGTGAAGAAGTAGATGGGTTCGGGTCTGCTGCTGTATTTTGCTGAGGGAATCTGGAAGCTGATCTTCTGCAAGATTGGTCTATAGATGGGACTCGGTCTGCTAGGCCCATTTCAATCAAGGCTGACTGTAAGTCCTCTGAAGAGCGACAGACATATCTGGTTTCTAAATTAGTAAATCTGAGGGAGAAAGGGGATCGCCAATGATAAGTGATTTGATTACGTTGAAGTATTTGGAATTGGGGTTTGAGAGCGCGTCTTTTAGCCACTGTAATGGGAGATAAATCTGCAAAAAGCTGATATGTTTGACCCTGGAAGATGAGGGAGCCCTTACTATGCGGTAGAAATGCAGCTTAGCAATTATATCCCTAGGGGGGCCATTTGTTTTACGTGGAGCTAATGCTCTGTGCACTCTGTCCATCTCTAATCTCTCCACAGGAATACCAGGTTGTAATTCCTGAAATAATGCAGTGATAGTAGCTTGTACATCCAGAACAGTCTCAGGGATTCCCCTAATCCACAAGTTAGCCCGGCGGTCCCTATTCTCTTGGTCTTCTAAACGGGACTGTAATATAACATTCTCTTCTTTAAGATTCACATATTCAGAAATATAGTGCTGTGTTTGACATTCAATATCATCAACAAGGCTCTCTAAGTCAGCAGTTCTCAGACCTAGCTCTCTTATTTCTCTTGTCAGTTTATCAGTTATGTGGTCTGAAGTCTGTTAAAGAGCTTTCTGCAGCATACGTTCACATTTTTAAAAATATGTCAGATTGGAGCTCTGTTTGTGAACCTCCAGTATCAGAGTCACACTCCCCATTAACATCCACAGTATTTAGGCTGACTTTGAAAGGTTTAGCCTTTTGTGAGGTAATTTTCTGTGAGGGGACTGCCCTCCGCCATCTTGGAAGACGGCTGAAGCTGCACTTCTTTACTGATGCCGGTTTTAAATTTTGATTTAGTGCCCCTGAAACCATAACTATCTGTACCTGAGGCTTTGAGTAGTGTGTGGCTAGCGTTTTTTTAAACTTTTGGGACCTCTGTGACCTGTAGTCCTCCGGCGAAAACGTCACTGGAGCAGAGCTCTAAGCCGGCATTACCTTCCTCTCAGGCTTCCGTGCATGGGCCCCGGTCTGTGGGCTGTTTTTAATCCATCGCGGAGATCGGAATATATACTGGATGAGGCTATACACCAGTTCACTTCATGCGTATCATGATCTCCTATAATATAGAGATCATGGGGATCTGGTAAGAGACACATTTAATCTTTTTATTGGTGGAACACAGATTGTTACCTGTCCCTGGGAGCGGTACATAATACAACACTTTGTTGGAACAAGATTTGAACACGTATTTTGAATGGATACACATGGACACTTAATTTTTGGAATTAGCTTTTATTGTTTTTGATGTTGTAATCATCTATTGGCTGTAGTATATTATCTGAATATATTACGAACAAGACTTTTTCTTATTTTTTTTTCTTTCAGCAGCTTAATAGATGTCCCCTACGTATTCATATGTGGTAGTGCAGTGTTAATTTCTTTACGTCAAATTTTCAATTTAGTTTTAGTTATAGTCTTTTGACTAAAATGCCATTTTAGTTTTAGTCGTATCTTAGTCAATTGTTTTAGTTTTAGTCGTATTTTAGTTGACTAAAATAGTATTAATTTAGTTATATTATAACTAAATTATTATATTATTATATTTTAGTCGACAAAATTAACACTGCTGCCATCTACATTATAATATATAATTAAATAGTTTAAATCACTATCATGCAGAATCAGTGGGAGTGTTTGAGGACCCGGGTCCTGCCCCAGGGTATCAATGCAAAAAAAGTTTTAAAAACTGCAGTTTTTTTCGGGAGCAGTGATTTTAATAATGCATAAAGTGAAACAATAAAAATGAAATATTCCTTTAAATATCGTACCTGGGGGGTGTCCTTAGTATGCCTGTAAAGTAGCGTATCTTTCCCATGTTTATAACAGTGCCACAGCAAAATTAAATTTCTAAAGGAAAAAATGTAATTTCAAACTGCTTGAGGCTGTAATGTATTGTCGGATCCCGGCAATATGGATAAAAATACCAAACATACCAAATAAAAACGCTGTGGATGTCACCCCCAAAATCCATACCAGGCCCTCACAGTTACTCTTGGTGGGCGCAGGAACGGGCCCTGCTGTGAAATATTGGATCAAAAATTGTAATTACATGCCCCTGTTAAACAGGGGCAGAAAGATTGGGCCTTGGGTGGTGGTGGTGGTACCACAACACTGTAACCCCTCACAGATACTCTTGTTGGGCACAGGAATGGGCCCTGCTGTGAAATATTTTATACATTTTTTTAATTACATACCCCTGTTAAACAGGGGCAGAAAAATTGGTCCTTGGGTGGTGGTGGTGGTGCAACAATATTGTAACCCCCCACAGATACTCTTGTTTGGAGCAGGAATGGGCCCTGCTGTGAAATATTAGATCAAAAATTGTAATCACATGCCCCTGTTAAACAGGGGCAGAAAAAATGGGCCTTGGGTGATGGTGATGGTGCCCTAAACCAAAAATATTGTTGGAAGCTAGCTTTATCAAGATTGAGAAGGAATAGGATAGTCAGCATAGGCAGTCTTCAAGGAATCCCACATCCATAGCAAATTCAATCAGTTACATCAGTATCAGGTTCTTGATAGCTGCTGATCCAAGACTGATTCATTTTTTTGAATGTGAGCCTATCAACGGAGTCTGTGGACAGGCATACTCTTTGATCCATTACAAACCCTCCAGCAGCACTGAATGTGCGTTCAGAAAGCACGCTGGATGCAGGACAGGCCAGTAGCTCAATTGCATATTGAGCAAGTTCTGCCCAGTGGCCCATCCTCAAGACCCAGTAACCCAGTGGATGCCCTGTTGGAAAGGTTTCCAAGTCTGCTCTTGCCCCTAGATATTCCTGCACCATGTAATGCAGATGCTGGTGATAGTTGCTTGAACCGATCAGACCTTGGTGCTGAGGACTGAAAAATTGGTCAGCCGGCCACCTTCTCCACTTCTTCCTCTGACTGAACGAAGCCTCAACAACACATTGTCCAGCATCAGGAAATTGTAACCTCCCAGGGACTGGAAATGTGATGCACAAACCTTTCTTCAAGGCCCCCTGAAGAGGTTTCCTCATCTGCTCTCTCTGCAAACACAGGATGAGTTCTGCAACCTTACCCTTGTAACATAGATCAAGAAGGGTTGCCAGCCAGTAATGATCCCTCTGCTTGATACCAAAATCCTAAGGTCCTCTCGCAGGCTTTGAAGGAACAGGGAGGCCATGCAGCGTAAGTTTGCAGAGGCATTCGATTGTGAGTCCGCTGGGTCACTAAAGGTGACTAAGGGTCACTAAGGATCACATGATCCGTACCTAGCTCCTCCCAGCCACGTACTACTCCTTGGGTTTCTGGGGACTGAAAACCATCCCTTGAAGACTGCTGAGTGTTATCCTCTACATCCATGCTGACACAATCTTCCTTCTCCTGCTCCTATTCTTCCTGTGTGTTTGGTTGGCCCTCAGGAATGCCATCTGGATAAAGAGGGCCTTGAGAGGTAAGGAAGTCCTCCTCTTCCACCCGCTGTTCTGCCTCAAGTGCCCTGTCCATGATTCCATGAAGCTTGTGCTCCAACATTGTCGCTGCTCACCATCCTTGTGGCCTCCTCAAATGGTGACATGACAGTGCATGCATCTTTGATCAGTAGCCACTGGCGTGGTAAAAAGAATCCAAGCTCCCCTGACCCTGTCCTGGGGCCATACTCACACAGGTACTCATTAATGGCCCTTTGCTGTGTGTGCAGCCATTGTAACATTGCCAACGATGAGTTCCACCTGGTGGGTATGTCACAAATGAGGTGGTTGGTGGGGAGGTTGCATTCCCTTTGAATGCCAGCCAGCCGAGCACTGGCAATGACCACAGACTTTTCTGGCCTGCCTCATGAGATCCTGTAAGCCTGGGTACCTGCTCAATAACCGCTGCACAACCAAATTCAGGACGTGTGCCAAACATGAAACATGGGTCAAGTGTTCCTGTTGGAGGGCGGAGAGAAGGTTGGTGCCATTGTCGCATACAACCATTCCTGGCTGAAACTGGTGTGGCGCCAACCACCTCTGAGCCTGCTCCTGCACAGCTGACACAAGCTCTGCCCCAGTGTGGCTCCTGTCCCCTAGGCAGAACAACTCAAGCACCGCATGGCATCTTTTAGCCTGACTGCTTGCGTAGCCCCTTGAACACATATGAAGCACCGCTGGTTCAGAGCACAAATCTGCAGAATAGGCCATAGAGGAAGAAGAGGAGGGGGTGGAGGAAAGAGCTGTGGCAGAATCGCCAATAGCATTTTGGAGGCGTGGTGGTGGAACAAGTTCCAACAACACTGAACCCTGTCCTGCATCCTTTCCAGCTGCCAGCAGAGTTACCCAGTGTGCCATGAAGGAAAGGTAATGTCCCTGCCCATGCCTGCTGGACCATGAGTCAGCAGTAATATAACCCTTACTGCTGACTAGGGATGAGCCGAACACCCCCCGGTTCGGTTCGCACCAGAACCCGCGAACGGACCGAAAGTTCGCACGAACGTTAGAACCCCATTGACGTCTATGGGACTCGAACGTTCGAAATCAAAAGTGCTCATTTTAAAGGCTAATTTGCATGGTATTGTCCTAAAAAGGGTTTGGGGACCCGGGTCCTACCCCAGGGGACATGTATCAATGCAAAAAAAACTTTTAAAAACGGCCGTTTTTTCGGGAGCAGTGATTTTAATGATGCTTAAAGTAAAAAAAAAAAGTGAAATATTCCTTTAAATATCGTACCTGGGGGGTGTCTATAGTATGCCTGTAAAGTGACGCGTGTTTCCCATGTTTAGAACAGTCCCTGCACCAAATGTCATTTTTAAAGGAAAAAATCTCATTTAAAACTGCTTGCGGGTTTAATGTCATGTCGGGTCATGGCAATATGGATGAAAATCAGTGAGACAAACGGCATGGGTACCCCCCAGTCCATTACCAGGCCCTTTGGGTCTTGTATGGATATTAAGGGGAACCCCGCACCCAAATTAAAATAAGGAAAGGTGTGGGGCCACCAGGCCCTATATACTCTGAACAGCAGTATACAGGCGGTGCAAACAATACAGGGACTGTAGGTTTGTTGTTAAGTAGAATCTGTTTGTAATTTTGAACATTTTTAACGTGTTTAGCTCCAGCCAAAAAATCTTTTCTAAGCTTTTTGGAAAACATAGGGAACCCCTGTGACATTTGTTTTGCTGTCTTTCCTCCTCTTCAGAAGATTTCACCTCACTTTTTTGTCCCAATGAAAAATGTTTTTTGAAAATTTGGGTTTTTTTGTGGAACAAGGATTGGAAAGCATCAGTGGAAAGGAGAAATTGTTTTCCCATATTAACTCTTACAGGAGAGAATTTCCCTTCCTAGGGGTAGATTTCATCTCACTTCCTGTTGTCTCCTTCCGTTTGCAAGTAGGAGTCGTTTGTAAGTTAGATGTTTGAAAGTAGGGTCCTGCCCTATATACTCAGCAGAAATTTGGGCCTTAGGTGTTGCTGTGGCCACAACACTGTAAGCGCTCACAGGGCCCTGCTGTGAAATATTAGATCAAGAATTGTAATTACATGCCCCTGTTGAACAGGAGCTGAAAAATTAGGCCTTAGGCACTGGTGCTGGTGCCACAACACTGCAACCCCTCACAGACACTCTAGTTGGAACGCAGGAACGAGCCCTGCTGCAAATTATTGCTTCAAAAATTGTAAATACACGCCCCTGTTAGACAGGGGCAGAAAAATTGGGCCTTAGGCACTGGTGCTGGTGCCACAACACTGCAACCCCTCACAGACACTCTAGTTGGAACGCAGGAACGAGCCCTGCTGCAAAGTATTGCATCAAAAATTGTAATTACACGCCCCTGTTAGACAGGGGCAGAAAAATTGGGCCTTAGGCACTGGTGCTGGTGCCACAACACTGCAACCCCTCACAGACACTCTAGTTGGAACGCAGGAACGAGCCCTGCTGCAAAGTATTGCATCAAAAATTGTAATTACACGCCCCTGTTAGACAGGGGCAGAAAAATTGGGCCCTAGGCACTGGTGCTGGTGCCACAACACTGCAACCCCTCACAGACACTCTAGTTGGAATGCAGGAACGAGCCCTGCTGCAAAGTATTACATCAAAAATTGTAATTACACGCCCCTGTTAAACAGGGGCTGAAAAATTGTGCCTTAGGCACTGGTGGTGGCGCCCAGAACCAAAAATGTTCTTACAAGCTATCAGCGTGATGATTGAGGAGGAAGAGGATAATTACTCAGGGATAGTCACTCAGCATCAGCATAGGCAGTCTTTGAAGGGATCTGAGATTTCCAAAAAAATTATTCGGTTACATCAGCATCAGGTGCTTGGTAGCTGGTGGTGATCCAAGACTCATTCATTTTTATGAAGGTCAGCCGATCGACCGAGTCGGTGGACAGACGCACCCTGTGATCGGTTACCACGCCTCCAGCAGCACTGAATGTGCGTTCCGAAAGAACGCTGGATGCAGGACAGGCCAGTAGCTCAATTGCATACTGTGCAAGCTCTGGCCAGTGATCCATCCTCAAGACCCAGTAACCCAGAGGATTTTCGGTGGGAAAGGTGTCCAAGTCTGATCTTGCCCCTAGGTATTCCTGCACCATGTAAAACAGACGCTGGCGATGGTTGCTGGAACCGATCATACCTTGGGGCTGCGGACCAAAAAATTGTCTGAACGCATCGGTCAGACGGCCACCTTCTCCACCGCTCCTTCTTTGACTGACCGAAGCCTCAGCAACACGTTGTCCAGAAACAGGAGTTTGTAACCTCCCAGTCTCTGGGAACGCGTTGCACAGACCTTTCTGCAAGGCCTCCCGAAGATGTTTCATCCTCTGCTCCCTCTGCGATGGCAAGATAAGGTCCGCAACCTTACCCTTGTAAAGTGGATCAAGGAGGGTTGCCAGCCAGTATTGGTCCTTCTCCTTGATACCACGAATACGAGGATCCTTACGCAGGCTTTGCAGGATCAGGGAGGCCATGCAGCGTAGGTTTGCTGAGGCATTCGGTCCGGAGTCCTCTGGGTCACTAAGAACGACATGGTCCGCAGCCACCTCCTCCCAGCCACGTACAAGTCCATGTGTTTCTTGGGACTGATCCCTTAAAGACTGCTGCTGATGCTGAGTGCCAGGCTCCACCTCCATACTGACACAATCTTCCTCCTCCTCCTCTTCCTCCTTGTCCTCTTCCTGTGTGATCGGCGGGCATGCAGGAACACTGTCTGGATAAAGGGGGCCTTGAGAGCTAAGGAAGTCCTCCTCTTCCTTCCTCTGTTCTGCCTCAAGTGCCCTGTCCATTATTCCACGCAGCGTGTGCTCCAACAGGTGGACAAGGGGGACAGTGTCACTGATGCATGCACTGTCACTGCTCACCATCCTCGTGGCCTCCTCGAATGGTGACAGGACAGTGCATGCATCCCTGATCATGGCCCACTGGCGTGGGGAAAAAAAAACAAGCTCCCCTGACCCTGTCCTGGTGCCATAGTCGCACAGGTACTCATTGATGGCCCTCTGCTGCGTGTGCAGCCGCTGCAGCATGGCCAACGTTGAGTTCCACCTGGTGGGCATGTCACAGATTAGGCGGTTCTTGGGCAGGTTAAACTCCTTTTGGAGGTCCGTCAGCCGAGCACTGGCATTATATGACCGGCGGAAATGCACACAGACTTTCCTGGCCTGCCTCAGGACATCCTGTAAGCCCGGGTACCTGCCCAAGAACCGCTGCACCACCAAGTTAAGGACGTGAGCCAAACAGGGCACATGGGTCATTTGTCCCTGTCGGAGGGCAGAGAGGAGGTTGGTGCCATTGTCGCAAACCACCATTCCTGCCTTAAGTTGGCGTGGCGTCAACCACCTCTGAACCTGCCCCTGCAGAGCTGACAGAACCTCTGCCCCAGTGTGGCTCCTGTCCCCCAAGCACACCAGCTCAAGCACCGCATGGCATCTTTTGGCCTGCGTACTTGCGTAGCCCCTTGAACGCCTACGGAGCACCGCTGGTTCCGAGGAAGAGGCCATGGAGGAAGAAGAAGAGGAGGGGGTGGAGGAGAGAGGTGTGTCACAATCAGCATTTTGGAGGTGTGGTGGCGGAACAACCTCCAACACTACTGCACCTTGTCCTGCATCCTTCCCAGCTGCCAGCAGAGTCACCCAATGCGCTGTGAAACTTAGGTAACGTCCCTGTCCATGCCTGCTGGACCATGAGTCAGCGGTAATATGCACCTTACCGCTGACCGCCCTGTCCAGCGAGGCATGGACATTGCCTTCCACATGCCGGTAGAGAGCCGGAATCGCCTTCCGTGAGAAAAAGTGGTGTTTGGGTACCTGCCACTGAGGAACCGCACATTCCACAAACTCACGGAAGGGGGCAGAGTCTACCAACTGAAAAGGCAGCAGTTGAAGTGCTAGCAATTTTGCCAAGCTAGCATTCAACCGCTGGGCATGTGGATGGCTGGGAGCAAACTTCTTTCGGCGGTGCAGCAGCTGGGGCAGGGAAATTTGCCTGGTACAATCTGACGTCGGTGTACCAAAAGCAGATTGCCCACAAGTACTTGGCTGTGACACACCTAATTCTACACCTTCATTCCTCTCACTGCAGGTCTCAGAGAGGACTGAAGGTCTAGTGGGGTTGGAAATCTCAGCTGATGAGGAGCAAGGAGAGATCCTCTTTGTTCTTTGGTGTGGGTCTTTTAGATACGCTTGCCAACGAACTGCATGGCAGGTCAACATATGTCTGGTCAAGCATGTGGTACCCAAGCGGGAGATGTTTTGGCCACGCGAGATACGCTTGAGACATATGTTGCAAATAGCAGCGGTGCGATCTGATGCACTCGTCTCAAAAAAGGCCCACACCAAAGAACTTTTTGAATAACGCGCAGAGACTGCAGCGCCCTGCACATGTGGAGCTTTGGGGTGTGATGCAGTCAATGTGCTGCCCTTAGGCTGGCCCCTGGAGGGCATCCTGCCTCGTTGGTGATGTGCTGCCGCCTCCTCCTCCTCCTCCTCCTCCTCCTCCTCCTCTCTCCTATCAGGCACCCACGTTGAGTCAGTGACCTCATCATCCCCTCCCTCCTCATCACTGGAGCAAACCTGGCAGTATGCTGCAGCAGGGGGAGCATGACTGCCAGATTGCTGTCCTTCTTGGGCACCCCCTCTGTCCGCGCTCATGTTACTGCCTTCATCGAGCTCAGTATCGTCATCAGAGCCTTCCAAACGCTGGGCATCCTCCTGGAGCATGTACCCAACACTGTGGTCAAACAGTTCGAGGGAATCCTCATGAGGACATGGTGGAGCTAGGGAAGGAGTCACTGATGACATTGAGCTGAGGGAAGAGGCCGCTGCTTTGCCAGACAAAGCACCCTGGGCATGGGTGAGAGAGGATGAGGAGGATGAGGACGGCTTGGTCATCCACTCGACCAAGTCTTCCGCATGTTGCGGCTCAACACGGCCAGCTGCCGAAAAAAAGGCCAAGCGTGTCCCATGGCCACGTGCTGATGAGGATGCACCGTCTCCACGACCAGCACTAGACACAGAGCCTGCTTGCCCTCTCTTATTGGCTTGTGACTGTCTGCCTCTCCTTCTTGGCCTTCCAGACATACTAATGGCCTGTAGCTGCACTAAGCTGGGATAGAACACCTGTAATTTTCTTCAAGTAGCTTTATATACTGTAACCAGACAAGCCTGCCTGTCAGTAGGAAGATAACAGGAACGGATCTAGCTGAACACTGTGAGCAGGACGCACTGTACTAAATGTAAATAGTCTAGCTGCCTGACCGTGGTACTAATAGGATCAAATAGAACACCTGTAATTTTCTTCAGGTAGCTTTATATACTGTAACCAGACAAGCCTGCCTGTCAGTAGGAAGATAACAGGAACGGATCTAGCTGTACACTGTGAGCAGGACGCACTGTACTAAATGTAAATAGTCTAGCTGCCTGACCGTGGTACTAATAGGATCAAATAGAACACCTGTAATTTTCTTCAGGTAGCTTTATATACTGTAACCAGACAAGCCTGCCTGTCAGTAGGAAGATAACAGGAACGGATCTAGCTGTACACTGTGAGCAGGACGCACTGTACTAAATGTAAATAGTCTAGCTGCCTGACCGTGGTACTAATAGGATTAAATAGAACACCTGTAATTTTCTTCAGGTAGCTTTATATACTGTAACCAGACAAGCCTGCCTGTCAGTAGGAAGATAACAGGAACGGATCTAGCTGAACACTGTGAGCAGGACGCACTGTACTAAATGTAAATAGTCTAGCTGCCTGACCGTGGTACTAATAGGATCAAATAGAACACCTGTAATTTTCTTCAGGTAGCTTTATATACTGTAACCAGACAAGCCTGCCTGTCAGTAGGAAGATAACAGGAACGGATCTAGCTGTACACTGTGAGCAGGACGCACTGTACTAAATGTAAATAGTCTAGCTGCCTGACCGTGGTACTAATAGGATCAAATAGAACACCTGTAATTTTCTTCAGGTAGCTTTATATACTGTAACCAGACAAGCCTGCCTGTCAGTAGGAATTTAACAGGAACGGATCTAGCTGAACACTGTGAGCAGGACGCACTGCACTAAATGTAAATAGTCTAGAAGATAACAGGAACGGATCTAGCTGAACACTGTGAGCAGGACGCACTGCACTAAATGTAAATAGCAGGAACGGATCTAGCTGAACACTGTGAGCAGGACGCACTGCACTAAATGTAAATAGCAGGAACGGATCTAGCTGAACACTGTGAGCAGGACGCACTGCACTAAATGTAAATAGCAGGAACGGATCTAGCTGAACACTGTGAGCAGGACGCACTGCACTAAATGTAAATAGCAGGAACGGATCTAGCTGAACACTGTGAGCAGGACGCACTGCACTAAATGTAAATAGCAGGAACGGATCTAGCTGAACACTGTGAGCAGGACGCACTGCACTAAATGTAAATAGCAGGAACGGATCTAGCTGAACACTGTGAGCAGGACACACTGCACTAAATGTAAATAGCAGGAACGGATCTAGCTGAACACTGTGAGCAGGACGCACTGCACTAAATGTAAATAGCAGGAACGGATCTAGCTGAACACTGTGAGCAGGACGCACTGCACTAAATGTAAATAGTCTAGAAGATAACAGGAACGGATCTAGCTGAACACTGTGAGCAGGACGCACTGCACTAAATGTAAATAGCAGGAACGGATCTAGCTGAACACTGTGAGCAGGACGCACTGCATTAAATGTAAATAGTCTAGATAGAAGATAACAGGAACGGATCTAGCTAAACTGAATACAGTGTATATATATATATGCAACACCTGGGATGCATATATATACACAATACACTGTAAGTGCAGCTAACTGACTGACTGTTCTGCCTAATCTATCTAACTCAAATCAAATGACACTGTCTCTCTCTCTCTCTATCTCTCAGCACACCGGAACACACACTACACAGGGCCGCCGTGCAGGCGGCCTTATATAGTGTGGGGTGTGTACTAAATCCCCTGAGCCATAATTGGCCAAAGCCACCCTGGCTTTGGCCAATTACAGCTCTCTCTACTGACGGCGCTGTGATTGGCCAAGCATGCGGGTCATAGTGCATGCTTGGCCAATCATCAGCCAGCAATGCACTGCGATGCCGCAGTGAATTATGGGCCGTGACGCGCCACACGAATTTAGCGCGAACGGCCCATAACGTTCGCAATTCGGCGAACGATCGAACAGCCGATGTTCGAGTCGAACATGGGTTCGACTCGAACACGAAGCTCATCCCTACTGCTGACTAGGGATGAGCCGAACACCCCCCGGTTCAGTACAGGCAAAAAATGTGTTCGAACATGTGAACACTGTTAAAGCCTGTGGGAAACTTACATGAATAACAAAAAGTGCTCATTTTAAAGGCTTATATGCAAGTTATTGTCATAAAAAGTGTTTGGGGACCTGGGTCCTGCCCCAGGGGACATGTATCAATGCAAAAAGAATTTTTAAAAACGGCTGTTTTTTTCGGGAGCAGTGATTTTAATAATGCCTAAAGTGAAACAATAAAAGTATAATATTACTTTAAATTTCATACCTGAGGGGTGTCTATAGTATGCCTGTAAAGGGGCACATGTTTCCCATGTTTAGAACAGTCCCTGCACAAAATGACATTTTTAAAGGAATAAAAGTCATTTAAAACTGCTTAATGTAATGTCGGGTCCTGGCAATATGGATGAAAATCAGTGAGACAAATGGCATGGGTACCCCCCACCCCCCAGTCCATTACCAGGCCCTTTGGGTCTTGTATGGATATTAAGGGGAACCCTGCACCCAAATTACAACAAGGAAAGGCGTGGGGCCCCCAGGCCCTACATACTCTGAACAGCAGTATACAGGCGGTGCAAACAAGACAGCGACTGTAGGTTTGTTGTTAAGTAGAATCTGTTTGTAATTTTGAACTGGTACATTTTTAAAGTATAGCTCCAGCCAAAAAAATCTATTTTTAAGCTTTTTGGAAAACATAGGGAAGGGTTATCACCCCTGTAACATTTGTTTTGCTGTCTGTGCACCTCTTCAGAAGATTTCACCTCACTTTCTGTCCCAATGACAAATGTTTTTTGAAAATATGGGGTTTTTAGTGAAACAAGGATTGGTGATAAAGCATCATTGGAGAGGAGACACGTTTTTCCCATATTAACTCTTTCAGGAGAGAATTTGCCTTCCTAGGGGTAAATTTCAACTCAATTCCTGTTGTCTCCTTCCGTTTGCAAGTAGGAGTCGTTTGTAAGTTGGATGTTTGAAAGTAGGGGCCTGCCCTATATACTCTGCAGAAATTGGGGCCTTAGGTGTTGGTGTTGCCACAACACTGTAAGCCCTCACAGCTACTCTTGGTGGGCACAAGAACGGGCCCTGCTGTGAAATATTAGATCAAGAAGTGTAATTACATCCCATTGTTTAACAGGGGCAGAAAAATTGGTCCTTTGGTGGTGGTGGTGGTGCCACAACACTGCAACCCTTCACAGATACTCTAGTTGGAGCGCAGGAACGAGCCCTGCTGCAAAATATTGCATCAAAAATTGTAATTACACGCCCCTGTTAAACAGAGGCTGAAAAATTGGGCCTTAGCCACTGGTGGCGGCGCCCAGAACCAAAAATGTTCTTACAAGCTTTCAGCATTGAGGAGGAAGAGGATAATCACTCAGCATAACAGGATAGTGAGTCAGCATAAGCATAGGCAGTCTTAAAGGGATCTGACATTTCAAAAAAAATATTTGGTTACATTAGCATCAGGTGCCTGGTAGCTGGTTGTGATCCAAGACTGATTCATTTTTATAAAGATCAGTCATTCGACCGAGTAGGTGGACAGGCGCACCATGTGATCGGTTACAAAGCCTCCAGCAGCACTGTAAGAACGAAAGAACGCTGGATGCAGGACAGGCCAGTAGCTCAATTGCATACTGTGCAAGCTCTGGCCAGTGATCCATCCTCAAGACCCAGTAACCCAGAGGATTTTCGTTGGGAAAGGTGTCCAAGTCAGATCTTGCCCCTAGGTATTCCTGCACCATGTAAAACAGATGCTGGCAATGGTTGCTGGAACTGATCATACCATGGGGCTGTGGACTAAAAAATTGTCTGAATGCATCGGTCAGACAGCCACCTTCTCCACCGTTCCTTCTTTGACTGACTGAAGCCTCAGCAACACATTGTCAGGAAACAGGAGTTTGTAGGAGTGTAGGAGTGTATAGATATGAATGCAATCTATACACTGGGGGGAGAACCTCTGGGGGAATCTAGGATGGAAAAGGACCTGGGGGTCCTAGTAGATGATAGGCTCAGCAATGGCATGCAATGCCAAGCTGCTGCTAATAAAGCAAACAGAATATTGGCATGCATTAAAAGGGGATCAACTCCCGAGATAAAACGATAATTCTCCCGCTCTACAAGACTCTGGTCCGACCGCACCTGGAGTATGCTGTCCAGTTCTGGGCACCAGTCCTCAGGAAGGATGTACTGGAAATGGAGCGAGTACAAAGAAGGGAAACAAAGCTAATAAAGGGTCTGGAGGATCTTAGTTATGAGGAAAGGTTGCGAGCACTGAACTTATTCTCTCTGGAGAAGAGACGCTTGAGAGGGGATATGATTTCAATTTACAAATACTGTACTGGTGACCCCACAATAGGGATAAAACTTTTTCGCAGAAGAGAGTTTAATAAGACTCGGGGCCACTCATTACAATTAGAAGAAAAGAGGTTTAACCTTAAACTACGTAGAGGGTTCTTTACTGTAAGAGCGGCAAGGATGTGGAATTCTCTTCCACAGGCGGTGGTCTCAGCGGGGAGCGTTGATAGCTTCAAGAAACTATTAGATAATCACCTGAATGACCGCAACATACAGGGATATGTAATGTAATACTGACACATAATCACACACATAGGTTGGACTTGATGGACGTGTGTCTTTTTTCAACCTCACCTACTATGTAACTATGTAACTATGTAACCTCCCAGTCTCTGGGAACGCGTTGCACAGACCTTTCTGTAAGGCATCCCGAAGATGTTTCATCATCTGGTCCCTCTGCGACGGCAATCTTACCCGTGGATCAATGAGGGTTGCCAGCCAGTAATGATCCCTCTTCTTGATACCACGAACACAAGGATCCTTCCACAGGCTTTGTAGGATCAGGGAGGCCATGCAGCGTAGGTTTGCTGAGGCATTCGGTCCGGAGTCCTCTGGGTCACTAAGGACGACATGATCCGCAGCCACCTCCTCCCAGCCACGTACAAATCCATGGGTTTCTTGGGACTGTAAATGATCCCTTGAAGACTGCTGCTGATGCTGAGTGCCAGGCTCCACCTCCATGCTGACACAATCCTCCTCCTCCTCTTCCTGTGTGATCGGCGGGCACAGAGGAACGCTGTCTGGATAAAGGGGGCCTTGAGAGGTAAGAAAGTCCTCCCCTTCCTCTCTCTGTTCTGCCTCAAGTGCCCTGTCCATTATTCCACGCAGTGTGTGCTCCAACAGGTGGACAAGAGATACAGTGTCACTGATGCATGCATTGTCACTTCTCACCATCCTTATGGCCTCCTCAAATGGTAACAGGACAGTGCATGCATCCCTGATCATAGCCCACTGGCATGGGGAAAAAAAACAAGGTCCCTGACCCTGTCCTGGTGCCATAGTCGCACAGGTACTCATTGATGACCCTCTGCTGTGTGTGCAGCTGCTGCAGCATGGCCAACGTTGAGTTCCACCTGGTGGGCATGTCACAAATTAGGCAGTTCTTGGGCAGGTTAAATTCCTTTTGGAGGTCAGCCAGCCGAGCACTGGCATTATGTGACTTGCGGAAACACACACAGACTTTCCTGGCCTGCCTCAGGACATCCTGTAAGCCCGGGGACCTGCTCCAGAACCACTGCACCACCAAGTTAAGGACGTGAACCAAACAGGGCACATGGGTCACTTGTCCCCATCGGAGGGCGGAGAGGAGGTTGGTGCCATTGTCGCAAACCACCATACCTGCCTTAAGCTGGCGTGGCATCAACCATCTCTGAACCTGCCCCTGCAGAGCTGACAGAATCTCTGCCCCAGTGTGGCTCCTGTCCCCCAAGCACACCAGCTCAAGCACCGCATGGCATTGTTTTGCCTGCGTGCTTGCGTAGCCCCTTGAACGCTTACAGAGCACCGCTGGTTCCGAGGACAAATCAGCACAGGAAGAGGCCATGGAGGAAGAAGAAGAGGAGGGGGTGGAGGAGAGAGGTATGGCAGAATCACCACTAGTAGAATTTTGGAGGCGTGGTGGCGGAACAACCTCCAACACTACACCACCCTGTCCGGCATCCTTCCCAGCTGCCAGAAGAGTCACCCAGTGAGCAGGGAAAGTGCGCGGTGAAAGATAACTTAAGGTAACGTCCCTGTCCATGCCTACTGGACCATGAGTCAGTGGTAATATGCACCTTACCGCTGACTGCCCTGTCCAGCGAGGCCAAGACATTGCCTTCCACATGCCGGTAGAGAGCCGGAATCGCCTTCCGTGAGCAAAAGTGGAGTTTGGGTACCTGCAACTGAGGAACCACACATTCCACAAACTCACGGAAGGGGGCAGAGTCTACCCACTGAAAAGGCAGCAGTTTAAGTGCTAGCAATTTAGCCAAGCTAGCATTCAACCGCTGGGCATGTGGATGGCTGGGAGCGAACTTCTTTCGGCGGTGCAGCAGCTGGGGCAGGGAAATTTTCCTGGCGTCGGTGTACCGATAGCAGATTGCCCCCAAGTACTTGGCTGTGACACACCTAATTCTACACCTTCATTCCTTTCAGTGCAGATCTCAGAGAGGACTGAAGGTATAGTGTGGTTGGAGATCCCAGCTGATGAGGAGCAAGGAGAGGTCCTCTTTGTTCTTTGGTGTGGGTCTTTTAGGTACGCTTGCCAACGAACTGCATGGCAGGTCGACATATGTCTGGTGAAGCATGTGGTGCCCAAGCGCGTGATGTTTTGGCCACGCAAGATACGCTTGAGACATATGTTGCAAATAGCAGCGGTGGGATCTGATGCACTCGTCTCAAAAAAGTCCCACACCAAATAACTTTTGGAATAACGCGCAGAGACAGCAGTGCCCTGCACATGCGGAGCTCTGCGGTGTGATGCAGTCAGTGTGCTGCCTTTAATTGGCCCCTGGAGGGCATCCTGCCTCGTTGGTGATGTGCCTCCTCCTCCTCTCTCCTATCAGGCACCCAGGTGGAGTCAGTGACCTCATCATCCCCTCCTTCCTCATCACTGGAGCAAACCTGGCAGTATGCTGCAGCTGGGGGAACATGACTGCCAGATTGCTGTCCTTCTTGGGCACCCCCTCTCTCTGGGCTCACGTTACTTCCTTCCTTTAGGTGGGTACCATCATCGGAGCCTTCAAAACACTGGGCATACTCCTGGAGTATGTACCCAACACTGTGGTCAAACAGTTCGGGGGACTCCTCAGGAGGACATGGTGGGGCTAGGGAAGGAGTGACTGATGCCACTGAGCCAAGGGAAGAGGCCACGTTGGCAGCTGCTTTGCCAGACAAAGTACCCTGAGCCGCGGTGAGAGAGGATGAGGAGGATGAGGACGGCTTGGTCATCCATGGTACCAAGTCTTCCGCATGTCGTGGCTCAACACGGCCATCTGCCGAAAAAAAGAACAAGCGTGTCCCACGGCCACGTGCTGATGAGGATGCACCATCGTCACGACCAGCACTGTTGCCTCTAGACACAGAGCCTGCTTGCCCTCTTTTATTAGCTTGTGACTGTCTGCCTCTCCTTGTTGGCCTTCCAGACACACTGATGGCCTGCAGTGAGATGTAGCTGCACAAAGCTGGCATGTATATATATATACTGATACTGCAGCTAGCAGTAACTGCCTGCCTGTAGTATTATTAGTATGAGAACACCAGCAATTGTCTTACAGTACACTAACTGTAAATACTGTAGCTGCCTGCCTGTGGTATTAATAGGAGCAGAATAACAGCAATTGTCTTCAGGTAGCTTTAGGTGCACACTGTGCAGAGGACGCAGTACACTAACTGTAAATATTGTAGCTGCCTGCCTGTGGTATTAATAGGATCAGAAGAACACCACACATTTTCTTCAGGTAGCTTTAGGTGCACACTGTGCAGAGGACGCACTACACTAACTTGTTAATACTGCAGCTGCCTGCGGTACTAATAGGATCAGAATAACACCACCAATTTTATTTAGGTAGCTTTAGGTGCACACTGTGCAGAGGACGCACTACACTAACTTGTTAATACTGCAGCTGCCTGCGGTACTAATAGGATCAGAATAACACCACCAATTTTATTTAGGTAGCTTTAGGTGCACACTGTGCAGAGGACGCACTACACTAATTTGTAAATACTGCAGCTGCCTGTGGTACTAATAGGATAAGAACACAACCAATTTTCTTCAGGTAGCTTTAGGTGCACACTGTGCAGAGGACGCACTACACTAACTTGTAAATACTGCAAGCTGCCTGTGGTACTAATAGGATCAGAAGAACACCAGCAATTTTCTTCAGGTAGCTGTAAATACTGTAAAAACACCTGCCTGTCTGTCAGTAGGAAGATAATAACAGGAACGGATCTAGCTAAACTGAATACAGTGTATATATATATATATATATATATATACACACAGACACACACAACACCTAGGATGCATATATATACACAATACACTGTAAGTGCAGCTAAATGACTCGCCTGCCTACTCTATCTTACTTAAATCAAATGACACTGTCTCTCTCTCTCTCTCTCAACGCCGGAACACACTACACAGGGCTGACGTGCAGGTGGCCTTATTTAGTGTGGGGCGTGTACTAAACCCCCTGAGCCATAATTGGCCAAAATATGGCTCTCTGTACCAACGGCGCTGTGATTGACCAAGCATGCGGGTTATAGTGCATGCTTGACCAATCATCAGCCAGCAATGCACTGCGATGCCGCAGTGAATTATGGGCCGTGACGCGCCTCTCGAATTTGGCGCGAACGGCCCATGTCATTCGTAATTCGTCGAACAAGCGATGTTCGAGTCGAACATGGGTTCGACTCGAACTCGAAGCTCATCCCTAATTGCCACTAACTGAATACCTGCCTGTTTAATCTAAATAAAGCTATCTCTCTGTCCACACCAACAACACTACACACGGCCACCATGTAATCAGCCTTATATAGTGTGGGCGTGGACTTAGTCCCCCTGAGCCATGATTTGCCAAAGGCACCCTGCCTTTGGCCAATTATGGCTCTCTTAGCAGAGCGCGCTGTGATTGGCTAAAGCATGCAGGTCATATGCATGCTTTGAACAATCATCATACAGCAATGCACTGCGATCTCACAGTGCATTATGGGGTGTGACAGACCTAGCCAGGACAGAGGCTTTTGGAGGGGATTGAATGCCAGCCTCTTGCCCACCGATCATGGGCCTTGGCATTTGGGGGAATGGTGCTCTCTGTGACCTGTATGCCTGGGGACCCTGGAGGTGGTGTTAATTTGGATTCAGGTCCATGTCCCCCCCAAGACACACAGACTCTGGGAACCCTTTATATGCCATTTTTGAATAGTGACTGATTCATACTGTTGGGACTCATACTGTTAGATGCTAATGTCATCAATTCCAGCTACCTGTCTGTTATCTGCTATAATGTGTTTATTGTAAATAAGTATAGTGTGGGCTCTAAGAGTCTTTTCACCCATTGTTGTTTGTGTTAATTATCTCTGCTACTGTGTGAAGCTCAGTGACCACAAGTCTGTCAAAAAAGGTCATGTCTCTTAGTCACCTAGGCTGGATAAAGGATTAGATAATTAGCTTATGTTGATTAGGTTAGGTTTTAGTCATCCTGCTGTATGTATTTGTGTGAGATCCCAAATAAAAGATTATTCCTGATGTACTCCAAGACTGGTGTTGTCTGGTTCTTAGGGGTTCCTATAGCCAGATCCATTGGACTCGTATTCCAGGATTTAGGAAGCGGTATACTGATGGAAGCACTCAAGCGGTGTGTGCGATGTTCCGTCACATGGGGCGTTCTGCAGCGCTCAAATTTGCCACGAACGCCCCATAATGTTCGACCCGAACATCAAGCTCATCCCTTCTTGCTACCATCACCGGCCACCAGATGCAGATTGTCACTTGCCACTGTCTCCTGCCACCATATGTGAATTGTCACTTGCCACCATCACCTGCCACCAGACACAGATTGTCACTTGCCACTATCGCCTGCCACTAGATGCTGCGTGTCACTTGCCCCCCCCCCGTAGCCTTCCACCAGATGCTGTGTGTCATTTGTCACCCATAGCCTGCCACCAGATGCAGTTTTTTTTCTTTGCAGTAAAACCTCTCAGTGTATGGCTATGCAGCCTCTCCCTAGCACTACCAACTCAGCCAGATCAGCAGGCAGCTGGCATTAGATTCTCAAGGAGGGAACTCTACAATTGGTACATGCGCAGTTGACAATATGGTTCTCCTCCAATGAGAATCGAATGTGCCGCTAATGTGCTGATCTCACAAGAGGTGACCTTGCTCACAGGATCTGACATAGCGGCGGGAGGTACTATGCAAAAAAGCACCCTCTCTTCTCCCAGGGGAGTGCAGCCCAGCATCTGACAGGCCATGGACCAGTAACTGTCTGCAGCCCAGGGGTTGGGGGCCCCTGTACATAGTGACAGGCCCAGCTGTAGTGCCTGACATATGTCTTATCCATGGGTGCAGTGCATACATTGCACCCAGGGATAATTCTCCACTGGCTCAGAGGTGGATAACACATTAGCCAGTATACCCTCCCACCCATAATTCCCAGTACAAACTTTCCCTGGACACAGGAGAGGACGTCTTCCTTCAGACTGATTTAAAGCTGACAGATGCAGCAGATCACTAATGCCCCGTACACATGGTCGGATTTTCCGATGGAAAATGTCCGATCGGAGCATGTTGTCGGACATTCCGACCGTGTGTGGGCTCCATCGGACATTTTCCATCGGATTTTCCGACACACAAAGTTTGAGAGCAGGCTATAAAATTTTCCAACAACAAAATCCGTGTGTGGCCAGTTCCGACGCACAAAGTGCCACGCATGCTCAGAAGAAATTCCGAGATGGAACAGCTCGGTCTGGTAAAATTAGCGTTCGCAATGAATACAGCACTTTCGTCAGGCTGCAATGTAAAAAATGGTTTAATACATCGCACTTTCTTCTTCTTTATAATGTGAGAAGAATGAAGTAGTTTTGCTGCTCATATTCACACAGACTTCTCACAAACTTCTTTCTTTATTATTTATCGGGACTCCCTCAATATATTTGGATTTGTCACATCTGACAAAATTATTTTTGGGTTGTTTTATTTATTTATTTATTTATTTAAAAGCTGTTTTTTTTTTTAGGTTTGTATTTTTTTCAAGGCTGATCTTTGTTTTATTTTATTTTTAGTTTTACTCCATAATATTTTTGTGTGTGTTTTGTGTGTCAAGTTACCACAACACCATTGATATCCTATATTATTTAATCTCAAGGAGATTGCTTGGTGTTGGTGTCCCTTGTTAATTTCACATTGTACTTTAGAAATGTACCTGAATCCTCACAAACAAACTGTCCTTTTTGAAGGAAAAAACACATAAGGGAGTATAATTGAAACAAAAATTCCTTTATTAAGGGCTCAGAACCAAACAAAGAGGGAGGCAACGGTGGATAAACAGCAGAAATTGGTGAAGCCTTGGACCCCCAGGGCAGACATCAATTCTGTAACATCAAAATTGGTGGCCTGAGGAGTCCATATCTAAGGGAGTGCAGTCTGGTCCAGAAGTCCCAGAGATCCGGAAAGCAGCAGATGACATCTGTGTCCCCAGGCTTTGGTACCACAAGAGGCTGCATCTTTTGCCAGACCAGACTGGACCCAGGGTCATCACTTTCTGGTCTTCCTTCCACGCTTCCTTCCTGGCTGTGGCTCTAGTGTTGGAGATGTGGCAGGAGGAGGAGTAGGACCTGGAGGAGGAGGAGGAGGAGGAGGACTAGTAGGACCTGGAGGAGGAGGAGGAGGAGGAGAACTAGTAGGACCTGGGGGAGGAGGAGGACCATGTGTAAGGTCACAAATGTGAGTAGCAGATGTTATTTGGCCCCTCAACCCCTTATTGAGAGCTTCCAAAATTAAGGACTCACACAGGAGTCATTGGCCCTCCTCCATCTGCAGCATTTTGCAGGCAGTTATGCCAGCAAAGTCCTCCTCCACAGTGTGGGGGGTTCTCAGGGCCTCTGTAGCCTTCCAAAAGAGGCCTATGGCAGCCTCCACCAGGGTACTCCTCTTCCTGCCACTATGTCTTTGCGGGTGTAGGGGAGGGACCTGGATATCAGCCAGCCTGCTTGGCCCGGCCACCTCCTGGCTGAGACTTCCCTGTGTATGAAAAAGGGACATGGTTTTAGTTTTTGCATCATCAATCACAATCACAAATTAGTACTCCAAACTAACATCTAGTTAACATCATTGATTGGACAACCAGCAATATTTAGAAGAATGCTATACCTGGCTCAATCCACATGTTGCTACCTGGAAGGCCCAGGTTGGGCGTCAGAAGCCTCAGCTGGGGGGGGAAGGAAGCGTGGAAGGAAGACTGGAGAGTGCTGGCCTGGGTTCAGTCTGACCTGCCAGAAAATGCAGCCTGTCATAGTACCAGAGCCTGGGGACATAGATGTCATCTGCTGCTCCTAATCTCTGGGAATCCTGGACCTTCTTGTGCTTCCTTAGATAAGTGCTCCTCAGGCCACCAATTACGATCTTCAAATAGGTGATGTCTGCCGTGGGGACCAACGTCTTCACAAATTCCAGCAATTGATCCAGTGCTGCCTTCCTCTTTGTTTGGTTCTTATAATGTGGGTGGTTTATCTGCCACAGACAAGGCAGCTCCCTGAACATATCAATGAAGATTGCCATAAAGTCGTTATCTTTCAAGATATCCATTTTCACTGCAAGACACAACACAAGACAAACCCTAATGTCAGGCAAAACTCTCCTAATCTTGTTACAATCTAGGCCTCAATTTAGAAGCAGTATAGGCCCAAGTTTGGCTCTTACCTTCGTTATCACGATCGGCGCCTCCGATACTCCTTCCTCCGCTCACAGATCGTACGTACTACGCACGTGTGTTACGCTTTATACACACTGCGCATGCGTGTAACTCCGCCCGCCCCTGACGTTCTTCCTAGTCTATTACCCACTCCTTTTCGTTCGGCGCAGTGGGGGAAGAGCACATGGCAGAGACACAGCAGGTGCGTGCTAATTACAGCAACGAGGAGGAGGGGGGGGGGGAAGCCCGGAGCTGGAAACGTCTGGATCCAGAAGGAGAAGATTTAAGGCCTCAAATATCTCCTTTGGGGAGATGTTGGAGATGGTCGATATCCTGAAGAGGGCCGACTATGATGGAAAGTATGGACCTTACCCCAACCCCAATGTCCGAAAGGCCAAGATAATGGCGAAAGTGGTCAAGGGTCTGCACCGGAATTTCGGGGTACAACGATCGAAAGATCAGCTCAGGAAGTGGTGGTCGAACCTGAAATTAAGAGAACACGAGCAGTACAGAAAGATCCGGAGAGTGCTGCAAAAAAGTAAGTAGTTGTGTTGTGTTCCTATTCTTTTTGTGTTTATTACGTTCGTCCTGCTCCATGTGCTTTTAGGAACTGTTGTACAGTTTAAATTGGCAACTTTCATGTTCATGGGCACATTATTCGTTCGTATCAAACATTTTTATTTCGGCATATAAAACACCATTGTTTTGGCCATATGCATTTGACCACATTTTTTAGGGCCTACTTATATGAAACTAATTTGGTTGTAGATGTGTTTGTTACTAGAATGAAATGCAAACTAGATTCTGTGTAAGGAGAGGACACTCAACAGCAGTTTTTACATCTTGACGCTGTAGCGCTAGTGTGGGACACAAGAACACCCTTTTTATTAAGGGTCCCACACAGGTGCTCCAGTGTATACTATAGGGGGTCTCCATCTGTGAAGCTTGTACAAGACAGGTAAAGTATTCAAGCTTGACAAAGGACACCTAAAATTCTACATCTTGGAACTCTGCCAAAACAGACAATTGTACCCCACTTCCAAGCAATGTTTCATATTTATAGTTCTGCCATCAAATATCTGTGTGCTAAGTATACCATTTTTTTTCACATAGGGGAGAAAAGACTTGGAGGACACCCCTCATCCGAGGAGACCAGAGACCCCCCACCTCTGGAAGAAGGGGAAATACCCCAAAGACAAACAGAGCAGGAGGAGGAAGACGTGGTGGAAATTGTCACCACAACAGGTGAGTGTCTGCGACCACAGGCTCAGGTAAGAGATGGATGTCGGCATATTTATAATACATGTTTTTTTTTGGTTTATATCTTTTTAGGTGATCGTGATGTTGTGGATCCTGATCCTTTCACCTCGAAAAGTGCACAGATCCTGATCGGGGAGATCATGGGGTGTAATTTTGCATTGGAAAACATCACGAAAAACATCAATGATGTTATTAAAAAAATGAGAACATCGTTGATGTTTTGGGGAGAGTTTAAAACCCCTCCAAAGCCCTTTCTTATATGGTGTGCTACAATGTTAACATTTTTTCGCAAATTGTAGAAAAGCCAAATTTTGAAGATGCACACAGTGTGTCAACATGTGCTATCTGCCATCACAAGAGATCAATGGACGCGTTTTGGGGGTGCAGCCCCTTCCTCAATAATAAAGTAGCTGAGAGGAAGGGGTTGCTCCCCCAAAATACGTCCCTTGATCCCCCATGATGGCAGCTAGCACATGTTGATATTTGTACATTGGTGTGCATCTTCAAAATTTGGCTTTGCTGGGGTGACTTCACCCCATCTGAATGCAATATCAAACACAGTTCCTAAATACTCATCTCTGATATTGTCTTCAAGTTCTACCAAATGTGAACTTTGTAAGTTCAAGATTTGTGTCTTTCTTGTTGGTTTTAAACATGCCTGTTTTATCTTAAAAGGACATTTCAACTTTTTCTAATGCCACCCCAAAAATTGTTATACAACAAACATGTTGGTTTGTTTTAAAAACCTTGTCAAAATGCACATGTGATTGTGCAGGTATTAAAAAGATTGTTAATCAAGAATGTGTGGATAATTGTCTCAACGCTACAACACTTTTGTGGGGCTCTAATTGCTGCTTTCTGTGACAATGGGTGTTATTTCATAAGGGCAAATCCACTTTGCACTGCAAGTGCAGTTTCAAGTGCACTTGTAATGCAAAGTGTCTTTGCCTTTAGTAAATAACACCCATCAGTGCTTTGTATAAGGTTACACAATCACGCCATTTTCAGGACTCACCACATTTCTGTCAGGGTCAGCTAAAACAAACACAAGCAGTAAATGTCACCAAAGATTTGCTTATTTTTTTTTATTTGATAAAGATTTCACACATTGTCTGGCATATTTATAGCCCCCCTACCCACAAAGAACTCAAGGTATCTTAGCTGGACATCACGGGCACTCAGGGAGGGCAAGCCAGTATGGCCACTTTCAAGCGCCGTCAGGGTTGGTTCATTTTGAATTCCGGCTTCAGGCCCAACTGAGCCAGCATAGTTTGCAGAATGTTTCCGTAAAAATTTGTGTAGAACACAGCACGCCAGGATAATATGATTCAGTTTGTACTCCGCCATATGTATGGGTGTAAGAAATAGGCAGAACCGGCTGGCCATGATTCCAAACGTGTTCTCCACCACTCTTCTGGCTCTGGCCAGCCGGTAATTAAAAATCCTCTGGTCCGGGGTGAGGGTCCTCATCGGGAATGGCTGTATAAGATGGTTCCCCAGCGCAAAAGCTTCATCTGCAATGAAGAGGAATGGGAGTCCTTCCACATTGTCTTCTGGAGGTGGCAAGTCCAAGCTGCCATTCTGGAGATGCCTGTAAAACTCCCTCTGGGTGATGACTCCACCATCGGACATCCGGCCTTTCTTCCCCACATCCACATACAGGAACTCATAATTAGCCGACACCACCGCCAACATCACAATACTATTGAACCCCTTATAATTATAATAGTACGACCCCGAGTTGGGTGGTGGGATGATGTGGACGTGTTTCCCATCAATTGCCCCTCCGCAGTTAGGAAAGTCCCACCGCTGGGCAAAGTGGGAGGCCACAGTCTGCCATTCCTGTGGCGTGGAAGGAAACTGTTGAGGAAAACAAAAAAAATTAGTCTTTGTGCACATTAAAACATGGTAAGATTAGACAAAACATTCTTGGCCAACATCAAAATAACATTTATTATTGGGAATTTTTAAACACCAAAGTATAAGGTACACCTATCATATTCCCCCTCCCCCCCTCTCCTGGGCCCTTTCTAACATTATAGGGGGGGGAGCTCTTGGCCAGGTAACCCTCTCCACTTCATTGAAAGATGAATGCCTAAATAATGTGTATTACTTTGAACAGCCCCTCCTTAGTTTCACTATTGGCAGCCCACTGGACAGGTAAGAAGTGTCATAATACAAAGATATAAATACACATTGTACACATTTGAGCACATTTGGACATTCTGCTATTACCTATCAAGATAATAATAGTATACAGAAACTTTCAACAGTACCATTTGAAAGTATACAGGCAGGCCCTTGCACTACATGCTTTGGGGAATTCATCCATAAATCTGTGCACAAAAGAGATGGGTATAGTGTGTATGGGTTTGGCAAAGTCAGCAGATAGATGATTGAGGATAGACAGAGAATTGGTATCAGCTGACTAAGCAGTTGGGGGGAGGGAGGGTTCCAAATGATTTGGGGACCCCCCAAAAAAGCCTCTGGCACTCTGCCTGAATTTAAAGCACAAATCACATTTAAAAACATTTTAGGGGTGTTTGGGGTAAAGCACTGCTATGGAGCTGATAAAATACATAGTTAAGTGACTACATGAGGTGAATATAGGGCCAAGAGACCATGCTAGGGAGGTAAGTGAAGGCAAATATGTATTTACATAAAAATGCAGCATGAATGAGGACAAAGGGGACATTCACAGCATATTACAATCATGGTAATTAGGGAATGAGGAAAGAAATACAACATATTATCAAACATTAAATACAATAAAATGTGATATTAGAGGATAAAAATCTTACCTTAATATACTCCTTCTGCAGGACCTGGATGATGGCAGAACAGGTCTCTGGGATAATGATCCCCAGAGCCTGGGGGGAGATGCCTGTCGAGAACTTCAAGTCCTGCAGACTTCTCCCCGTCGCCAAGTACCGCAGGGTGGGGACGAGCCTCTGCTCCGGAGTGATGGCTTGCCTCATGCAGGAATCCTGCCTGCTAATATAAGGGGTCAGCGAAGCCAACAAACGGTGAAATACGGGGTCCATCATCCGGAGAAAGTTCCTGAAATCATCAGGATTACTCTCGCGTATCTCACGGAGCAAAGGCATATGAGAGAACTGGTCGCGCTGAAGCAACCAATTCTTGGTCCATGAACTCCTCCCCACCCTGTTCATGGACTGGACTTGTCAGCTGCTCAGAACGAAGTAACAGAACGCACTGAAGAACAGCAAGGCCTGTGAAGAGCGACTTGAAAAACAGTAATGAACGAACAAGAACACAATGATTAATCAAAGTCATGCGTAGCTTGCTTGCATGCACTGAAGAGCAGATATAAACTCACAAGCACAAACTGAACAGCAGAAAACGATCTGAAAACCAGGAGTCTGAAAAATCGCGAATCGTCTCTCACCAAACTTTTACTAACACGAGATTAGCAAAAGGAGCCCAAAGGGTGCCGCGCTTGGTTCTGAATTGGCCTTTTCTAGTCTCGTTGTACGTGGTTGACGTCACCGCGTTCTTGGCGATCGGCAATTCCGACAACTTTGTGCGACCGTGTGTACGCAAAACAAGTTTGAGCCAACATCCATCTGAAAAAATCCTAGGATTTTGTTGTCGGAATGTCAATGTCTGACCGTGTGTACGGGGCATAAGAATCAAACCTCAGTTAAAGCCTGTGAAGGGAGATGTCTTCTTCTGTGTCCAGTCATGACACATAATGCAGGGGCACCCAGGAACAGGGAGCAGTCACACTGTGAGTATACAGCATGGCATCACTCACCAAGCTCCACCCACCTAGAGTTTCTGAGCTGACAGAACTAGAATCATCAGAAAATGTGGGGAACTAGAATCCTAGCATCAGAAAATGTGGCTCAAGCTGCTTTGTCCTATGAGCCAAAAATAAAAAAGTCCATTGATGCTCCCACCTCTTGGGCCCCTCTGGTTGAAGTCATGGGGCCCAAGGAAATGTTATGGACCAATGTTTACTCACTCCATGTGGGCAGTGTGTGTCAGGGCACAGTGGGCCCCCTGCCCTGGGGAACCATGTTCATGTCACTGATATCACCATTTGAATCATAATGCACTATATACTTTATGCATGATATGGACTGCACTAATTTTATGCACCTTATATGGGTTTCACTTTAATTATGTAAATCATATGTCACATGAATATTTGATCATGACTGATTTAATGCATTGATTCAGGTTAGAGCTTGCCCAACACTATTTACAAAAATGAATATAACGTTTTGTGTTTCACCATTTTGTACTCACACTGATACTGTACAAGGATCACTTGTCTGTTCCAGTCCCAGTATCTCTACTTCTAACCAGAATATATTATAGACACAACATCTAAGGGAACAGATAAATCAGGAAATGTAACTTACTTTTTTCCTTATTCCATAATTTCCAGATTTATTTCTTCTTAGTTTCATATTGTTCAAAGCGTGAGCCAGAGCGTATACCGCAGTGTAGATGAAATCAAATTTTCCATCATGCTTCTCGGTAAAGTGATATGCCAATGATTCTGGCCCAGTACAGGTGATGTTAGAAGCAGAACCACGGTGAATTAAAGTATTTTTATATTTATTTGAAGAAGGACATTTAAAATAATGTAGCCAAATATCTTCCAGCAATGGGTCATCTGGCCGTTTGGATGGATGGACATTATTCAGATAATCCTCCAATCCAGGAATGTAAGAAAGAGCATACATCGCTACAATGCTGCAGTTGAATGTTTCTTTCAGGCTGATCTCTTTATATCCAATGACATTCCACGACCGACTGACAATTAATGTCATATTTTGTCTGAGAACTTTTGATTCTTTAGAAAACCTTTTATATACATAATTAAATTGGCCGCATAATATGACAACATCGGTAGTTGACTTCTCGATAACCCTCACCCTCTTTCTGTTAATTTCCTCATTGCTGGTCAGGTAAACAATAAATTCTATACAGATCCCATGTCTGGTCATCTCTTTTCTCAGCTCCCGCAGTTCTGTTTCTCCGGTTCCGTCACTCGATGTGATGATTCCAACCCAATTCCATCCAAACGTTATCAGTAATTCCATAACTAACTCATACCAATTCCAGTTGCTTGGTACAGTGCGGAAAAAGTTTGGGAATTTTTCTCTGTCACTCAGGAGAAGGTCGGTGGCGCCATGGCTGATCTGTAGAAACATAATGTAATAGGAACATATCATTATTGTATTTGGTCAATGACATACACCCTGATCCTTCCTTTAACCACTTCAGCTCCAGGAGATTTACACCCTTCCTGATCAGGCCATTTTTTGTGATACGGCACTGCGTTACTTTAACAGACAATTGGTGGTCGTGCGACACTGTACCCAATTGTTGTCCTTTTTTCCCAACAAATATTTTTTACTTTCTGCTATAAAACATACCCAATAAATAAAACTGCATTATTTTAACTTTAAATTGCTCGCTCGTGCGACATTGTACTCAAATAAAATTGATGTCCTTCTTTCCCACAAATAGAGCTTTCTTTTATTGGTATTTGATCACCTCTGCGGTTTTTATTTGTTGCGCTATAAACAAAAAAAAGAGCGACAATTTTGAAATAAATAACACAATATTTCTTACTTTTGGCTATAAAACACATCCAATAAAAAAGTAAATATAAAAAAAAGAAAAGGGGAGCATGCGTGGAGCCTGACACGGGGAACCACACCGGAGCCTTACCCACAATAGCAGCCGCAGAATGCCACAAGTGTACTGCCCGGACCTCGCTGAGACCACCTTGCATACAAGCATGGTCGGAGGGGGCCCCAAATCAAAGTATAAGCCGGCCAACATCAAGGACGCTTTATCCAGACATACGGCCAAGATGGCACCGGCCGCCTCCTCCTCACAGTCACAGCCCTGCATACCAAGATCAGCTAAAGCACAGCTTCAGCTCCATGGCTTGAAAGCACAGGATGACAATGGTGAGTCTGACTCAGATACAGGCAGCTCACAATCCCTCATACAATCCTCCATGTTTAAGCAGTTTGAGAGGATGCTCCACAAGGCCCTAAAACAGACATCTGATCACATTACAGATAAACTGACTCACAAGATCAGGGGCAGAGGACAGCAGAGCTGGAGGTCAGGGTGGATGAGTTATGCCGCGTACACACGAGTGGACTTTTCGACCGGACTGGTACGACGGACTATCCAACGGACTTTCGGCGGACTTCCAATGGACTTTCCCAACGAACGGACTTGCCTACACACGATCACACCAAAGTCCGACGGATTCGTACGCGATGACGTACGACCGGACTAAAATAAGGAAGTTGATAGCCAGTAGCCAATAGCTGCCCTAGCGTTGGTTTTAGTCCGTCATACTAGCATACAGACGAGCGGAAGATTTGAAACATGTTTTATTTCTAGGTCCGTCGGACTTTTGGGAAAAAGACAATAATTCCGTGGATAGTATACTGATGTGCTACAACCTCTGCATATAATCGGTGCCTCTCCTTTAAAACCTATGTGCGTGTATGTCCCATTGGTATGGAAATATAGGTGAGATAAATAATTGTGCCTTGATTCAAAAAAATATAAAGGATGTGTTACATCCTCTGGCAGGTGCTATGCAAAATAAATTCTGGCAGTGAATGAAAACCAATGTGTATAAAACCCAAAAGGGGTTAAACCTGGTGATAAGGTAATGACCGTAGACTAGAAATATCCATCTCCATCCATCTCCGGCGGGACAAGATGGCGGCCGTGTGCGGAGAGTTGTGAGCATGTAACACATCCTTTATATTTTTTTGAACCAAGGCACATTTATTTATCTCACCTATATTTCCATATCAATGGGACATACATGCACATAGGTTTTAAAGGAGAGGCACCAATTATATGCAGAGGTTGTAGCACATCAGTATACTAACTACCGAATTATTGTCTCCTATCAATCACCTCTTGGTGAACGGGGATACACAGAAATTGGCACCCATTGCCAGGAATATCCTTTTGTATATCCTTTTGGTACATTTTTCCTAGATTGATTTATACATTTCACATATGTTTGCATACTGCAGAGGGTGCAACACAGCAGGATTACTATAACAGGTGTAAACCAAATACCTGCCAATTAGAACAGCGCCACACTTACATCCCTTCTTAAGTTACTCTAGTATACTTCACTTAGGTGATAGTGTACCTGTAGGGGTAGCAGTTTTAAATTTCTTTTTAATTTTCCTTGTACTTACATCCAGTGCGCGGATTTATTCATAAACCTTTTCACATACCCAGCTTTACACTACAGAGCTTGAAAACCTTAAGGAGGAAAACATGATTCTGCAGGCATGGCTTGAAGATCAAGAGAACAGAGACCGCAGATCTAACATAAGGATTAGAGGAATCCTAGAGGCAGTACTTGATCTGCATGCCACCATGTTGGCTTTATTTTAAGAGCTGCAGCCAGGCACTCCAGTGGACAGACTAGAGATGGATAGGGTTCACAGGGCCCTGGTCCCACGCAAACCCAATGGCCCACCAAGAGACATAATTGCTAAGTTCCACTACTATCGTACTAAGGATACGGATCCACCTGAACTTCCCAATTGGGTCACTCTGCTGTATCTTATAGGCCCTGACCCTATTTCTTAGGGCCCTGTGCCAATACCACATCCTCATATGCGTTTATATACACTCCGACACTTTATATATATGATATCTCTTCTCTGCATCTGTGAGTCATTTGTACCTGACTCATGCACTTAGGATATCTGGCACATATCTTTTTTGTCTTCTATGCACTTTAGTTTAGCCCCACCCATTTTTCCCTGTCCCCTCTTCTGTTTATAACAGCGCAATCACCATCTCCTATTTTGACATAATGAGTAAGGCCCTTATCTTTGCTAAAATGACCGCTATTGAAAATGATAAAGTCAAGAAATTTAAGAAGCTAAGGATCCCTTGGGTAAAACATTATTCCCCCTGACTTTGACGAGTCTTTACTTATGCCTTGGTAGTACAATCCACCTACTTAAGCAGGCCTTGTCCCCTGCTTCTAGCGCTTTCTCCATTTTTTTTTTTTTAACTAATGAAGTAGCAGAACCCCTTGCTTGGGGCCCCCCTGCCATGCCACAGAACCCCCACCACTTTCATCCCTCTTTTTCCATTTCCCCCTTTCTTTCTATTCTATTAGCACACCAGTACCTCCCTCAAAAATAATTTTGACCCCAATGAGTCATCAAGTGTAGGGCCCCTTGATCACCTATACTACGGTTGAAACTGTGGCGAACTTCCATTAGTGACTGATCAGAGCTTGCAACTTATGTATGTTATGACCTTTTGTCGATGATATATGAAGTATGGAACCTCTTGTACCCAATATACCCCTACCATGCAGGTCAAACTCCTGCTTTGGAACTGAACTTTCCTGGGATGGTCAGAGAAGATGCCTCCTGTCCACAGCATGTTCTCATTAGGGGTGGACAGGCAGAGCGAGGCCTCTTTCGATGTCCCTTAGGACCACACAAGTTTGATCTTCCCTCCCTTTGTCCTACAGAATCCCCTACCACCATACAACCATTACTTTTACAGCTCTCGTTACCAACTGACCATGTATATTTCATGTACCCAATTGTATAATTACTGTTGCTCTCTCATTGAATATTGTAAGCCTGGTGTGTTTTCCATGAAACTTCAATAAAATCTTTAAACGAGAAAAAAAAAAAAATGTCTTCATCAATTTAGGTCAAAATGTATTCTGCTACATATTTTTGATAAAAAAATCCCAACAAGTATATATTAATTGGTTTGCGCAAAAGTTATAGCATCTACAAACTATGGGATATTTTGTTTTTTTACTAGTAAGGGCGGCGATCATCAACTTATAGTTGGACTGTGATATTGTGGCAGACAAATCGGACACCTAACTGACACTTTTTGCAGACCAATGACACTAAAAAATATGCACTGTCACTGTATTTATGACACTGGCAGGGAGCGTGTTATCATCAAGGGTGATCAGACTCCCAGTAAAACCAGCCCTAGAACAGACTTTGCTAATACAGGGTAAAGAACTATCTTTCTTCACCACAAAGCCTTTGCTGGTATTTCCTTAGATTGCATATCTAAGAATCCGGGGCGGAACATATATCCCATCAATAACTTTTCCTGCCATTTTAATGTGTTTCACAGGCACCCTGCTACATATCCCCCCCCCCGTTCAAACTTGGGGGGTTGAGCACCTTGGGCAAACAGATTGAAAACTCTGGAAAAGGCATCAGCGTTAGCTTGTTGGTTACCTGGTCTTGCGGCTCCTCTCCACATGTGATAACCCCCTAGGAGAGGCGGTCTCACGGGGGGTTAAAAATGCAGGCGCGCTCCCGAGTCCAGCATTTGCATCCATAGACACGAATGCTGGACTCGGCCCCACCCCCAACGCTCTTGTCATTGGATTTGATTGACAGCAGCGGGAGCCAATGACTGCGCTGCTATCAATCTATCCAATCAAGAGGTGGAGATAGGGAGAGTGCGCCTCCGCCAACAGAAATATGGGGCTCAGGTAAGTAAAACGGGGGGCTGGGGGGCGGTCACTGCCAGGTGTTTTTTCACCTTAATGCATAGGATGCATTAAGGTGAAAAAACATGAGGGTTTACAACCCCTTTAAGTTAAGCTTTCACTCCTGGCTCGGTCACAGCAGCACGGTTTATTATTGAAGTTACCCCTGGAAGATCAGAAAAGAACTCCCTATTTCTTAGAAGAAATTCCTTGGTCTCTTGTTTTTGGCTTACTGACAGTGCATCAGCGATCTCTACCCCAAGCACGGTAGAAGGACCTGCGGTAGTCATGGCCAAGGGCGCTTGGACCATAAGAGATTCTCTGTCTTTCCAGGGTTTCAATAAATTGATATGGTAGATTTGGTAGGGCTTCCTTTTGCCAGGCTGCCAGGCTGATATTAGACATGTGCGCCGTCAATAAATTTGTTTCATTTCGTTCCAATCCGTATCATATTAGACTTAAATCGTATTTCGTGTCCGAAATTTAATTTGGATTTGTACGAAATACAAATTTTCGTTAGGTTCATTAACTTTTTGTAACAATTATGAATGTTCGTTGTGATGAATTTAAAAAAGCAAAAAATACGAAATTCGAAAGCCGCGGAACACCCTTTAAAAGTCTATGGGAGAAATCAAAAGTCCTAACTTTACATGACCCCAGATGTACTCCACGCCATTTTCCCCACTAGCTCAGATAGATGCTGGCACCCTCCTTCACATTTATTGGAATTGCCCATTAATCACTCCATACGGGACCATGGTCCAGCAGCTATTGACCCACCTCATGGAAACACAGGTCCCGGCAACCCCAAAATTCTTCTTATTAGGCCTGTCACTGCTAAAGCTCCCTACACCATATAAGAAATGAGTGCGTCATGTACTCACAGCAGCACGGTGCCTCATAGCCCTAAACTGGAAACGCCACACTCCACCCTCTCCTGCCATTTTCCCCACTAGCTCAGATAGATGCTGGCACCCTCCTTCACATTTATTGGAATTGCCCATTAATCACTCCATACGGGACCATGGTCCAGCAGCTATTGACCCACCTCATGGAAACACAGGTCCCGGCGACCCCAAAATTCTTCTTATTAGGCTTATCACTGCTAAAGCTCCTTACACCGTATAAGAAATGAGTGTGTCATGTACTCACAGCAGCACGGTGCCTCATAGCCCTAAACTGGAAACGCCGCACTCCACCCTCTCCTGAAGTTCTTTCCTCCAGAATCAAATATGTTGAACTGATGGAGAAAATGACAGCTAGGATGCAGAACAGACTGGAGGTACATAACAAGGTCTGGGAGCTATGGCATCTCCGGGAGGACCCACCATGACCAGGTAATAACCTCACCTAGATGACTTCTTTACCCAGTTTTCTTTCTCTTTCCCCTTTCCATCTCCTTATATTGCATACTTTTGTGACTCTTATAGCCACATACAATATGTTACAGTTTAATAAATGAATCAGCGATACATACCTTAAAAAAAAACTGATAAAAGTTAGATGATAGCATGCTACTGTCAGTTAGCACAACCTCAGTATTCTTGAGTAAATGTTTGAAGCAAAAATGTATACTATGATTTATACTTGTGAATTTATACGCTTTTTTATACTGTATCGCAAACACGAATAATAATAAAATGTTATTTGAAAAAAAAAAAGTCCTAACTTTAAAGGTTATATGCAAGCTATTGTCATAATAATGTTTGGGGACCCAGGTCCTGCCCCAGGGGACATGTATCAATGCAAAAAAAAAGTTTTAAAAATGTCTGTTTTTTCGGGAGCAGTGATTTTAATATAGACACCTGGGGGGTGTCTATAGTATGCCTGTAAAGTAGTGCATGTTTCCCATGTTTATAACAGTCCGAGAGCAAAATTAAATTTCTAAAGGAAAAAATCAGTAATTTAAAAGCGCTAGTGCTGGCTATTAATGAATTGTCGGTCCCGACAATACACATAAAAGTCATCAAAAGTCATTGAAAAATTAAAAAAAAATGCGTGGGGGTCCCCCAAAATTCCATTACCAGGCCCTTCAGGTCTGGTATGGATATTAAGGGGAACCCCACGCCAAAATTAAAAAAAAAAAATGGTGTGGGGGTCCCTCTCAAAATCCATACCAGACCCTTATCCAAGCACGCAACCTTGCAGGCTGCAGGAAAAGAAGGGGGATGAGAGAGCGGCCCCCCTCCTGAACCGTATCAGGCCACATGCCCTCAACATGGGGAGGATGTCCCTATGTTGATGGGGACAAGGGCCTCATCCCCACAACCCTTGCCCGGTGGTTGTGGGGGTCTACAGGGGGACCCCTAGATCTCGCCCCCCCTGTGTGAAATGGTAATGGGGTACAAATGTACCCCTGCCATTTCACAAAAAAGTGTCAAAAATGTTTAAAAAGACAAGAGACAGTTTGACAATTCCTTTATTAATCTCTTCTTCTTTCTCCACTTCTTCTTCCATCATCTTCTGGTCTTCATTCGGTTTTCCTCCTCTATCTTGCTTCATAAAATTTTTCGATTCATATGAAACTAATCGCACATGTCTAGCTGATATACTCTATAGCAGGGGTCACCAGTAGTGGGCCCCCTGACAGCTTCCACTTTGATCTACCCATCAATCACAACTAGCTGACGGGGAGATCGGGTCCCAAATCCCTGCTCCCTGCTAAGAGACTGCAGTGTAAACAGACCTCTCGTGCTGCGCTCCTCCCCGCCGGCCCCTCCTTCCTTCCTGTCCACCCCAGGTGCTTGTATTTGTCATCACCTCGGATGGATGAGAGAGGAGGGGTCGGCACGGAGGAGTGCATCATGGGATATCTGTTTACAGTGGATTCCGGCGCTACTCTGCATCTAGGAAGGAAAGTGCAGCAGCTTGTATGCTGTCATTAGTCCCTCTATGTGCCCAGCATCCTGCTTTGTGCCGCAATGCCCTGATGTCTGCCCATACCCTGCTCTGTGCCCCATTCCCTGATATCTGCCCCATGCCCTATAGTCTGCCCATACCCTGCTCTGTGCCCCATGCCCTGATATCTTCCCCATGCCCTGATGTCTGCCCATGCCCTGCTGTCTGCCCCCATGCCCTGCTGTTTGACCCCATTCCCTGCACTTTGACCCCATGCTCTAATTGTGTGCCCCCATGCTCTGCTGTCTGCCCCATGCCCTGCTCTGTGCCTCCATGCCTTGATGTCTGCCCCATGCCCTGCTCTGTGCCCCCATGCCCTGCTGTCTGCCCCCATGCCTTAGGCTGTGCCCCCATGCCCTGCTCTGTGCCCCATGCTCTGATGTGTGCCCCCATGCCCTGCTCTGTGCCCCCATGCCCTGCTGTCTGCCCCATGCCCCAGGCTGTGCCCCCATTCCTTGATGTCTGCCCCATGCCCTGCTATGTGCCCTCATGCCCTGATATCTGCCCCACATGCCCTGCTCTGTGCCCCCATGCCCTGATGTCTGCCCCATGCCCTGCTCTGTGCCCCTATGCCCTTATGTCTGCCCCACACCCTGCTCTGTGCCCCATGGCCTACTGTCTGCCCAATGCCCAGCTGTCTGCTCCAATGCCCTGCTGTCTGCCCCATGCTCTGATGTGTGTCCCCATGCCCTGCTGTGTGCCCCCATGATGTGCCCTGATGTGTGCCCTGTGATGTGTCCCATGACCTACTGTGTGCCCCATGATGTGCTCTTGTGGTGAGCCCCATGATGTGGCCCACTGTGTGCCCAGTTCCCTCCTTAGGGCCTTGTGATGTGTCCTGGGTCCTACTGTATGCCCCATTATGTGCCCTGTACCTTGCTGTGTGCCATATGATGTGCCCTGCTGTGTGCCCTGTGATGCATCATTTAGTGCCCCATAATGTGCTCTGCTGTGTGCACCATACTGTGCCCTATATGCGCCCTCTTGCCCCATGTAATATCCCCTGCTGTGTCCCATTATGTGCCCTCTTGCCCCCATGTAATATGCCCCCTTAATGGGCTCAGCTGTGCCTCATAATGTGCCCTCATGCCCCTATGTAATGTTCCCTGCTGTGCCCCATAATGTGCCCTGCTAGCCCCCTTAATGTTCCCTGCCATGCCCCATAATGTGCCCCTCTGCCTCCCCTCATGTAATTTGCCCTATATGTTCCCTGCTGCCCCCCATGTAATGTGTCCTACTGTGCCCCACAACCTGTAATGTGCCCTGTTGCTCCCCATGTATTGTGCCCTTCTGCCCTCCACAAACACATATTGTGCCCTCCTGACCCCCTGTGCTCTGACCTGCTGACCTCTATACCTTGCCATGGTTCCTCCATGCTCTGCCCTGTTGCCCCCTGTGTACCGTGCTTGCTTGACATCCCATGCTCTGCCCTGATGCCCCCTGTGCACTGTTTATTTCAGGTTCGACCCAGAATTGAGGCATCCACTCAGTGCAAGCTGGGGGTGGGGCTTGAGTGTGGGTGGGGACACAGGGGGCCCCATGATCTCTTGTTGCCTGGGGACCCCATAAGTTGTCAGTCCGCCCCTGCTCTATAGTTAACTTCCCCCACCTGTTTTACGTCCTCGTATGACCCTTGCCATTTTGTAAGAAATTTACTCTCCAGCACAAGAACTCTGTCACCTGGGGTTAAAGGTTCGAATGGTTATAGACTCTAGCCTGAGCCTTCTGAGCAGGACTTTTCCAACCCAGTCTTGCATTTGAGCAATATGCTCCAATATGCTCCACTACGCTTTTAAGTGGGGTTGCCTCTTTTTCCCTGGTCTCTTTTGCTATAGCTAATAGGTCCCTCGGATGTCGGCCATACAGCCAATCAAAGGGAGAAAAGCCGGTGGAGGCTTGGAGTACCTCCTGTACAGCAAACATGAGATAGGGCAAGAGGCAGTATCAGTCCCTACCATCTGCTGCTACCACTCAATTTAACATTCCTTTCAGTGTTTTGTTGAACCCTTCCACTAGACCAGAGGTGTCCAACTTTCTATAGAAAAGGACAGTTTACTGTCTTCAAGACTTTAGGGGGCCAGACTTTACCCAGGGTGGGTTAACAATCATGCCTCAAGGGCCGCATAAAAGGCAAGCAAAGGGCCGCATCCAGCCCCAGGGCCACAATTTGGAGACAACTGCACTAGACCATCCGTTTGTAGGGGGTACACAGAAGTGCGTAAGTGATTAATTTTAAACAATTTACACAACTCTTTAGTAGCCTTCGACATGAAGGGCGTGCCCTGGTCAGGTAACAGCTCCTGAGGAATACCCACATGTGAAAATTTGAGAGGAAGCTCTTTAGCAATATTCTTAGCTGAGGGGTTCCTTAACAGGATTGCCTCTGGGTACTGGGTGGCATAGTCCAAGACAACAAGGATATATTGGTGCTCTCAAGCGGACTTAACTAAGGGACCTATGATATCCATGGCAATCCTGTCAAAGGGCAACTCAATGATGGGCAACGGTATCCGTGGACTCCGGAAATGTGAGACCGGAGCAGTGAGCTGACAAACTGGACATGATTCACAGTACAATTTTACCACTTTGTGTAAGTCTGGCCAATAAAACCATTGCACTACACTTTCCTTAGTTTTATTCCCACCCAGATGTCCCCCAATAACATGAGAATGTTCCAAGTCTAGTACGATGCGTCTATGAGGTTGAGGTACTAGCAACTGTTCCAGTTTCTCTCCTCGTGTTTCATCCACTCTGTATAACAGGTCATTTTCCATAGAAAAATATGGGACTATAGCCTCCTCCCCTGGCTCTTGGGGTAGACCATTTACCACTTTTACCTGTTCCTTTAGCCTGGCTAAAATGGGGTCCCTAAGCTGGCCATGCCAAACTTTTCTCAGGTTGTGCGAAGGTCTCCGAAGGGTCACCTGCAAAGACCTCCAGGGGAAAATTTGGAGACTCTCATCGTTCTGCTCCTTCAGTGACTCCAGGCAGCAGGAGTCTGATCCAGCTGGGGTCCTTGATCCCTTGACATTTAACCATAACTCCCAGAAAAAAAAGGAAAATCTTATCCAAGGACAGCGTTATACATTAGATTTGGGACCACTCCCACCCCATGGTCTATGGTGCCACAGGGAGATTTGATAGACACAATGGCTGTGGGGTAGCACTTGGTATCCCCATGAATACAAACAACCCCCATTAACTGTTAGTTGCAACTTCAGAGGGGTCACGAGACTGGCATGCACTAGAGTGATGAGACTGCCGGAAACCAGCAAGGCAGTCATCTGGCAACCGTCCACTTTAACAACAAAAATCTGTTTCTCTGTGCCACCTGGCTGTTGTGGGGCACCTCCTGTTGTAGCAACAAAAGAGCTTTGCTGGGTCATACTGTAATCCATAGGTTCCTTGTTTAAATGGACAACTGCCGAACAGGTGCCTGGTTCTTAGCAATGCCAGCACACTATAGGTGCCCAGTCCTGTCGGGTTTGGCGATTGGGCCTCTTCACACCTTGTGCACCAGTGTCCTCAATCGCATATACCTTCTTTTTTCCCCACTTTAGGGTGGGAATGCTTTTTTCCAGGTTGGTGGGCTTCTGTCTCTTGGAGAAGGATTCTTTGGGTACTACCCCCTGAAAAAAGTCCTCAGCACACAAGTGCCACTCCACGAGGGCCGCCAACTCATTGGCATTTTTAGGATTAGCTCTCCCAGCAAACCGTTGTATAGAAGTTGAAAGGGCTCTTACAAAGCGGTCCACTACAACTCTCACCACGATTTGGGCTGGGGTGGTGACCTCCGGTTGAAACCACATCCATGTGAGGTGAATGAGGTCATACATCTGTGACCTTGCAGGTTGGCCCACCTTAAATTGCCAAGCATGTGCACACTGGGCTCTCAAGGCCATTGTTACCCCAAGGTGGGCCAGAATCCCAGTTTTAAGAGTTTGGTATTGCCGGGCCTCAGCATCACTTAAATGAAAATAGGCCTTCTGTGGGTCTCCGGTCAAAAAAGGGGTAAGAACCCCAGCCCACTGTGCCAGGGGGAGCCCTTCTCGCTCTGCCAACCGCTCAAAAACCAAGAGGAAAGCTTCCTCATCATCCTCGGCAGTGATTTTTTGTAGTGCATTTCGCTGGGAAATGTGAAGAATTTTATACAGGACAGTCAATGGAAGAAAGTGTAGAACTCTTGTCATTTGGAAGCTCAACCAGCCAAAAGTAAAAGGTGTATCACAAAACTGAGCACATTGCCTGAAACTAGACAAAAATACCTATGTTTTAATGTATAAATTGTGTATGACAAGTAGATCCTGTGAGTGTGAGAGCAATTTATAGAGAAGGAACTGAGTTTTTTTTTAAGGCTCTGTGCTTTAGCTATGACATCTTCCACTCTAAGCAGCCCAATACACACTCTGTTTAATCAATAAAATTTCATGAAATGATCACTAAACTTAAACAAATTTTTCACAAAAACTGTAAAAGATACCAAACTGAAAATATATTGCCAGATAGTTGAATATTTTGTGAATATTTTAAAGTTTGTCTGTAAGTGAAAGTATGAAGGAGCTGAAACTTTCGGGAGCGGAAGAAGATTTTAAGGATTTGAAGCATGCTCTCACTTACTTCAATGTTAAAAAAGTGCTAAAAAGCTTAATATTTTAAAACGTATAAATAGTAGAAAAAAAGTTGAAGAAGTCCCATCATTAGCTGAAAGAGCTGAACATTTTAAAAGTTGAATGGTTTTAATAGCTGAAAGTATGCAGAAGTTACGCAGAGCCAAAAAACATACGGAATAATAAAATTGAAATGAAAAATAAATTTAAAAAAAGAATAACAATAGTGGGACTGCTGAAGCATTCCCAGTATTGTGCTCTTCTGGCCCCCCTGTACTGTGCCCTCTTGATCCCAGTATTGTGCCCTTCTGACCCCCTCTGTACTGTGCCCTTCTGCCCCCCCCTGTACTGTGCCCTCCTAATCCCAGTATTGTGCTTTTCTGACCCCCTGTACTGTGCCCTTCTGCTTCCCCCTGTGCTGTGCCCTCCTGATCCCAGTACTGTGCCCTTCTGATCCCATTGCACTGTGCATTTCTGCCTCCCCCTGTATGGTACCCTCCCAATCCCAGTATTATGCTATTCTGACCCCCTGTACTGTGCCCTTCAAACCCCTCCATACTGTGCCCTCCTGATTCCAGTATTGTGCCCTTCTGACCTCCCCCTGTACTGTTCGGACCTGAGCCCAGTATTGTGCCCTTCTGGCCATCCCCTGTACAGTGCCCTTCTGCCTCTCCCTGTTCTGTGCCCTCCTGATCCCAGTATTGTGCCCTTCTAACCCCCTCTGTACTGTGCCCTTTGGCCTCCCCCTGTTCTGTGCCCTCCTGATAACAGTATTGTGCTCTTCTGACCCCCCTGTACTGTGCTCTTCTGCCTCCCCATGTGCTGTGCCCACCTGATCCCAGTACTGTGCCCTTCTAAACCCCCTGCATTGTGCTCTTCTGCCTACCCCTATACCGTGCCCTCCTGATCCCAGTATTTTGCCCTTCTGACCCCCGTACCCTCCTAATCCCAGTATTGTGCCCTTCTGACCCCCATACTGTGCCCTCTTGATCCCAGTATTGTGCTCTTCTGACCCCCCCCGTACTGTGCCCTTCTGCCTCCCCATGTGCTGTGGCCTCCTTATCCCAGTACTGTGCCCTTCTGATCCCCCTGCACTGTGCCCTTCTGCCTCTCCCTGTACTGTGCCCTCCTGATCCCAGTATTGTGCCCTTCTGTACCACCTGTACTGCGCCCTTCTGATCCCAGTAGTGTGTTCTTCTGACCCTCCTGTTCTGTGCCCTCCTGATCCCAGTATTGTGCCCTTCTGACCCCCTTGTACTGCGCCCTCCTGATCCAAGTAGTGTGTTCTTCTGACCCTCCTGTACTGTGCCCTTCTGAGCCCAGTATTGTGCCCTTCTGGCTTCCCCCTGTACTGTACCCTTCTGCCTCTCCCAGCACTGTGCCTTCCCGATCCCAGTATTGTGCCCTTCTGACCCCTTCTGTACTGTGCCCTTCTGACCCCCCTTTACTGTGCCCTCCTGATCCCAGTATTGTGCCCTTCTGACCTCCCCCTGTACTATGCCCTCTTGACCCCCTGTACTGTGCCCTCCTGAGCCCAGTATTGTGCCCTTCTGACCCCCCTGTACTGCGCCCTCCTGACCCCAGTATTCTCCTGACCCCCAGTTCTACTGACCCCCCCTGTATTGTGCCCTCCTGAGCCCAGTATTGTGCCATTTTCGCCTCCCACTGTACTGTGCCTTTCTGCCTCTCCCTGTGCTCGCTTGATCCCAGTATTGTGCCCTTCTGACCCCGTCTGTACTATGCCCTTCTGCCTCCCCCTGTACTTTGCCCTCCTGATCCCAGTATTGTGCTCTTCTGACAACCCCCTGTGCTGTGCCGTCCTGTCCCCAGTATTGTGCTTTTCTGAACCTTCTGTACTGTGCCCTCCTGAGCCCAGTATTGTGCCCTTCTGGCCTCCCCCTTTACTGTGCCCTCCTGATCCCAATATTGTGCCCTTCTGACCCCCTCTGTACTGTGCCCTTCTGCCTCCCCCTGTACTGTGCCCTCCTGATCCCAGTATTGAGCTTTTTCTGATCCCCTGTACAGTGCCCTTCTGCTTTCCCCTGTGCTGTGCCCTCCTGATTCCAGTGCTGTGCCCTTCTGATCCCCCTGCACTGTGCCCTTCTGCCTCCCCCTGTATGGTACCCTCCTGATCCCAGTATTATGCTCTTCTGACCCCTCTGTACTGTGTCCTTCTGACCCTCCCCATACTGTGCCCTCCTGATCCCAGTATTGTGCCCTTTTGACCTCCCCCTGTACTGTGCCCACCTGAGCCCAGGATTGTGCCCTTCTGGTCTCCCCCTGTACTGTGCCCTTCTGCCTCCCCCTGTTCTGTGCCCTCCTGATCCCAGTATTGTGCTCTTATGACCCCCCTGTACTGTGCCCTTCTGCCTCCCCATGTGCTGTGCCCTCCTGATCCCAGTATTGTGCCCTTCTGACCTCCTCTGTACTGTGCCCTTCTGCCTCCCCCTGTTCTGTGCCCTCCTGATCCCAGTATTGTGCTCTTCTGACCCCCCTGTACTGTGCTCTTCTGCCTCCCCATGTGCTGGGCCCTCCTGATCCCAGTACTGTGTCCTTCTGATCCCCGTGCACTGTGCCCTTCTGCCTCCCCCTGTACTGTGCCCTCCTGACCCCAGTATTGTGCCCTTCTGTCCCCCCCTGTTCTGTGCCCTCCTAATCCCAGTATTGTGATCTTCTGACCCCCCATACTGTGCCCTCCTGATCCCAGTATTGTGCCATTCTGACCTCCCCATGTACTGTGCCAACCTGAGCCCAGTATTGTGCCCTTCTGGCCTCCCCCTGTACTGTGCCCTTCTGCCTCTCCCTGTACTGTGCCCTGCGGATCCCAGTATTGTGCCCTTCTGCCTCCCCCTGTACTGTGCCCTCTTGATCCCAGTATTATGCTCTTCTGACCCCTCTGTACTGTGCCCTTCTGACCCTCCCCATACTGTACCCTCCTGATCCCAGTATTGTGCCCTTTTGACCTCCCCCTGTACTGTACACACCTGAGCCCAGAATTGTGCCCTTCTGATCTCCTCCTGTACTGTGCCCTTCTGCCTCTCCCTGTACTGTGCCCTCCTGATCCCAGTATTGTGCCCTTCTGACATCCTCTGTACTGTGCCCTTCTGCCTCCCCCTGTTCTGTGCCCTCCTGATCCCAGTATTGTGCTCTTCTGACACCCCTGTACTGTGCTCTTCTGCCTCCCCATGTGCTGGGCCCTCCTGATCCCAGTACTGTGTCCTTCTGATCCCCCTGCACTGTGCCCTTCTGCCTCCCCCTGTACTGTGCCCTCCTGACACCAGTATTGTGCCCTTCTATCCCCCCTGTTCTATGCCCTCCTGATCCCAGTATTGTGCCCTTCTGACACCCCCTGTGCCCTTCTAATCCCAGTATTGTGCCCTTCTGACCCCCATACTGTGCCCTCCTGATCCCAGTATTGTGCCATTCTGACCTCCCCCTGTACTGTGCCAACCTGAGCCCAGTATTGTGCCCTTCTGGCCTCCCCATGTACTGTGCCCTTCTGCCTCTCCCCGTACTGTGCCCTGCGGATCCCAGTATTGTGCCATTCTGCCTCCCCCTGTACTGTGCCCTCTTGATCCCAGTATTGTGCTCTTCTGACCCCCCTGTACTGTGCCCTTCTGCCTCCCCATGTGCTGCGCTCTCCTGAGCCCAGTATTGTGCCCTTCTGGCCTCCCCCTGTACTGTACTGTTCTGCCTCTCCCAGTACTGTGCCTTCCTGATCCCAGTATTATGCCCTTCTGACCCCCCCTGTACTGCACCCTCCTGATCCCAGTATTGTGCTCTTCTAACCCCCCTGTATTGTGCCTTCTTGATCCCAGTATTGTGCTCTTCTGACCCCCCTGTACTGTGCCCTTCTGCCTCCCCCTGTACTGTGCCCTCCTGACCCCAGTATTGTGCCCTTCTGCCCCCCCCCGTACTGAACCCTCCTTATCCCAGTAGTGTGTTCTTCTGACCCACCTATTCTGTGCCCTCCTGATCCCAGTATTGTGCCCTTCTGACCCCCCTCTGCCCTCCTAATCCCAGTATTGTGCCCTTCTTACCCCCCTGTACTGCGCCCTCCTGATCCCAGTAGTGTGTTCTTCTGACTCTCCTGTACTGTGCCCTCCTGAGCCCAGTATTGTGCCCTTCTGGCCTCCCCCTGTACGGTACACTTCTGCCTCTCCCAGTACTGTTCCTTCCTGATCCCAGTATTGTGCCCTTATGACCCCTTCTGTACTGTGCCCTTCTGACCCCCCCATACTGTGCCCTCCTGATCCCAGTATTGTGCCATTCTGGTCTCCCACTGTACTGTGCCCTTCTGCCTCTCCCTGTGCTGTGCTCGCTTGATCCCAGTATTGTGCCCTTCTGACCCCATCTGTACTAAGCCCTTTTGCCTCCCCCTGTACTGCTCCCTCTTGATCCCAGTATTGTGCTCTTCTGCCAACCACCCTGTGCTGTGCTGTCCTGTTCCCAATATTGTGCTTTTCTGAACCCCCTGTACTGTGTCCTCCTGAGCCCAGTATTGTGTCCTTCTGGCCTCCCCGTGTACTGTGCCCTCCTGATCCCAATATTGTGCCCTTCTGACCCCCTCTGTACTGTGCCCTTCTGCCTCCCCCTATACTGTGCCCTCATGATCCCAGTATTGAGCTTTTCTGATCCCCTGTACTGTGCCCTTCTGCTTCCCCCTGTGCTGTGCCCTCCTGATCCCAGTGCTGTGCCCTTCTGATCCCCCTGCACTGTGCCCTTCTGCCTCCCCCTGTATGGTACCCTCCTGATCCCAGTATTATGCTCTTCTGACCCCTCTGTACTGTGCCCTTCTGTCCCTCCCCATACTGTGCCCTCCTGATCCCAGTATTGTGCCCTTCTGACCTCCCTCTGTACCGTGCCCACCTGAGCCCAGTATTGTGCCCTTCTGGCCTCCCCCTGTACTGTGCCCTTCTGCCTCTCCCCGTACTTTGCCCTGCGGATCCCAGTATTGTGCCCTTCTGCCTCTCCCAGTACTGTGCCCTCCTGATCCCAGTACTTTGCCCTTCTGATCCCCCTGCACTGTGCCCTTCTGCCTCCCCCTGTACTGTGTCCTTCTGATCCCAGTATTGTGCCCTTCTGACCCCCCTGTGCCCTCTTAATCCCAGGATTGTACCCTTTTGACCCCCCTGTACTGCGCCCTCCTGATCCCAGTAGTGTGTTCTTCTGACCCCCTCTGTACTGTGCCCTTCTGCCTCCCCCTATACTGTGCCCTCATGATCCCAGTATTGAGCTTTTCTGATCCCCTGTACTGTGCCCTTCTGCTTCCCCCTGTGCTGTGCCCTCCTGATCCCAGTGCTGTGCCCTTCTGATCCCCCTGCACTGTGCCCTTCTGCCTCCCCCTGTATGGTACCCTCCTGATCCCAGTATTATGCTCTTCTGACCCCTCTGTACTGTGCCCTTCTGTCCCTCCCCATACTGTGCCCTCCTGATCCCAGTATTGTGCCCTTCTGACCTCCCTCTGTACCGTGCCCACCTGAGCCCAGTATTGTGCCCTTCTGGCCTCCCCCTGTACTGTGCCCTTCTGCCTCTCCCCGTACTTTGCCCTGCGGATCCCAGTATTGTGCCCTTCTGCCTCTCCCAGTACTGTGCCCTCCTGATCCCAGTACTTTGCCCTTCTGATCCCCCTGCACTGTGCCCTTCTGCCTCCCCCTGTACTGTGTCCTTCTGATCCCAGTATTGTGCCCTTCTGACCCCCCTGTGCCCTCTTAATCCCAGGATTGTACCCTTTTGACCCCCCTGTACTGCGCCCTCCTGATCCCAGTAGTGTGTTCTTCTGACCCTCCTGTACTGTGCCCTCCTGAGCCCAGTATTGTGCCCTTCTGGCCTCCCCCTGTACTCTTCTGTCTCTCCCAGTACTGTGCCTTCTTGATCCCAGTACTGTTCCCTTCTGACCCCCTCTGTACTGTGCCCTTCTGACCCCCCCTTTACTGTGCCCTCCTGATCCAGTATTGTGCCCTTCTGACCTCCCCCTGTACTGTGCCCTCTTGACCCCTGTACTGTGCCTTTCTGAGCCCAGTATTGTGCCCTTCAGACCCCTTTGTACTTCGCCCTACTGATCCCAGTATTGTGCTCTTCTGACCGCCCTTGTACTGTACCCTCCTGAGCCCATAATTGTGCCATTCTGGCCTCCCCCTGTACTGTGCCCTTCTGACTCTCCCTGTGCTGTGCTCTCCTGATCCCAGTATTGAGCCCTTCTGACCCCCTCTGTACTATGCCCTTCTGCCTCCCCCTGTACTGTGCCCTTCTGATCCCAGTATTGTGCTCTTCTGCCCCCCGTACTGTGCCCTCCTGATCCCAGTATTGTGCTCTTCTGAACCCCTGTACTGTTCCACCCTGAGCCTAGAATGAAGCCCTTCTGACCCCCCCCCGTACTGTGCCCTCCTGAGCCCAGTATTGTGCTCTTCTGGCCCCCCTGTACTGTGCCCTCCTGATCCCAGTATTGTGCCCTTCTGACCCCCTCTGTACTGTGCCCTTCTGCCTCCCCCTGTACTGTGCCCTCTTGATCCCAGTATTGTGCTTTTCTGACCCACCTGTACTGTGCCCTCCTGATCCCAGTATTGTGCCCTTCTGACCCCCTCTGTACTGTGCCCTTCTGCCTCCCCCTGTACTGTGCCCTCTTGATCCCAGTATTGTGCTTTTCTGACCCCCCTGTACTGTGCCCTTCTGCTTCTCCCTGTGCTGTTCCCTCCTGATCCCTGTGCTGTGCCCTTCTGATCCCCCTGCACTGTGCCCTTCTGCCTCCCCCTGTATGGCACCCTCCCAATCCCAGTATTATGCTCTTCTGACCCCCCTGTACTGTGCCCTTCTGACCCCCATATACTGTGCCCTGCTGAGCCCAGTATTGTGCCCTTCTGGCCTCACCCTGTACTGTGCTCTTCTGCCTCTCCCTGTACTGTGCCCTCCTGATCCCAGTATTGTGCAATTCTAACCCCCTCTGTACTGTGCCCTTCTGCCTCCCCATGTGCTGTGCCCTCCTGATCCCAGTACTGTGTCCCCCTGATCCCAGTACTGTGTCCTTCTGACCCCCCTACACTGTGCCCTTCTGCCTCCCCCTGTACTGTGCCCTGCTAATCCCAGTATTGTACCCTTCTGTCCCGCCCCGTGCTTGTCCCTCCTGATCCCAGTATTGTGCCCTTCTGACCCCCCCTGTGCCCTGCTAATCCCAGTATTGTGCTCTTCTGACCCCTCTGTACTGCGCCCTCCTGATCCCAGTAGTGCGTTCTTCTGACCCCATGTACTGTGCCCTTCTGACCCCCTCTGTACTGTGCCCTTCTGACCCCCCCCGTACTGTGCCCTCCTGATCCCAGTATTGTGCCCTTCTGACCTCCCCCCTGTACTGTGCCCTCTTGACACCCCGTACTTTGCCCTCCTGAGCCCAGTAGTGTGCCCTTCTGAACCCCCTGTACTGCACCTTCCTGATCCCAGTATTGTGCTTTTCTGACCCCCCCTGTACTGTGCCCTCCTGATCCCAGTATTGTGCCCTTCTGACCCCCTCTGTACTATGCCCTTCTGCCTCCCCCTGTGCTGTGCCCTTCTTATCCTAGTATTGTGCTCTACTGACCCCCCTGTACTGTGCCCTTCTGACCCCCCATACTGTGCCCTCCTGAGCTCAGTATTGTGTCCTTCTGATCCCCCTATACTGCGCCCTCCTGATCCCAGTATTGTGCCCTTCTGCCCCCCCTGTACTGCGCCCTCCTGATCCCAGTAGTGTGTTCTTCTGACCCCCTGTACTGTGCCCTCCTGAGCCCAGTATTGTGCCATTCTGGCCTCCCCTTTGTACTGTGCCCTTCTCACTCTTCCTGTGCTGTGCTCTTCTGATCCCAGTCTTGTGCCCTTCTGACCCCCTCTATACTATGCCCTTCTGCCTCCCCCTGTACTGTGCCCTCCTGATCTCAGTATTCTGCTCTTCTGACCCCCCCTGTACTGTGCCCTTCCGACCACCCCATACTGTGCCCTCCTGAGCCCAGTATTGTGCTCTTCTGACCCCCTGTACTGTGCCCTCCTGATCCCAGTATTGTGCTCTTCTGACCCCCCCCCTGTACTGTGCCCTCCTGAGCCCAGTATTGTGCCATTCTGGCCTCCCCCTGTACTGTGCCCTTATGCCTCTCCCTGTGCTCTGCTCTCCTGATCCCAGTAATGTGCCCTTCTGACCCCCTCTGTACTATGGCCTTCTGCCTCCCCCCGTGCTGTGCCCTTCTTATCCCAGTATTGTGCTCTTCTGACCCCCCTGTACTGTGCCCTTATGACCCCCCCCATACTGTGCCCTCCTGAGCTCAGTATTGTGTCCTTCTGACCCCCATATACTGCGCCCTCCTGATCCCAGTATTGTGCCCTTCTGCCCCCCTGTACTGTACCCTTCTGGCCTCCCACTGTAGTGTACCCTTCTGCCTCTCCCAGTACTGTTCCTTCCTGATCCCAGTATTGTGCCCTTCTGACCCCTTCTGTACTGTGCCCTTCTGAACCCCCTGTTCTGTGCCCTCCTGATCCCAGTATTGTGCCCTTCTGACCTCCCCCTGTACTGTGCCCTCTTGACCCCTTGTACTGTGCCCCCCTGAGCCCAGTATTGTGCCCTTCTGACCCCCCTGTACTGCACCCTCCTGATCCCAGTATTGTGCCATTCTGGCCTCCCACTGTACTATGCCCTTCTGCCTCTCCCTGTCCTGTGCTCGCTTGATCCCAGTATTGTGCCCTTCTGACCCCATCTGTACTAAGCCCTTTTGCCTCCCCCTGTACTGCGCCCTCCTGATCCCAGTATTGTGCTCTTCTGCCAACCACCCTGTGCTGTGCTGTCCTGTTCCCAGTATTGTGCTTTTCTGAACCCCCTGTACTGTGTCCTCCTGAGCCCAGTATTGTGTCCTTCTGGCCTCCCCCTGTACTGTGCCCTCCTGATCCCAATATTGTGCCCTTCTGACCCCCTCTGTACTGTGCCCTTCTGCCTCCCCCTATACTGTGCCCTCCTGATCCCAGTATTGAGCTTTTCTGATCCCCTGTACTGTGCCCTTCTGCTCCCCCCTGTACTGTGCCCTCCTGATCCCAGTGCTGTGCCCTTCTGACCTCCCCCTGTACTGTGCCCTTCTGCCTCTCCCCGTACTGTGCCCTGCAGATCCCAGTATTGTGCCCTTCTGCCTCTCTCTGTACTGTGCCCTCCTGATCCCAGCACTGTGCCCTTCTGATCCCCTGCACTGTGCCCTTCTGCCTCCCCCTGTACTGTGTCCTCCTTATCCCAGTATTGTGCCCTTCTGTCCCCCTTGTGCTTGTCCCCCCTGAGCCCAGTATTGTGCCCTTCTGACCCCCCCTGTGCCCTCTTAATCCCAGGATTGTGCCCTTTTGACCCCCCTGTACTGCACCCTCCTGATCCCAGTAGTGTGTTCTTCTGACCCTCCTGTACTGTGTCCTCCTGAGCCCAGTATTGTGCCCTTCTGGCCTCCTCCTGTACTCTTCTGTCTCTCCCAGTAGTGTGCCTTCCTGATCCCAGTACTGTGCCCTTCTGACCCCCTCTGTACTGTGCCCTTCTGACCCCCCTTTACTGTGCCCTCCTAATCCCAGTATTGTGCCCTTCTGACCTCCCCCTGTACTGTGCCCTCTTGACTCCTATACTGTGCCTTTCTGAGCCCAGTATTGTGCCCTTCTGACCCCCCTGTACTGCGCACTACTGATCCCAGTATTGTGCTCTTCTGACCCCCCTTTTACTGTACCCTCCTGAGCCCATAATTGTGCCATTTTGGCCTCCCCCTGTACTGTGCCCTTCTGACTCTCCCTGTGCTGTGCTCTCCTGATCCCAGTATTGAGCCCTTCTGATCCCCTCTGTACTATGCCCTTCTGCCTCCCCCTGTACTGTGCCCTCCTGATCCCAGTATTGTGCTCTTCTGCCCCCCCCGTACTGTGCTCTCCTGATCCCAGTATTGTGCTCTTCTGAACCCCTGTACTGTTCCACCCTGAGCTCAGAATGAAACCCTTCTGACCCCCCCCCCCGTACTACGCCCTTCTGATCCCAGTATTGTGCTCTTCTGACCCCCCCCCCTGTACTACGCCCTTCTGATCCCAGTATTGTGCTCTTCTGGATCCCCTGTACTGTGCCCTCCTGATCCCAGTATTGTGCCCTTCTGACCCCTCTGTACTGTGCCCTTCTGCCTCCCCCTGTACTGTGCCCTCTTGATCCCAGTATTGTGCTTTTCTGACCCCCCTGTACTGTGCCCTTCTGCTTCTCCCTGTGCTGTTTCCTCCTGATCCCTGTGCTGTGCCCTTCTGATCCCCCTACACTGTGCCCTTCTGCCTCCCCCTGTATGGCACCCTCCCAATCCCTGTACTGTGCTCACCTGAGCCCAGTATTGTGCCCTTCTGGCCTCCCCCTGTACTGTGCCCTTCTGCCTCTCCCTGTACTGTGCCCTCCTGATCCCAGTATTGTGCAATTCTAACCCCCTCTGTACTGTGCCCTTCTGCCTCCCCGTGTGCTGTGTCCTCCTGATCCCAGTACTGTGTCCTTCTGACCCCTCTGCACTGTGCCCTCCTGATCCAAGTATTGTACCCTTCTGTCCCCCCCATGCTTGTCCCTCCTGATCCCAGTATTGTGCCATTCTGACCCCCCCTCTGCCCTGCTAATCCCAATATTGTGCCCTTCTGACCTCTCTGTACTGCGCCCTCCTGATCCCAGTAGTGTGTTCTTCTGACCCCATGTACTGTGCCCTCCTGAGCCCAGTATTGTGCCCTTCTGACCCCCTTAGTACTGTGCCATTCTGACCCCCCCTGTACTGTGCCCTCCTGATCCCAGTATTTTGCCCTCTTGACTCCCTGTACTGTGCCCTCCTGAGCCCAGTAGTGTGCCCTTCTGAACCCCCTGTACTGCACCTTCCTGATCCCAGTATTGTGCTTTTCTGACCCCCCTGTACTGTGCCCTCCTGATCCCAGTATTGTGCCCTTCTGCCTCCCCCTGTGCTGTGCCCTTCTTATCCCAGTATTGTGCTCTTCTGACCCCCCTGTACTGTGCCCTTCTGACCCCCCCTTACCGTGCCCTCCTGAGCTCAGTATTGTGTCCTTCTGACCCCCCTATACTGCGCCCTCCTGATCCCAGTATTGTGCCCTTCTGCCCCCCCTGTACTGCGCCCTCCTGATCCCAGTAGTGTGTTCTTCTGACCCCCTGTACTGTGCCCTCCTGAGCCCAGTATTGTGCCATTCTGGCCTCCCCCTGTACTGTGCCCTTCTGACTCTTCCTGTGCTGTGCTCTCCTGATCCCAGTCTTGTGCCCTTCTGACCCCCTCTATACTGTGCCCTTCTGCCTCCCCCTGTACTGTGCCCTCCTGATCTCAGTATTGTGCCCTTTTGACCCCCCCTGTGCCCTGCTAATCCCAATATTGTGCCCTTCTGACCTCTCTGTACTGCGCCCTCCTGATCCCAGTAGTGTGTTCTTCTGACCCCATGTACTGTGCCCTCCTGAGCCCAGTATTGTGCCCTTCTGACCCCCTTTGTACTGTGCCATTCTGACCCCCCCGTACTGTGCCCTCCTGATCCCAGTATTTTGCCCTCTTGACTCCCTGTACTGTGCCCTCCTGAGCCCAGTAGTGGGCCCTTCTGAACCCCCTGTACTGCACCTTCCTGATCCCAGTATTGTGCTTTTCTGACCCCCTTGTACTGTGCCCTCCTGATCCCAGTATTGTGCCCTTCTGACTCCCTCTGTACTATGCCCTTCTGCCTCCCCCTGTGCTGTGCCCTTCTTATCCCAGTATTGTGCTTTTCTGACCCCCCTGTACTGTGCCCTTCTGACCCCCCCATACTGTGCCCTCCTGAGCTCAGTATTGTGTCCTTCTGACCCCCCTATACTGCACCCTCCTGATCCCAGTATTGTGCCCTTCTGCCCCCCCTGTACTGCGCCCTCCTGATCCCAGTAGTGTGTTCTTCTGACTCCCTGTACTGTGCCCTCCTGAGCCCAGTATTGTGCCATTCTGGCCTCCCCCTGTACTGTGCCCTTCTGACTCTTCCTGTGCTGTGCTCTCCTGATCCCAGTCTTGTGCCCTTCTGACCCCCTCTATACTGTGCCCTTCTGCCTCCCCCTGTACTGTGCCCTCCTGATCTCAGTATTCTGCTCTTCTGACCCCCCTGTACTGTGCCCTTCCGACCACCCCATACTGTGCCCTCCTGAGCCCAGTATTGTGCCCTTCTGATCCCCTGTACTGTGCCCTCCTGAGCCCAGTATTGTGCCCTTCTGACCCCCCTGTACTGAGCCCTCCTGATCCCCGTATTGTGCTCTTCTGACCCCCCCTGTACTGTGCCCTCCTGAGCCCAGTATTGTGCCATTCTGGTCTTCTCCCTGTGCTGTGCTCTCCTGATCCCAGTATTGTGCTCTTCTGACCCCCTCTGTACTATGCCCTTCTGCCTCCCCCTGTACTGTGCCCTCCTGATCTCAGTATTGTGCTCTTCTGACCCCCCCCTGTACTGTGCCCTCCTGAGCCCAGTATTGTGCCATTCTGACCTCCCCCTGTACTTTGCCCTTCTGCCTCTCCCTGTGCTGTGCTCTCCTGATCCTAGTATTTTGCCCTTCTGACCCCCTCTGTACTATGCCCTCCTGCCTCTCCCTGTACTGTGCCTTCCTGATCCTAGTATTGTGTCCTTCTGACCTCCCCCTGTACTGTGCCCTCCTGATCCCAGTATTGTACTCTTCTGACCCCCCCTTTACTGTGCCCATCTGACTCCCCCCCGTACTGTGCCCTCCTGAGCCCAGTATTGTGCATTTCTGACCCCCCTGTACTGTGCCCTCCTGATCCCAGTATTGTGCTCTTCTGACCCCCCTATACTGTGCCCTCCTGAACCCAGTATTGTGCCATTCTGGCCTCCCCCTGTACTGTGCCCTTCTGCCTCTCACTGTACTGTACCCTTCTGCCTCTCCCAGTAGTGTTCCTTCCTGATCCCAGTATTGTGCCCTTCTGACCCCTTCTGTACTGTGCCCTTCTGAACCCCCTGTTCTGTGCCCTCCTGATCCCAGTATTGTGCCCTTCTGACCTCCCCCTGTACTGTGCCCTCTTGACCCCCTGTACTGTGCCCCCCTGAGCCCAGTATTGTGCCCTTCTGACCCCCCTGTACTGCGCCCTCCAGATCCCAGTATTGTGCCATTCTGGCCTCCCACTGTACTGTGCCCTTCTGCCTCTCCCTGTCCTGTGCTCGCTTGATCCCAGCATTGTGCCCTTCTGACCCCATCTGTACTAAGCCCTTTTGCCTCCCCCTGTACTGCGCCCTCCTGATCCCAGTATTGTGCTCTTCTGCCAACCACCCTGTGCTGTGCTGTCCTGTTCCCAGTATTGTGCTTTTCTGAACCCCCTGTACTGTGTCCTCCTGAGCCCAGTATTGTGTCCTTCTGGCCTCCCCCTGTACTGTGCCCTCCTGATCCCAATATTGTGCCCTTCTGACCCCCTCTGTACGGTGCCCTTCTGCCTCCCCCTGTACTGTGCCCTCCTGATCCAAGTATTGAGCTTTTCTGATCCCCTGTACTGTGCCCTTCTGCTTCCCCCTGTGCTGTGCCCTCCTGATCCCAGTGCTGTGCCCTTCTGATCCCCCTGCACTGTGCCCTTCTGCCTCCCCCTGTATGGTACCCTCCTGATCCCAGTATCATGCTCTTCTGACCCCTCTGTACTGTGCCCTTCTGACCCTCCCCATACTGTGCCCTCCTGATCCCAGTATTGTGCCCTTCTGACCTCCCCCTGTACTGTGCCCTTCTGCCTCTCCCCGTACTGTGCCCTGCGGATCCCAGTATTGTGCCCTTCTGCCTCTCCCTGTACTGTGCCCTCCTGATCCCAGCACTGTGCCCTTCTGATCCCCTGCACTGTGCCCTTCTGCCTCCCCCTGTACTGTGTCCTCCTTATCCCAGTATTGTGCCCTTCTGTCCCCCTTGTGCTTGTCCCCCCTGAGCCCAGTATTGTGGCCTTCTGACCCCCCCTGTGCCCTCTTAATCCCAGGATTGTGCCCTTTTGACCCCCCTGTACGGCACCCTCCTGATCCCAGTAGTGTGTTCTTCTGACCCTCCTGTACTGTGCCCTCCTGAGCCCAGTATTGTGCCCTTCTGGCCTCCCCCTGTACTCTTCTGCCTCTCCCAGTAGTGTGCCTTCCTGATCCCACTACTGTGCCCTTCTGACCCCCTCTGTACTGTGCCCTTCTGACCCCCCTTTACTGTGCCCTCCTAATCCCAGTATTGTGCCCTTCTGACCTCCCCCTGTACTGTGCCCTCTTGACCCCTGTACTGTGCATTTCTGAGCCCAGTATTGTGCCCTTCTGACCCCCCTGTACTGCGCACTACTGATCCCAGTATTGTGCTCTTCTGACCCCTCTTTTACTGTACCCTCCTGAGCCCATAATTGTGCCATTTTGGCCTCCCCCTGTACTGTGCCCTTCTGACTCTCCCTGTGCTGTGCTCTCCTGATCCCAGTATTGAGCCCTTCTGACCCCCTCTGTACTATGCCCTTCTGCCTCCCCCTGTACTGTGCCCTCCTGATCCCAGTATTGTGCTCTTCTGCCCCTCCCCCGTACTGTGCCCTCCTGATCCCAGTATTGTGCTCTTCTGAACCCCTGTATTGTTCCACCCTGAGCCCAGAATGAAGCCCTTCTGACCCCCCCCCCCTGTACTACGCCCTTCTGATCCCAGTATTGTGCTCTTCTGACCCACTCCCCCGTACTATGCCCTTCTGATCCCAGTATTGTGCTCTTCTGGCCCCCCCTGTACTGTGCCCTCCTGAGCCCAGTATTGTGCTCTTCTGCCCCCCCCCGTACTGTGCCCTCCTGATCCCAGTATTGTGCCCTTCTGACCCCCTCTGTACTGTGCCCTTCTGCCTCCCCCTGTACTGTGCCCTCTTGATCCCAGTATTGTGCTTTTCTGACTCCCCTGTACTGTGCCCTTCTGCTTCTCCCTGTGCTGTTCCCTCCTGATCCCTGTGCTGTGCCCTTCTGATCCCCCTACACTGTGCCCTTCTGCCTCCCCCTGTATGGCACCCTCCCAATCCCTGTACTGTGCACACCTGAGCCCAGTATTGTGCCCTTCTGGCCTCCCCCTGTACTGTGCCCTTCTGCCTCTCCCTGTACTGTGCCCTCCTGATCCCAGTATTGTGCAATTCCAACCCCCTCTGTACTGTGCCCTTCTGCCTCCCCATGTGCTGTGTCCTCCTGATCCCAGTACTGTGTCCTTCTGACCCCCCTGCACTGTGCCCTCATGATCCCAGTATTGTACCCTTCTGTCCCCCCGTGCTTGTCCCTCCTGATCCCAGTATTGTGCCCTTCTGACCCCCGTGTGCTCTGCTAATCCCAATATTGTGCCCTTCTGACCTCTCTGTACTGTACCCTCCTGATCCCAGTAGTGTGTTCTACTGACCCCATGTACTGTGCCCTCCTGAGCCCAGTATTGTGCCCTTCTGACCCCCTTTGTACTGTGCCATTCTGACCCCCCCGTACTATGCCCTCCTGATCCCAGTATTTTGCCCTCTTGACTCCCTGTACTGTGCTCTCCTGAGCCCAATAGTGTGCCCTTCTGAACCCCCTGTACTGCACCTTCCTGATCCCAGTATTGTGCTTTTCTGACCCCCCTGTACTGTGCCCTCCTGATCCCAGTATTGTGCCCTTCTGCCTCCCCCTGTGCTGTGCCCTTCTTATCCCAGTATTGTGCTCTTCTGACCCCCCTGTACTGTGCCCTTCTGACCCCCCCATACTGTGCCCTCCTGAGCTCAGTATTGTGTCCTTCTGACCCCCCTATACTGCACCCTCCTGATCCCAGTATTGTGCCCTTCTGCCCCCCCTGTACTGCACCCTCCTGATCCCAGTAGTGTGTTCTTCTGACCCCCTGTACTGTGCCCTCCTGAGCCCAGTATTGTGCCATTCTGGCCTCCCCCTGTACTGTGCCCTTCTGACTCTTCCTCAACTGTGCTCTCCTGATCCCAGTCTTGTGCCCTTCTGACCCCCTCTATACTGTGCCCTTCTGCCTACCCCTGTACTGTGCCCTCCTGATCTCAGTATTGTGCCCTTCTGACCCCCCCTGTGCCCTGCTAATCCCAATATTGTGCCCTTCTGACCTCTCTGTACTGCGCCCTCCTGATCCCAGTAGTGTGTTCTTCTGACCCCATGTACTGTGCCCTCCTGAGCCCAGTATTGTGCCCTTCTGACCCCCTTTGTACTGTGCCATTCTGACCCCCCCGTACTGTGCCCTCCTGATCCCAGTATTTTGCCCACTTGACTCCCTGTACTGTGCCCTCCTGAGCCCAGTAGTGTGCCCTTCTGAACCCCCTGTACTGCACCTTCCTGATCCCAGAATTGTGCTTTTCTGACCCCCCTGTACTGTGACCTCCTGATCCCAGTATTGTGCCCTTCTGACCCCCTTTGTACTATGCCCTTCTGCCTCCCCCTGTGCTGTGCCCTTCTTATCCCAGTATTGTGCTCTTCTGACCCCCCTGTACTGTGCCCTTCTGACCCCCCCATACTGTGCCCTCCTGAGCTCAGTATTGTGTCCTTCTGACCCCCCTATACTGCGCCCTCCTGATCCCAGTAGTGTTTTCTTCTGACCCCCTGTACTGTGCCCTCCTGAGCCCAGTATTGTGCCTTTCTGGCCTCCCCCTGTACTGTGCCCTTCTGACTCTTCCTGTGCTGTGCTCTCCTGATCCCAGTCTTGTGCCCTTCTGACCCCCTCTATACTGTGCCCTTCTGCCTCCCCCTGTACTGTGCCCTCCTGATCTCAGTATTCTGCTCTTCTGACCCCCCTGTACTGTGCCCTTCTGACCACCCCATACTGTGCCCTCCTGAACCCAGTATTGTGCGCTTCTGATCCCCTGTACTGTGCCCTCCTGATCCCGGTATTGTGCTCTTCTGACCCCCCTGGAACTGTGCCCTCCTGAGCTCAGTATTGTGTCCTTCTGACCCCCTATACTGCGCCCTCCTGATCCCATTATTGTGCCCTTCTGCCCCCCCTGTACTGCGCCCTCCTGATCCCAGTAGTGTGTTCTTCTGACCCCCTGTACTGTGCCCTCCTGAGCCCAGTATTGTGCCATTCTGGCCTCCCCCTGTACTGTGCCCTTCTGACTCTTCCTGTGCTCTGCTCTCCTGATCCCAGTATTGTGCCCTTCTGACCCCCTCTGTACTATGCCCTTTTGCCTCCCCCTGTACTGTGCCCTCCTGATCTCAGTATTGTGCTATTCTGACCCCCCCTGTACTGTGCCCTCCTGAGCCCAGTATTGTGCCATTCTTACCTCCCCCTGTACTTTGCCCTTCTGCCTCCCCCTGTACTGTGCCCTCCTGATCTCAGTATTCTGCTCTTCTGACCCCCGGTCTTGTGCTCTTCTGACCCCCCCTGTACTGTGCCCTCCTGAGCCCAGTATTGTGCCATTCTGACCTCCCCATGTACTTTGCCCTTCTGCCTCTCCCTGTGCTGTGCTCTCCTGATCCTAGTATTTTGCCCTTCTGACCCCCTCTGTACTATGCCCTCCTGCCTCTCCCTGTACTGTGCCTTCCTGATCCTAGTATTGTGTCCTTCTGACCTCCCCCTGTACTGTGCCCTCCTGATCCCAGTATTGTGCTCTTCTGACCCCCCCTGTACTGTGCCCTTCTGACCCCCCCCCGTACTGTGCCCTCCTGAGCCCAGTATTGTGCCCTTCTGACCCCCCTGTACTGTGCCCTCCTGATCCCAGTATTGTGCTCTTCTGACCCCCCTATACTGTGCCCTCCTGAACCCAGTATTGTGCCATTCTGGCCTCCCCCTGTACTGTGCCCTTCTGCCTCTCCGTGTACTGTACCCTTCTGCCTCTCCCAGTACTGTTCCTTCCTGATCCCAGTATTGTGCCCTTCTGACCCCTTCTGTACTGTGCCCTTCTGAACCCCCTGTTCTGTGCCCTCCTGATCCCAGTATTGTGCCCTTCTGACCTCCCCCTGTACTGTGCCCTCTTGACCCCCTGTACTGTGCCCCCCTGAGCCCAGTATTGTGCCCCTCTGAGCCCCCTGTACTGCGCCCTCCTGATCCCAGTATTGTGCCATTCTGGCCTCCCACTGTACTGTGCCCTTCTGCCTCTCCCTGTCCTGTGCTCGCTTGATCCCAGTATTGTGCCCTTCTGACCCCATCTGTACTAAGCCCTTTTGCCTCCCCCTGTACTGCGCCCTAATGATCCCAGTATTGTGCTCTTCTGCCAACTACCCTGTGCTGTGCTGTCCTGTTCCCAGTATTGTGCTTTTCTGAACCCCCTGTACTGTGTCCTCCTGAGCCCAGTATTGTGTCCTTCTGGCCTCCCCCTGTACTGTGCCCTCCTGATCCCAACATTGTGCCCTTCTGACCCCCTCTGTACTGTGCCCTTCTGCCTCCCCCTATACTGTGCCCTCCTGATCCCAGTATTGAGCTTTTCTGATCCCCTGTACTGTGCCCTTCTGCTTCCCCCTGTGCTGTGCAATCCTAATCCCAGTGCTGTGCCCTTCTGATCCCCCTGCGCTGTGCCCTTCTGCCTCCCCCTGTATGGTACCCTCCTGATCCCAGTATCATGCTCTTCTGACCCCTCGTACTGTGCCCTTCTGACCCTCCCCATACTGTGCCCTCCTGATCCCAGTATTGTGCCCTTCTGACCTCCCCCTGTACTGTGCCCACCTGAGCCCAGTATTGTGCCCTTCTGGCCTCCCCCTGTACTGTGCCCTTCTGCCTCTCCCTGTACTGTGCCCTGCGGATCCCAGTATTGTGCCCTTCTGCCTCTCCCTGTACTGTGCCCTCCTGATCCCAGCACTGTGCCCTTCTGATCCCCTGCACTGTGCCCTTCTGCCTCCCCTGTACTGTGTCCTCCTTATCCCAGTATTGTGCCCTTCTGTCCCCCTTGTGCTTGTCCCCCCTGAGCCCAGTATTGTGCCCTTCTGACCCCCCCTGTGCCCTCTTAATCCCAGGATTGTGCCCTTTTGACCCCCCTGTATTGCACCCTCCTGATCCCAGTAGTGTGTTCTTCTGACCCTCCTGTACTGTGCCCTCCTGAGCCCAGTATTGTGCCCTTCTGGCCTCCCCCTGTACTCTTCTGCCTCTCCCAGTAGTGTGCCTTCCTGATCTCAGTACTGTGCCCTTCTGACCCCCTCTGTACTGTGCCCTTCTGACCCCCCTTTACTGTGTCCTCCTAATCCCAGTATTGTTCCCTTCTGACCTCCCCCTGTACTGTGCCTTCTTGACCCCTGTACTGTGTCTTTCTGAGCCCAGTATTGTGCCCTTCTGACCCCCCTGTACTGCGCACTACTGATCCCAGTATTGTGCTCTTCTGACCCCCCTTTTACTGTACCCTCCTAAACCCATAATTGTGCCATTTTGGCCTCCCCCTGTACTGTGCCCTTCTGACTCTCCCTGTGCTGTGCTCTCCTGATCCCAGTATTGAGCCCTTCTGACCCCCTCTGTACTATGCCCTTCTGCCTCCCCCTGTACTGTGCCCTACTGATCCCAGTATTGTGTTCTTCTGCCCCCCCCCCCGTACTGTGCCCTCCTGATACCAGTATTGTGCTCTTCTGAACCCCTGTACTGTTCCACCCTGAGCCCAGAATGAAGCCCTTCTGACCCCCCCCGTACTACGCCCTTCTGATCCCAGTATTGTGCTCTTCTGACCCCCCCATACTACTTCCGTGCCCTTCTGGCCTTCCCCTGTACTGTGCCCTTCTGCCTCCCCCTGTACTGTGCCCTCCTGATCCCAGTATTGTGCTCTTCTGCCCCCCCCGTACTGTGCCCTCCTGATCCCAGTATTGTGCTTTTCTGAACCCCTGTACTGTTCCACCCTGAGCCCAGAATGAAGCCCTTCTGACCCCCCCCTGTACTACGCCCTTCTGATCCCAGTATTGTGCTCTTCTGACCCCCCCCATACTACGCCCTTCTGATCCCAGTATTGTGCTCCTCTGGCCCCCCCTGTACTGTGCCCTCCTGAGCCCAGTATTGTGCTCTTCTGGCTCCCCTGTACTGTGCCATCCTGATCCCAGTATTGTGCCCTTCTGACCCCCTCTGTACTGTGCCCTCTTGATCCCAGTATTGTGCTTTTCTGACCCCCCTGTACTGTGCCCTTCTGCTTCTCCCTGTGCTGTTCCCTCCTGATCCCTGTGCTGTGCCCTTCTGATCCCCCTGTATGGCACCCTCCCAATCCCTGTACTGTGCCCACCTGAGCCCAGTATTGTGCCCTTCTGGCCTCCCCCTGTATTGTGCCCTTCTGCCTCTCCCTGTACTGTGCCCTCCTGATCCCAGTATTGTGCAATTCTAACCCCCTCTGTACTGTGCCCTTCTGCCTCCCCATGTGCTATGTCCTCCTGATCCCAGTACTGTGTCCTTCTGACCCCCCTGCACTGTGCCCTCCTGATCCCAGTATTGTACCCGTCTGTCCCCCCCATGCTTGTCCCTCCTGATCCCAGTATTGTGCCCTTCTGACCCCCCCCTGTGCCCTGCTAATCCCAATATTGTGCCCTTCTGACCTCTCTGTACTGTGCCCTCCTGATCCCAGTAGTGTGTTCTTCTGACCCCATGTACTGTGCCCTCCTGAGCCCAGTATTGTGCCCTTCTGACCCCCTTTGTACTGTGCCATTCTGACCCCCCCATACTGTGCCCTCCTGATCCCAGTATATTGCCCTCTTGACTCCCTGTACTGTGCCCTCCTGAGCCCAGTAGTGTGCCCTTCTGAACCCCCTTTACTGCACCTTCCTGATCCCAGTATTGTGCTTTTCTGACCCCCCTTTACTGTGCCCTCCTGATCCCAGTATTGTGCCCTTCTGACCCCCTCTGTACTATGCCCATCTGTCTCCTCCTGTGCTGTGCCCTTCTTACCCCAGTATTGTGCTCTTCTGACCTCCCTGTACTGTGCCCTTCTGACCCCCCATACTGTGCCCTCCTGAGCTAAGTATTGTGTCCTTCTGACCCCCCTATACTGCGCCCTCTTGATCCCAGCATTGTGCCCTTCTGCCCCCCCTTGTACTGCGCCCTCCTGATCCCAGTAGTGTGTTCTTCTGACCCCCTGTACTGTGCCCTCCTGAGCCTAGTATTGTGCCATTCTGGCCTCCCCCTGTACTGAGCCCTTCTGACTCTTCCTGTGCTGTACTCTCCTTATCCCAGTTTTTGTGCCCTTCTGACCCCCTCTATACTGTGCCCTTCTGCCTCCTCCTGTACTGTGCCCTCCTGATCTCAGTATTGTGCCCTTCTGACCCCCCTCCTGTGCCCTGCTAATCCCAATATTGTGCCCTTCTGACCTCTCTGTACTGCGCCCTCCTGATCCCAGTAGTGTGTTCTTCTGACCCCATGTACTGTGCCCTCCTGAGCCCAGTATTGTGCCCTTCTGACCCCTTCTGTACTGTGCCCTTCTGAACCCCCTGTTCTGTGCCCTCCTGATCCCAGTATTGTGCCCTTCTGACCTCCCCCTGTACTGTGCCCTCTTGACCCCCTGTACTGTGCCCCCCTGAGCCCAGTATTGTGCCCCTCTGACCCCCCTGTACTGCGCCCTCCTGATCCCAGTATTGTGCCATTCTGGCCTCCCACTGTACTGTGCCCTTCTGCCTCTCCCTGTCCTGTGCTCGCTTGATCCCAGTATTGTGCCCTTCTGACCCCATCTGTACTAAGCCCTTTTGCCTCCCCCTGTACTGCGCCCTCCTGATCCCAGTATTGTGCTCTTCTGCCAACCACCCTGTGCTGTGCTGTCCTGTTCCCAGTATTGTGCTTTTCTGAACCCCCTGTACTGTGTCCTCCTGAGCCCAGTATTGTGTCCTTCTGGCCTCCCCCTGTACTGTGCCCTCCTGATCCCAACATTGTGCCCTTCTGACCCCCTCTGTACTGTGCCCTTCTGCCTCCCCCTATACTGTGCCCTCCTGATCCCAGTATTGAGCTTTTCTGATCCCCTGTACTGTGCCCTTCTGCTTCCCCCTGTGCTGTGCCCTCCTGATCCCAGTGCTGTGCCATTCTGATCCCCCTGCGCTGTGCCCTTCTGCCTCCCCCTGTATGGTACCCTCCTGATCCCAGTATCATGCTCTTCTGACCCCTCGTACTGTGCCCTTCTTACCCTCCCCATACTGTGCCCTCCTGATCCCAGTATTGTGCCCTTCTGACCTCCCCCTGTACTGTGCCCACCTGAGCCCAGTATTGTGCCCTTCTGGCCCCCGGTCTTGTGCCCTTCCGACCACCCCATACTGTGCCCTCCTGAGCCCAATATCGTGCCCTTCTGACCCCCCTGTACTGTGCCCTCCTGATCCCAGTATTGTGCCCTTATGGCCTCCCCCTGTACTCTTCTGCCTCTCCCAGTAGTGTGCCTTCCTGATCTCAGTACTGTGTCTTTCTTACCCCCTCTGTACTGTGCCCTTCTGACCCCCCTTTACTGTGCCCTCCTAATCCCAGTATTGTGCCCTTCTGACCTCCCCCTGTACTGTGCCTTCTTGACCCCTGTACTGTGCCTTTCTGAGCCCAGTATTGTACCCTTCTGACCCCCCTGTACTGCGCACTACTGATCCCAGTATTGTGCTCTTCTGACCCCCCTTTTACTGTACCCTCCTGAGCCCATAATTGTGCCATTTTGGCCTCCCCCTGTACTGTGCCCTTCTGACTCTCCCTGTGCTGTGCTCTCCTGATCCCAGTATTGAGCCCTTCTGACCCCCTCTGTACTATGCCCTTCTGCCTCCCCCTGTACTGTGCCCTCCTGATTCCAGTATTGTGCTCTTCTGCCCCCCCGTACTGTGCCCTCCTGATACCAGTTTTGTGCTCTTCTGAACCCCTGTACTGTTCCACCCTGAGCCCAGAATGAAGCCCTTCTGACCCCCCCGTACTACGCCCTTCTGATCCCAGTATTGTGCTCTTCTGACCCCCCCCATACTACTTCCGTGCCCTTCTGGCCTCCCCCTGTACTGTGCCCTTCTGCCTCTCCCTGTGCTGTGCTCTCCTGATCCCAGTATTGAGCCCTTCTGACCCCCTCTGTACTATGCCCTTCTGCCTCCCCCTGTACTATGCCCTCCTGATCCCAGTATTGTGCTCTTCTGCCCCCCCCCCCGTACTGTGCCCTCCTGATCCCAGTATTGTGCTTTTCTGAACCGCTGTACTGTTCCACCCTGAGCCCAGAATGAAGCCCTTCTGACCCCCCCCTGTACTACGCCCTTCTGATCCCAGTATTGTGCTCTTCTGACCCCCCCATACTACGCCCTTCTGATCCCAGTATTGTGCTCTTCTGGCCCCCCCTGTACTGTGCCCTCCTGAGCCCAGTATTGTGCTCTTCTGGCTCCCCTGTACTGTGCCATCCTGATCCCAGTATTGTGCCCTTCTGACCCCCTCTGTACTGTGCCCTCTTGATCCCAGTATTGTGCTTTTCTGACCCCCCTGTACTGTGCCCTTCTGCTTCTCCCTGTGCTGTTCCCTCCTGATCCCTGTGCTGTGCCCTTCTGATCCCCCTACACTGTGCCCTTCTGCCTCCCCCTGTATGGCACCCTCCCAATCCCTGTACTGTGCCCACCTGAGCCCAGTATTGCGCCCTTCTGGCCTCCTCCTGTACTGTGCCCTTCTGCCTCTCCCTGTACTGTGCCCTCCTGATCCCAGTATTGTGCAATTCTAACCCCCTCTGTACTGTGCCCTTCTGCCTCCCCATGTGCTGTGTCCTCCTGATCCCAGTACTGTGTCCTTCTGACCCCCCTGCACTGTGCCCTCCTGATCCCAGTATTGTACCCTTCTGTCCCCCCCATGCTTGTCCCTCCTGATCCCAGTATTGTGCCCTTCTGACCCCCCCTGTGCCCTGCTAATCCAAATATTGTGCCCTTCTGACCTCTCTGTACTGTGCCCTCCTGATCCCAGTAGTGTGTTCTTCTGACCCCATGTACTGTGCCCTCCTGAGCCCAGTATTGTGCCCTTCTGACCCCCTTTGTACTGTGCCATTCTGACCCACCCGTACTGTGCCCTCCTGATCCCAGTATTTTGCCCTCTTGACTCCCTGTACTGTGCCCTCCTGAGCCCAGTAGTGTGCCCTTCTGAACCCCCTGTACTGCACCTTCCTGATCCCAGTATTGTGCTTTTCTGACCCACCTTTACTGTGCCCTCCTTTTCCCAGTATTGTGCCCTTCTTACCCCCTCTGTACTATGCCCTTCTGTCTCCCCCTGTGCTGTGCCCTTCTTACCCCAGTATTGTGCTCTTCTGACCTCCCTGTACTGTGCCCTTCTGACCCCCCCCCATACTGTGCCCTCCTGAGCTCAGTATTGTGTCCTTCTGACCCCCCTATACTGCGCCCTCTTGATCCCAGCATTGTGCCCTTCTGCCCCCCCTGTACTGCGCCCTCCTGATCCCAGTAGTGTGTTCTTCTGACCCCCTGAACTGTGCCCTCCTGAGCCCAGTATTGTGCCATTCTGGCCTCCCCCTGTACTGTGCCCTTCTGACTCTTCCTGTGCTGTACTCTCCTGATCCCAGTCTTGTGCCCTTCTGACCCCCTCTATACTGTGCCCTTCTGCCTCCTCCTGTACTGTGCCCTCCTGATCTCAGTATTGTGCCCTTCTGACCCCCCCCTGTGCCCTGCTAATCCAAATATTGTGCCCTTCTGACCTCTCTGTACTGTGCCCTCCTGATCCCAGTAGTATGTTCTTCTGACCCCATGTACTGTGCCCTCCTGAGCCCAGTATTGTGCCCTTCTGACCCCCTTTGTACTGTGCCATTCTGACCCCCCCCGTACTGTGCCCTCCTGATCCCAGTATTTTGCCCACTTGACTCCCTGTACTGTGCCCTCCTGAGCCCAGTAGTGTGCCCTTCTGAACCCCCTGTACTGCACCTTCCTGATCCCAGTATTGTGCTTTTCTGACCCCCCTGTACTGTGCCCTCCTGATCCCAGTATTGTGCCCTTCTGACCCCCTCTGTACTATGCCCTTCTGCCTCCCCCTGTGCTGTGCCCTTCTTATCCCAGTATTGTGCTCTTCTGACCCCCCTGTACTGTGCCCTCCTGATCCCAGTATTGTGCCCTTCTGCCCCCCCCTGTACTGTGCCCTCTTGATCCCAGTAGTGTGTTCTTCTGACCCACTGTACTGTGCCCTCCCGAGTCCAGTATTGTGCCATTCTGGCCTCCCCCTGTACTGTGCCCTTCTGACTCTTCGTGTGCTGTGCTTTCCTGATCCCAGTCTTGTGCCCTTCTGACTCCCTCTATACTGTGCCCTTCTGCCTACCCCTGTACTGTGCCCTCCTGATCTCAGTATTCTGCTCTTCTGCCCCCCCTGTACTGTGCCCTTCCGACCACCCCATACTGTGCCCTCCTGAGCCCAGTATTGTGCCCTTCTGATCCCCTGTACTGTGCCCTCCTGATCCCAGTATTGTGCTCTTCTTCCCTCCCTGTACTGTGCCCTCCTGAGCTCAGTATTGTGTCCTTCTGACCCCCCTATACTGCACCCTCCTGATCCCATTATTGTGCCCTTCTGACCCCCCTGTACTGCACCCTCCTGATCCCAGTAGTGTGTTCTTCTGACCCCCTGTATTGTGCCCTCCTGAGCCCAGTATTGTGCCATTCTGGCCTTCCCCTGTACTGTGCCCTTCTGACTCTTCCTGTGCTCTGCTCTCCTGATCCCAGTATTGTGCCCTTCTGACCCCCTCTGTACTATGCCCTTCTGCCTCCCCCTGTACTTTGCCCTCCTGATCTCAGTATTGTGCTATTCTGACCCCCGTTGTACTGTGCCCTCCTGAGCCCAGTATTGTGCCATTCTTACCTCCCCCTGTACTTTGCCCTTCTGCCTCCCCCTGTACTGTGCCCTCCTGATCTCAGTATTCTGCTCTTCTGACCCCCGGTCTTGTGCCCTTCCGACCACCCCATACTGTGCCCTCCTGAGCCCAACATCGTGCCCTTCTGACCCCCCTGTACTGTGCCCTCCTGATCCCAGTATTGTGCTCTTCTGACCCCCCTGTTCTGTGCCCTCCTGAGTCCAGTATGGTGCCAATCTGGTCTTCTCCCTGTGCTGTGCTCTCCTGATCCCAGTATTGTGCCATTCTGGCCTCCCCCTGTACTGTGCCCTTCTGCCTCTCCCTGTGCTGTGCTCTCCTGATCCTAGTGTTTTGCCCTTCTGACCCCCTCTGTACTATGCCCTCCTGCCTCTCCCTGTACTGTGCCTTCCTGATCCTAGTATTGTGTCCTTCTGTCCTCCCCCTGTACTGTGCCCTCCTGATCCCAGTATTGTGCCCTTCTGACCCCCCTGTACTGTGCCCTCCTGATCCCAGTGCTGTGCCCTTCTGATCCCCCTGCGCTGTGCCCTTCTGCCTCCCCCTGTATGGTACCCTCCTGATCCCAGTATCATGCTCTTCTGACCCCTCTGTACTGTGCCCTTCTGACCCTCCCCATACTGTGCCCTCCTGATCCCAGTATTGTGCCCTTCTGACCTCCCCCTGTACTGTGCCCACCTGAGCCCAGTATTGTGCCCTTCTGGCCTCCCCCTGTACTGTGCCCTTCTGCCTCTCCCCGTACTGTGCCCTGCGGATCCCAGTATTGTGCCCTTCTGCCTCTCCCTGTACTGTGCCCTCCTGATCCCAGCACTGTGCCCTTCTGATCCCCTGCAGTGTGCCCTTCTGCCTCCCCCTGTACTGTGTCCTCCTTATCCCAGTATTGTGCCCTTCTGTCCCCCTTGTGCTTGTCCCCCCTGAGCCCAGTATTGTGCCCTTCTCACCCCCCTGTGCCCTCTTAATCCCAGGATTGTGCCCTTTTGACCCCCCTGTACTGCACCCTCCTGATCCCAGTAGTGTGTTCTTCTGACCCTCCTGTACTGTGCCCTCCTGAGCCCAGTATTGTGCCCTTCTGGCCTCCCCCTGTACTCTTCTGCCTCTCCCAGTAGTGTGCCTTCCTGATCCCAGTACTGTGTACAGTACCTGATCCCAGTACAGTACCCCCCCTGTACTACGCCCTTCTGATCTCAGTATTGCGCTCTTCTGACCCCCCCCCCATACTACGCCCTTCTGATCCCAGTATTGTGCTCTTCTGGCCCCCCCTGTACTGTGCCCTCCTGAGCCCAGTATTGTGCTCTTCTGGCTCCCCTGTACTGTGCCATCCTGATCCCAGTATTGTGCCCTTCTGACCCCCTCTGTACTGTGCCCTTCTGCCTCCCCCTGTACTGTGCCCTCTTGATCCCAGTATTGTGCTTTTCTGACCCCCCTGTACTGTGCCCTTCTGCTTCTCCCTGTGCTGTTCCCTCCTGCTCCCTGTGCTGTGCCTTTCTGATCCCCCTACACTGTGCCCTTCTGCCTCCCCCTGTATGGCACCCTCCCAATCCCTGTACTGTGCCCTTCTGGCCTCCCCCTGTACTGTGCCCTTCTGCCTCTCCCTGTACTGTGCCCTCCTGATCCCAGTATTGTGCAATTCTAACCCCCTCTGTACTGTGCCCTTCTGCCTCCCCATGTGCTGTGTCCTCCTGATCCCAGTACTGTGTCCTTCTGACCCCCCTGCACTGTGCCCTCCTGATCCCAGTATTGTACCCTTCTGTCCCCCCCATGCTTGTCCCTCCTGATCCCAGTATTGTGCCCTTCTGACCCCCCCTGTGCCCTGCTAATCCCAATATTGTGCCCTTCTGACCTCTCTGTACTGTGCCCTCCTGATCCCAGTAGTGTGTTCTTCTGACCCCATGTACTGTGCCCTCCTGAGCCCAGTATTGTGCCCTTCTGACCCCCTTTGTACTGTGCCATTCTGACCCCCCCGTACTGTGCCCTCCTGATCCCAGTATTTTGCCCTCTTGACTCCCTGTACTGTGCCCTCCTGAGCCCAGTAGTGTGCCCTTCTGAACCCCCTGTACTGCACCTTCCTGATCCCAGTATTGTGCTTTTCTGACCCCCCTTTACTGTGCCCTCCTGATCCCAGTATTGTGCCCTTCTGACCCCCTCTGTACTATGCCCTTCTGCCACCCCCTGTGCTGTGCCCTTCTTTCCCAGTATTGTGCTCTTCTGACCTCCCTGTACTGTGCCCTTCTGACCCCCCCATACTGTGCCCTCCTGAGCTCAGTATTGTGTCCTTCTGACCCCCTCTATACTGTGCCCTTCTGCCTCCTCCTGTACTGTGCCCTCCTGATCTCAGTATTGTGCCCTTCTGACCCCCCCATGCCAAGCTAATCCCAATATTGTGCCCTTCTGACCTCTCTGTACTGCGCCCTCCTGATCCCAGTAGTGTGTTCTTCTGACCCCATGTACTGTGCCCTCCTGAGCCCAGTATTGTGCCCTTCTGACCCCCTTTGTACTGTGCCATTCTGACCCACCCGTACTGTGCCCTCCTGATTCCAGTATTTTGCCCACTTGACTCCCTGTACTGTGGCCTCCTGAGCCCAGTAGTGTGCCCTTCTGAACCCCCTGTACTGCACCTTCCTGATCCCAGTATTGTGCTTTTCTGACCCCCCTGTACTGTGCCCTCCTTATCCCAGTATTGTGCCCTTCTGACCCCCTCTGTACTATGCCCTTCTGCCTCCCCCTGTGCTGTGCCCTTCTTATCCCAGTATTGTGCTTTTCTGACCCCCCTGTACTGTGCCCTTCTGACCCCCCCATACTGTGCCCTCCTGAGCTCAGTATTGTGTCCTTCTGACCCCCCTATACTGCGCCCTCTTGATCCCAGTAGTGTGTTCTTCTGACCCCCTGTACTGTGCCCTCCTGATCCCAGTATTGTGCCATTCTGGCCTCCCCCTGTACTGTGCCCTTCTGACTCTTCCTGTGCTGTGCTCTCCTGATCCCAGTCTTGTGCCCTTCTGACCCCCTCTATACTGTGCCCTTCTGCCTCCCCCTGTACTGTGCCCTCCTGATCTCAGTATTCTGCTCTTCTGACCCCCCTGTACTGTGCCCTTCCGACCAACCCATACTGTGCCCTCCTGAGCCCAGTATTGTGCCCTTCTGATCCCCTGTACTGTGCCCTCCTGATCCCAGTATTGTGCTCTTCTGACCCCCCCTGTACTGTGCCCTCCTGAGCTCAGTATTGTGTCCATCTGACCCCCCTATACTGCGCCCTCCTGATCCCATTATTGTGCCCTTCTGCCGCCCCTGTACTGCGCCCTCCTGATCCCAGTAGTGTGTTCTTCTGACCCCCTGTATTGTGCCCTCCTGAGCCCAGTATTGTGCCATTCTGGCCTTCCCCTGTACTGTGCCCTTCTGACTCTTCCTGTGCTCTGCTCTCCTGATCCCAGTATTGTGCCCTTCTGACCCCCTCTGTGCTATGCCCTTCTGCCTCCCCCTGTACTGTGCCCTCCTGATCTCAGTATTGTGCTATTCTGACCCCCCCTGTACTGTGCCCTCCTGAGCCCAGTATTGTGCCATTCTTACCTCCCCCTGTACTTTGCCCTTCTGCCTCCCCCTGTACTGTGCCCTCCTGATCTCAGTATTCTGCTCTTCTGACCCCCGGTCTTGTGCCCTTCCGACCACCCCATACTGTGCCCTCCTGAGCCCAGTATTGTGCCCTTCTGACCCCCCTGTACTGTGCCCTCCTGATCCCAGTATTGTGCTCTTCTGACCCCCCCTGTACTGTGCCCTCCTGAGCCCAGTATTGTGCCATTCTGGTCTTCTCCCTGTGCTGTGCTCTCCTGATCCCAGTATTGTGCTCTTCTGACCCCCTCTGTACTATGCCCTTCTGCCTCCCCCTGTACTGTGCCCTCCTGATCTCAGTATTGTGCTCTTCTGACCCCCCCTGTACCGTGCCCTCCTGAGCCCAGTATTGTGCCATTCTGACCTCCCCCTGTACTTTGCCCTTCTGCCTCTCCCTGTGCTGTGCTCTCCTGATCCTAGTATTTTGCCCTTCTGACCCCCTCTGTACTATGCCCTCCTGCCTCTCCCTGTACTGTGCCTTCCTGATCCTAGTATTGTGTCCTTCTGACCTCCCCCTGTACTGTGCCCTCCTGATCCCAGTATTGTGCTCTTCTGACCCCCCCTGTACTGTGCCCTTCTGACCCCCCCCCGTACTGTGCCCTCCTGAGCCCAGTATTGTGCCCTTCTGACCCCCCTGTACTGTGCCCTCCTGATCCCAGTATTGTGCTTTTTTAACCCCCCTATACTGTGCCCTCCTGAACCCAGTATTGTGCCATTCTGGCCTCCCCCTGTACTGTGCCTTTCTGCCTCTCCCTGTGCTGTGCTCTCCTGATCCCAGTATTGTGCCCTTCTGACCCCCTCTGTACTATGCCCTCCTGCCTCCCCCTGTACTGTGCCCTCCTGATCCCAGTATTGTGCCCTTCTGCCGCCCCCTGTGCTGTGCCCTCCTGATCCCAGCGCTGTGCCCTTCTGACCTCCACCTGTACTGTGCCCTCCTGCCCTTTACCTGTACTTTGCCCTTCTGCCTCCCCACTTGATGGTGCCCTTTGTATTGATTAGTCTTTGATTTATGTTGTCTTATTATTTAAATTATATATTTTTTGACAGTACTACTAAAGATGTTTAATTCTGTCAACTATTTATACTTGAATTTTTGAGCGTAGTTGCTTAAATTAGGGCTGGCTGGTAGGGCCCCCAGTGCATTATTTTGACCAGGGGCCCATGATGCTATTAAGATGGCCCTGGAACAAATATCCCATCAATAACTTTTCCTGCACAAGCAAATTGCTGTTCTGGCTGTGCCCTGTGCAATCAGCGGGTGGCGGTGGACATTGAGTCTGCGGTACCCACTGCTGATTCTACACAGTGGGAGATGAGCAGTGGGTACTGTGGACTCGACCCACACTAGGTACGTTATCTGGTGCAGAGCAGCTTCCCTGCTGCAGTATATGTGCGGTGGGCAGTTGTTAAAGCAGAGTTCCGCCGAAAAAAAAAAAAACAAAATTAAAAGTTAGCAGCTACAAATACTGCAGCTGCTGACTTTTAATATATGAACACTTACCTGTCCAGGGTGCCCGCAATGTCCTCCCTGAAGCCAATCTGTCCCTCGGCTCCCGGGTGGAGGCGCCGGCATCTTCGGTAAGGGAATCAGGAAGTGAAGCCTTGCCCAGTAGTATTGTCTGAAGCATGATAGTTCCAACCCCCCAGAGAGACAAGGGCATCTGTAAGGTAGCTTTGGCAATTCTAGGAATGGAGCCTGCCCAGATGAAATGGACTACAATTTGGTCTAATTTAATAAAAAAAGAACCAGGTATTGGAACTGGAGTATTGCGGAATATGTAAAGGTACTTAGGAAGGAATGTCATTTTGAGGAAATTAACCCTTCGGACTGGTGAGATTGGCAGGGACTTCCATGTCTCACATCTAGGAGTTGTTGGAGGATTGGGTAAACATTATCGACCAGGTAAAGTGAGTGATCTCTCTGGACTTCGATCCACAAATACCGAAACCTAGATACCCATGTCAGAGGGGTCTGGATTGTGGGTGTAGAGACTGGCCGAGACAGCGGAAATAGGATCTATTTGGCCTAGTTTAACAGTATGCCTGACAAGGATCCAAATAGATCTATAGTTTCCAAGGCTGGTGTCAGGGAGTCAGATGCGTCCGGGAGGTACAGGAGGGCATCAATAGCATAAAGAGAATGCTCCTCTGTCAATGGGCCCAGCGGTAGTCCCCCAATCACATCCTGGGACCTGATGAGGATAGCCAGATGTTCTATCACAAGCACAAAAACTCCTGGGGACAGAGGGCAACCCTGTCTAGATTTTTTTTTTTTTTGGATGTGTTTTATAGCAGAAAGTAAAAAATATATATTTTTTTTCAAAATTGCTGTTTTTGTTAATAGCACAAAAAAAACACACAAAAAATGGTGACCAAAAGAAATCTCTATTTGTGGGAAAAAAGACTATAAATTGAATTTATGTACAGCGTTGCATGACTACACAATTGGTCACAATTGCGTTACGCCGTTATGCCGTATCGCAAAAAATGGCCTGGTAATGAAAGGGGGAGGCTAAATCTTCCAGAGGACAAGTGATAATAAACGACTTGTCAAAATGTGTGGTGTGTTTTTTTACTTTACTTTTTTTGTGAATGAGTAGGGGTACTTTGCCTTTTTTGCACAGCTTCCACAATTCAGCTCCTGTTTAATACTTATGGGGGGGTGTAGAGTTGTGCATCACCTGTTCGCCCATTCTGCAAAAACACAAATTTGCAGGCTGATCGGCAGGATTTTTACCCGCCAAGTACCCCACAATGCACTGCACACTGGACAGTGCATTCTAAGCCCTGATTTGGCAAAGCTTTGCCCAATCAGGGCACAGTGAATAGCTGTTGTTAAGAAGCGGGGCCAGGAAGCCGGCCGCTGTGTCCTTAACAATGGATAAGTCATTAGCTGTCAATGGGCTTCCCGCTGGCAGCTAAATATAGAAAAAAAATTGCCGGCAATAGAAAAAAGTTTTAAAAAATGCTGTGGGGTCCTCCCTAATCCATACCAGGCTCTTTGGGTCTGGTATGGATTTTAAGGGGAACCCCACGCCAAAATGAAAAAACAACGGCGTGGGGTCCTCCCCCAAATCCATACCAGATTCTTATTCAAGCATGCAGCCTATCAGACCAGGAAAGGGGGGGATGGGCGAGCGCCACTCTCCTAAATCATACCAGGCCACATGCCCTCAACATGGAGTGTGAGGGAACAAGGGCCTCTTTACCAAAACCCTGGGCTGTGGTTAGGGGGTCTGCGGGCAGGGGGCTTATTGGAATCTGAAAGCTCCCTTTAACAAGGGGGGCCCCAGATCCTGGCCCTCATTTGAATGAGTATGAGGTACATTGTACCCCTATTCAATCACCAAAAAAGTGTCAAAAATGAATTTAAAAAGTACACAGGTTTTTGACAAGTCCTTTATTTTATAAATTTAAAATAATAAAAAAAATGTCCACTGATGTAGATCCATTGTCAATCATGATGCCACCGCCAGACCCGGAAAAACAAAAAACAAATGCTCTGCTGGCAAGGAAGTTCCGTTTTTTATTAAAGGACTTTTTAAAATTTTTTTGGTGAATGAGTAGGGGTAAAATCTACTTGTTAAAGGGGGCTTCCAGATTCTGATAAGCCCCCCTGCCCACAGACCTCCACAACCACAGGACAGAGTGCTTTGCAGTGGGGGGCACATGTTGAGGGCATCTGGCCTGGTATGGTTCAGGAGGAAGGTGCTCACTCACCCCCAGTTTCCTGACCTGCTGGGCTGCATGCTTGGATAAGGGTCTGGTATAGATTTTGGGGGTGGATCTCATGCCATTTTTTTTTTTTGCCGTGGGGTTCCCCTTAAAATCCATACCAGACCCAAGGACCTGGTATGTACTGGAGGGGACCCCATGGCATTTTTTGCCATTTATTTTTTTTGTATTGCTGGCTGTGATAGACCTAGCCAGGACAGGGGCTTTTTGAGAGGACTGGGAAACTTTTGTTTCAGCTCCCTATGTCCCTCTTATGTGTAAGTGACCCTGTGTCTATTAGGGGCACAGGCAGTGGTAGCCCGTCCATTGAGGGCGCATGGGCGCTGCCTCCCCTATCCATGAATCTGGCGCCCGACCATGGATTCCAATGCGGTGGAGTGTTTTTTTTAAGCACCTGATTAGAGCCGATCCCACCCTGTTGTGTGATGATAAGCAAATTAATTTTCGCTATTATGACATCAGGACACATAGGCACATATTACACCCCCTGATAACCCCCGTTATCTCTTTAACTCCCTGTCACAGTGTCACCAAGTGCAGTGTTCATATTTTTTTACTGATCAGTGTATTAATGTCACTTGTGACGCTAAACAGCATTAGGGGCAGTTATTGTTAGTTAGTGTTAGTCTAGTGGTTCCGCTAGCTGACCATAGAGCTGATCAGAGACCATAATGGCTCCAATAATCTCTATGTCCTAAGAAACTGGAAGCTACGAGCCTTTCATGACTTCAGTTTTGCTGGATATAAACAGCACCATTGGGAAATTGGGAAAGCATCTTATCACACCAAGAGAAAAGCAACAAAGGTGGGACTTTAAATGAAATGTGTGAATGTCCAGAAAACAAAACCGATAAATTACTAGGAAAATTTTATTAAATTCATAGAAATAAAACATGCATATAATAATATATCAATCACAAATAGAGAGAAATATCAGCAATAATAGCAGCAAATATACATGATTCAATGAATACAACAATTATATATATATTCCTGGATTTACACAGACACACAGAGGCACACCTCTATCTCTGCAGCTCTCTTTGGCCCTCTTATGACTCATCCCCCCTCCCTTCCTGACAAACTCTCACAAGAGTGAGAGAGAGAGAGCTGTGCTTGATGGCATAAGCCTAGACTAATGACCAGACAGGAAACAGGAAGTGGGTGTATAAGGTATGTACTGGCAGAAAAAAAAATGTTTTAAAGGAACCAAGCCAACCTCTCCAGGAAGCCTCCCCATTAGCTTTGGACTCTGTGTGCTCACTGTCCATCACACTGCACCTATCCCACAAGCAGAACTCACAACATGAAAGGGCATTTTTCAAGTAAGCTTATATTGGATTTTTCAAAAATAACTATTGTCTATTGTCTGTATTTCCTTTACATGGCTGATGTTATAATTCATATTCTGTGATTGCAGATTTGCTTTAATCGTATCCCACACTGTCCAGATGAGAGCATACTTCCATCATACTTTTAAAGCCCAACTGAACTGTCAGTTAAATCAGCTAAATACATTCCAGGTGCATGAAAATAAACAGTTTGCAAAGTCCTACAGTTAATTATCAGACAGAGGCTGTGGCTGCTTTCTAAAAAAAAATAAACTGCAAGATGTTGCACATTTTTTGTTTTGATGTACCTGGAATGTGAATGTTGGGCTTTAATAAAGCTAGTTATACGTTGTTGGAATTGATGTTGGGACACACTGGAGGCCAGCGTGTGTGCCCACTGCACAGCGGGGGGCCCGATGCGCCTGGCTGGCATGCACGAGAGCCAGCACGGGGATTGGTGTGTGTAAACACACAAATCTCTGAGCTGTCAGAGGAGAGAAGACAGATCGCTGTTCCTACAAAGTAGGGACAGCGATCTGTCATCTCTCCTAGTTAGTCCCATCCCCACACAGTTAGAACACAGTGAGGGAACACACAGTTAACCCCTAGTGTTAACCCCTTCCCTGCCAGTGACATTTATACAGTAATCAGTGCATATTTACAGCACTGACAAATATAATAATGGACCCGCGCAGTGGAAATGAATAAGAATATAAATTTCAAATAGATTGGAACTGCTGCCCCCCAGAATGCAGTCACCACATAAAGTGGAAACAGCTAGATTAAGTAATTTAGGGATGGGTGTGGCGCTGTTCCTATAGTGCCCTGTGATGTCTTATTGTGTCCTGTGTTCACCTCTCTTTAGGTATAAGAAAAAATATTCGTGATAAAAAGGAAGACATAAAAACAAAATCACATTCAATGTATAGCTAGTTTAGTCATATATACCATAGTGCTTGTGTCTAGTTTTCCTATGTATAAGATAGTCGCAAAATGTGGAAAATTAAAGGGAGTAGGAAAAGGGGGGGGGGGTGGAAGGGAAAGGGGTGGGTGAGAAAAATGGTTGCTATAAGATACAACTTTAAGTGCAAAATCGTTCAAATAAAGCGCACATATGCAAAAAACATTGACATAAAAGTCCTTTTGTAACACAGTGGTTTTCAGTGCAGTATTCGTTCTATTGGTTCCCTTGATAATAATATCAGATTAGGCCACGCCCTACGCTCCCGTAGACCTCCAATGATGAAACGCATAGGGCATGGCCTAATCTGTGCTTCCCAAACAACACCGAACAGCTGATGGTTAACCGGAAAACTTTGTTTCTTTTGCATATTATGCACTGTTAAATTGTGAGTACTGCGCTGCTTGTTTTAAATAAACTCTTTTAAAACGGTTTTACGCTATGGGCACCCCTTCTCTTTTTATATGACATGCCACGATCCTAAGCCTGCCAGGAATTGCCGCACAGTGGCATAGACTGTGACTGCTTGATACCCCAGCAGGGGTGAAGATAGTTGGTGAGTGTTCGCACATTAAGAGCACAGGATTTAAACAGCACTTTTTCAATATTATTATCAAGGGAACCAATAGAACGAATACTGCACTGAAAACCACTGTGTTACAAAAGGACTTTTATGTCAATATTTTTTGCATATGTGCACTTTATTTGAACGATTTTGCTCTTAAAGTTGTATCTTATAGGAACCATTTTTCTCATCCACCCCTTTCCCTTCCACCCCCCCTTTCCTACTCCCTTTAATTTTCCACATTTTGCGACTATCTTATACATAGGAAAACTAGACACAAGCACTATGGTATATATGACTAAACTAGCTATACATTGAATGTGATTTTGTTTTTATGTCTTTCTTTTTATCACAAATATTTTTTCTTATACCTAAAGAGAGGTGAACATAGGACACAATAAGACATCACAGGGCACTATAGGAACAGCGCCACACCCATCCCTAAATTACTATATTTAGAGCACTGATTGCTGTATAAATGTCAATGGTCCAAAAAATGTGTCAAAATTCTCCAATCTGTCCATCGCAATGTCACAATGCCGCTAAAAAATTGCAGATCACCACCATTACTAGTAAAAAAATAAAAATTAAATAAAAACACTATAAAAATGCCATAAATCTTTCCCATAGTTTGTAGACGCTATAAATTTTGCGCAAACCAATAAACCAATAAATATACGCTTATTGCGATTTTTTTTACCAAAATATGTAGAAGAATACATATTGGCCTAAACTGATGAAGAAATTAGGTTTCTTTTTTTAAATTGGGGGGATATTTATTATAGCAAAAAGTAAAAAATATTGTATTTTTTTTCAAAATGATCACTCTTTTTTTGTTTATAGCACAAAGAATAAAAACCGCAGAGCTGATCAAATACTACCAAAAGAAAGCTCTATTTGTGAGAAAAAAAGGACGCAAATTTTGTTTGGGTACAGCATTGCATGACCGCGCAATTGTCAGTTAAAGCGACGCAGTGCCAAATTGTAAAAAGTGCTCTGGTCAGGAAGGGCGTAAAATCTGAATGAAGTGGATAAGGAGGATGCCAGTCCCCTGTATAGCAGCCTTGTTTGTTTTTCCATATATTTTAAAGGGTGCCTTGACTGAAAAAAAGGTTGAGAAACACTGCCATAGACGTTTAACAGCTGCAGGAGTAAAATGCAGGAGGAAAATTGAGATATTGGTTCCCTATAGGCAGGTGCCCCACCACTCCATGCCTATCCAGGCATACAGGGGGGCCTTCATGGGCCCCTCCAGCAAGAGGCTGGGTCAGAGTTGAGATCCCTGCAACCCCTGTAGGTATGCCCCAGATGGAGGCCTTCAACTTCTGTGCTGGACTTCTAGTGTGTCTGTACACATAACAAAGATTGGGCTACCTCCCGGCATATCCAATTTTAATTTGTTAAGATTTGCTCCAAGATGGAGGCTCTCTTAATTTAGAGTAAAGGGCTACACTCCCACTACCTACACATACCTTCCAACTTTTTGAGATGGGAATGAGGGACACCTATTAGCAAAAGTATGTAGGCATCAGACACACCCTCTGCCACGCCCCCTTAAAGGAGAATTATACAAAAGAAAAATGATTGGTTAAACCCACAAGTGCTTTTTTTACCACTACTATTCCCTTTATATTGGCTTTTAAAATTTACAAATGCAGCAATTTAGAAATTGGATAAAAGGTTTAGCACTGGGAAACACTTTTTGAATGATAAATAGTGCATTTTACATACAACTGTATAGATCAGACCAAAATGAGGGACCAATGAGGAGGAAAGAGGGACAGAGGAACATTGTTCCAAATCAGGGACAATCCTTCGAAATCAGGATCAGTTGGGAGCTATGCCTTCATCATAGCTACCTTGACAAGACAGTATGGCTTCCACATACTGTATATTTGCAAATGTGTGCAACAAATTCTTAGACATTTCTTTTTTCTGCTGGCTAGATGATAAGTGCTCTGGGAAACTATTGTATTGTTTGTTTAGTTGGGCTGAGATATCCCAGGATTTTATTTGATTTTATAGCTTATAAATCATAGTTATGACATTTTCAGAAGAGACAACCTACCTGTGGGTACTGGTAAATATTCAAGAGCTCAGCCACGGCAAGTGTTGGTAGGAAAGTGGCATCACCCACAAATCCAGCGACTTCAACTCCCTCCATACACGAGTAGTTTGGAACACCCATCTGTCTACCACCAGTCAGTATTCGTAGGGTGGAATCTATTGCTTTAAAAATATATGAACACGTATCAAACAAGTGATAGCCCAGAGTAATGTTGGGAAGGATATTGGGGTCCTTGTTAATCTCATCAATTGCCAAAAAGAATGGCATCATGTATGTATATTCTGCTATATCGATCCTGTGAAAGATTTAGAAAGCATATCATTAAATGAAACAGTAATACTAAAATTGTTATACAGATTTAAAATATATATATATATATCTTTACTATTTTTACTACTGCTAATAACTATTCACATTTTGTTTCATAGTTGTATAAGTCCTTAAAAATAAAATAGATTTTTGATGAAATAAAAAAAAAATTAGAAAGCAGCCCTCACTCCAGGCAAGCTCTGTCTTCATCATCTAACAACACAACTGGTGGCCTAACGTCAGCTAGGGATGGGTGAAGGTGTCTGGGTTCATTTCACAAACTTACTGAATGACATATCGGTATGGATGTCACACCACTTTCTCAAACTCAATCTTTCTAAAACTGAGCTTGTAATATTTCCTCCTTCCCAGTCCCCCCCCCCCCATGATGACTTTACCATTAGGATCAACAGCACAACCATTGGTCCCTCCACACATGCCAGGGTGCTGGGTGGAATCCTTGACTGTGACCTCTCCTTCAGCCCCCACATCCAATCACTGGCTAAATCCTGCTGCCTTAACCTCCGCAACATCTCCAGAATTCCACCCTTCCTGACTAATGACACCACAAAGCAATTTATTCACTCCTTGATTATTTCCCGCCTTGACTACTGCAACTCTTTCCTTAATGGCCTACCCTTATGCAGGTTATCCCCCCTTCAGTCTATTATGAATGCTGCTGCTAGACTAATACACCTCACTAATCGATCCATCACTGCTGCCCCTCTCTGCCAATCCCTTCACTAGCTTCCTCTACCCCACCGTATAAAATTCAAAATGCTAACCACAACATACAAGGCCATCCACAACATCACCCCCAACTACATCACCAACCTCATCTGCAGATATCGCCCAAATCGTCCCCTCTGCTCCTCCCAGGACCTCCTGCTCTCTAGCTCCCTTGTTACCACCCCCCATGCTCGCCTTCAGGACTTCTCCAGAGTCTCTCCCATCCTCTGGAACTCCCTGCCTCAGTATATCCGATCAGCCCCTAACCTATCCACCTTTAGGAGATTTCTGAAAAATCACTTATTCTGGGAAGCCTATCCCACAGCCACCTAACAACTGTCGCCGAGCCACCCCCATCAAATCATTCCCACATCTATTACCTTTTGTACCACCACCCTCTCGCTTTAGAATGTAAGCTCTACGAGCAGGGCCTTCTTGTCCCTTCTGTATTGAGCTGTACTGGGGTGTTCGTCAAACCCATCCAGATGTCCAAAAATTGTGCACTAATATTGGAACCCCTTTGAATTTCATATTGACAAATCTTGAAAATGAATTCTGGCCATTTTCAGGGCTAATAGATAAGAAATTGTAGGGAGATCAGGGCACAGGGTTCTGCTTTTAATGTGACTTTGAGGTGACATTGCAAAAACACCAATTCTTTAACCACTTCAGCTCCGGAAGGTTTCACCCCCTTTATGACCAGGCCATTTTTTTGCAATACGGCACTGTGTTATTTAAACTGACAATTGCCAGATTGTGCAACGTTGTACCCAAACAAAAGTCATGTCCTTTTTTTCCCCACAAATAGAGCTTTCTTTTGGTGGTATTTGATCCAGGGAAAGTCCGATTGCCTCTTGGGGGGTCAGGAAGGAATTTTTTTCCCTGCTGTAGCAAATTGGATCATGCTTTGCTGGGGTTTTTTGCCTTCCTCTGGATCAACTGTGGCTATAGGATTGGGTATATGGGATTGTTTGATATTATTTTTTATTTATTTACAGTATTAATTTTTATGGTTGAACTAGATGGACTTGTGTCTTTTTTCAACCTAACTATGTAACCTCTGCGGTTTTCATTTTTGCGCTATAAACAAACAAAAAAAAAAAAAATATATATATATATATATATATATATATATATATATATATATATATATATATATACACACAGTGGGGACAGAAAGTATTCAGACCCCCTTAAATTTTTCACTCTCTGTTAAGGCCCGTACACACGATCAGACTTTTTGACAACAAACATGCAAATTAGCTGTTTTGGAGCAACATCCGACCGTGTGTATGCTCCATCGGACAAACTTTTTCTGTTTTCATCGGACTTTTGTTGGCTGTGCGAATGCACAAACTTTCCGGCAACAAAAGTCAGATGGAGCAAAGTCCGATTGTGTGTACACAAAGCCATCGGACTTTTGTACAAACTACAGTACACAGCCGCGAGAGGGGTAGTGTACATCTCACGCTGGCTGCAATAGGAAAAACACATTTTCCTATTGCAGGGAGCGCGAGAGGGAATTCCCCTCTGGGAGCATACCAGGCCCTTAGGTCTGGGTATGAATTTTAAGGGGAACCCCTTACGCCAAAAAAACATTGTGGGGGTCCCCCCAAAATCCATACCAGACCCTTATCCGAGCACGCAGCCCAGCCGGCCAGGAAAAGGGGTGGGGACGAGAGAGCACCCCCCCGAACCGTACCAGGCCGCATGCCCTCAACATGGGGGGTGGGTTCTTTGGGGGAGGGGGGCGCCCTGCGGCCCCCCACCCCAAAGCACCTTATCCCCATGTTGATGAGGACAAGGGCCTCTTCCCAACAACCCTGGCCGTTGGTTGTCGGGGTCTGTGGGCGGGGGGCTTATCGGAATCCAGGAGCCCCCTTTAATAAGGGGGCCCCCAGATCCCGGCCCCCCATCCTATGTGAATGAGTATGGGGTACATCCTACCCTTACCCATTCACCTAGGGAAAAAAGTGTCAATAAAAAAAACACACTACACAGGTTTTTAAAGTAATTTATTAGGCAGCTCCGGGGGTCTTCTTCCGACTTTGGGGGTCTCTCTGGCCTCTTCTCCTGGTGTCCGGTTCTTCTCCCCTCTCTCTGGTCTCTTCTCCCAGTGTCCGGTTCTTCTCCACTCTCTCTGGTCTCTTCTCCCGGTGTCCAGTTCTTCACCCGGTGTCCGGTTCTTCTGCCAGGCTCCTCCGCTATCTTCTGCTCATTTGCTGCTCTCTTGCTAGCGGTGGCCCAGTCTTCTTTGTCGTCTTCTTCCCTCTTCTTTTCTTCTGATGTTGACACGATGCTCTCTCCAGCTGTAATGCTGTGTGATCGCCTTGCAATGACTTATATAGGCATGGGGCGTTTTCACCGGGTGATGTCATCCAGTGACCCCGCCCCCTTATGATGTCACAGTCCCAGCATGCCCCGGTTCTCCGCACCAGTGTGAACCCGGCTCGCAAGGTGTTAATCTCGCCGATAAAAGCGGCGAGATTGACACAATATTAGACAATACAGAAGTTGACCAAAGGGTGGTGGTAAAGAGCTGAAAAACCATGTGATTTGGTGAAAGTTGGCTGAAAAGGTTTTGCCGTATGTATGCAATACAAATTCATGGCCAACGCCCTTTGTACAAAAATCCACGGAAAAGTTTGTACAAAGTCCTATTGTGTGTATGAGGCTTTATATTGCAGCCATTTGCTAAAATCATTCAGTTCATTTTTTTCCTCATTAATGTACACACAGCACCCCATATTGACAGAAAAACACAGAATTGTTGACATTTTTGCAGATTTATTAAAAAAGAAAAACTGAAATATCACATGGTCTTAAGTATTCAGACCCTTTGCTCAGTATTTAGTAGAAGCACCCTTTTGATCTAATACAACCATGAGCCTTTTTGGGAAAGATGCAACACGTTTTTCATACTTGGATTTGGAGATCCTCTGCCATTCCTCCTTGCAGATCCTCTCCAGTTCTGTCAGGTTGGATGGTAAACGTTGGTGGACAGCCATTTTTAGGTCTCTCCAGAGATGCTCAATTGGGTTTAAGTCAGGGCTCTGGCTGGGCCATTCAAGAACAGTCACGGAGTTGTTGTGAAGCCACTCCTTTGTTATTTTAGCTGTGTGCTTAGGGTCATTGTCTTGTTGGAAGGTAAACCTTCGGCCCAGTCTGAGGTCCTGAGCACTCTGGAGAAGGTTTTCATCCAGGATATCCCTATACTTGGCAGCATTCATCTTTACCTCGATTGCAACCAGTGGTCCTGTCCCTGCAGCTGAAAAACACCCACACAGTATGATGCTGCCACCCCCATGCTTCACTGTTGGGACTGTATTGGACAGGTGATGAGCAGTGCCTGGTTTTCTCCACACATACCACTTAGAATTAAGGCCAAAAAGTTCTATCTTGGTTTCATCAAACCAGAGAATCTTATTTCTCAACATCTTGGAGTCTTTCAGGTGTTTTTTTAGCAAACTCCATTCGGGCTTTCATGTGTCTTGCACTGAGGAGAGGCTTACGGCCACTCTGCCATAAAGCACCGACTGGTGGAGGGCTGCAGTGATGGTTGACTTTCTACAACTTTCTCACATCTCCCGACTGCATCTCTGGAGCTCAGCCACAGTGATCTTTGGGTTCTTCTTTACCTCTCTCACCAAGGCTCTTCTCCCCCGATAGCTCAGTTTGGCCGGACGGCCAGCTCTAGGAAGGGTTCTGGTCGTCCCAAACGTCTTCCATTTAAGGATTATGGAGGCCACTGTACTCTTAGGAACCTTGAGTGCAGCAGAAATTTTTTGTAACCTTGGCCAGATCTTGCCACAATTCTGTCTCTAAGCTCTTCAGGCAGTTCCTTTGACCTCATGATTCTCATTTGCTCTGACATGCACTGTGAGCTGTAAGGTCTTATATAGACAGGTGTGTGGCTTTCCTAATCAAGTCCAATCAGTATAATCAAACACAGCTGGACTCAAATAAAGGTGTAGAACCATCTCAAGGATGATCAGAAGAAATGGACAGCACCTGAGTTAAATATATGAGTGTCACAGCAAAGGGTCTGAATACTTAGCACCATGTGATATTTCAGTTTTTCTTTTTTAATAAATCTGCAAAAATGTCAACAATTCTGTGTTTTTCTGTCAATATGGGGTGCTGTGTGTACATTAATGAGGATAAAAATGAACTTAAATGATTTTAGCAAATGGCTGCAATATAACAAAGAGTGAAAAATTTAAGGGGGTCTGAATACTTTCCGTCCCCACTGTATTTTTTACTTTCTGCTATGAAACATATCCAATAAAAAAAATGTAAAAAAAAAAATCGAATTTCTCCATCAATTTAGGCCAATATGTATTCTGCTACATATGTCTGGTAAAAAAATCCAAAAAAGCGTATATATTGATTGGTTTGGACAAAAAGTTAAAGCGTCTACAAATTATGGGATACTTTTATTGCATTTTTAATTGTATTTTTACTAGTAATGGCGGCGATCAGCGATTTTTAGTGGGACTGCAACATTTCAGTGGACAAATTCGACACTAAGTGACACTTTTTGGGGACCGGTGACACTAATACAGTGATTAGTGCTAAAAAAATGCACTGTCACTGTACTAATGACACTGGCAGGGAGGGGGTTAACATCAGGGGTGATCAGTGTGCTCTAAGTGCCGGTTCACACAGGGGCGACTTGTCAGACGACCTAGCCGCCTGACAAGTCGCCTCCCGTTCTGTACAATAATAGGAGAGACGCAAGTCGCTCCGTCTTAGAAAAAGGTTCCTGTACTACTTTGGGGGCGACTTGAGGCGACTTGCATAGACTTCTATACAGAAGTCGTTTTGCAAGTCTCCGTGGAAGTCGTGTGCAGGTCGCCTCGGTGAGGCGACCTGCAAGTCGTGCCGCCCCTGTGTGAACTTGGGAGTGCTTTCTAACTGTGTGGGGAATGGCTTAATTGGAGGAAGAGAGAGATCTGTGTCCCTGCTTAGCAGGAACACAAGAGCTTCATCTTCCTCCCAGACAGAACGGTGGTTTACATAGGCAGACTGCCATTCTGCCTCTCCTGTGAATGATCGGTGGGTCCCAGTGGACCCGCTGATTGACTCCCAATGTGTCAAATCACAGTGGGAATGGGTCGCTTGCGTGCGCGCCCCAGACCCAGAAGAGACAACAAGGTACAGGTACGCTGTTTAATGAACCCGGGCCGCCCTGCTACAGTAAATGTGTGGTGGATGGTCCGGAAACAGTTAAATTACATGGAAGGCCAGGAGAGGCGGCAAATGTTGGTATTGCTTACAGTAAGAGATGGTAATGTTGGAAGGTACTTTTTTCTTTTTTTTTTTTTAGGGGGATCAGATTATGAAACAATTAGTTGGTAGCAGTAGTGTGTTTTCGTTTTGTGCTGCCCTAGGTAAGACTAAAATTGGGCCCCCCCATCTAAATTCATCCCACCACAGCCACGGTATACCGTTCTTGTTTCAGGGTCTGATGAGGAAGTTGCAGTCATTCACAGCTTTCTCATCAGACCCTGATACATGATTCGTGCCACATATGCAGGGCAGAGAAACCCTCTTGCTCATTGGACCATGCTCCCATGCCCCTCCTCTCCTTATCTCTAATTGGCCCACGCCACTGCCTGTCAGCTGTCCTCACCAAGCCACCCATCCCCTCCCTGATTGTAGTCACAGAGAAGTAGGTGAGAAAAAAAACACAAACAATTGTCCAGGCCGCTATCTTGGGTTGGGGGGCACGGTAGTGGCTGAATGGGGCAGAGAGGAGATGAGAGGAGACGGGGATTCTGCTATATGAAGAGGCGCCATGAACGGCCCGACCGGAGACACTGAGCTGCCTCCTCCATTACCCTGTATGTGTGTGTGACTTCTTCCATGGGGGCCTCCCAAATGCTGCTTTTCCTCACCCTGCCCTCAGACCCTGACTGTTTAGGAACCATAGGTAAATTAGGTGGCCAGGAGGCAAACAAGGCTCTCCTTAGGCAGAAGGACAGAGGCGGCTTTTTCATTAGGCCTTGCAGCTGCCTAATTTACCCACTGGTTGGTAGCATTAGGTGGAGAGGTTTTGTAATTATTGTGATCCAAGATCGGATCATTTGCTGCACTGAAGGCTTTCTCAGGCAGCACATTAGCCACAGGGCAAGCCAAAAGCTCAAGCACATACTGTGTGTCATTGGTTCAGCCTGGACAACCAAAAGGGCATGAGATGTTCACTTTGAAAAGTGTCTGCATCAGCCTTGGATCCCAAGTAGTAGGCAATCATATGGTTTAGGTATGAGGGTGTAAGGTGCTCTGAATAAAAAGGGCTGGCCAGAGGCATTTGTCCACAATATAGGATGGATACAGTTCAGGCAGGGTGGTGTCTCGCAACACTTGGGCAGCACTTCATGAGGGAAGCAATCTCTAATGAAGATAAACAAAGCAAAAAAAAGGCGCCTCGAAGTGCAGCAGTACAATACTTTAATAGCCCGAATGAGGTTAAAACACTTACTAGACATTTCGGAAATTCAAAAACTCAGAAATTCGGAGTGACTGCTCTTGATGTGATCATGTGTGGACTTGGAGCGCCACTCAAAGCTGGAGGATAATAGATGTCCCTATCTGTATTCAGAAAGTATGAGCCGGCATCAGGCACTAATTCAGAAGCATGGACATATGTGGGGTAAGACGCCACTCAAAACAGGCCCAGTGCTTCATATATCGATATGACTGTGTATGGCCTCAGCCAGTGCTGCTCCAGCCACGCCCCCTGACATAGGAGGGAATAAACATGTCAGGGGGCATGGCTGGAGCAGCGCTGCCTGAGGCCATACACAGCTATATCCACACCCGAAACACTGGCTCTGTTTTAAAAGACAAAACCAGAGAAAATTCCCAGCTCAAACGCATGTGTAAGCAACAAGGCAACTTCACAGCACCCTGTATCACTTGCAGTCCTAACCCTTCTAAATGTATGAGAGTCTCCACAGTGGGAACACATACATTCTAATGGATATATAAGGGGCAGGTGGGCCTGGAGGTAGACCAATTCTCCTTAAAGACACAGGGCACATTGGACACCCAGCACAATGGCAGCAAAGGTGCCCAGTGTGTCCCCTACACCAGTAACAAAGAGATGGCCCCTGCCCCAACCTATAACTGACCTTCACAGTAAGGAGCACATGGAAGGGCAAACACATGACAGACAAAACCAGAATTTCCAGCACAATTCAACAACCAGTCTGCTTACCTACCAAATTAACCTGTCCAATAGGGATGAGCCGAACACCCCCCCGATTCGGTTCGCACCAGAACCTGCGAACGGACTGAAAATTTGCACAAACTTTAGAACCCCATTGACGTCTATGGGACTTGAATGTTCAAAATCAAAAGTGCTCATTTTAAAAGCTAATTTGCATGGTATTGTCCTAAAAAGGGTTTGGGGACCCGGGTCCTACCGCAGGGGACATGTATCAATGCAAAAAAAACTTTTAAAAACGTCCGGTTTTTTGGGAGCAGCAATTTTAATGATGCTTAAAGTAAAAAAAAAAAAAAAAAAAGTGAAATATTCCTTTAAATTTCATACCTGGGGGGTGTCTATAGTATGCCTGTAAAGTGGCGCATGTTTCCTGTGCTTAGAACACAACCTCATGGTGGTTAGGCTGAACTCTAAATGGGACCTGAGACGATTGTGTAAAATGGTTTGTGCCACAGCCTTGCCCAGACTAATGGCACCTACTCCAGAGGAGCTAGGACATTGTGACAGTGTGTACTTGTCTGAACTTGGGGACACACAAGTTGTTGTTTTTAAACATGAAAAAGAAAAAGAAAAAGAAAGAAAAAGAAAAAGAAAATGTCATTTTTAAAGGAAAAAAAAGTCATTTAAAACTGCGCGCGGCTTTAATGTAAATTCGGGTCCCGGCAATATGGATGAAAATCAGTGAGACAAAAGGTATGGGTACCCCCCCCAGTCCATTACCAGGCCCTTTGGGTCTTGTATGGATTATTAAGGGGAACCCCGCACCCAAATTAAAAAAAAGGAAAGGTGTGGGGCCACCAGGCCCTATATACTCTGAACAGCAGTATACAGGTGGTGCAAACAAGACAGGACTGTAGGTTTGTTGTTAAGTAGAATCTCTTTGTAATTTTGAACTGGTACATTTTTAACGTGTTTAGCTCCAGCCAAAAAATCTATTTTAAGCTTTTTGGAAAACATAGGGAAGGGTTATCACCCCTGTGACATTTGTTTTGCTGTCTTTCCTCCTCTTCAGAAGATTTCACCTCACTTTTTGTCCCAATGGATTGGAAAGCATCAGTGGAAAGGAGAAATGTTTTTCCCATATTAACTCTTACAGGAGAGAATTTCCCTTCCTAGGGGTAGATTTCATCTCACTTCCTGTTGTCTCCTTCCGTTTGCAAGTAGGAGTCGTTTGTAAGTTGGATGTTTGAAAGTAGGGGCCTGCCCTATATACTCAGCAGAAATTTGGGCCTTAGGTGTTGCTGTGGCCACAACACTGTAAGCCCTCACAGGGCCCCGCTGTGAAATCTTAGATCAAGAATTGTAATTATATGCCCCTGTTGAACAGGGGCAGAAAAATTGGGCCTTTGGTGATGGTGGTGGTGGTGCTGGTGCCACAACACTGTAAGTCATCACAGTTACTCTTGGTGGGCACTGGAACTGACCCTGATGTGAATTATTAGATCAAGAATTGTAATTATATGCCCCTGTTGAACAGGGGCTGAAAAATTAGGCCTTCGGCACTGGTACTGGTGCCACAACACTGCAACCCCTCACAGATACTCTAGTTGGAAAGCAGGAACGAGCCCTGCTGCAAAGTATTGCATCAAAAATTGTAATTACACGCCCCTCATAAACAGCCACCACCAACCTTCTACAGGTAGCTTTAGCTGAACACTGTGCAGAGCTCGCAAAAAACTAACTTGTAGCTTATTTAGCTGCCTGCGGTAGTGATAGGATCAGGAAAACACCACCAACCTTCTACAGGTAGTTTTAGCTGAACACTGTGATGAGGACGCACTACACTAACTGTAAATAGTCTAGCTGCCTGACTGTGGTACTAATAGGATCAAAAGAACACCAGTAATTTTCTTCAGGTAGCTGTAAATACTGTAACAAGACAAGCCTGCCTGTCAGTAAGAAGATAACAGGAACGGATCTAGCTAAACTGAATACAGTGTATATACATATACACACACACACACACACACACACAACACCTGGGATGCATATAAATACACTGTAAGTGCAGCTAACTCACTGACCTGCCTAATCTATCTAACTCAAATGAAATGACACTGTCTCTGTCTCTCAATGCTGGAACACACTACACAGGGCCGCCATGCAGGCGGCCTTATATAGTGTGGGGCGTGTACTAAATCCCCTGAGCCATAATTGGCCAAAGCCACCCTGGCTTTGGCCAATTACAGCTCTCTCTACTGACGGTGCTGTGATTGGCCAAGCATGCGGGTCATAGTGCATGCTTGGCCAATCATCAGCCAGCAATGCACTGCGATGCCGCAGTGAATTATGGGCCATGACGCGCCACACGAATTTGACACGAACGGCCCATAACGCTCGCAATTTGGCGAACGATTGAACAGACGATGTTTGAGTCGAACACAAAGCTCATCCCTACTTTCCAACAGTATGCGGTAAAACAGGGGTTTAGTTAGAACATTTGTGGCACTCTGTGTCACTTGCAGTCCTAACCCTTCTAAATGTATGAGAGTCTCCACAATTGGAGGACATGCATCCTAATGGATAGATAAGCAGCGTCTTACCCCACATATGACAGAAGACTTTCACATTTAATGTTGGTGTGTGCGAGGGTGAGTGCACGTGGAAGGATATATACACGTTGTCAGAGGTGGAATACATAATGGAATCATGTTTTCCTTGTGCTCTCCTCTAGACCACGCCTTCAATGCATTTTATGGACTATGTTTTCAGTCAAATGTATGGGACTCTGCTGAGAGGTTACTCACTAATGTCGTTCTGCAGCCAGTGATTTATTTATTTATTTTTCCAAATATTTTGTATTTAAATTTTTAACATTGCAGAAGTAATAAGAAATTAGAGAAAATGGTACTTAAAAAAGGTATCTCTCTCCATGCAGAGAGATATTACACACTCCATGCAGACAAATGCATAGAGGCCATACACACTCCATGCAGACAGGGGCAGAGAGATTGTACATACTCCATGCAGAGAGATCAAACACACTCCATGCAGACAGAGGCAGAAAGATCATACACACTGCATGCAGAGAGATCATACCCACTCCATGCAGACAGATGTATATACATCAAACACACTCCGTGCAGATAGAGGCAGAGAGATCATACACACTCCATGCAGAGAGAGGCTGAAAAATCATACACACTCCGTGCATACAGAGGTAGAGATATCATATACACTCCATGCAGACAGAGGTAGAGATATCATATACACTCCATGCAGACAAAGGCAGACAGATATATCATACACACTCCGTGCATACAGAGGCAGATATATCATACACACTCCAAGCAGACAGAGACAGAAAGATCATACACACTGAATGCAGAGAAATCATACACACTCCATGCAGACAGATGCATATACATCACACACACTCCTTGCAGAGAGAGGCCGAAAAAAACATACACACTCCATGCAGGCAGAGGTAGAGAGATCATGCACACTTCTTGCAGGCAGAGAAATCATACACAAACAATGCAGATGGCTCATACACACTCCATTCAGAGACATCATACACACTTCATTCAGACAGGGACATTGTACACACTTCATGCATACAGAGATGTCATACACACTCCATGCAGACAGAGTCAGAGAAATAATACAAACTCCATGCAGACAGAAGCAGAGAGATCATACACACTTTATGCATACATGTAATTCATATACACTCCATGCAGACAGAGGTAGAGAGATCATACACACTCCATGCAGACATATAATTCATATACACTCCATGCAGACAGAGGCAGAGAGATCATACACACTCCATACAGACAGAAACATCATACACACTCCATGCAGACAGAGACGTCATGCACACTCCATGCAGACAGAGTCAGATAAATCATACACACTCCATGCAAAGAGATAATACACCCTCCATGCAGAAAGATCATACAAACTCCATGCAGACAGAGGCAGAGAGATCATACACACTCTCTCTACAGGCAGATGCAGAGAGATCATACACACTCCATGCAGATAGATCATACACACTCCATACACACAGAGAGACCATACACACTCCATGCAGACAGAGGAAGAGAAATAATACACACTCCATGCAGACAGAGGCAGATAGATCATACACACACCATGCAGAGGCAGAGAGATCATTTACACCCCATGCAGACAGAGGCAGAGGAATCATACACACTCCATGCAGACAGAGACAGAGAGATCATACACACTCCATGCAGAGGCAGAGAGATCATTTACACCCCATGCAGACAGAGGCAGAGAGATCATACACACTCCATGCAGACATAGCTCTGGTGGGGAAGGACTGCAGTGCTGCAATGTATTGGTGATATTAACAATAACACTTCTCTGATATGAAATATTGGGGTGTCTTTATAAACACAATGCAATCATGGTAATATACTTACTCTATGCAAATATACTTTGGTAGCAATGTTCCCTTTTCCATTCTCCAAAATGTAGTGGCAGTGTGTACAGAGACCAGCCCTCCGATCATCACATCTCCTCTCTGGTAATACTCGTATTCAAACACAGGGCTTAGAGAATAGAGATGACACCCAGGAATCATCTTATTTCTAGATGGATGCGTTTGACCTTGTAGGATGGAGACAATACCGGAGAGGACAATGAGAACCAGAAATCCGTCCATGACAGAGGACATCACTGACAGCTGTGTGCATCCTCCGCACTGGATGGATCATCTCCCGCACTTTATATACAATATCTGAGATTCATTTAGAAACGTCAGATGAAAACTCTTCAGTTACGTATTTCTCAATGTCTAAAATATATATATATATATTTTTATAACTTCATAATAATATCAATCCCCTCTGGATGCTTCAGGCTGAAGGCTTAACTAGTTCTTGTCCTACAAATGTTATCAGGTATCTGTAAATGTGTTATGTTGGCCACACAGCAACCATTTTTTTTTGTTCAACTAGCAAGTTGAAAAAAAAAAAAAAAAAAAATCTGATTTCCCCCAATCACACACTCAAGGTAGATGGGGGATTCACTCCCACTGTGCTATTGTGTTCTGACAGCAGGGAGTCTTCCTCACCATCAGAACACATTGATCAGTTTTTCCATCTATAACCGGCGGCACTGATTTCTCATGAAAAGCCAGACAGGATGGTTGTACAGAAGTCAAGGTAGATAGACTTCTGTACAACCAGCCTGTCCATACAGGGATCAAAATTCAGCCAGTCCCTACCTAATCAGTCACCTGTAAGAGGGGCTTCATGGTTTGCTGGTTTGGCACCATAGTCACAAGTCCATAGTCCCACCCCAGCCCTGCTAGAATGCTAACCTCCTGCTAAGGCCAAACCCTCCACCATCTTGTTCCCTGCTCCTTGCCATAAGCCTCCGCTCAACAGTCCCAACCATAGACCTTTGAAGGAATATCCACACAAGTAGTTTTGCTGCACTTTATTGGTGATGATCAGAAAAACACATTAAAGTTGCATCACAAGGACATACATTCAAGAGTCAATTGACATTGCAAAGTCAATCACATTTATTGGACAAGCCGCAATAGTCACAAGTGAAAGCATTTACAGCACTTCAGTAGCCATCTCCCTTAAAGTCTCTCCTCGCCCAGGGTCATTAGTACTCACAGGATTGTGCTCTCTGTACTTGCTAAGTACAGCTCTCCTGGAAACCCTCAAGGCAAGCAGCCTTATGCAGGTATCTCTGACCTGGCCTAAAAGGCCTTCTGCAGTCCACCCCCCCTCCACCTCTATAAGGGACAGAAAGACTACAGCCGACTCCTCCTGAATACAAGTCTGAATACAAGTCCACTCCACCCAGACTTCTTCCCTGGGGCCTAGCACCTAAAGACAATGTTTTCTATAAGCAGACACTATTCTGGTACAGAGCTATCTAGTATAATAATGGCACCTGCCTACACACCTTTAGGACACTGTGTACTACAGCGGTGGTTCTCAACCTCAGTCCTCAAGTACCGGCAAGGAGCCATGTCAGAAATCCCAACCATTTCAGGGAGGTGGCAAACTCATTTCAGGGAGGTTTTGCACCACCGCTGAAACCACCCCAATTAAATGCAGCCTCACTATGCCCATCATTTGAGCCTCACCGTGCCAATCATTGCAGCCTTACCGTGCCCATCATTGCAGCCTCACTGTGCCCATAATCGCAGCCTCACCACGCCCATACTTGCATCCTTACCGTGCCCATCATTGCAGCCTAACTGTGGCCATAATATCAGCCTCACCGTGCCCATAATCCCAGCCTTACAGTGCCCAAAATTGCAGTCTCACTGTGCCAATAATTGCAGCATTACCAAGCCCATAATTGCAGCCTTACAGTGCCCATAATCGCAGCCATACAGTGCCCATAATCGCAGCCATACAGTGCCCATAATCGCAGGCTCACTTTGGCCATAATCGCAGCCTCACCGTGCCCATAATCGCAGCCTCACCGTGCCCATAATCGCAGCCTCACCGTGCCCATAATTGCAGCCTCACCATGCCTATAATCGCAGCCTCACTACGGTCAGTGCCTGGATTACACACAGCAGGCATCCCCCTCTGTGTCTTGGAATTCAGTGTGAAAACTTTGGCCGCGCTGTGACAAAAGTCCATCCCTCCTCCTAGACCAGCTCGTGTGATAAACGCAGTGTTCTGTCTATCACACGAGCTGGTCTAGGAGGAGGGCAGGACTTTTGTCACATCGCTGCCAAAGTTTTATACACTCAGCTCCGACCTCTATATGTGACATGTAGTGGAGGAGGGAGGGGAGTGCTACAGGCAGCCACAGCTTAGCCCAAAGTAGCCCCAGGGCAGGCAGCCTACTTGGAAATGTCCCGGTAGGCCAGTCCGGCCCTGCCTCCTGTCACTCAGCCATAGGGATGAGCTTCGAGTTCGAGTCGAACCCATGTTCGACTCGAACATCGCATGTTCGACCGTTCGTCGAATTACGAATGATATGGGCCGTTCGCGGCAAATTCGAGTGGCGCGTCACGGCCCATAATTCACTGCGGCATCACAGTGCATTGCTGACTGATGATTGGCCAAGCATGCACTATGACCCGCATGCTTGGCCAAATCACAGTGCCGTCTGTACAGAGAGCCGTAATTGGCCAAAGCCAAGATGGCTTTGGCCAATTATGGCTCAGGGGGTTCAGTACATGCCCCACACTATATAAGGCCGCCTGCACATCGGCCCTGTGTAGTGTGTTCCGGCGTTGAGAGAGAGAGATAGAGAGAGAGACAGTGTCATTTGATTTAAGTTAGAGTAGACAGGCGAGTCAGTTAGCTGCACTTACAGTGTAATGTGTGTATATATATATATATATATATATATATATATATATATATATATATACACACACACACACACACACACACACACACATACACACACACACACACATACTGTATTCAGTTTAGCTAGATCTGTTCCTGTTATTCTCTTCCTATTGACAGGCAGGCAGGTGTTTTTACAGTATTTACAACTACCTGAAGAAAATTACTGGTGTTCTTCTGATCCTATTAGTCTTATTAGCTACAGTATTTACAGTTAGTGTAGTGCGTCCTCTGCACAGTGTGCACCTAAAGCTACCTGAAGAAAATTGGTGGTGTTCCTCTAATCCTATTAATACCACAAGCAGGCAGCTACAGTATTTACAGTTAGTGTACTGTGTCCTCTGCACAGTGTGCACCTAAAGCTACCTGAAGACAATTGCTGGTGTTCTCATACTATTAATACTACAGGCAGGCAGTTGATTCTGCTAGCTGCAGTATCAGTATATATATACATCCCATGTGCCTTGGTTGGCTCACGTCCTTAACTTGGTGGATCTCCTGAGGCAGGCCAGGAAAGTCTGTGTGCATTCCACAGGTCATATAATGCCAGTGCTCAGCTGGCTGACCTCCAAAAGGAATTTAACCTGCCCAGGAACCGCCTAATCTGTGACATGCCCACCAGGTGAAACTCAACATTGGCCATGCTGCAGCGGCTGCACACACAGAAGAGGGCCATCAATGAGTAGCTATGTGACTATGGCACCAGGACAGGGTCAGGGGACCTTGTTTTGTTTTACCCACGCCAGTGGGATATGATCAGTGATGCATGCACTGTCCTATCACCATTTGAGGAGGCCACGAGGATGGTGAGCAGTGACAGTGCATGTATCAGTGACGCTGTACCTCTTGTCCACCTGTTGGAGCACACGCTGCGTGGAATAATGAACAGGGCACTTGAGGCAGAACAGAGGGAGGAAGAGGAGGACTTCCTTACCTCTCAAGGCCCCCTTTATCCAGACAGTGTTCCTGCATGCCCGCCGATCACACAGGAAGAGGACGAGGAGGAGGAGGAGGAGGAGGAGGAGGAGGATTGTGTCAGCATGGAGGTGGAGCCTGGTACTCAGCATCAGCAGCAGTCTTTAAGGGATCATTTACAGTCCCAAGAAACCCATGGACTTGTACATGGCTGGGAGGAGGTGGCTGAGGATCATGTCGTCCTTAGTGACCCAGAGGACTCCGGACCGAATGCCTCAGAAAACCTACGCTGCATGGCCTCCCTGATCCTGCAAAGCCTGCGGAAGGATCCTTGTTTTTCGTGGTATCAAGGAGAGGGATCAATACTGGCTGGCAACCCTCCTTGATCCACGTTACAAAGGTAAGATGGACCTTATTTTGCCGTTGCAGAGGGAGCAGAGGATGAAACATCTTCGAGACGCCTTGCAGAAAGGTCTGTGCAACGCGTTCCCAGAGACTGGGAGGTTACAAATTCCTGTTTCTGAACAACGTGTTGCTGAGGCTTCGGTCAGTCAAAGAAGGAGTGGTGGAGAAGGTGGCCGTCTGACCAATGCATTCAGACAATTTTTCAGTCCGCAGCCCCAAGGTATGATTCCAGCAACCATCGCCAGCGTCTGTTTTACATGGTGCAGGAATACCTAGGGGCAAGATGTGACTTGGACACCTTTCCCACCGAAAATCCTCTGGGTTACTGGGTCTTGAGGATGGATCACTGGCCAGAGCTTGCACAGTATGCAATTGAGCTACTGGCCTGTCCTGCATTCATCATTCTTTCTTAACGCACATTCAGTGCTGCTGGAGGCTTTGTAACCAATCACAGGGTGCACCTGTCCACCGACTCGGTCGATCGACTGAACTTCATAAAAATGAATCAGTCTTGGATCACCACCAGCTACCAGGCACCTGATGCTGATGTAACCAAATTTTTTTTTTTTAAATGTCAGATCCCTTCAAGACTGCCTATGCTGATGCTGAGTGACTATCCTGTTATGCTGAGTGATTATCCTCTTCCTCCTCAATGATCATGCTGATGGCTTGTATGATCATGCTGATGGCGCCGCTACCAGTGGCTAAGGCTCAATTTTTCAGTCCCTGTTTAACAGGGGCATGTAATTATAATTTTTGATGCAACATTTTGCAGGAGGGTTCGTTGCTGCGCTCAACTAGAGTATCTGTGAGAAGTTGCAGTGTTGTGGCACCAGTGCCTAAGGCCCAATTTTTCAGCCCCTGTTTAAAAGTGACGTGTAAATATAATTTTTGATGCAATACTTTGCAGCAGGGCTTGTTCCTGCACTCAACAAGAGAATCTGTGAGGGGTTGCAGTGTTGTGGCACCAGCACCAGTGCCTAAGGCCCAATTTTTCAGCCTCTGTTTAACAGGGGCATGTAATTATAATTTTTGATGCAATACTTTGCAGCAGGGCTCATTCCTGCACTCCAACTAGAGTATCTGTGAGGGGTTGCAGTGTTGTGGCACAAGCACCAGTGCCCAAGGCCCAATTTTTCTGCCCCTGCTCAACAGGGACATGTACTTACAATTCTTGATCTAATATTTCACAGCAGGGCCCATTCCTGTGCTCACCAAGAGTAACTGTGAGGGCTTACAGTGTTGTGGCAGCAACACCACCACCAAAGGCCCAATTTTTCTGCCCCTGTTCAACAGGTGCATGTAATTACAATTCTTGATATAATATTTCACAGCAGGGCCCGTTCCAGCACCCATCAAGAGTAACTGTGAGGACTTATAGTGTTGTGGCACCAGCACCACCACCAAAGGCCCGATTTTTCTGTCCCTGTTCAACAATGGTAGGGTCTGCAGAGTATATAGGGCAAGCCCCTACTTTCAAACATCCAACTTACAAATGACTCTTTCTTGCAAATGGAAAGAGACAACAGGAAGTGAGATGAAATCTACCCCTAGGAAGGGAAATTCTCTCCTGTAAGAGTTAATATGGGAAAAACGTTTCTCCTTTCCACTGATGCTTTATCACCAATCCTTGTTTCACTAAAAACCCCCAATTTTTTTTTTTTTCCATATTTTTATTGAAGATTTTCATGGAAATTACATTATACAATTGGACATTGTATGTATATTTTGGTTAGTCAATACAAGGTAAACTGTTCAACTTGTGATTACAACACATATAGCGATTCACCAACTTGGGTTGGTTATAACTTTTATTAAACATATATCTATTGTAGCTTCTATGTTACCGGAGTTGTTATTCTTATTTGCGTAGTTTGACCTCTTCACTAGAGTCGCACCCCAAATGGGATCTTTAGTGCCACATGAGTGAAGAGGCCCTGTCTTTCATAAGATTAAATTGATAGATATGTGCTAGTTAGAACTAGCTGTTGCATACAACTTGTTTCTCTTGTCTACATAAAGGTATTGCTCGGTCAAGAAGAAGGGGTATGTATTAGTGTTTAGGTTAGTGGTTTGCGCATTGCGTAGTCCAGTTAGTCCATGGTTGCCAGTTCTTGTTTGTTTTCGTCACCTGGCCAGTGTGCGTAGCTGTTATGATTTCGTTGCTGTAGTGAAGGGATACTAAGTCTTTGACTTGAGTTATTGTCAGGGGATTGTCAGACTTCCAATGTCTGGTTATGTTGAGTCTTGCTGCCAGGAGGATATGAGTGATCACTGTCCTGAATGAGTATGGGATTGATTCAATATTTAGGTTAAGTATCGCCAGTGCTGGGGAGGGGTGGATTTTAATTTGGGTTATGTTCGAGATTAAATTGAAAATTCTTTCCCAGTAGTTGTGTAATTTAGTGCACGTCCAGAATACATGGAGTACGTCGCTAGGAGAAGAGTGACATCTCCAGCATATATTGGGAGTTCTTGGGTTAAAGATTGTAATTCTGGCTGGGGTGATATACCAACGTAATGTGATTTTCTGTGTGAGTTCCCATAGGGCCGCGCAATTAGTGGCCTTGTATATAGATTTGAGGGCAAGTTGCCATTGGTCTTCCGTATAAGACTGAGCTAGGTCTTTTTCCCAGCTTTGGTGGGGTTTTAGTTTGATGAAGGTACGTTTGTTGTGGAGAATGTTGTAGAAGTAGGATATACCTCTAGTTTTAGTGGCTGTGTTGGTGAGATATTCCCAGGTTTTAGGGTGAATGTTGTAGGGGGGGAGGGTTAGAGTATTGAGGTAGTGGTGTAGACGTATGTAAGTGAATTTATCAGATGCAGTTAGATTGAATTCGGCTTGAAGTTGTGCGAATGATTTAATGTGGTTGTTATGTAGTAAATCTTGTATGAGAAGTATACCTTTGGCGGTCCAAGATAATAGGGAGATTTCTGGTAGTGTGTGATTTAGGGATTCCAAGGGGATGCAACTTAGAGACGTGGCGGGATTGGAGGTGAGTAGAGATACTGATTTCTTCCATGCTAGTGCCTAAGCTCTCATGGTCGGGGGAAATGCTTTTGGTATAATGGTTCCCAGTGGAATACTAAGTATCCAAGTTCTCAAGTTGGGTTGAGATAATGAGGAGCTTTCAATTTGTCCCCAAAGAGTTGTGGGTTGTGTTTGGAACCAGGCAGGCATTTGAGCTAGGAGTGTTGCTAAGTAATAGTCCTCAAAGTCTATAGATCCTGTTCCACCGACTAGTTTGTGTTTTACTAAATTGTGATGGGCACTCCTCGGTTTTTTCCCGTTCCATAAATATTTGTTGAATATTGTTTTGAGAGATTTGAAGAAGGTGGTTGGCAAAGGTATAAGTAGGGTTCTAAAATGATAGAGTATTTGGGGAAGGCATATCAACTTAAATGCTGCAAGTCTGCCCGACCATGAGAGCTCGTGTTTTGTTGTGAAGTAGATTTAATTTGTTGTAAGAGTGGTATGTAGTTGCATGGATATATTTTCTTAGTTTCCCTCGGGAGTTGGATGCCCAAGTATGATATGTCGGTTTCTGCCCATTTGAATGGGTATTGTAGTTGTAGGAGGTGTTTCATGGTGGTGTTTATGTTTATGTCTAGTATGAATGATTTGGTCGCGTTAACCTTGTAATAGGAGATCGAGCTAAACCATGTGAGCAGTTTTTGTACTTCAGCCAGGGAAACATTTGGGTTTGTAAGGATTAGAATTACATCGTCCGCGAATAGACTGATTTTGTGGTGTGAGAGGCCTATACGCATACCTGAGATGTTAGGGTGGGAGCGTACGTGCTCAGCCAGGGGTTCCATAAGCATGTTAAATATTAGAGGGGAGAGGGGGCATCCCTGGCGTGTGCCGTTTGTGATGGGGAATGGACGTGAGAGCATGCCTTCTGTGAACACTTGGGCCTCAGGGTTGGAATACAATGCTAGGATGGCTGTTAGGATCTGTCCCTGGAATCCAAATTTGCGTAGGACTGCTTCTAAGTAAGTCCAATGTACTCTATCGAACGCCTTCTCTGCATTCAGGGAAAGAAGCAGAGAAGGTGTTCCAGTGGATTCAGCGTGGTGAATGAGGTCAAGCATTCTTCTGGTGGCATCTGAGGATTGTCTGCCTTTGGTAAAACCAGTCTGATCTTGGTGTATGATAGTTGGCATGATCTCGTTTAGTCTGTTGGCTATGGTTTTGGAGTAGATTTTTAGGTCTAGGTTGAGCAGAGAGATAGGGCGAAAATTTTGGGGGGCATCCGACTGTTTCCCTGGTTTTGGTATGGTTATTACTAGCGCTTTTAAGTATTCATTCGAGAAGCTAGCAGAGGAGGCAGCGTGGTTAAAGAGATCAGCTAGGTGTGGGATTAGTTGATTGGAGAACAATTTGTAGTATTCCCCTGTTATCCCGTCTGGGCCTGGTGCTTTGCCACTAGGCAATGAGTCGATAGTAGCCTTGATTTCCAGGTCTGTGAATGGAGCATTCAAGGTGGTCAGTTGGTCTAAAGTAAGTTTGGGTAGATTGATTTTAGTGAGGAAGTTATCAATGTCGTCTGGTGTAGGTTGGGGGGTTTGGTGGTCTTGTTTTAAGTTGTACAGGTCTTCATAGTAGGTACTAAAAGCATCTGCAATGTCTTGGGGGTTGGTCAGTGGTGTGTTAGTGTGGGGGTGTTTAAGTAGTGTAATTCTAGTTTTATTGTGTCTTCCTTTGAGTCGTTGGGCTAATTTCTTTCCTGCCTTGTTGGAGGTAGAGTAGGAAGATGCTTTAAATTTCCTTTGAAGGAATTCGTATGAGTGAAGGAGAAGGGTTTTCAGTTCCTGTCTTAGGGACAATAGTTGGTTTGTGAGTGGGTTTTGAGGGTCACATTTGTGTTTCTTTTCTAGGTCCGCTATTTGGGCTGTTAGTGCATCTATACGCTGCGTCCTCTGTCGCTTATGATGAGAGCACAATTTAATGAGCATTCCCCTCATGTACGCTTTATGAGCGCTCCACACCACGGCAGGGTCGGGTACCGACCCCTTGTTCAGCAAGAAAAAGTCTGAAATGTGTTCTGAAATTTCTGGGGTGTATTTAGCATTTTGAATTATGGAGTTGTTTAGTCTCCATAGAAACGTGTTACGTTGGAGGTTGTGATCTTGGATGGTAATTGAGGTGGGGGCGTGGTCCGACCATGCCGTGGCGTGGATTACAGATTGAGATATTTTTTGTAGGATATACTTATCAGACAGAAACAAATCAATTCTGGAGTAGGAGCGATGTCTGGGAGAAAAAAAGGTAAAGTCACGTTCGGCGCCATGGTGACAGCGCCAGACATCATACAGTTTGTGGGATTGCATAAACGCTTTTAGAGGCGATTCGCGTCTCTTTGCTGAAGAGGTAGAGTCCAGGGACACATCTGGGACCAGGTTGAAGTCCCCACACACAATAGTGTGGCCTTTTTGGATGGGTTTTAATGTGTGGATAAGCTTGCGTGGGAATCTCATTTGTTGAGAGTTCGGAGCGTACAGGTTGATGATGGTGTAGGTTGCTTTATTAATGGTGCAGATTAGGATGATGAAACGACCTTCGGGGTCTGGAAGTATATCTAGGAGATGGAAGTCTATGGTATCTTTGATGGCGATCATGACTCCTCTGGACTTGGTAGAATGGGTTGCGTGAAATACGTTTGGAAAGTGGTGATTGTTACACAGAGGGGTGTTGGGAGCTAGTAGGTGGGTTTCTTGGACGCAGATGATGTCACTCTGGAGGTCCTTAACGGTTTTCCATAGTGAGTGGCATTTGGCTGGATGATTAAGCCCATTAACGTTGAGTGAGAGGATATTAAACGGCATCTTGTGAGTGTGGGCTTAGTGTAAGCTTATAATAACACTTACAGTTAGGCGGTCTCGTGAGGAGTTGGTCTTTTTTCCTTTTCCAGGCGATGTGATGAGTAGAATGCGGTACGGAAGTCCGAGATTCAGTGCAGCTTGGTTCCGTGTGGAGGAGCGAAGAGCGTTGCTTCTGGCTGGCCAGGGGCCGAGGCTAGGATGGACTAGTAGACTGCAAATAGAGCAATACGTTAGGTGTCAAGGTAGTTATAACCAGTTATGGATCATGTATGCTTTGGGTAGCGTTGAAACTTGTGAAAAAGGTCTGTGTTGTGACCTAGTGATTTAGCTTGCTAGAAGATACTTGTTATAACGTTGCAAGAGAAAAAACTTTGTGTAAGAGAGAACAGAGAAATAAAAAAAAATAGAATACAAATCAAATCAGAGGGGGTGCTGAGCACCTGTAGACCTCTGTAAGGGGGTACAGAGAGTCACTGCCGCGGGTATCAGGAAACAAACACAGAGGATAGCCATAGCTCAGGGGAGCTGTTGATATTGTTATCGGCTTAGTGGATGTTGTATCCTTTCATTTGGTGTTTTGATCACGTTGTCTGCGGGGAGAGGATGAGATTCTGTCATGTTGAGCGGTATTAGGCGGTTCCGGGTTTATGCCCCAGGTGTGGAGTAACTTTAGGCCTTTTTCAAGTTCTCCTATTGCGTGGGTTTGACCGTTGCGGACAATGAGAATGGTGGCTGGGTATCGCCATTTGTATTGCAGCTTATGGTTCTGTAGGCTTTTGGTGATCGGGTTCAAATGGGGTCTCATTTGGAGGGTGTATTTTGAGAGATCAGGGAATAGCTGGATTCCTGTGTATGGCGCTGGTAGTGGCGACTTAGCCCTAAGTCCCATGAGCAGCTTTTCTTTAATGTGGTAGAAGTGAACCCTCATCAGGACATCTCTGGGGACAGAGGCAGCTAGGTTGGATGGTTTAGCAATTCTATGGATTCTATCCACAATGACGTCTCTCGGGGAGGCCTCAGGGAGAACTAAGTGCATCAGTTCTTTTGCGTAGCGTGGCAGATCTGCGGGTAGTATGGACTCGGGGACCCCCCTCAATTTCACATTGTTCCTGCGAGATCTGTCTTCTAAGTCGGCCAGCTTGGCACGCATCCATGTCTGTTCCTCTCTAACACTTTCAAAGGCTTCAATGGTGTTGTTCACTGTGGAGGTGCAGGCATGTATTCCTCTCTCAGCGTTTGTCACTCTATCATCCAGTGTGTGGATGTCAGTGGTGATTTTGTGGAAGAGAGATGATAGATCTGTCATGAGGGAGGTCTGCAGGGATATGAGCATATCCTTGAGCGTTGTGTCCATGACCGGCTGCCCTGAAGTGGGGAAGGAGGCCATAGAGGAATGTAGGGCCTGGTCAAATGAGAAGGGATTAGGAGCCTGGGCCTCAATTTGCGAGTACCGCGACCGCTGCGGCATCGCGTCCATCCTCATTTTTGCCTTTGCAGGGCTGCCTAGGTTGGGGTCACTCTCTGGGGTATGTGGGAGGTTATCCACGGTACCTGTATCTGGAGGATCCTCAGTCTCGTCATCCGGCAGGTCCGTGTATGCTGTGGACGGCGCGTCCTGGCCGGCGCCATCTTGGATCTTCCATCCCGCCGGCTTGTATGCAAATTCGGTGAGTTTCTGCGGTATGTGGTCTGTGAATCTCTTTCTGGAGGTCATCCTTGTTGTCCCCTTGCTGTGAGGAATGTAGCTGGGTAGATTAGAGCCGTTTTAGTCAGCCGATGGCGTTGGATTCTATCCCCTGGCTCAGAGCTGTGGAATCAGGCGTCCATCTGCTATCCCGGCTGGCCACGCCCCCCAAAACCCCAAATTTAAAAAAAAACATTTGTCATTGGGACAGAAAGTGAGGTGAAATCTTCTGAAGAGGAGCACAGACAGCAAAACAAATGTCACAGGGGTGATAACCCTTCCCTATGTTTTCCAAAAAGCTTAAAAATAGATTTTTTTGGCTGGAGCTACACTTTAAAAATGTACCAGTTCAAAATTACAAACAGATTCTACTTAACAACAAACCTACAGTCCCTGTCTTGTTTGCACCGCCTGTATAATGCTGTTGAGAGTATATAGGTCCTGGGGGCCCCACGCCTTTCCTTTTTTTAATTTGGCTGCGGGGTTCCCCTTAATATTCATACAAGACCCAAAGGGCCTGGTAATGGACTGGGGGGTACCCATGCCATTTGTCTCACTGATTTTCATCCATATTGTCAGGACCCGACATTACATTAAAGCCGCAAGCAGTTTTAAATGACATTTATTCCTTTAAAAATGTCATTTTGTGCAGGGACTGTTCTAAGCATGGGAAACACGCGCTACTGTACAGGCATACTATAGACACCCCCCGGGTACTTTTTTTAAAGGAATATTTCACTTTTTTTTCACTTTAAGCATCATTAAAATCACTGCTCCCGAAAAAACAGCCATTTTAAAAACTATATTTTGCATTGATATATGTCCCCTGGGGCAGGACCCGGGCCCTCAAACCCTTTTTAGGACAATACCATGCAAATTAGCCTTTAAAATTAGCACTTTTGATTTTGAACGTTCGAGTCCCATAGACTTTAATGGGGTTCTAAAGTTTGCGCAAACTTTCAGTCCGTTCGCAGGTTCTAGGCTCATCCCTACTCAGCCACAGACAGAGCAGCCCAATAGGCCGTACTCCATTCAGCCGCTCAGGCTGCTCTGTCTATGGCTGAGTGACAGGCTCAGCCGGGAGATCGCCCTGCTCTCGCGGGGGACCGGGAGCCCGCACCCAAATGCGGGAGACTCCCGCGACTCGCACGAGAGTTGAGATGTCTGCCATGTTTTTGGAACTTCCCTTTGATAAAATAGCTCTTATCAATACCATTATATTGATATTGATTTAAAGCAGCAGTTCAAAGTAAAGGAAAACCTGAAAACATGGCTCGTTGGGGGTACTTAAAGTGGGGTTCCACCCAAAAAAAAAAAAAAATACATGAAAAATCCTAAAAAACAAAAAAACATTTGGATATTTTTTTTTTAACTTACCTCTAAATGCCTGTTGCTAGGGGGTCCCTCGTAGTTTGCCTCTTCCAGTGCCTGGGCTGGTGACATCACTTCCCCCTCAGCACAGGAAGGGCTCAGCTCTGCTCCCTCCCTCCTGTCAATCATCTGGGACCCATTACAGGTCCCAGGTGACTAAGCGGCCAATCACGTCGCGTGGCGCCACTCGCGCATGCGCAGTGGGTGCCAGGCTGTGAAGCCACAGCCCGGCGCCCACAGTTGCAATGCTGGCGCCACTGAACAGAGGAGTAGACGAGCGGGGCTTCAATCCCCCCCGCATCACTGGACCCTGGGACAGGCAAGTGTCCAATTAAAAGTCAGCAGCTGCAGTATTTGTAGCTGCTGACTTTTAATTTTTTTTTTTTTTTGACTGGCCCTCCTTTTTAAGGACTGAGGTTAAGAACCACTGTACTAGAGCAAACAAAGGACCAGACATAAAACTAAGTGAAGACAATGCCTATGCAGGTGCAGGTATTCTTCCAAGTAAAAAAGGAGAAAACAATAAGGTGGTAACAATCTTAACCACTTACGGACTGCCCACTGTCATTATACGGTGGCTTTTTGAAGTGGAATATCATTGTTATGGCTCGGCTTCATACCATTTCAGGGCGGAAGCGACATCAAAACATCACTTCTGCCCATAGCTCTTAAAGGAACTTTTTTTTTTTTTTTTTTCAAACTACTTTTTTTATTGTGAGGTGTAAATAACACTGCACTAACCCAATAAACAATAGTGAAGCAGCCACATACAAATATGACCAATATTCCAAATGTGTTAAAATAAAATGTAGCGCTGAAATAAACGAAACAGAGGTGATGTAGTAATCAATGGGTGCAATTCACTGAACCATAAAATGAAAAATACATAAAGTTCAATGACTACAGTTTGTTTAAACTGAGCCCTGGTGAAAATAAATGGAAAAAAGTCCCATAATAAAAAGTAAATGGTGAATCCAAAATAAATGAAAAATCTTCAGGTCTGTGTTTTCATCGACATGAGACTCTCGAATGAGAAATAGATGGAATACTCTTACCGGAGATGGTGGATTTGGATGCCAGCGACACCGAATCAAACAGGCTTAGAGATCCAAGATGGAAGATGTCATCCAAAAAACCCCGGATCATCCCCTCTCCACTCCACCGATCAGGATGAAGACCGCCAATCTGGAGGAACCATGGGGGAAAGATGAAATATCCGAACCTCGTGGGAATTCCAGAAATGTGGGGAGGCAAAAAATGAAATGCTCCAAGAGTGTAGCCACACTCTTCCCTACACTTGATTTTATTTTATTTACGTGATCACGCTTTTAATTACTTTGTTTATTGGTGTGACCCAATAAATATACCTTTTGATCTGCACTCTTGGCGCATTTCATTTTTTGCCTCCCCACATTTCTGGAATTCCCACGAGGTTCGGATATTTCATCTTTCCCCCCATGGTTCCTCCGGATTGGCGGTCTTCATCCTGATCAGTGGAGCGGAGAGGGGATGCCCCCTGAGATCCAGGGTTTTTTGGATGACATCTTCCATCTTGGATCTCTAAGCCTGTTTGATTCGGTGTCGCTGGCATCTGAATCCACCATCTCCAGTAAGAGTATTCCATCTATTTCTCATTCTAGAGTCTCATGCCGATGAAAACACAGACCTGAAGATTTTTCATTTATTTTGGATTCACCATTTACTTTTTATTATGGGACTTTTTTCCATTTATTTTCTCTAGGGCTCAGTTTAAACAAACTGTAATCATTGAACTTTATGTATTTATTTTTCATTTTATGGTTCAGTGAATTGCACCCATTGATTACTACATCACCTCTGTTTCGTTTATTTCAGCGCTACATTTTATTTTAATACTTTTTTATTGCATTTTAGTGTAAATATGAGATCTGAAGTCTTTTTGACCCCAGATCTTATATTTAGGAGGACCTGTCATGCTTTTTTTCTATTACAAGGGATGTTTACATTCCTTGTAATAGGAATAAAAGTGACCCATTTTTTTAAAAAAGAACAGCATAGAAATAAAAAATTAAAAAGTAAAATAAATAATAAAAAAATGTTAGCGCGCCCCGTCCAGCTGAGCTCACGCGCAGAAGCGAACGCATACGTAAGTTACTCTCGTATAAGAAAACGGTGTTCAAACCACACATGTGAGGTATCGCCGCGATTGGTAGAACAAGAGCAATAATTCTAGCCCTAAAACTCCTTTGCAACTCAAAACATGCAACCAGAAGAATTTTTTAAACGTTGCCTATTTGTAAGGATAAAAGTTTGTCGACATTCCACGAGCGGGCGCAATTTTGAAGCCAGACATGTTGGGTATCAATTTACTCGGCGTAACATCATCTTTCACAATATAAAAAAAATGGGCTTACTTTACTGCTGTCTTATTTTTTAATTAAAAAAAGTATAGTTTTTCCCAAAAAAGTGAACTTGTAAGATCGCTGCGCAAATACGGTGTGACAAACGGTGTAAGTGCAACAACCGCCATTTTATTCTCTAGGGTGTTAGAAAAAATAAATAATGTTTAGGGGTTCTAAGTAATTTTCTAGCAAAAAAAAAATGATTTTAACTTGTAAACAACAAGTTTGAAAAATAGGACAGGTCATTAAGTGGTTAATAGCACAAACAGATGTTCGAAAGAACCTCCACAAAAGCCATAAAGTTTATACGGTAAAGAAGGTACAAATTATAAGTCCACTATAATGATGGCTGCTGGATATTCTTCTCCAGATATTGGATCTCCTCTATATATTCTGCTCCCTGCTAAAAACAATTTGGCCACTACCACCTATCTCTGGGACTACATTTCCCATGATCCCCCTCTAGTTGCTTCTGAATGGCACTGCGCTGTGGCCAATGGGGAGTTAAGAAGAACATACAGGAAAGCTTTCCCTGTGCTGCTGACATGAGAAGTGTGGAGGAAACATTGAGTCAGCAGCCCGCAGCTCTCCCCACCTGCCCCACAGAGCGGATGCCTATGCCTGGAGCAGGAGAGCAGAACTGTCAGCGCGGCTCTGAGGCTGAGCTGTGTGTGAGAGAAACACACAGCTCAGCCCATGCAGCCGCCGGTTCCACCAGAGATGACAAAGGCACGGCCGCATAAGGGTAGGCCAGCGGCGGCCGCGGCCTGTGTTACCCATGTTCAGGCCGCGGTCGCCGCTTACCTCCTGATCATCAACAGGCCACGGAGCGGGCGACCCCGGCCCATCGGGCAAATGCCCAGTCTGCCAGTCCAGGCCTGCCTCCAGACCTTTTATTAGCTTTGTTGCCCTTCTCTGTACTTGCTCCATTTCCAGCACATCCTTCCTGAGGACTAGTGCCCAGAACTGGACAGCATACTCCAGGTGCAGCTGGACCAGAGTCTTGTAGAGTGGGAGAATTATCGTTTTATCTCTGGAGTCGATCCCCTTTTTAATGCATGCTAATATTCTGTTTGCTTTGTTAGCAGCAGCTTGTCATTCTCTCAGGAAGCCGGGTACCTGATCGGGTATCCAATTAGTGTGAGAGTTTGGGTGGCCATGTTAATGGGGGAGCCTTTAAATAAGGGATCCCATGTCATTCGGGCATGCTTTGATTGAGTGGCAGGCTAGAGAGAGGACCCCGCTGGTTGGGGACAGTAATTAGTGCAGGGACAGCGGTCTGATGCCATAGAACCTTCAGAGAATCTTTCTGTTGGCTAATGTAATTTGGATAAACAGCGCCCCTCTAGCAGAAGCCATTCACTGATAACATTACAGTGTAATACAATATTGTGAGAGGTTCTGAACAGCCCTGTTCTACAGTGTGCCAATCATTGAGATTTTTTCCACTCTGAACAAAAAAGTTTCCCTGTGTGTGTAATCCCTCCCAAGTGAGTACCTTGGTCAAGGCTCTGCCTACAAATGTATAACAACCAAGAGTGACATGAAACATAAAGATGACAATATACTGTATATGAATAAAAACCACGGAAACACACATGAAAAATAACCAGGGATGAAACCGGGGGAGGGGAGGTGTCAGGGGGGAATGTGCCGCTGGTGCCACATTGAGAGTGGCGCTGCTGTCCTCATGCTCCAGGGGGGTCCATGCAGCCACATTGTCACACCTGGACAGGAGGGGTGGTGGGGACAGCTTTTACGATCAACTGAAATTGTCCTTCTGCAGCAACTGAAATCCGGCTTCTCCTCCTCTCCCTTCCACCAGTACTGAGCGCTCCTGTGTTCATTTATCCATCCTGATACTGATCACTCTTGTGTCCATTCATAATTGAAGCATAGTAAACTGTTTTTACTATGTTTCAGTTTGTGAATGAACAGGAAGCCACTCAGTGCAGCGCACTTCCCATTCATTCATTGTCCAGTGCAGCCAAGACTGCAGAGAAAGGGACTTGGAATATCTGTCCTCAGTCCTTTTCTCTGTCTCAAAATTAAGAAATCAGGGGTCTGTAAAAAAAATATTGTGAAAAAAATTATAAAAAAATAAAAAATTGTAAAAAAATTATAAATAAATAAAATAATAAAAATAAAAAAAAACTACTGACACCATCTTCTGCTCTAATGACAAAGTCCACTGTCCATTGTTCTACCGTCTGACACCATCCACTGCTCCACTGACACCAACCTCTTCTCTACTGACACCATCCTCTTCTCTACTGACACCAACCTCTTCTCTACTGACACCAACCTCTTCTCTACTGACACCAACCTCTTCTCTAGTGACACTAATCTCTTCTCTACTGACACCAACGTCTGCTCTACTGACACTAACGTCTGCTCTACTGACACCTCCACTGCTCTACTGACACCATCCACTACCCTACTGACACCAATCTCTGCCCGACTGACACATCCACTACTCTACTGATTCTGCCTATTGCCCCATTGACACCAACCTCTGCCCTGCTGACACTCTAAACTAGTGTTGGGTTAACGGTTCAGGCCGAGCAAAAGTTCAGCCCGAACATCGCCTGTTCGCCCATTCAGTGAACACCGAATTTGCGGGTCCACAATGCACTACGTTCTTCATAGGGCATTCTATTGCTCTAATTGGATGAAGCCTTCCACCGCTGGTCAGGTGGAAGGCATTGCCAGTTAGGGCACTGAGCACTGTCAGAGCCCTGATTGGACAAAGTGATAATGACATTCTCCAATCATGGCTCAGTGCTTATAGTCCCACCCCAAACTGTAAAAATGTTCCTTCCCATAGGAAGCTTTTTGCAGTGTGTTGGAGTGGAGATAGATAGAACAGGGCTCAGTTTGCTACTAGCGAGTTGATGTGTTCACTTGATGTGTCGCCCTGTACACACGGTCAGACTTTCCAAAATGTGCGATCGGAGCTCGTTGTCGGAAATTCTGACCGTGTGTGGGCTCCATCGGACATTTTCCATCGGATTTTCCGACACACAAAGTTTGAGAGCAGGCTATAAGATTTTCCGACAACAAAATCCGATCAAGTCAATTCCGACCGTGTGTGGACAATTCAGACGCACAAAGTGCCACACATGCTCAGAAGAAATTCCGAGACGAAACAGCTCGGTCTGGTAAAATTAGCGTTCGGAATGGATAGAGCACTTTGGTCAGGCTGCAATGTTTAAAATTGTTTAATACAGCACACTTTCTTCTTCTTTATAATGTGAGAAGAATGAAATAGTTTTGCTGCTCATTAGGGAGGAGCTTCGTGTTCGAGTCGAACCCATGTTCGACTCGAACATCGTCTGTTTGCCCGTTCGCCGAATTGCAAACGATATGGGTCACGAATTTGGTGTGTCACGGCCCATAATTCACTGCGGCATCGCAGTGCATTGCTGGCTGATGATTGGCCAAGCATGCACTATGACCCACATGCTTGGCCAATAACAGCGCCGTCTGAACAGAGAGCCGTAATTGGTCAAAGCCAAGGAGGCTTTGGCCAATTATGGTTCAGGGGATTTAGTACACGCCCCACACTATAAAAGGCCGCCTGCACGACGGCCCTGTGTAGCGTGTGTTCCGGCGTTGAAAGAGATAGACAGAGAGACAATGTCATTTGATTTAAGTTAGATAGATTAGGCAGGACAGTCAGTGAGTTAGCTGCACTTACAGTGTATTGTGTATATATATGCATCCCAGGTGTTGTGTGTATATATATATATATATATATATATATATATATATATATATATATACTGTATTCAGTTTAGCTAGATCCGTTCCTGTTATCTTCCTACTGACAGGCAGGCTTGTCTTGTTACAGTATTTATAGCTACCTGAAGAAAATTGCTGGTGTTCTTTTGATCCTATTAGTACCACAGTCAGGAAGCTAGACTATTTACAGTTAGCCCGGGTTCACACTATAATGCGCTGCGGACCGCACAGGAGCGCTGTGCGTCCCTGTTCACCGTTTCAGGGACGAATCAGGGCCGATTCCATGCCTGAATTCGGCCCTGAAACGCAGCCAAAGACGCACAGCGTTTTTGTGCAGTGTGCACCGCAGCCGCCCCGGAGATATGTGAACCGGCTCCATAGGGAGCCAGTCACATTCTCCTGCTATGCGAATTAGAGGTGCGGAAACACACCTCTAATTCGCTTAGGTGTAAACCCGGGCTCAGTGTAGTGCAGTCTCCTCACGGTGTTCAGTTAAAGCTACAAGTTAGTTTAGTGTGACCTCTGCACAGTGTTCAGCTAAAACTACAAGCTAGTGTAGTGCGTCCTCCTCACAGTGTTCAGTTAAAGCTACAAGTTAGTTTAGTGTGACCTCTGCACAGTGTTCAGCTAAAGCTACAAGTTAGTGCGATGCGTCCTCTGAACAGTGTTCAGCTAAAGCTACAAGTTAGTGTAGTGCGTCCTCCTCACAGTGTTCAGCTAAAACTACAAGTTAGTGTAGTGCGACCTCTGCACAGTGTTCAGCTAAAGCTACCTGTAGAAGGTTGGTGGTGTTTTCCTGATCCTATCACTACCGCAGGCAGCTAAATAAGCTACAAGTTAGTTTTTTGCAAGCTCTGCACAGTGTTCACCTAAAGCTACCTGTAGAAGGTTGGTGGTGTTTTCCTGATCCTATCACTACCGAAGGCAGCTAAATAAGCTACAAGTTAGTGTAGTGCATCCTCCTCACAGTGTTCAGCTAAAACTACAAGTTAGTGTAGTGCACAGCGTTCAGCTAAAGCTACAAGTTAGGGTAGTGCATCCTCCTCACAGTGTTCAGCTAAAACTACAAGTTAGTGTAGTGCAACCTCTGCACAGTGTTCAGCTAAAGCTACAAGTTAGTGTAGTGCGAGCTCTGCACAGTGTTCAGCTAAAGCTACCTGTAGAAAGTTGGTGGTGTTTTCCTGATCCTATCACTACCGCAGGCAGCTAAATAAGCTACAAGTTAGTTTTTTGCAAGCTCTGCACAGTGTTCAGCTAAAGCTACCTGTAGAATGTTGGTGGTGTTCTCATACTACAGGCAGGCAGTTGATTTTGCTAGCTGCAGTATGTATATATATATATATACATACTGCAGAGGCAGACAGTCACAAGCCAATAAAAGAGGGCAAGCAGGCTCTGTGTCTAGAGGCAACAGTGCTGGTCGTGGAGACGGTGCATCCTCATCAGCACGTAGCCGTGGGACACGCTTGGCCTTTTTTCGGCAGCTGGCCGCATTGAGCCGCAACATGCGGAAGACTTGGTCGAGTGGATGACCAAGCCGTCCTCATCCTACTCATCCTCTCTCACCCATGCTCAGGGTACTTTGTCTGGCAAAGCAGCTGCCAACGCGGCCTCTTCCCTCGGCTCAATGGCATCAGTGACTCCTTCCTTAGAGCCACCATGTCCTCCTGAGGAGTCCCTCGAACTGTTTGACTACAGTGTTGGGTACATGCTCCAGGAGGATGCCCAGCGTTTAGAAGGCTCTGATGATGATACTGAGCTAGATGAAGGCAGTAACGTGAGCACAGACAGAGGGGGTGCCCAAGAAGGACAGCAATCTGGCAGTCATGCTCCCCCTGCTGCAGCATACTGCCAGGTTTGCTCCAGTGATGAGGAGGGAGGGGATGATGAGGTCACTGACTCAACGTGGGTGCCTGATAGGAGAGAGGAGGAGGAGGAGGCACATCACCAACGAGGCAGGATGCCCTCCAGGGGCCAGCCTAAGGGCAGCACACTGACTGCATCACATCCCAAAGCTCCGCATGTGCAGGGCGCTGCAGTCTCTGTGCGTTATTCAAAAAGTTCTTTGGTGTGGGCCTTTTTTGAGACGAGTGCATCAGATCGCACCGCTGCTATTTGCAACATATGTCTCAAGCGTATCTCGCGTGGCCAAAACATCTCCCGCTTGGGCACCACATGCTTGACCAGACATATGTTGACCTGCCATGCAGTTCGTTGGCAAGCCTTTTCAGTTGGTAGACTCTGCCCCTTCCGTGAGTTTGTGGAATGTGCAGTTCCTCAGTGGCATGTACCCAAACGCCACTTTTTCTCACGGAAGGCGATTCTGGCTCTCTACCAGCATGTGGAAGGCAATGTCAATGCCTCGCTGGATAGGGCGGTCAGCGGTAAGGTGCATATTACTGCTGACTCATGGTCCAGCAGGCATGGACAGGGACATTACCTAAGTTTTACGGTGCATTGGGTGACTCTTCTGGCAGTTGGGAAGGACAAGGTGCAGTAGTGTTGGAGGTTGTTCCACCACCACGTCTCCAAAATGCCACTACTAGTGATTCTGACACACCTCTCTCCTCCACCTCCTCCTCCTCTTCTTCTTCCTCCATGGCCCCTTCCTGTGCTTTTTCCTCGGAACCAGTGGTGCTCCGTAGGCGTCCAATGGGCTTCGCAAGTACATAGGCTAAAAGATGCCATGCGGTGCTTGAGCTGGTGTGCTTGGGGGACAGGAGCCACACTGGGGCAGAGGTTCTGTAAGCTCTGCAGGGGCAGGTTCAGAGGTGGTTGACGCCACGCCAACTTAAGGCAAAAATGGTGGTTTGCGACAATGGCACCAACCTCCTCTCTGCCCTCAGACAGGGACAAATGACCCATGTGCCCTGTTTGGCTCACGTCCTTAACTTGGTGGTGCAGCGGTTCTTGGGCAGGTACCCGGGCTTACAGGATGTCCTGAGGTAGGCCAGTAAAGTCTGTGTGCATTTCCACCAGTCATATAATGCCAGTGCTCGGCTGGCTGACCTCCAAAAGGAATTTAACCTGCCCAAGAACCGCCTAATCTGTGACATGCCCACCAGGTGGAACTCAACATGGTCCATGTTGCAGTGGCTGCACATGCAGCAGAGGGCCATCAATGAGTACCTGTGCGACTATGGCACCAGGACAGGGTCAGGGGAGCTTGTTTTTTTTTCCCCACGCCAGTGGGCCATGATCAGGGATGCATGCACTGTCCTGTCACCATTTGAGGAGGCCACGAGGATGGTGAGCAGTGACAGTGCATGCATCAGTGACACTGTCCCCCTTGTCCACCTGTTGGAGCACACGCTGAATGGAATAATGGACAGGGCACTTGAGGCAGAACAGAGGCAGGAAGAGGAGGACTTCATTAGCTCTCAAGGCCCCCTTTATCCAGACCGTGTTCCTGCGTGCCCGCCGATCACACAGGAAGAGGACGAGGAGGAGGATTGTGTCAGTATGGAGGTGGAGCCTGGCACTCAGCATCAGCAGCAATCTTTAAGGGATCATTTACAGTCCCAAGAAACACATGGACTTGTACGTGGCTGGGAGGAGGTGGCTGCGGATCATGTTGTTCTTAGTGACCCAGAGGACTCCGAACCGAATGCCTCAGTAAACCTACGCTGCATGGCCTCCCTTATCCTGCAAAGCCTGCAGAAGGATCCTCATATTCGTGGTATCAAGGAGAAGGAACAATACTGGCTGGCAACCCTCCTTGATGCACGTTACAAGGGTAAGGTTGCAGACCTTATCTTGCCATCGCAGAGGGAGCTGAGGATGAAACATCTTCGGGAGGCCTTGCAGAAAGGTCTGTGCAACGTGTTTCCAGGGACTGGGAGGTTACAAACTCCTGTTTCTGGACAACGAGTTGCTGAGGCTTCGGTCAGTCAAAGAAGGAGCGGTGGAGAAGGTGGCCGTCTGACCGATGCTTTCAAACTATTTTTTAGTCCGCAGCCCCAAGGTATGATCGGTTCCAGCAACCATCGCCAGCGTCTGTTTTACATGGTGCAGGAATACGTAGGAGCAAGATCTGACTTGGACACCTTTCCCTTACCCTTGAGGATGGATTACTGGCCAGAGCTTGCACAGTATGCAATTGAGCTACTGGCCTGTCCTGCATTCAGCGTTCTTTCGGAGCGCACATTCAGTGCTGCTGGAGGCTTTGTAACCGATCACAGGATGCATTTGTCCACCAACTCTGTCAATCGTCTGACATTCATAAAAATGAATCAGTCTTGGATCACCACCAGTTACCAAGCACCTGATGCTTTTTTTGAAATGTCAGATCCCTTCAAAGACTGCCTATGCTGATGCTGAGTGACTATCCTGTTATGCTGAGTAATTATCCTCTTCCTCCTCAATGATCATGCTGATAGCTTGTCATGCCCCGTGCACACGGTCGGACTTTGTTTGGTCATTCCGACAACAAAATCCTAGGATTTTTTCCGACGGATGTTGGCTCAAACTTGTCTTGCATACACACGGTCACACAAAGTTGTCGGAAAATCCGATCGTTCTAAACGCGGTGACGTAAAACACGTACGTCGGGACTATAAACGGGGCAGTGGCCAATAGCTTTCATTTCTTTATTTATTCTGAGCATGCGTGGCACTTTGTCCGTTGGATTTGTGTACACACGATCGGAATTTCCGACAATGGAACATTTTCTATCGGAGAATCGGACCGTGTGTACGGGGCATTAGAACATTTGTGGTTCTGGGCACTGCCACCAGTGCCTAAGGCCCAATTTTTCAGCCCCTGTTTAACAGGGGCATGTAATTACAATTTTTGATCAGACATGTGCAGGATGAAAAAATTCGTTTAGTTTAGTTTCGTTTCGATTCGTTATTTAACTAAATTCGTTTAGTTAAATTCGTTGCATTCATTACATTCGTTTTCGGAATTTGTTTCGTTTCGTATTCGAATTCGAAAA